>NC_134139.1:151130000-151755000 GCF_033958435.1 Carettochelys insculpta | reverse complement strand
AATTTTGCGAATGGCTTCTGCTTGGAGCCCAGCTACCGCAGCTCTTGCCCAGGGCCCCGGAGGAAGCTACGGCTGCCAGCACTCCATGCCCCAGAGTCCTGGGGAAGTGGCTGCTCATGAGTAATTGAATTTGCAAACATTAGGTTCGCAAATGTTGAGACCTTCTTGTAAATGCAAATTCTCTGATGATGTGTATCCTGATAGAATCCATCCCATAATCCCATGCATATATTGACTATGCATCAGTGAGAAGGGTCACACATTACTTGAGATAGTGAGGCCAGCAGACGTGACTGACTGTATAGAGGAAGGAGATCTGAGAAAAAAAGAGTGTAACACAAGTTTAACGGATGTTACTGTCAACATGATACATTTATTTTCCAAGCTAAATGTGGCCTCTAGATTCTTTTACACTGTACTACTTTCTCGGTAGCCATTTCTCATATTGTATGTTTGCAACTGATTGGTCCTTCCTGAATGGAGTTGAATTTCATCCTATTTACATCAGTGTCTTCAGTTTGTCCAGATCATTTTGAATTATAACCCTTTGTTCCAAAGCACTTGCAATCCTCCCAGCTCAGTATCATCTTCAAACTTAATAAAGGTACTCTCATGTTATTATCTAAATCTCCGATGAAAATATTGAACAGAGCCAATTCCAGAATTTATCCCTGTGGAACCCCACTTGTTATGCCCTTCCAGCATTACAATGAATGATTGGGAATGGTTATCCAACCAGTTATGGAACCATTTTATAGTAGCTCTGCCTAGGTTGTATTTCTCTAGTTAGCTAATGAGAAGGTCATGGGAGATGAAATAAGAAAGAAAGGAATGGCAGGAGGTAGTGCAGTAGGGAAAAACAACACTAGAGATGGTGTGGAGAGAAATAGCATCGTGTAGACTGTCCCTCATTTCAGGGCTCAATGTCTAACATTGCTGTGGGAGTGTGAAAGTTCCTCCTTTGCCCAAAACACACAGTGAGCCAAAACACACACAGTGAGCTTGTTGGATGGCCAGTGAGTAAACCTGTGGTCATAAAATGGTTTTGGTTGTCTCGGGCTGCCAGATTGTTCCTAGACTTGCACTTGTTCTTTCATTCACCTGTGACCCTCATCTACATTAAGATGTTGAAAAAAATATTTTCACTGGTTCATGTGGTGAATCTTCAGTCTGTGTTGCTGTTGAAATGTAGCTAAGCTGAGGCACTGGTATGCTGAGTGTACTGACTCTTACCTTTGTGCAGCTTGAACCTCCCTGACACATCATGACAAGAGCTGAGGAGGAAGCACGTGGAAGTAGTAATCATTAGCACACTAGACAGTATTATGTTCCTCAAACTTTTATGGGAAATAGACGTGTGTCTTGGTAATTTGTTGCTTTAAAAATCTGTGTGGCATTCTTCATGGCTAAACTAACAGATTTTTTTCAGAAGACTCTTAGCATAGATTCTTCTCAGAATGCAGAAGTATCTTCCTGAACTGGGAAAATTAGCTTATTTGATACACAGAAAATCCTGTTCTCTTTCCATAAGAGCATAACAACAGCCATAATGGTCAGACCAAAGGTCTATCGAGCCAAGTATACAGGCTTGCAACAGTGGCCAATCCCAGGTTCGTTAGAGGGAATGAACAGAACGGGTAATCATCAAGTGATCCATTTCATCTCACTCATTCCCATCTTCTGGCAAACAGGTGAGGGATGCCATCGCTCCTAATCTCGGCTAATAGATGTTGATGGACCTAACGTCCATGAACTTACCTAGTTCTTTCTTGACCACTGTAAACTCTTGGCCTTTACAACATCCTGTGGCAGCGTTCTACAGGTTGACTGTGCATTGTGTGATGAAATACTTCCTTTTGTTTGTTTGGTTTAACCCTGCCGTCTATTAATTTGATTTGAGGGCCATTAGTTCTTATATTATGGGAAGAACTAAATACCACTTCCTTGTTGACTCTGGTTGAGTCAGCAGGGTGATGTCCACCTCCAAGTATTTTGCCATCCAGATTTTCGAAGACTGGTTCTTCTGCCATAGCACTCACACAACTACTGATACCAGTTAGGACTCCTCAGTGGGGCCAGTTGTCAATCCTTAGTCTTCACTGTGATTCTGAAGCTGCAGCTTTGTCAAATGCGAGAAAGTAGGTTCTGAAATTTTTGACAGAAAGGTTTCCCAGGTAGAATATAAGTGGGGTGCATACTGTGTCTTTGAGAATGAGTTCCTGATTGTATCACTGAATTATAAAATAATAGTTTATTTTGCCAGTTGTAGGGCCAACTGAATGTGAGGAAATACACTCAGTGCAGGAGAGAGAGATACAGATATTCTGCTTCCAACATTTTTTTCTGATATAATATTACTTATTTAGCTATTTATTTGTCTTCATCAAAGATCAGAGCCCCACTGTGCTAGGCACTGCACAAACAAGCAAATATGCTCATTATGCTGCTGCAGAATTACCTAAATCTAATTGGGGAAAATGCAGCAGATGGATGAAACAAGCATTGATGGGGTATGAAGGAGCAGGTAGTATCTTTTTCTTTTTTTTTTTTGTTTACTTAGCATGTGCCCTATTACAATAATACCTGAGCACTTCACAGACGTCAAGAACTTTAACTTCATATTGCTCTTGTGTGCTAAGAACGTGTTGTTATCCCCGCTTTCTAGGTGTGGACCTGAGGTGCAGAGAGAGAGAGAGAGAAAGAGAAAGTTAATCTATGAATATAAATTGTCATAGTCAGAAAATGGACCCAGCTCTCAAGGGTTTGAGTCCAGCACCCTACCCACAAAACCCAAGTACTTATTTGGATCATTTTTCCTCTTCACTAATAGATTTGTTGAAAACAAGACAGCTGCATTGCTCAAACTTCCCTTTAAACAAGTCCTGTTCTAAAATAGGAACAGTGACCACCACTATTAGGATTAGATTGTCTCTTCCTTTGTGTGTGCAATGATGTCTTAATTTTCAAACTTGTTAGCGAAACCTACAGAACAGATGTATCCTTTTATTCTAATGAAGTAGGGTCAGAGCTGGGATACTTTTTCTTTAATAACCATAGGAAATCTCTCAATCTTTAGTTATGTACATGCATTTAAATAAGTGAATATTGACAGCAGGAGCTTTGAGCACCAGCAGGCAGTTCATCAGTGAGTTATAAAGTAAATCCGCAAATGTATTTTTCTCACATAATACTTTTAAATATACCTAATTACAGAAACACATGAATGTGTTCAAGCATAACACATCATCTGCAAATAGACTGTCTGCTGTGATCAAAGATTTGGGTGTCCCAGAGAAATTTATTTCATTTATAACCCAAGACATTCACAAACAGGCTGTAAAGGTAAAAATCCCAGATGATAGTTTTTTGCTTCTATTGTTGTGCTTTCAAATAATTTTTAGATCTCTGCCCTGCACATCTTGCAGATATGTGTTACTGCAAGATCTGTCACTCATGTTAGAGGAATCCACCCATTAATGCATTACTGTAAATTGATCATTTATTGCTGATGCATGAAATTGAGATTAATGAGATTAAAGGAGAATATCCTTTATAAAGGAACCAAACTGTCACATTTTTTATTTAGATTTTTGATTTGTTGTTTTCTTATTGGATCTCTTCGAAATCTTTGTCAGACACATTATCAAGACCAGAGACATACTATAAACTTGTCTAGTCTCAGGTCCTTTTGCCTCTCCTGGTTACATATGCATCTCATACAACTGACAGAATTATTTCAGGGGTAGGTTGTAAAACCCAAAGCTCAAACCACTGCAGTTTTATTCCCTCAGTTTATTTTTCTGAGGTCTCTGCAATGGTTCACCCCAATCACAATAAATCAGCACATGCAGTTCAAATCACCATAAATAAAAGCAAAAATTATAGATTAGAAGGGAAGAAAAAAAGAGAAAAACATTTAAAAGTAAAAGTTTTGTGTTTGTAAACAGATTGGGCCTCACTTACCTTGGTGTAAATCAGATGAACTTAATGGTATTGCAGTGGTGTATAGCAAGAGTGAATGAGAGCAAAACTGCTTCTTTCTGTGCCATCCTCAGTGTGTGTCTCTTTCATCTGTAGCTTATATCCAGAATTCAGAGGTAGAGAGAGGTAGTTTTGTAGGAGTAGTGGTCATTTGACACCCAGCACAGTCACAGAATGTATTTCTTCCTGTTTCTACCTCGGTTAGCTTTGAATGTAGAACAGGAGCTTGTCCATGTTGTGCTATATTTGTAGGGTGACCATATCTCCCCTACCCAAATATGAGACGAGGTGAATGATGCCGTCCCAGCCAAAATGGGATGGATGGTCACCCCATCTCGGAGTCAGGAGGTGGTTGCCCTGTGGGGGCTGTCACCCTCCCAGTGAAGCTCCCAGCTTCCACCGGCTGGGGCGCCACTGTGCGGCCACTCTGGCGCCTGGCCCCCCAGCCAGAGGAAGCTTGGGGGGGTGCAGCTGCCCGGTTACCCCAGCTGAGGGAAGCTGAGGGGGCAGCCATGGCTCAGGTCCAGCTCCTGGCTCCCACTGCGAGGAGAAGCTGTGGGGGGCAGCCGCGCTGCAGCTGGGGAGCTGGTGGAAGTTGGGGAGTAGCCGTGCTGCTGCATGGGTTTGGCTCCCCAGTCCCCCAGCTGAGGGAAGCTAGTGGGGGCAGCCGTGCCATGGTGGGGGAACCGGGGGAAGCTGGAGAGCTCCTGGCTACCCCAGGTGGGGAAGGATGTGGGGTGGGGCAGCTGTACCGCCGGGGGGGAGTCAGGGGAAGCGGGCGGCAGCTGCCTGAAAATATGGCTCAATTAGCCCTTGGACAAAATAAATCAGGGCACCATCCTGGCATCCCAAATATGGGGCTGTCCTGCCAAACGGGGATGGATAGTCACTCTGTCTATTTACTTCTTATTTCTTTTACTAGTTCAGCATTGATATGGAAGGTTTTCTATCTAAGTTTTATTTTCAGGTGGTGAGCTTAAAAGCGCCTCGATGTCTGTTCCTGGAATACCTCAAGGAAAAACACATTCTCATTACCATGAAAATGGAGCATGTCCCTTTTTAGGGCTAGATGGGTTAGATACAAAAGCACATGGATCTTTAAACATTAACTTTATGTAGCAGATATAAATCCTATCACGCAGGCAAGGCACTGGTGGCCTCTGCCACAGTTGAATCCAGTTACTTCTTGAGCTGTGGTAGATGATGAGGGACTAGAAACTTCTATTGGAAGTTTGGAAGCTCATGTGTTAGGCTGTAATATTTAGTCCTGTATACCTCTGTCAAGTTTATTGTAATCCCAGGACACCAAAGTGCACCCTTTTATTTTAATACTTCAGAGCAGCACACTGCACTTGGCAAAATCCTTTGCAGAAAAGCATCATTGCCTGAATTCATAAGTTACCTCCATCTTTAGCATAAACTACCAGAGGTGTCCCATCCATAGGACAAGGTGGGGCAGCCACCCCAGGCCTCACACTTTCTGGGGGGCCCTGTGGCAGCTGTCCCAGCCATCCTATGGATGGAAGGGGGTAGAATTACTGGGGACAGGTGGGAGCAACAGCAGGGTCTCACTACACCTCCTTTTCCCACTCTGTGCACTCACCTCCTGGTGCAAACGACAGCCTGCTCTGATCTGCAAGGCCTTGGCCTCCTGCAGTGGATGCAGGTAGTGGTTGTCTTGGACAGCTAATTTAAATAACTGGTTACATCACATTCCTCCACAAACAGTTCTTTTTTCTTATGTTTCTTCTGCTTTCCTCTGTGCATGCTGTAATATCAGATAACCACAACTACCAGGAAGTTCCTGAAATCAATGAAATGTTATAGTGAGCTGCCTATTACACACTGTGTTCATCATGTCTGGATTTTGTGACTATCCCACTCGACAATGACCAGTCTCCCAAAGTGCTGCCCCAGTCTTCAATGGGCTCAGTCTAAACTAAAACCTGGGATTAGTTCACCTGGGCAATCTTTTCTTGGATATTCTGAAGTCCTGGTGGGGAATTTGGCGAACGGTTGCTGGACATTACACATGTGTCTATTTAAGAAATGTATATTTTTCTCTTCTGAGTAAGTGTGTGCATGAGTCTGTCTGGTTCTTTTACTGAAGAAACCAGGGCTTCGTTGTGAACAGCCACTATTAGCCTAACACAATCCCCCACCAGCTGTTGCAGTGATTGAGACTTCTGGAGTATGCATATAGTCATAATAATGTATGTGGTGAGGATCTTCCCCAAGAAGGAAAATCTGGTTTTGAAATAATGATGGCTGAAAAGTTATATGAATACATTGAACTAGAAACAGCAAATGATTACTTTTGCCAGCATGGTGGCTCATAATACACTGCATCCTTCTTCAACACGGGGTTATGGGGCTTATGTACAGCCACTTTTTCTTGTGCTGAAAGGGATGGAGGCCTCACAGGAGTCAGTGTTGAGAATTTCATTGCTGATCTTCTGTAGGTCTGAAGCTGAGCCACAGGAAGTATGTGGCAAGTTCACTGTGGTAAGAATTTGTGCAGCTTTGATATAAAAGGCTTCCTTGGGGAGGAATGTTTGTTGTTCTCAGTTTAATTGTCTTTCTGATAATGGTTCTTTTTTTATCACTTTAATGGGCAATAATTTAGCTTGCAGCTTCCAAAAATCAGCTTTGTTGTTCCAGTGTGGCTATTGTATAAATTCCTAGAGTAAAGGTGAACTAATGATGATTAACACTTTTATGGAGCAAAATAAACACCTTTGATTGATATGCAGGTGAAGTAAAAGACACTTCATGGTTTTTGTGTTAAGTAGATAGTAATTAGCATCAAATGTAATGAAAACAGACTGCAAAGTACTAAGGTCAGACCTGAGTGTCTAGCAAATACGTGAATTTTATTAAAGAAGGAACTGAAGATACTGTTTATTATAAATTATTTGAAGTAAGAATCAGTTCCTCTGTTTGTTTGTTTAGTTGTTTTTCCCTACAAGGGCTTACAGGCAATACTACTACAAAGGGCTTGTCTGTATTTACCAGAAGTTTGATGCACTGCGCGTCTGGTAAAGATGCAGCAAAATCACCCTCTCTAGGCTTGGCCATCAAACCCTGTACTCCATGCTGCCGTGTTGAGTGAGGGACGTCCCCAAGAAACTAAAGACACTCAGACTACACTAGGGAAATAAGTCAATTTGGATATGTCAATTTTAGCTATGCAAATGCCATAGGTTGAATTGCATATCTGAAATCGACTTAGTTACCTAGCATAGACCTAGCCTAAGAGTCCGTTTAACACATGAAACACTAAACTATACAATAGACCACAAATGTGAAACTCTTGCAGGATGTCTTATGACAGCAAATATTTGCAGTGACAAACTGCTTGATATCTTTTACACTTCCTGGCCTCAACGTTTTTGAAGCCTGCTTCATGATATGATCCAGCTGCCTGCATTCCACTGCAAAGTTAGCTGCACAGCAGTGGTGGATGGAGTCATTGCTTTATAATTTGTGAAGTGGTGTAGGATCCTTGTAGATCAGAGATGTATTTAGGTACATTTATTACAGTGAAATATACTAATAAATAGAGATGGGTTCCAGGTGCAATATTTGAAACTAGAATTGAATTTTGAACACTTCAGAGCTGGGATGTATTTGGCTCTCTTTCATTTTGACTCATTTATAGGATAAATTCAATACTGCGTATACCAAACTATTGCACGTGCCTCCTTATTAGAATGTTAAGAGTGGGGTCGATATATTCTTTGTATTCATCAATTTGCTCCACCCTGTCTAATTCCCCATCTTGAGCTTGATTACTGAAGTTGCTTATCTGTAGACTTCCATGGAGAGGGACAGGTGTGCCGCAGATCCAGAACAGGTGATATAAAAGGCACCTTTTTTTCTGAGACAGTAATCCTGGATTGCAGTGAGCAGAATGTAGCCTTCAGGCCAACTAGCACATATGAGCCTGATCTTTGTTGTTATACAAATTTAATATACTATTTGGGCATGATTTTGCTGTTGGTGAAATCAATGTCAAAACAATATAGAGTTCAGTGACAGCAGGACCTGGGCCCCTTCACATCAGTGGTAAAGACAAGTGTCAAGGTTCAAGTTTGCATCCAAAGTTTTTCAAAGTTATGCTGCTGTTGGATTCAGAATTTAGATTCGGGCCAATCTTATAAATAAGAATGTGTCTTATAAAACATTGTCTATCAAAGGTATTCTTGTATTTGTTTTTTACTGTGTACTATGTCTTGCATAAAAGGAATGTAAAGAGAAAAATAATCAAGTTTTTTAACATGACTAGTCATGGAATTAGATAAATGCATTGATCTAATAATACCATCAAATGTCAGCAATAGTCTTCATATCACAGGTTCCTTCAATTAAGAGATTTAAAAATTATTATTCATCAGAAGGACATGAGCTACAATTTCATATATCACTTTTTTGCCTGCCTATCCATACTCTGTGCATAGGCAGATAAGATCACTGGGTATTTAATCTGACTGGGTCTATTACAAAGACAGCTCTTTGTTGAAATCAATATTGAATAACCAAATGAAACTATTGAGTGGGTGATTTTGATATATGTATTGACAATACTCATATATATAAAAACTTAGATTTATACCTATACGGAAACCCCATTTCAGCATTATTTTCTCACTGACAGAAAAATAGTAGAACTGTTTATGTGGTAATTCTGCTTCCAAATCTTGGATTTATTACTGAGCAGTACTGCACATGCAATGGCTTTTATAGGCCTAGTAATAACCTTATTGCATTTTCTACTTAATCATATTAGTAGTCATTTGAGCATTTAATTGCATTTCCAGGGATTTTGATAGGAGCACCAGTGTTAGGTTATTACATTTAAATGAACCTGAAAAACTCCGGTCATCTCTTTGCTTGTGCCATTAATATAAAATCTCCACAGTTCTGACATCAGCTGTAACAATTATATCTCTGCTCATTAAAGAAGTTTTCAGTATCGTTATACATGTAGGTGTAGAGCATAATGAATGTACAGTACAAACCTTAAAAGACTTTTAAGTAGTTCCTGACTAAAAATATGAAAGGGTAACAGCCTAGACCAAAACCAAACAAACAAAAATTTAAAAACATAAAATACAGTGTACTTCTGTTTTTGTACAGTAATATTTGTCTGATAGATACTCAGGAGTCAGAAGTCAGTGGAGCTATTCTGGATGAATCTGGCCTAGACTTTCTAAAATTAAGGTTCCTTGATGGTTTATTAATCATCAAAATGAGCAAACTTAATCATAAAGACAAGGTGGCTGAAGTAATATCTTTGTGGGCCAACTTTTGTTGGTGAGAGAGACCAGAGTTTGAGTTTACTCAGCAGTCGTCTTCTTTGGGTCCTGAGAAAGCTCACACAGACCTGAAGAAAAGCTCTGTATAATTCTAAAAGCTTTTCTTCTTTGCTAACAGAAGTTAGCCCAATGCAACGTGTTACTTGTCTCTCTATTCCAGATACAAGGAAGATTAAACCTGCAAGTGGGATAGGGCCCACCAGTCCTGTTAAATCCAGCCTACGGCCTGCCCCTGCTCTGCTTTCCCCCACCACCAGCAAAATGTCTCAGCTCTTATTGGCCAGAAGTTGAATAATGGAAGCTGAGACATTTTGCTGGGGGGTGGGCGCAGCTTGTGAAGCCTCCCCTCACAGTGCAGACAGCCACCTGGAACAGCCAGCGGACTGCGGCTGCTGGCGGGCAGGAAATCTTGCCTGAGAGTTCTCCTGGCCAGGAGCTTCTTAAGTAAGTGCCCTCCACCCAACTCCTTCTCAGGCTCCACAACCTGTCCAGTGCCCTAGACCCCCTATCCTGAGCACCCTTCCGCACTCAACCTCCATCCCAGGCCCTGCACCTGCTCCATAGAAAAGTGCAGCCCTCGATCACTTACCACAGTCTTGGAGTGGCCCCCATAAGAAATTATTGTCCACCACTGCTTGAATCTCTTGGAACCAACACAGCTACAATGTGGCACAAAGCAATGGAAGATTTAAATCTTCACACTTGTCAGGAATTCCTCTCCATTATTGGCTCTGTGTTTTTTTTAAGTGTTATTTCTTTAGTTTAAGTTCCTAAATACACTATGGATAGGCTCTAACTAAGACGTTGGGAACCTAACTTATCAGTGGCAAGTAAACAAACAAATACGAAACTACTATACATAGAAATAACATTTTGTATTTGGACACTTCCAACTTGTCCAAAACAAGAATTCTTTCTATGGGCTTGAATACGATCTTTGCTTAGTCTCTGTCTTGAATATCTGAAAATTAGGACTCGATGAACAGATCTGAGTAACATGTGAACAGATCTGACACTCAATCTGAGTCTCAACAAAACCAATTTGAAGTTCTGAAAGGTGTTTTATTTCTTTTTATTGATGTCTTAGAACTTCCTAGTTTTAGCGGGAGTCTGAAGCAAAAGTTCTATTTCAAAAATGTTTGTTCTCACTGATTCTGGAAGTTGGGTTAGTTTGGGTAGATATTCTTATGTATCCACATGGGACCTCACAAATCCTGTAGATTCATGAAACTGATTATATTCTACCTATGTTTACTGATTCCGACTGTTTAGAATCATCTTAGTTATTTAATAAAAAGCAATTGGAAAACCTGGTGTTGTTTTGCTCAGCTGATGTAAATTGAGATGGGTCCACTAAAATCAATGAAATAGACACCAGCTGAGAGTCTGACTCAATGTTTAAAATGAAAATATAAACCTCAAGCCCTTTGAGTATGGAAAACGGATGTGTTATGGAAATTATATTCAGTGGTCATAAAGTCTAAAGGGACCCCGGCAGTCAGTGGGGAAAGCTTTGTTGGTGATAAACCATAAGAAAATGCTGCTAACCATAAACAAAACTTATGATAATAAGGGAGAGTGCACATGATGTGGAAAGCCAAGTTTTATATTAATAAGAAAACAATAATAAAACATTATCATGTTTACATTTTCTGAACCTTTCAACTCATCTGAGGAAGTTCTGTCTTTCCTCAGAACACCAGTCAGGTTGTATATTTTGTGTGATCCTTGTGCTTTTAGTGTTGCAAATAAAATATTCAAACATAATTTCAAAATAGATAAATGCTTCATGTGTGTAACTGGTACTGTACTGTAGCAAAATGACTATTGTCATATTCCACTCTCTCCCCGAATCAAATCAGTGTGGATCAACTGTGTATGATAGGCCATATATGGCTAACTGGTGAAAGAGATTCTCATTTACTATAGGTTAAGACCTTGTAGCTCCAGAGGATTTGAGTTCAGTCTCTACAGCCACTGTGAAGTTCTGAATAGCCATAGTGTGCGGCATAGTGATAGCCATGAAGTTATCCACGGATTTAACAATAGTTTGTAGATTAGGACCTAATCTTCTAGGAAATAGCAGCTTTACATGAAGTAAGCCTCTGGAGGCAAGGCGTTCTGGCTACCAGACTGATCTGAGCTATCTAGAAGTCGGGTAAAACTTTCCTTGTTACTGTTTCTTTGTACCCTTATCCCAAAAAGAAAACTCTGCTCCATGGCTGAGAATTTAGAAACTTGCAGGTGTAAGAAAGTTTATGCAAAGGGATTATTTTTTAAAATTATTCTCATTTTTTGTGTGTGCAGTAGCAGCCAAATATCGCTGTCAGAGTTCATGCTCCATTGTAGCAAGCATTGAGAGTCTGTCTACACTCGGAGCTGAGGGAAGTAATTCCCAGAGAGACATACTCATGTTTGTTCGCATTGAACAACTGCACTAACAATAGGAAAGCAGCCGTGGTAGCCTGGGCAGTAGCTCAGACTAAGCACCCAAATACATACCCACAGGATGTGTTTGTGCTCGTGTAACCCACATGCCTAGGCACGTGGTTCACTGTCCCATGTAGTGGTGCTTAGCCCACTTATAAAGAAAGAGTCTCCTCTACAGCTTTAGCTGTGAGCTCTGGCTGTGCTGCAGCCCTATTTTGAAATAAGATATTCCAAAACACCTATTTTGAAATACCACAACCTCACACAATATGCACTTCAAAATAGCACCCAGCTCTTTTGAAAAATCATTTCTGGGTCCATAACACTATTTCCAAATAGTGCCATTGGAGCCCATTATGGCTTATTTCAAAATAGCACCATTCCGCGTCTCAATAGTGCCTATTTCCGAATAGCATTTTTGAAAGGGGTGTTATTTCTCTCACTTCAGCTGGGTCTATGTGTACGTCCTCCTTCTGGAGGGGGCATGTTAATGAGGCACTTTGGAAGATGCTAATGAGGCACTGACATGAATATGCAGTTAACATAATGGCGACTGCACACAATTCAAAATTGCTGCTTTCGGAACGCATGCCATCCATGCAGATGGGGCCTTTTGTAAGGACCCTGCCTGAGTTTGAAACCCCCTTCTTTCTAAAACCAAATAGGAAAAAGGGGCTTTCAAAGTCAGGGGGTTCTTTTCAAAAGGCCCCATTTACACGGGCGGCATGTGTTTTGACAGCGGGACTTTTGAATAGTGTGCAGCTGTTGTTATGCTAATGAGGCACTGTATATTCATGCCAGCACCTCATTAACATCTTCCAGACTGCCTTATTCACACTACCCCCCCACCCCCCAGAAGAAGTAGGGGGCAGGTGTAGACCCAGCTTTTGAGGGTTACCAATTTTGGAATAACATACCTGCTATTTCAAAAGTATTTTGAAATAGCGTGTGCCAAGTCTAGGTGACAGCTCAGTTATTTTAAAATAACTGCTGTTATTTCAGACTAGCTGTGTGGTGTATTCCTAGCCTGAGGCAGCTGGCATTTAGCTTAAGCTGTAGAGGCTCCTGCACTAAACTCCAGAGATCCCAGGTTCAAGTCTGCTTGCCAGTGGTTATACTCAGAGCAACTACTCTGCCGCAGCTCCCCAGCTCCTTATGCAATTGAAGCTACCTTACTGTTTTCAGCACACAGTGTTGATCCACCCAAACCACTGAGCTTTCCAAACTCTCTTCAATGAAAAGTATTTATTTGCCTTATGCAGTGGCAATACTAGCTGTTTGAATTACTAGGAATGAGTGCAGAACCCTTTTTATTTTAACTCTTAATCTGTGGTGTTTAATAACATTAGTATGTGCATCACATGGTGTCTTGGTTCACACCATTCCAGTTTAGGTGAAACAGTACCAAGCATTTTGCCTTGCAGTTCCTTATAGTCCAGCACAATAATAAGGAAAAGCAATTCATCTAATGTGGGAGGGTGGGGTGGGGAGGGAGGACGGGTGATGAATAACAGAAACAGTTTGTTTCCATAAACACTACAATGAGAAATTTTAATGACAAAGTCGCATTCTGTTGAAAATAATGTTCACGGAAAAGATGTATTTGCCTCTTCTTATACCCCATTTAAAAGATTTAAAAGGCCAGTGCCACTTCAGATGCATGTAGGCGCTACACAGGAGCTTTGTTTACTAACAGTTTAGCCTTGTGAGTGGAACGTAGGTAGCTTTAAAGCTAGTTTGCATAGTTGGCAGCATTACCCTGTGTGGGCACCAGGAAGCATCCTTTAAAACTGCCTCTACTTGCATGCAGATGGTCTCATTTTGAAATAGACCAAGGATGCAAATTCCTTCAAAATAAACAGAAGAGCCAAAAAAACAGACAGTCCATCATGAGGTGTCACCCTCAGAGCCAGTGCAAAATACCACGACACAACTGCCTGTAAAATCTGGATTTAGTATTACAGAGTCAGTTCTCCCTACTGGATTAATCTGTTTCTGTCCATGGAGTCACACGTTTATTCTTGTTGAATATTTAATGTATATTTTTGAAATATTGTTTCAGATTGGCTTCAAGTTTTGTGTGTGTTGTGCAGTATTTTACGTAAGTAATGTAAATTATTGAGCAAAGACATATTGTAAACACATTCTTATTCCCGAGCATCAGGGAGGGCTGGAATCTGCAAAGTTCCTATATAGGAGATTTTGGATGCAAAGAGAGAGAAGAGTAGAAGAGCAACATGGAGTCCATGGTAAGTTTTAAAATAATGTGAAATGCTGCTGTGTATAGGTACAGCTCGGATACACAGATACAGCTGTGTATCGACATGGCACAGGACTCAGCTTCAGCTAACTGAAAAGTGAAAAAACAAAGAAAAAGAAACGTTTATATCAGCTTGCCACTTCCAGTGCATGTATATCTGTGAAAAACATTTTTTAACAAATAAAACAGCAAAAGAGTTGGTCTTGCTTCAGTTGGGAGGGATGGGACAACAGCTATTGTACAAGAATCTTATAAACGGCATAGTACTTTTTCTTAAGATGCTTCCAGTTCTGTACTTCCTAACCTGGATTGTTGAGATCTCTGTTCTAATGACCTCTTAGTTAACTCCTCCCTGCATGCTTCACTGGGGGCGATGGATCCCCTTTCACAAGTTCTTCGTAATTCCTCAGCTAGCCTATTAGAAATGCTAATAAGGTTCTAAGGGAGAATAATTTTTCTCCCTCTTCATTGTAAGAAACTCTTAGGTACTTGAAAGCTATTATCATGTCCCCTCTGTTTTCTCTTTTCAAAACTAAACAAACCCAATTCTTTCAATCTTTCCTCATAGGTCATGGTTTCTAGACCTTTAATCATTTTTCTAGCTTTTCTCAAGACAACCTCCAGTTTCTCCACATCTTTCCTAAAATTTGGCACCCAGAATTGGACACAGTACTCCAGTTGAGGCCTAATCAGAGTCCAGGGCACAGAGTGGAGGGAATAACTAGTTCTTATGTCTTACTTATAACAGTCCTGCTAATGCATCCCAGAATCATGTTTGCTTTTTTAGAATCAGTGTCACACTGTTTACTCATATTTATTTAGTTTGTGGTATACAAGGACCCCCTAGATCCCTTTCCCCATTACTCCTTCCTAGGTACTTATTTCCCATTTTTTAGGTTTTCAGTTGATTGTTGCTTCCTCAATGGAGAACTTTGCATTTGTCCTTATTGAATATCATTGTATTTATCTCAGACCATTTCTCCAGTTTGTCCAGATCATTTTGAATTACATTAACATTCTCCAAAGTGATTGCAAACCATCCCAGCTTGATATAGTTCTCAGACTTTATAAGTGTGCTCTCTATGTCATTATCTAAATCAGTGATGAAGATATTGTATAGAACTGGTCCCAGAATGGATCCCTGCAGAACCCTTGTTGTTATACCCTTCCAGCATGACTGTAAACCATTCATGTTTACTGGGAATGGTTATGCAACCGGTTATGCGCTCGCTTTATAGTAGTTGAGGCTAGGCTGTATTTCCTTGGTTTATTTAATAAGGTCATGCCAGACTGTCAAAAGCCTTACTAAAGTCTAGCTATGCCACATACTGCTTTCCTCTTATTCACAAGACTTCTTATCCTGCCAAAGAAAGTAATAGGGTTGTTTGTGATGGATAGTGATGGATAAATATTAAAACCTAATCAGCAAAAGGTTTAGACAGGAGAAATGACAACAGTTTCAGGAAGCTGAAAATAGTTTTGAATTAAATAAGCTAAAAAAATTTAATCAGAAACACATCATTGATAAATGGGAATCATCTAAGAACCTTGAGTCGATGCCCAAAAATTCACAAGCAAACAGCTGAGGAAGAAAAGCATTGCTGATTAAAAACCTAATCTGGTTTAGAGGCAAATGAAGGCAGCTATAAAACATTTTAAAATGTTTAACAAATATATGAAATGGGAATTTGATAGTAAAGAATACAAATTAGAAGTTAGGAATAAAAGAAATTTGATAAGGAAAGCAAAGATTCAGAATGGAATTATATGGCCAGAGGAGCTAAGGGCAAGAAGGAGCTTTCTAAATATTTTAGGCACAAAGGAATCCTTAAAATGGTATTGGTCTATTATAGATAGAACATTCTGGTGTTGTCAGTAATAATGCAGAAAAGGCAGAATTATTCAATAATATTTTTGTTTTGTATTTGAGAGAGAGAGATTATATAATCTCCTCATATGGTGATAATACTCTGTCTTCTTTGAGTACATCTGTTCTAAGTGTATGCCTGCCCACACGTCCAGTTGTTGGAGAATTTTACCTTAGTGGAATCTATGGGGTCGGCTGTGGTGCCCTGTTTAGTGCTGTAGTCATGCGTCAATATATTAGGCAGTGCTGATCCTAAATCCTAAAGATTGCTAAAATGCTATGGCAGTCTCTATCTTCAATTCTTACATACAGAAGTGTGGGAGAGAAGCATTACATTCCTGCAAAGAGATTCAAATGTCTCTATAGCCTCTCATAAATGTGATTGCTGGTTGTGTCTGTCATTAACAAGATGGACTAGCAGGGAAGCTGAAAAACAAAGATGCCTAATTAACTGAAGTATTAGGCAGAAAGATTTGTTCTGTGGCCAGTCTACAATTTTGAGTGTCCAACTGCCAAGCCCTTTTAGGCAGGTACAATTTTAATTTGTGGGACTCTCTCAGCAAGTTTCATTGTGATAGCATCTCTGGAGGATGTTAGGACTTTGTCACAAATGAGGAGCTTTGGAACAGAGCAGGACAAGAACCACTTTATGTTCAAATCAAGAGAAGAAAGTGGGGATGGCTAGGCTGCACTCTCAGAACATCATCATACAGCATATTCCATATCCAAGCACTCAAATGCAACCTGCAAGGAAAACAAAAAAGAGGAAGACCTCGGACAATGTGGAGAAGGTCTAATGAGATTGAAAGACAACAACTGGGGTACTCCTGGAGTCCGCTAGAAGTTTTGTCCCAAGGCAGAGTGAAGTGGGGAAGACTTATAGATGACCTACACTCCACTCAGAATACAAGGGTTTAAGTCAAGTAAGTCACTGCAGTTGGACAATTGAAAATCAGCAGGCCCAGATAACTTACAAGCAACAGTTTTAAAAGAACTGAATGGGGAGCTCTTCAGAACCACTAAAGATGATTTGCTCTAAGTCCTACAGCACTGGAGGAATTTAGAAAACTAGAAGAAAGCTAATGTTATACCAATGTTTAATAAAGATAAACAGGGATGACATGGCTAATTATAGTCTTTTCAACCTGATATCAATCTGTGGCAGGAAAATGGGGTGGCTGATATAGGACTTCATTGATAAAGTAATTTAATGCAAATCAACATAGGTTTCTGGAAGATAAATCCTGTCAAACTATCTTGATTCTTTTCTCTGAACTTTGTAGAATTGACATATTTTGCCTTTGTACCATATGACATTTTAATTAAAAAACTAGAATAATATAACATTATCATGGCATACATTAGATAGATTAAAATTAGCTAAATAATAGATCTAGAAATGTAATTGTAAGTGGTGATTGTAATTGTTTCCAGTGGGATTCCACAGGGGTCAGTTTTTCTGTGTATAGTACTATTGAAGTCTTTTACAAACTAACTGAAAGAAAGCAAAATCGCCACTTGAAGTTTGTAGATGATACAACAGTTGGAGGAGCGGTAAATGATAAAGAGGACAGGTGACTGAGTCAGAGCAATCTGGATTTTTTTGGTAAGTGGGGTAAAAGAAAGCAGTGAGTTTTATTACAGCTAAACATAAATGTATACATCCAGGAACAAAGAATGTAGGCCATACTTACAAGGTAGGGTGTTCTGTCCTGGGAATCAGTGACTGTAAAAAAAAATTTTGGGGATTGTGATTGATAATCAGCTAAACAAGAGCTGTGGCCAAAAGACTAATTAGATTCTGGCCTGCATAGACATAGAATTCTCAAGTATGAGTAGAGAGGTTATTTTACCTCTGTATTTGATACTGATGTGATTGATACCTCCAGTGCTGGTGCCCACAATTCTGGAAGGGATATTGATGAACTGGAGAGGCTTCCATTGTCTTGAAGTGGAAGATAGACAAATGCAGACTAGAAATAAAATGTAAAGATTTGACAGGGTAATTTTTACCAAGGGCAGTCGTGGATTTTCCATCAGTGACTATTTTTAAAACTAGACTGAAAGGTTTTTTTTTTCTCTCTAAAAACTATGTTCTAGTATTTTAAGAAACTTTTGCAGCCTGTCTTTTACAGGTCAGACTAGATGATTACAGTGGTCCTGTCTGGCTTTGGAGTGTATGGAATCTCAGAGGCCAGTTGATATCATATTGTGAAAGTTGCTGTAAATGAGCCTTGGGTCTGGGGGAGAGAGATACAGAAAAATATTATTAAAACAGAAGTAGGGGAGGATAAGGTATTCTGTATGTGTGAAAACAGTAATTAAGAGACTATTGGAACAGAGGGATGCCTGTGACTTACAACACAGCAAGTGATGAGTGAGAATGAGAAGAATGGCTGAGGTTATATGAGGGACATGATGCTGCAGGAGACAAAACAAGCAATAGCACAAATAAAACCAAAAAATATCTACATTTACTGCTGGAGCTGAGAAATGTGAGCTGCCAAAAGGTAAACCATGCTATTCAAACTTCTGAACCGGCAGCTGTAGCTCTGGCAGGCAATCAGAGCTCAGTGAGCATGATTGGATCAGAACACCATTTCCTCTCCATTAGCCATCCCAAACAGCTTTTGCCGGAGATTCAAACCACCTCTTCTCCTATCCTCCTCCTTTCTACACCCTCACATCCAAATTGTCTCATCACAGCCTATTGCTTGCATGTTGATCTTGGTTATCTTCTCTTTGTAATTTTCAACAAAGAGTAGAATAGAACTAGAAGGAATCTTGAGAGGTTATCAAGTCCCCTACACTCACGGCAGGAATAAGTGCCATGTAGACCATCCTTGACAGGTATTTGTCTAACCTGCTTTTTAAAATCTTTAATGACTGAGCTTCCACAGCCTCCCTAGGAAATTTATTCTTGTGCTTAACCACTCTGACAGAAGTTTTTCCTAATGTCCAACTTAAGTCTTGCTTAAGCCTTGTTTGCTACGTAATTCCTAGATGCTACATAATTCAATGAAACACCTTTCAGGTAAATAAAATACCTGGAAAGACTGTGCATGGAATTGGTATGTTACAAAAATGGTAACAATGTGATCATATATGTCATAAAGAGCCCCCCAGTACTGTAGCGAAGGGCTATGTATTTGATTTAAATGCAAAGTTACGTAAGTGGCATATTTGAGGCTTAGGGCTCGTCTACACTTGCCCCTAACTTCAAAGGGGGCGTGTTAATCAAGGTGGTGGGAGATTACTAATGAAGTGGTGCGGTGAATGCGCAGCATTTCATTAGGCTAATCCTCCCCTGCAGCAATTTCGAAGTGTCAAACTTCTAGGGGCCAGCCTACACGTAGCTGCAGGCACTTGAAAGCGCCGCGCTACTTTGAAGTGCCTGCGGCTGCACGCATGCCAGCAATTCCAAGTTGCCATGGGTGAGAATTAGCCTAATGAAATGCTACATATTCACTGCAGCACTTCATTAGTAATCTCCCATCACCCCAGTTAACATTCTCACTTTGAAGTTACGGGCAAGTGTAGACCCAGGCATACAGTAAGATAACAGCAAGTCCTTCCTTTCATAAAACATACATATTACCCCTTGTCTTAGGGGTACATATCAAGAAATAATTTTTTGTTTATCACATCAAAATTAGATTTCTAGTGAGTGAGACAGGAAAACAAAGGAGTGCACGTTTTAAAAGTTCTGGTAGTTAGCAGCAGCTACCTTAAAAGCATATTGAATTGAATGATAACTGAAAAATGATCCAGTGAATAGTAAATGCCTCTGTGTCACGATCTGTGGTTATTTTGCTTCCAGCTCTCCCACAGGCTGAGGAATCTTCAATATTCAGTAGGGTTTTCCATCTGTCTGCCTTCCACCAACTGTGTGTCTCTGTACGGTGTGTGCTGAACTTAGCCAGTAGCGCTTCAAGGCAGGAGTATTGGCACAATGAGTCTGGATAGCACTGGACAAAGAGCAATTTTCTGCGATGTCTTTGTGAGATCGTACTATATTGAGTTTAGGTATCACTGTAAACCAAAGACCCTGTAGTTCCTTGCAGTAGAGTGGCCACAGCTCCTTCAGGAATTAAATCAGGCAAATTCACTCATATTGTAATGTGTCCAGAGTGTTACCACCACCTGGAGAGAGGCTTCCTTATTCTCCAGAGTCCAACAGATGCTGAAAGGATTTTTGAATAAATATCCTGAGTCTAAACTGACTCAGAGCCTTTTTTATAATCCAACAAATAGACCAAACTTTATGTTCAAGAGGGGTCCCAGTGGAAGGACTTTGCCCTACTGATGCCACATAAGACTGATGGTGGCTTCTAGTAAGTACACATATAGAAACATATTGTTATTAAATGTGTTATTTTCTGTAATGCTTTCATCTTGAGAATAAGTGTACTTGCTTACAAAGGAGTATGTGGTGACTTATAACTGCTGACAGTTATTCTATTCATAAAGAGGAAAAAACCCACAGATACTGGCCTGTTCAGGCAGTCTGGTTTGCTGGAAATAGCACAGTAAAGACAGTGAACTGCACAGTCTTGAATACCACCAGTCAGGAGGGAGAGATAGAAAGCTGACAGCTAAGGAGGTTGGTGCATAGAGGGTTGCTCTACAAGGACTGTGGAGGAGGAACACAGATGCTGTTGTCTTGAATTGTGACAGACACAATCTTTTGTTTTCTATGAATAATTTAGGCTAAGATTGATGACATGCTTTGGTGATGATCAGGCATTAGGATGAGGTGGTATAGATCCAGAATATTTCCTTAAGGCTTGTGTAGCTAGAAGTGCTCTCAGTCGGTATAGCTGAGGGGAAGGGGATGAATTCTGCCCTTGTGATGCTGTGCTCTTATATCTTTTTAATGTGAATATTCATAAATTGAATGTGCTTTAACCAAACAGGTCATTTGAGAGTCTGTAATCCCCTGAATGTGTATATTCTGTTTGTGAAACCGTATCATTCTTGTGTGTGAAGTTAGAAATATGAAGTGTAAACCTGTTTGTTCTAGAATTTCTAGTGAAAGCCATTAGTGGTACTTAAAGAGCTTAATGAGGTGGTGCTCAAGGCAAGGATCCGTGAATGGCTTTGTTTTTCCTGTAAGCCCAAACTGTGATTGGTCTTACAAATACTTGTGACTCTGCCATCTCATGCTGGAATCCATCTTGACTCTGATATTTTTCTGTGGGACTAAGGAGGGTAGAACAAAGGTTGAACAAAGGGTTCCTACTCTCATGAAATTCTATTTAAGCAATCATTGTTTCTCAGCTTGGATTTTGCCAACTACCTCCCCATCCCAAAAGAATACTGAAGGAGCTGTTAGATCCAGGCCTCAGGAAAGATTAGCTCTGACTTGAAGGAATTTATCTGAAACAAGCAGAGAGATAAATAATATAGCTGTAACAATTTATCATAGTGTATTGGACTTAAATGGCATTTATTGTTTATTTTGGCTTAGTTATGTGCTTTGATCTGTTTATTTTCACTCAAAGTCACTTAAATCCTACTTTTTATACTTAATAAAAACACTTTTGTATTTGAGGTTTTGGTCCCTTTCGAGGGCTGAGGTCTTGGGTGCTGTCATGCATAGCTGAGCTGAAGCTTGGATGGTTCAGTGTCTGTGTTGCTCTGCTGAGGGGCTGTTACCCAACTCTGTGCCTTGGCTGGGGGAGACCAGAGCTTCCAGCCCAGCAGGACAGGTTGGTGCTTTGATCCAGAGGGCATGTAGCAGGCTCAGTGTTCAGCCACTTATAAAGTTTTCATCAATGGGATAGCATTTTCTGATTATGCCATGAGAACAAGCTAAATTTTGCTTTCAGTGACACTAGTGAAGTGCTACTGAGTTCATAAATACTGAGCATAAGTAAAAGTAGAATTTGGCCTTGGACTTTGAGCAGTTTGTTTTCTAATACAACAGAAGGCTCAAATCTGTGTTCAAAATGATATACTGAAAATTGTTTATGAATGCTGTGGTGGGATAAGGGCATGAAAAGGCAGAAGCAGTGCTAGTACTCCAACAGCTTCAGCAGTGCTATAGACTTGAAGGCCAAGAACTATCACGATGCAGTGCTTTGAAAAATTGAACAGAAAACTATTAAAAACAATACTATAATAACCTTCATATACACCATGGCTCTGAGGGTCGTTATAATCAGTTCTTCCATATCAAGGTATATACGCGTAACGTGTGACAAGGGAAAAGAAAAAGTCCAAACTAACAGCCACATCACGTGCAGACAATATTTTTTGAAACATCTAATAATAAATAATTAAAGCAGAAAGGAAGAAATCCAGGTCTGAAAACAAAATATGCATAAATTAGTGACACTTTCACATTCCTTTTTGTAATCAATTTAGTTTTGGAAGGACAGAATTAGTTGCTGGCTTGAGAGGAACATGTACATTAGCTATCATCCACCAAGGTGGTTGGAAGTGGCATGTTTTAAGAAAGTAACTGAACAAGTCAGCCACTCTATGAAACAAGTAAGTACTCACAGATGCATTTTACAGATAAGGAAACAGGCACAGAATGGTTAAAGCCCTTGCTCAAGCTGACAGAGATTGTGGCACAGATAGGTAAAGAACCAGTTATTTTGCCCGACTCCTACCCTTGTGTCCTAAACACAGGAACATTCTTCCCTACACATAATTGATGAATAATAATTTATCTGGGATTAATTATTTATTAAGAGACACAGTCAAACACCAGTAGAATGCCAACATGCTGGAATTGCTACTGTGGATTCTTTCACAGGACTGCCCTTCTCTGAGCAGATGTTTCAGCAGCATTGCACAACGACAACTACACCATTTTACTGAGGACTATAGCACTGATTTCTTGCAGACTTTTCTTGGAAACTGCTTTTGAGGTGAAGGGCGAGGGAGGCTGTGAAAAAGGAAGGGGATTAATGGATCATTAAACAGGAGTATGGAGTTCAACAACTGAAACTTGTTCTTGAGACTCAGGAAAATACTCCACTTAGCACTTCAAACACACTGCACTACAGTTGCATGATTGACATTTAGAGAAGTTTAACTTTACTGTGAAATTTACAACAGATTGTACAATGTATTAATATCTTAGCAGCCAGAGTTTCTGCTACTTTAACATTTTCCTTCCCATTCAAGCAAGAATAGTAAAGCGTGCATCTGATTCCTTTGAACAAGTGGTCTTACGTGCCATGAAACCATGTTCTTAGTGACATGCTTATACATTATACATCAATCTTAGTGGCTAACATTTCAAGAAAAACAAAAAATCGCACAGAAACATGCTAAGCTGCAATCTATTTAGCAGTCTTCAGGCATCTATCTGTCTTAAGCACCAATTATTTTGTCAAACGGCTGAAAGCAAAGACACTTGTTTATATAATAATATGTTTTTTGACTTCTTTAAAATAAGGCTCCCCTTTACACAAAGATCTGATAAAGATCACACAACACAATCAAATATTATCCTTTTTTTTTTTGGCTTAATTGGGAACCTAGGATGTTATCAGCAAAGACAGAAAGCATGTAGTGTTGATTAGAGATAGTACTGAAATACCTTTTTCAGCTTTCTGTAAACTGTTTTGTAATTGAATTTTTTAGGAAAATGAATAGCAGTATGAAAAATTAAGCACATTCATGCAGCGCATAAAAGAATCATAGGTCAAAGGACAGCCTTAAATTTCTGTCTAAGAGCTGCATTAATGTATTGCAACCTTTAAGTGCAACTGCCAGCATAGCAGCATGAAAAATATCAAGGTGAAATAAGTGGTATGGACACAGAAGTCCGCAATGTTCCTCAAACATGAAATTTCCTAGATGAGTAAAGTGGGGTTTGCACAGGTTGAACCTTTCTAGTCAGGCACTCTCTCATCTGGCAACATCTGTAATCCAGCAAAATATTAGGTATCCATATGATCACTTATCATGGATGTGGCCAAGTTTCCCGTGGTCCCATAAAGTTTGTTTACAGCCACCAGTCCTGGTTCTCAGGCTGGGTCTACACGGAGCTCTGCTTAGCACTGCTGCCAGCAGAGCTATGCAAAATGAACTTCACAGGATTGCAAATGGCTGATTATTTGCATAATCCCAAAGCTCATTACCATAGTCACATGAGAGTTTAGTGCCAGCAGAAGTGGGTGCTGGCACTGCAGAGGCTGTGTGGATGTGCCTCTGATGGCTAACCCCACCCTGGCGCCAGTCCCTTATGCCATTTGCAATCCCAAGAAGCTCACTTTGCATAGTTCTGCCAGCAGCAGTGCTGAGCAGAGCTCCATGTGGAACTCGCCTCAGTGTTCTGTGCTGTTTAGCTGTAATTTATCCCTAAAGGCCCAGTAAATAGTGGAAGTGTTGGTGATGCTGCTAGACAATATTGACCTCCTGTGGTCTGGCAAATTATCTTGTTTGGCACTAGTCAGGTCCTCAGGGTACTGGGCTAAAGAGGTTCAATAATAATACAGATAACAGTAAATTCTCGATGATAGTTATGATAATTTGTCACAGTAAATCAGTGTAACTAGTAAGAAAAAGTTGAGAGGAAGATTATAAATAGACGGGATTGAATGGGTGCAGTAATTATTGGAGGAAAACAAACAGGGGCATTTGAGGCATGGCAACATATGAGTGAAATCAGGTAGTCCAGAGTGTGCCTGGTTAAAGGAAATAGAATTAACACAAGAGCACTGAGAAACAAAGGGGGAAAAGAGAGAACTGGAGGAAGAAAGAAGAGTTCACAAAATCCTTTTCTTGGCCAGAACTCTGGAAAATGGAAGTACAAAGAATAAATGTTGCTTAAGTGCAGTTTGTGATCTTCTGCCAGGATTGGTTCACGTCAGTGACAGCAGCTGAGAGAAAGTGATAGTTGAGGCGTTTGTGAGGAGATCTACAGCACAGCAAGAGCAGTTCTTACGCTTCAACATGGCACTAGACCAGGACTAGTTTTTAAGCTACAAAGTGAGGGTGTAAAGTGGCACTGGTGAACATGTTAACAGCTGTTGCTTTTGCTCCTTACCCTTGCCCCAACAAAGGGAAGATAGGCCATAAAAATTGTGACCAAAACCAATCCCTGCAAAATAAAAACCCTGGTTGAGTTAGAACTAAGAACCAGCCACAAATAGCAAGATAGTGTGTGTATCTATAATAAAACTTAACATGTACTTTTCTCAAATACCAAGCTACCCAGCATTTTCTACATAGCTGTTTCTCTGTTTCATCTCTAAGACTTTACAAAGAAAACAGCAAATTAAACTGAACTTCTTAAGAGGAAGGGTCTGCCAGATTCAGTTAAAAGCCTCTTCATAGAAAAATCTTAGTTAACCCCTTCCTTGCTTTCTAATTTCCCTGTAGTAATACTCTGAGCAGAGTCCAGGCACAGTAATGGAATGTGAGAGTATGCTGATCCATGTACGTTGCATTTGTTAGATATGCAATAAATTGTTACATAATCCACTTATGATGTGGTCAAGATGGGTTCTCTGTTTTCAGCATTATGAATAATGTCCTCTGAATAAATGATATTCAGGTGTTTTGCTGAAAGCGTTAGTATACTATTTTAGTTTCATCATTATCAAAAGGTTGCTTGACTTTCTAAGTCACCTCATTGCATTCATGGTCCCTTCTTTTCTTATATAAACAATTATAGCTCCATTTGTTGTACCCAGGTATCTTTGCCAAGACTGAACCAAATGGTTTGGCTTTTGCTTGCTTCCGTATACCAACCCTTTGGTTGGGTCTACACTGTGGAGTTTTGTCGACATAAGGGGCCTTCTGTCGACATAACTCAGGGACCGTCTACACACGTAAAGCATTCTGTCAACAACAATCTCTGGACAGAGTACGGTCGACAAAAGTACAGTGTAGATATTTCTGTTGACAGAGAGGGCTTCTGGTTGCGGGGAAGCCCTCTCTGCAGCGCTGCCATTCTGCTTTCTGGCACCACAGGGCAGTGCAGTCTGGCAGTTCTCTGTCAACAGAGCAAGTTGTGTATAGATGCAGTCTGTTGATAGAGGCTTCTAGTGTAGACATACCTTTAATTATTCTTCTGCCAGCTGTCTGCTCTTTCTTTCTTACCTTAAGAGAAGACTGTAGATGCACTGGAGACTCATTTCACAAATGAGTATGGATCTAGGGACATCAGGAGGGCTTCTGCTCACTGCCATTTTTAGTTAGCTAATGTGGGTAGACCTACATAGGCCACAAATCACACCCTGTGGCTGCAGAGTACATGGTTGTGTGTAGCCTTGGGCAAGTCACTTCATTTCCCTTGGTTTCCTCATCCCTAAAATAGAATTAGCGATGCCTTATAAGGGGATTAAGATGTAAAGCCTTGGGTCAATACTAAATGTTATTGCAAACATTTCTTACACCATGTACTCCCAAAAGACAAGAGAAAGGTCACGTATTCAACGTGACTTCCACATCTCTCTGTTCAGGACATACTGAAATGAGGATTCCGCCCCCCTTTTTTTTTAAATTGAAACAGGCTAACGTGGCTACAACTCTGAAAATTGTTTTGAAACAAATCCAAAAGTGTCAAAATAAACCATTTCATTTTTTTATTCTCATTTTTTATTTGCCTGAAATTATTTGAGGAATCAGGATGGAATTCTCAGTTTTCTTTGCCCCAAAACTGAATATTTCAGTGAAATTATTATTCAACCAAAAACATCTCCCAACTCTGTTCCATATTTCATTTATTACAACAATGTTCGATCTCAGTTTGTTTTTCCATAAATATTATGCACACGTTCAGCATTACTTCTCTGGCATTTTTGCTAATGGCTTCTATGTTTTGAAAGTATTGCTTAAGCATTTTCACCCTTAATTTTGGCAGTTTACAGTGAACAAATATGTAAGCATTTTAATTGACTAATTGAAACCAGCAAAGATAGGATAAGTTCTAAAGAATAAAATGTAACAGTAAGCTGAAGTTTAGTGCCTTATGAATTATTGCAGGCAATTTCTATTATTAGAAGTTTAATACACTTGCCAACATTCTAATTAGAGATTGGCTGGAGTAGTTTGGAAAGTTTGGAAAGTCTGGTATGTCTAAAATTGGGGCTCAAGGCTTACTTGGTGGTTAGTGTCATGACCCTGCATCTCTTGAATCTGGGTCTGCAGGTTTCCCAGTTGATTGACCTACCCAGTAACATCCTAAAAACAAAATTCTCCTGGGTATGTCCACACAAGGTGTTTGACTAGATAAAGAAAGCAGATATTCAAATGACTGTGAAGTGTTTGCTATCCATTGTTGTTGGCTAGGGAAGGGCAACTTTAAAAAAAAAAAACAAAAAAACAAAAAAAAAGCTTTAAAAAACAAAAATGTTTTTTCTCTGAAAAAGGAGTTGCTTCTCTTGCTTACCCATGTGCCTTTAAATGAAACTGCATATTGCATGTCTGTGTACACAACAAAGAGCACAGAACAACAGTACAGGGACTGCAGTACTGTCTCTGTGAATGGTCAGTGGTTTTTCACTGCATATCTCATTATTCATAGCCCATCACTGGGGTTTTGCCGAATCAGGAGCACGTCACTATCCACAATGCAAAGTAAGGAAGAAATATTAATCAAAGCCTAAGCTCATGTATCTATATGAAGGTATCATTGCACTGTTAGATGTATATCAAGCTGGTATCTCTCCGCTCAAGAAATGATGCTACTTATGTGATTCTAAAACACAGTAACCATACACTCATGCTGGTGGCTAAAAAAGTGGGAGTCACTAGGACTATGGGAGAAAAGTCATAAAAGAGACTCTGGCATCAGAAAAGAGGCAGACAGATAATGGGATAATATATGGCCTCCTCCCTTCTTCACAACTGCAGTTGTGATCGAATGCGGGCTAGTACAGTCTCACAGGCAAATTCAGAATAGAACATCTGTACACCAGATACTTGCGTGTCTGTGTTCTGTTGCTGTTCCAAATGAAGTAAATTCCACATACACATTACTTTAGACTGTGGGGTAAAAGTCCATGAGAGAGAAACCAGCTCTGTATTCCCCAGCATAACTGGAAGACATTTGCTCACATATAGAAGGTACAAATGGAAACAATAAACACTGGCTACGCTTCCGGTGACACTGAAGGCATTCACAATTTGTTTTCTTTGTGATCATTAGACTTTTAGTCTATTATGAGAGCACCTTAGTTCCACTCACTGTAGATTTATGTTACTAGAAACCTGCTGCCAAAGATCTGCATCCATGTTATTGTCACATTATTCAGTTTGTTCAATATAAATCTTTAGTTTCAATTTTTTTCAGCTATCGTCTGGCATTTTTCACTTTCATGATGTAGCTATTATTAGTATTACCACCATTGCTACAGCCCTGAATAAAATAATGATCCTGAACACATACTTGGCCATTTTTCCAGCTACTTCTGTGTTGTGAACGCTCACATTTTGGTTCTTTCTGGCTCCTATCAGGCCTGATTGTCAAACTTCCTACGGAAATCTTGATTGTTTCAAGATAAGTCACTGCTGCAGACTGCCAGTCACTATTTTTAATTTCATTTTTAGACATGGGCGCTTTTAAGGGAAGCCAAACCTTGACTGCTTTCTGTAGCATACAAGACCAAAATATTTAAAGTGCAGTGCATTGCCTGATGGAAAATTCTTTTTCAGAAGCATTCCATTCTGGCTCTACATCATGCTTTTTCCAGTTTTATCCTTGTGGGATGTTGGGTTTTTCCCTTGCTCTTGTTTTCATGGAGCTAGATTTTCTTTAAGAGTTCATTTGCTCATAGTACTAATTCCTCACTTGAAGTCACAATCCTCGGTAAAAAAGTTTTCACTGCAACCATCAACAATATTACAGCAAATTGTGCCTACTTTAAGAAAAGATAAGAATAAACAGCTAAAGGAAAACAAAACAGAGGTGCTATATCTTTAGCAATGAAAAATTCAGGAAGGAGAAGCAAAGTAGCTTGATATATAAGGGAACGTGTATCCATTGACTGCAGTTGGTGCAATGTTGTGGATTTAGCGAGTCTGGTGAAGGCTCACTGAGTTGATGACAGAGCACTCTCTTGTCAAATTCTGTATTCCAGCTCCCAAGAAGAGTAAGGTAAACTGTATGTCAACCTAAATTACATCAATTTCAGTTACATAACGTAAGTAACTGAGGTAAAATAATTTAGAGCGACTTATAGCTGTAGTGTACACCAGCCTAAGTATAGCCATCAGCTACTATTTTGTCCATCTGCATACTTCAGTAGAGTAGTTCTGCAAGGATTTTGTTATTTTCAAGTGACTCTCAAATTCCTTCTTAGTACTCAGAAAAGCAGTTCCTTCTTAGTACGGTGGGTACACATTTCCACACTTTGGAACATAAAACTGGCTTGAAAGGATTAAGTAATTTTATTACACCAAGAAAATTACTGGTTTATGAAACTCTGAACCACAATAATGTTTAAAAATGTTGGTGAAAAGAATTAGTCCAGCAGTGTGTTAGCTGGCATGCTTTCAATCCTGAGGAAAAATCTTTTAATGAGAATTTACGATGATGTTGGTGATCTGTGACGTTCATGGGGTCAGAATAGATGACCTGGTGGCACCTTCTTGCCTTAAACTCATTGGGGTGATCTACAATGAAAAATTACATTGGCACAGCCACATCTCTCATGCTTGTGAAAAATCCTTCCCTGAAGATGTAGTTAAGCCATCCTAACCTTCCAGTGTAGACAGCACTAGGTCAACCAAAGAGTTCTTCTGTCAGTGTATCTACTGCTTCTCGGGAGGTGGAATAACTGCAATGATGGGAGAACCCTTCCAGTCGCCGTACTGTCTGCACTTCAGCTCCTGTACCACAGCAATATTTAATGAGTAGACATCACCTGTAATTACAAACTATGCCCATAATTACTGTTTCAGAAAGCATGGTTAGTGACCTCTTTAATTGATTCATTTAAATAATTTTAATAAAAATAATCTTGCTTGAGGATCAGTTGATTCTAGCAGTGTTGCTACAAACCGCAATAAATCTATTAGGTTGCATTCTCAACTCTGTTGTCAGTACTCTCCATTTATATGTGCAGCAAAAAGGGACGTGGATAGAGTGTCACAAAGAGGGTGTTATCATCCCGAAAAGCTGTCTGGACATGATATATCCCATGGTGCTCTTGTCAACTGCAGTGGTTAATCTGTTTTTGAGATATACTAACAAACCGCATCAGATTTTAAATTTAAAAAAAAAAACCCGCAAGCAAAAGCTCTAGAAACAGTTGAGCACTGGGCCTCGTGCCAGGTGGGAGAATTTTATGGCTGCTTTAACATGTTGTGAACCTCTGCTAGCTACATTGGGAAAATGCTAAATATCTTAAAAACTAGGCATTCTTGCCATAGCAATGTGTCAGAAATCTCTGGCCAGAATCCCCCTGAGATTCTCATACACTGCAGCTATGACAAATGAGTTTAAGGAAAGTTTCTACAAAGTCCGTCTTATTCAAATCTTGCTTTTGCTAGCTAATTTTGGTTATATTCTCAATTTGGATTACATGACCTGCTCTCAACCTCACCCAGTTGCCTGTGATTTATATTTCTATAGGGGTATGGGAGTTGGATTTATCTATACCCTAGAATATCATGGGTTCAAAAGTTTGACTGGAATTCGTGCATTATTGAACTTGCATCCTGCTTAAGAGAGTGTGTTAAAAGATGCAGAAAACGGGGAGAAGACATTTCTAATTAGAACAAAAAACAAAAATTTGAAACTCATGCATCTCACTAAAATCCAGATGCATATGTGCATAATTTCATAAAATAGGAATATGTGCAATAACCAGTAGTGACTTGACTGTGCACATCAGATTTGTGTATCAATGTTGGCACCTCTGTATAGAGGCTACTCTCTTTTGCCAGTTTAACTCTTGAAGGGTGGATAGCACAGGCCCCCACTTAAGAGGAAAGGACTTTTTTAAGTAAAAGTGGTCATGTTACTTTTCCTTACAAGCATTGAAAAGGACCATGCATCCGAGACTGACTGTCACCTACACAAGATCTACAGGAATAATTTTTGTACATATGTCTTGAAGTTAATTTTACTTTGCTGACTCTGCTTCATGCTCAAGTGTAGACATATGTTATAAAGTACTGTGGTAATAGTGGGTATTTAAACATCTGATGAGCAACCCTTTATAATATATTTATCCTCACAGTATCCACATCCAATAATTATCTTCAGTTTGAGACAGGAAGCAGCTACAGAGAGACTAGGTGACTTGCCTAAAGTGTCAAGGAAGGGTCAGAGCAGCAAATCCTGGTGGTCAGAGCCAGAGTCCACAGTCAGGAGTTAAAAGTTAGCTGGGTCAGGATACCAGGAGGTCAGAAGCAAGAGGCAAACCTGGGATCAGAGCAAAAAGCAGTCAAGTAGCACTTTAAAGACTAGCAGAATAGTTTATTAGGTGAGCTTTTGTGGGACAGACCCACTTCTTCAGACCATAGCCAGACTAGAACTGGGATCAGAGTTGAGTTAGTAATCAGGGTCAGGCTGGGTCAGAATACCAGGACGCAGAGGCAGGAGACAGACAAGAAATCAGAGCCACGTATCAGAGATCAGGAGCTGAGCTGAGGCAAGTAAGGTTGGGATGCTGGAAACTCAAGCTGGGTGGAAGGGAAGAAAGGTGGATCCCAGTTGTTCAGATAGTTTCCTGTTCCTGTTGCTGGCTGAAGTAGCCGCAGTGGAACAATCTGGTGCTCTGAGAATCCAGCAATAGCACATTAGTGGTCAAGTCCCAAACTGGGTCTGGGCTTCATGGGTCCTTCAACAGCAGATGTCAGCAGCTTACCAGATGGCTGATCCTGTGGACTGTGATGCCTGTGAGTAAAACAAAATAAAAACTAAAATATCTAGTTAGGATAGGAGGGGAAACACCTAGGAAACCATTTACTGAGAATATGAACAAATTGCCAAGAACAATGGAGAAGTTGGGAGAGTGAAGAGTAAAGTCAAAAGTGGACATCATGGACAGAGGATGCTGTACAAAGACTGGTTCCTGCAAACTAGCCAAGCCAGTCCCAAACCTTGTAATGCAAGTTATAGCTAATGTGATGGGATATGTAAATGTATATAAAGGAAAGAGAATTCTGTGTAGCTTTGGACACCTATAGTACACCCACCTACACATAAGCCTTATCAAGTTGTGTTGTTTGATTGTATGCCAATGAAGAAACCTCATTGATGAGTTCAATGTTAAGCTGAAGGAGGGCTCAAAAGACAAATCCAGAGTTCCCAGACCTTTTATTTCAATAACCTAAAAGATGGTTCAGTAATTTTTTTAAAAGCATTTGGATACTAAACTTAAATTGGAAGGCCTGGTATAACATAAAGAGACAGATGATTGTCTTTAGTAAATTGGCATGGCCCCATACATGGCATTTGACATGAGTTGAGCCTCTTGTCTCAAATCCTTAATGAGCATCCTGAAAAGAAAAATAAGACCCAATGAGTGTGTTTGAATGGGAGAACATCATTTCAACGTAAAATCCAAATAACCCATACTCAATTGGCTTCTCACTGCCTTGAGCTACTCCTGCTCTAGCAGCATAAGATCTCCGCTCCTCTGGAAAAGGAGGCCTCTATCCAACTTCTGCTCAGAAGCTTATTGGACTAATTAAGAGCACTGCAGACTCCTAGACTCTAGCTCCAAGCCAATTTCTGCCTTTCCACCCTCAAAAAAGCTACATATCATCCATTTACCGATAAAGTCAAGTCAGGTTTAATTTTTTTTGTTTGTTTGTTTTAGTCAGGGCGAGTACTGTTAAACAGGATTGCTGCAGAGTAAATTGGTTTTATAACATTCACATGAACAAAGTGCTGATACCTCTAAATTACGTACCAGTAGAAATTCATCCTTTTCAGTCTTGATTACTGCTAGAGAAACGGTATGTCATAGTGAAAAGAAAATTGTTCAGTAAAAACCAAGCACTACAGGCAAAAACTTCTTTACATGGAGGAAACTGTAATAAATTTCAGGAAACATGAGCTCCAGGTTTTGAGCTTTACATTTTAATAATGCTTGGATTTCTATATTTATGCAAAACTAAACAGAGCATAAAAAGGCATGTTCACTGCAAATGCTGAGGTTTTAAGCTGTTTTTTTTTCATGTCATTGATATAATACAGATAATCGCTGTAGTGAAGACGTCTGGACAACGTACGGGAAACAGGTGCCAAATGGTAGTTGCAATAAAGTTAGATGATCTAATTGAAGTGTAACCTAATTGGCTGTGTGTGTTTCTGTATAGTATTACACATACTGCTTACATTAATTGCTTTTTTTTTTAAGATAATGAGTGTGTCATTTAAAAGATGTACAATGATTCAGGTTTTGTGCTTTGGTTCAGTTCAACTTGAAGTTGGGCAGATGCTCCCAGCAACTGCGTAAGCTGTTGAATACAATAAGTGACTGAGTAAATCATCTGTGTGCTTGTTTAAAATCGCAGCTCCGTGTTCCTGTGCCTTAATAAAATCAACCTTTTTGCATCTAATCATGGTAATTGGATCACAACTACTTTTTAAATAGCTGTTAAATGATCATTGTTGGCTGGGTCATGAAGTTGGTGACGTGACTCTTGATTGTTGATCTCTTTTCATTTGAGTATACTGGGTAATAATTGACTCTAGCTTAGTCCAATATCTAGTGAAATTGATCTCTGCTTTCATGTAGTCAAAGGTAGAATTGGCTCTTCTGCAAGAACATCTAGAATATATTTTTCCTGTTATTTTAAGTGTTCCCAGTGATGACAAAAATCACGTACAGTTTTAGCTATCAGTTTTCTTATCACTTCAGAATCCTGTGTGGTTTTAATTCGAGGTTAAGACAATGGAAAGAATCAGAACACAAAGCCATCCTTCCATTTCTCTGAGATTATAAAATGAAGGACGTTAGTTTGTGATGGAATGGGGAGCATCAAGTACACCAAAACAGGGCACAATTGTTTAGTTAAAGAGCATCTCTAGCAACAGAAAGGTAAAAATATTGCAGTATTTTGTAAATTTAGTACTGACTGCTGTAGTTGAAGTTGCTCAATAGTTTCTATTCTACACCTTGTTTTCACATTGTCACATTGTGTGGTGTAGCCAAACCAGTGAGGAGTTGTGTCAGCACCTGCCTGAATCCTGGGATTCTTCATATTTTATTGTTAGAGCTCCCTACCTGGGCTACTGACAAACAGACCTTCAAGGACACACCCCCAGTGTCTGTGTATTGCAACAGCCTTGTCTAGCAATGCTGACCCAGCAGCCTGTCAGCAATACACCAGCCACACACCGTGTGCTACAGCTGAGGTTTCTACGTGAAGAGTGACCAAACCACATTTCCCAGTCCTGAACCATACTCTCTACTCTGTATAGCCCTCACCTGGACAGTTCAGATATTACAGGCCCATTTGCCACAACCACTTCCTTTTAGCTATCCAAACCCATCATGATCTCCTTGCCAACCTGGGCATTTGTCAGAGTACAAGTCAGTTCTTAACCCTAACAAGCAAATCACCTTTATTGGTGTGCACCTGTACTCTCTCATAAGTTGAGCTTTCCTCTTGGCAGACCATTTGGCCACCCCCAACTTTCTGATCGTATTGTTATTCCACAAACTGCGCACTTGTATCCTCTGATCTTTCTTCCTTGGCCACATGGCGGCTTGTAGCTCGGTAAACCCCACATCCATCTCCATGTGCAGTGCCTGCAGCTGTGGTTTATGTCAATCTAATCACAGACAGACTGTGGGAACAAGTCTATTCTGCTCCCTTGGTTTGTCCCACCCTCCTTCATGTGGTGGACCAACCATCCAAAGTATTGTTCACACTATCCAGGGCCTCTGGACATGGAGAAATGCTAGGATGCATGTCAACATCCTGAACTGAGAGCCACCTGCCTTGCCTGTTGGACATTCCTCCCGCCACATAAGGTTACAACACATTCAGTGCTGTCCAGCAACATGTACATTCTATATATACACACGTAAGGCAGTGCCAGGTTGCCCTCTGGAGATGGAGGGGCTGTCCAACTCTGGGTCTGGTGCATCAAGCATGATGCTGTGTTACAGGCTGCATATCTTCTGGGCACCAGCAACTCAGTAACTAACATGCTCAGACAGGTCTTTATATGGGAACCGCAAAGGGGAAATACACAATTCTTCACTACACTTCATCTTCTGCTTGTGGGGCACCTTGTGTTGGTACCTCTTTGAGACCAGTGAGAACCACAAACTCCCTTTTTTTAGCTCCAGAGGAGTATTGGGGATGGATTCAAAGGAGAACACTCTTCTCCTGACCTGGACCAATGAAGTCTGCTATGTCTTTCCACCCATTCCCCTACTCTTGCAAGTCCTGTGAAAGAGTTGATGGGATCAAGTAACAGTCATACTGGTAACCCCATCTGAGCCTCACCAATATTTACAGACCTCCTCCATGTCTCCAGTCAACCCCCCCAATCCACCTCTCCACCCACCCAGGTCTCCTGACAGGCACGGACACACAAAGGCTGACTTTTGATTTTGGCAGTGCATTCTTCTGATAAGATGTGTGTTTTTGAGGGGAGGGGCACTCTGCCACTTTTAGGGGAGGCTATTTTCAGCATATTTATACACTTCTTTCATGTTCTAGTTATTGACTGTGTGTACCTTTTGTATCTTTACTATTACTGGAGATAGATTTTCAATCCTCTGTAGCTGGAGAATGAGTTGAGGATGCTATAGCCACAGTGAGATGAATTCTTATAAATTTACAGTGCTCTGGAAACATGAAGTCTTCCAGATTAGTGCAAATGACTCCAAGATCTCTTGCTTGATAGGTAACAGTGAATTAGGCATCATAATTTTGTATGTATTGTTGGGATTATATTTTGCCATTTGCATTACCTTTCATTTAACATTAAACTTCATCTGCCATTTTGTTGCTAAGTTGCCCACTTTTCTGAGATTCCTCTGTAACTCTTTGCAATCTGCTTTGGAGTTAACTTTCTTGAATAATTTTGTATCCTTTTTAAGTTTTGCCACCTCACTATTTACCCCTTTTTTGTTGATCATTTATGAATATGTTGCCCAGCCCTGATTCCTGTACAAGCCGCTGAGGAATATATCTTTTTTCTAAAAAATTGACTTTTTATTCACATCCTTTGTCTTATCTTTTAACTGGAGTGCCTGGCAATGCTTTCAGGATCATCTATCCTTAATTTAATGTAATGACAAGCCTTTTATTATCTTAATTGCCATGCCTCTGTTTATAAACAAACACTCTGCTACAAGGGCAGCAGTAGCAGCACAGAACTTTTCACGTTCACATTCTGACTAACTGTCATTAGAGCTGTTGTTAGGCTTGATGTGGCTGAGGCCCAAAACTGAATCCCCGGCTCTCCCTCTCCTCGTCTGTGGCTGAACCCAAGCTCCACCATCTGGGGCCCAAGCCACAGGGCTTTCAGCCTAGGTGGTAGAACTCAGGTTGAAGGCCGCCCACCTAGGGGTGAAGCCCTAGAGCGTTGGCTTTGCTTCCTCACCCCCATTCAGAGCAGTGGGGTGCAGGCAGGCTCAGGCTCTGGTCACCTACTCCTGGAGTCAGGTAGTAATTTTTTATTTTCAGAAGGGGCTCTGAGACACAAAGTGGATGAGATCATATTTTTCATTGGACCAACTTCTGTTGGTGAAAAGTAAAGATTGTCTGTCCAGTATCCTGGGGCTGACACAGCTACAGCTACATTGCATCTAAAAGTCTGATCTTAGGTCCCCACTGACTTTCAGTGAGATATGGGTTCCTCTGGCACAACAGAAACCTCAACAATGAAGAGCAAAACTCACCTGTGTAGGAGATAGAATGAACTCCCACAGGATACAAGGGCCATCACAAACTTCCCTGCACCACACTCCATGTGCAAGGCACATTTTTTGACCTTTCCTGCTTTAATATAACTAATTAGCAACAGGTATATTTTTCAGTAAATAAAAATCCATGCCAAAACAAGGCACACTGCTGAATACAATTCTCTCTCTAGGGAGAGGATGAGAGAATAAATGTGTAATGTTGCTTGTTGTACTACTTACAGGGTCTCAGAGATGTCAATAATCACAGTTTCAGTCACTAGGCATCTCATGGGATTTTCAAAAGTGCTTTTGAACTTTCATTGATATCAATGGGACTTGGCTCTTTTAAAATCCCGTTAGGCATTTCAATGTTTAGACACTGAAAGACACAGGTAAAAATCTGACCATTAGACTTCTAAATTGTGTAGGTGCTTTTGAAAATTTTATATATAGGGGTGTTTTTAAGAAGCAAAGCAATAGAATTGGTTATTTAGACCTTGCCCAGCAGGTTGCTGCATCCATGTGCTCTCCAGTTAGTGAGGAGTGGAAGATGCAGTGGCCTATAAATAGTAACATGTCTTTATTTCAAGGCAGGGCTAGTAAAGGAAAAGGTGTTTTGGAAAAAAAATAGCTACAGAATTTCTCTTTTTAGAAACAAAAGAAACAGTTAAAAGCAAGGCTGGTGAAGCAATAAAGAGTAGCTCAAATGTATGAGTCAAGTATTCCAACCTGTATTGTGAGAGAGAAAGGAAGTGAAATATGGGGATGGGAGTGGGGGAAGGGAAGATGAGGTGGAGGAGAGAAAACAATGACTTTGAACATCATTGTTCAACTATACCAAGTTATCTCACTATCTTGATTACAAAATGTAACTTGAAAGGATTTCATCAACACTTTCCAATATTTATGGCGCTCAAATAGGTTTTAAGTTAAATCAGTACCTTTTCCAAAATGTACACATTAAGGATATTGCAAGACCTTTAATAGGACAATGTAGTCTAAAGAGTTTGCTCCAGATTCATCACCAGCACTAGTGCTGATTTGAATAGCAAGAGAGCAGTTCTCTTGTCACCTTCTTACTCAACAGGTAAATCCATTTTTGTTTTCAGAGACAAACTTGCTGTCTGTATTGACACACAAGTTTTAACTCCTATTAGTCTTGTAAGGCCAATATAGATAGCTCAGAGTGAGCAAACTGGTGATTCTGTTCTGTTTTGTGCATTATCAAGAGATCAATTTGTTGCATTCCAACCAATTCGATAATAGGGCTTCAAAGGTCATAAGTTGGCCTGTAAGCTCTCTATTAGTGGTGCTGATATACAAGATTAAAGGAACCCATCTTAACTCTAAGGCCAGATTCCAGTTACAGATGTGGCATTTAGAAATAAAACAGAAAGCATGGAACCCCACTATGCTACTTTTATGATATCTTTTATAAAGTAGAAGAGATGATTACAGCATGGCATTGGATAGTTAGCATGCGAATCACAAAACTTGAACAAGGGTCCATCTACCTAATCTAAGGAGTAGCATGGTTATGCATGGACACAAATGTATTTTTAACAAACAATGTTGTTGTTGATTTCATGGAGGAAGGGGGCATCTTACACTATGGCTACATCTACACGTGCCCCAAACTTCGAAATGGCTACGCAAATGGCCATTTCGAAGTTTACTAAAGAAGCGCTGAAATGTATATTCAGCGCTTCATTAGCATGCGGGCGGCCGCAGCACTTCGAAATTGACACGCCTCGCCGCCGCGCGCCTCATCCAGACAGGGCTCCTTTTTGAAAGGACGCCGCCTACTTCGAAGTCCCCTTATTCCCATGAGCTGATGGGACAGCCTATGGGACCAGGAAAATGTATTTTTGTAGAATTTATGAAAAAAATTGACAGTGACTTGGACCCATTCAGCATAAAAAATAACCCAATATAGTAATATACAACTACTGTCTGTTTGAGATCAGAGATCAAATTATAGTTGTTCAGCATGGTATAATTTCAAGTTGGTTTTACATAAGAAAATCTTAATCCTGTCAATGCATTCATGGCTTTGCTGGGTTTTGTAATAACTAAGGGACTGATTATTTTCCCATTAAAGTCAAAGCAAGTTTGTCATAACTAGAACCAGGCTAGAGTTTAGGACAGTAACTGAGAAGTTGAGACGAAGTCTCTTCTGATTTATACCTCTGCAGGTCATCCAACAGTTTTTCCTAAAAAAGTCAGTGAAGTGTTTAAAGAAATAGAGACAAATTTTATGAATATATCAAAAGCGCAACATCTAATTAATATCAGTTACAGTAAATTATAGGTCTGAATCAATCCCTTAATGTTTTGAAATTCAGTGGACAGCTAAAATATATGAACTATAATTTATTTCATAATAATAGCTGCTAGTTGGGAGAAATAATTATCCCAGCATTACATGATGCCAGCTTACTATAAACATATTTGAGTATCTCATTTTCTAGACATATCTAATGATTTGTGCCTTCACCCAACAATATCTTTATTCATTCAAGTACTTCATTTTCCTCATGGAACTATTTTGAGAGTGACATTTTACAGGATCAGGCCCTCTATTAAATGATTAAAACATCCACACTCTTAATATAGGAGGGTGGCATAACTCAGTGGTTTGTGCATTGGCTTGCTAAACCCAAGGCTGTGAGTTCAATCCTTGAGGGGGCCATTTAGGGAGCTGGGGCAAATATATTGGGAAAAAAAGATCTGTCAGGGAAGGCAAAAGGTCCTGCTGTGAGTGTAGGGGACTGGACTCTGCTAGTTCTACAAGATAGGTATATCTCCATATATTTAGGACATGTTCTGAACAGAAATCCATTAATGGTATTTTCTATACTTAGTGGGATTTAAATCCAAAAAGTCAGTCCTATTCTTTCCAACAGCTACTATGATTTTGAATAATTTGATGCTTTAATGCATTAATATTATAAGGCAGACATATGAAAATATTTGCTGTATTTCTGGGCAGCTTTATCTTGATTCAGAGATAGGTCTAAATTCACCCCTAATGCAAGCTGATGATGCTTATACCAAAGACCAGTTTGTCCTATAATTTTCAGATAGTTTATAGTATCCCACTCTAATTAATATTCATTACTTAACTTTTGTTTTCTTGCCACTAAAGTTTTCTAATACACTACATGAGGACTGATAGAGTCGCTTCTCAGTCTTGGCAGTCACTCGATAATGAGTAAGACATCTTTATGTCACCCTCCTGTTTGTGAGTCTGATCAGCCTGATTCTGGGAGCTGCAGGTTTTAACACAGAAGGGGCAGGTGTTGGCAGCTCTTGGAGGTGCGTGGGGCAGTTTTTGCTACTCTTTCCTTCTCTGCCTCTCCTCATCTGCACTATGGCAGGACCCCAAAAATTGCGCCACCCCCTCAGAGATTACCGCTGTTCACTGGGGATGGTCCTGGACAAGGTTCTCCCAGGTGTTAACACTGATGCTGCACTTTTTCATGTGTGCCTTCAGCAAATCCTTATATCGCTTCCTCTGGCCTCCAATGCTCCTCTGTCCTTCCCCCAACTCAGAAAACAGAATCTGTTTTGGGAGGTACTGATCAGACATCTGAACCACATAACCAGTCCAACGAAGTTGTTGGTGAATAACCATGGCTTCAGTGCAGTTCGTGTCATGTTTGACTCTGTCAGGACACTAGTGTTCATGTGCCTATCCTCCCAAGAGGTATTTAGGATTCTTCTGAGGCAACATTGATGATATTTCAGTGGTTTGAGCATTGGCCTGTTAATCCCAGGCTTGTGAGTTCAATCCTTGAGGGGGCCATTTAGGGATCTGGGGCAAAGTGGGGGAGGGATGGTGCTTGGTCCTGCCAAGAGGGCAGGGGACTGGACTTGGTGACCTCCTGAGGTCTCTTCCAGTTCTATGATGTGTGTGTAGAATATTGTTCAAGTGCCTTCAGACAATGCTTGTGTGTTGTCCAGGTTTCATATACGTACAGTAGTAGCATTGTAATAACCACAGCACAGTAGACAAGGAGCTTTATCTGGGCATAGATGCCCCAGTTTTTAAAGACCCTTTGTCTCAGGCAAGCAAAAGCAGAGCTTGCGCAGCTCAGACAATTCTGAATTTCTGCATTAATGCCGACTTTAGTGGAAAGATAACTTCCACAATATGGGAAATGCTCCACGTTTTCCAGAAGTTCTCTGTTGACTTCAATAGAAGGTATATGAGATTGTCCCTTTGATTCATTGATAGGGCTGAATTTGCGAGTTGATGATATTATGCTGAAGACCAGTTTGTCTGATAATGTTCAGAGGGTTTATTGTATCCCCCTCTAATATTTGTTATTTAGCCTTTGTTTGCTTACTACTAATATAATCTAATACACCACATGAGGGCTAATAGAGTCCCTTCTCTGTAGCCACTATAGGATAAAATTAGTGTTGGATAAAACTCTTACATATCTAATACAATCCAAATGGCTGGCAAAGAAGGTATTTTAAAACCAGTATAAAATAAACAGTTATATTAATTGGGTTGACTATTTCCTGATTATTTTCTTTCTTTCTTGACCCTTGAATATTCTGCATGCTTTCATGGACCCTAAGCCTGCAAGATCATATGGTTAACAGTATGCATAGTGAGTAGTGCTATTCATCTCAGTAGAACTATTCAGTGCATAAAGTTAAGCATGTGCATCAATTTTTTGAGACATCAGTACTATAGAATGGAAATTTTATTCTTTATTAGCTCATTCCCATATGTATTTTATTATTTCTCCCCAGCAAAAATACTGAACAGATCATGCAAAAAGAATTATTTCCTGCTCAAAATGACTGTGGAGATGACACGATTATTTTCTAACAGGGCATTTGCTTGGTAAAAAAATTACAATGTTCAGATGTAGACACGGTCTCTCTCAAGTAGGGAGGGTTTGTGCAGGTGGGGGGGAACATTTCTGGGTTATTTTTGTTTAGCTGCTTTAAGATCATCTTAATTATGGTGTTATTCAATAACAGTATTTTACCACTTCATTTCTATGAGAAATGCTCTCTTCATTGTTTCATAATTGTATATGACAAATCTCAAATTACTGCTAAATAACATAAAATAGGCCTTTGGTGCAGGTTTTGGTTTGTTCTAATTGGCAAAAGTATTACACTATAGAATTGGGAAAACGATGGCTTCTTTTTAATCAGTAAAAGTGTTCTGAATTGGAAAGTGCTCTAGTTTGTATTTTATGAGATGTCATAATCTAATTAAGTGCAAAGCTGTTAAAGTACAAACTGCCTAGCTGTGTTCTGAAGTCTTACAACTGTCAGGGGGCTCAGAACTCACAAGTAACTCCAAGTTGTTAGCAAAGGAGTTCCATAATTCTGACTGCATAAGAATTTTCTTCTTAAGAGCCCTTCACTGTTTTTTTTATTTTTTCAAAATCTCCTTCAGTTTCTGTCATAACTAAAAAGGGAACCATTTAGAAACAATTTCTTTTTAACGTAGATTACACATGAATAAGGTGGAGGTATTTAAATGTTGTCCCTTCAAATTTACCTGTCTCAGAGAAATAAATTACTTCAGGTCCCACTTTCAGAGAAGTCATCTGAAGCCTAACTATCATTTAAAAGGACTTCAACCAATGAAGACCAAGATCCTCTGAGATTAGAGAGAAAAAGATCAGAAAATGAACTTAATTTGAACTCGACCAAATCAAAAGATTGCTACAAAATGTGGCAGAGAAACCATTGTTCTTGCAAGGGACAAGGGTGGATGACACAATTTCCTTACAGATAAAGGTCACCTTACAATACTGGATGAAATCTGGGCAGACAGTAGCCCAGAGTGGTCTCATGTGCACTTTTGTAAAGAGGTGAAGAAGAGGGTTATCTATTCCTATCAAAATAGTTGAACTTTAAAGGGTTAGAATACAATTATGGACTTGGGTTCACTGACAAAGTGTTTTTTTACTGAACGATAAGTACTGTGCCTGAGAAATTCCCACTAAAAAACAAGCTGGAGACAAGATACCGAAGAAACGGGGTTAGGTCAAGCATTGGTGGAGTTATATGTTTAGCTGCTTCAGAGTAAACATAAGTGTTTATCTTGGTGTGGGATTTTACATGGAGATGTGCATTTATTATCTCGTTGTAAAGAAAACCATACGCACATACTCCTTTTGGAGTAGAGAAAATGGCTTTACTATGAGAATACAACAAGAGTAATTGGCTCGGTGTGAGACTGTTTGTTCCTAGAAATCTGATTGATAGACCAACTCAAACCAACCAAAATCCAGACGTGAACATTTTTCATATTCTCTTTTCTCTTTGATGTAATTATAAACTTTCTGTAACTATAGTTTATTACATTAACTTGTTTAGTGTCTTCTGAGTGAAGGATAGGTAAGGTAGGCTTTCCTACCATTCTCATTAGCTCTGATATGATTTTTTTAGGGTTGCTTCAATAAGCCTTGCTTTCTTTTTGTATTCAGTCTAGGTATAGCTGTGTCAGTTCCAGGCTATTAGAGAAACAAGGTGGGTGAGGTAATATCCTTTATTGGATAAACCTCTGTTGAGGAGAGAGACAAGCTTGTTAGACATACAGTTTGAAAGCTTGCCTTTCCAACTACCAGGTGTTGGTCTAATAAAAGATATTACCTCAAACACCTTATCTCTCATTTTCTTTATGACAGCTCTCAAACTCTTTTAGCAATCTAGAGTCACTTGGAAGATTAAGAGAGCATCAATCCCCATGAGCAAAGTTAGATGAACTGGAACAATTCAAGCTCAGGAGAGATTGTTTGCTCTCTCTGCTGCTGTTTACACTCTCTAAAAGATCAGGCAGGTGTTACTGGGGTGCTCGGTGCTACAATAATACAAAATATTAATACTACTGCTAATGTGTTGGAAGGTGATAGGAATACCAAAATGCTCTGTACATTAACAGTGCACCCTCTCTTCACTGGAAATGGTATCTCATTTCATTTCCATGTTATTACACTCATCCCTCATTCAATGAATACTTTACTTATGAGTACTCACTAAAACTTGGAACATATATACCCACCTTTATTCACTATATGAGTGAACTTCCCCTGCTTATATGAACAGGGTCCCTGGCTGGGGGGCAGGGATACCTGCAGCCCTGTGGCTGGCTCAGCTCCAGCAGTGGGGTCCCTGGCTGGGGGCGGGGAGACCCACCACTGGAGCCTTCTGCCTCCCTTCCATCAGACATGCAGCTGTCTGACAGCCCTTCGGTTGGGTGAAGAGAGGGAGAAGGCTCTTAGCCTGGTTTCCTCCCCTGCAATGGGGGGAACGTGAAACTGACCAGGCATGAGCTGATCTGTTTCCAGGCCCTGCAAGCCACGGGGAGACTGGAACCAGCCTGCTCCTGGTTCTGAGCTCCTGCCACTCTGGAAACCAGGAAACTGACCAGCCCTGATGGTTCCTGGCTCCCTTCCCCTTGCAGGAAAATTCAAGTTATGCAGGGTTGCAAGAACAACCCCTGGGTAACTCCAAGGTTTACTGTATTAGACCCCCTGCCCTCCCCACAGACCTCACCCTCTGCCAGGTTTAAAATTCCTCCAGCCTTAAACTCACCCAGCAGCCACAAACCACCCCCAGCCTTACCCTCCGCCAGCAACCCCAAACTGCCCCAAGGCTTACACCTCCCCAACAGCCCCAAACTGCCCCCAGCTTTATACCCCCCACCAGCAGCCTCAAACTTCCCCGAGTCTTAGACCCCTCCTGCATCCCTCAACAGTCCCAGCCTTAGACACTCCTCCTCCTCCCACAGCCTCTTCACTGGGGCTGCTAGGCTGAGTGGCTCCCTCAGCCCTCCTGCTCCCAGCAATTAACTCAAGTGTTAAGGTTTCAGCACCTAGGCATAAGGTAATTGCTATCCCTAATGATAGAGATAGCTGCCATCTCCAGCAGTTATCGCTCTTGATAGATACCTGCCTGAGGCAGCAGTATTAAGAAACTGCAAATGGCTTCTTTAACAGCCACATGCAGCTGGAAACTGCACAGCTGGTGACCTTTTAACAAATCTAATGGCCATCCATGTTTGAAAATCCCTGCTCTACATACATGTACTACATTCTATTTCTGGTGCCAAACTATTCAAATGCATCAGAAAAGTACCTAAACTCAACTGTTTATGTCAAGTTACAAGCCCTTGAAATAAATTGGAGACTTTTACGTGTATTTGAATGGGAATTTAGTGTCGCTCCTATGAGTTTTTGCCTATGAGCAGAAATTTGGGAACCAATTGTGCTCATATAGCGAGGGATGAGTATACTATACGAGCCTTCTTAGTAGGCATGCTAGATCCAAGAATTAACAACTAATTTTTTAGTTCGTGGACATTCAAACAAAGGTATTATTTGTTTAGTTATTGAGTTAGTTATATATTAGATTTCAATTCAACCTCCCTCCACCAAAGAAATGTTCTAGAACATTTGGTTAAAAAGAGTCAAATGTATCAGAGGATCGCAAATAAAATTTATTTTCGGTTGATTATTTTAACATTTAACAAATTTATAAAAGTACAGGAAGTTCATTTGAAATAAGGATTTAAAAACAGTTCGTTTTGAAATTGTCAAAGTGAAACTGACTTTTTTGGAATTGCCAGGGGAAGGGCTTTACATAAACAGTTTAGCCAAATCTCCGTGCATTTCCTAAGTGACACTAAAGGTTAATTTTTACCAAACAAAAATTTCCAGAAAAAATGTTGTCCAGTTCTACCTGTAAGATATGGCAAGCTTCAGGATCAGAACAAAACAAGTACAGTATAGGGCAAAATTTACTATTTCTTCTAATGGCCCATTCAAGTAAAGTCTGATCTGCTTTGTAATTTGTGTTGAATTGTTCACTTCACCAAAATCTAGTAATTGCCCATTGAAATTAAATTTCTAATAAAAGATTATTTTTATTAAAGTTTAAAGCAGATCTGCGAAGATCCCTTGAAAACAGGATTAGAATCAAAATGGGGCAAACTGGAGAAATGGTTTAAAATAAATAGAATGAAATTCAATGAAGATAAATAGAAAGGAAAAATCAATTACACAAGTACCAAATGAGAAAAAAAAACTAGAAAGGACTATTGTAGAAATTGAATTGGGGTTTACAGTGGCTCACAAACTAAATATGACTTGACCATGTAATACAGTTGCAAAAAAAAAAAGCAACATCATTCTGGTGTGTATTGACAGGAGTGTTATAAGCAAGACATAAGTAATTCGTTTACACTCTTCAGCACTGATATAAGACCTCGACTGAAATATTTTATCCAGTTTGGGGCACAACATTTCAGGAACAATGTGGACAAATGGGAGAAAGTTCAGAGGAGAGCAACAAAAAGTAATGAAAGGTCTAGAAAGTGTAACCTACTTGGAAAGACTGAAAAAAATGGATATGTTTATTCCAGAGAAGAGAAGACTGAGAGGGCACATGATAACAGTCGTCAAGTATGTATAAAGAGGAGGGTAATAAATTGTTGTTTTTAACCTCTGAGGACAGAAAAACAAGTAATGGGCTGGAATTGCAGCACGGGAGATTTAAATTAGATATGAGGAAGAGCTTCTTAGAGTTAAGCTCTGGAACAAATTACTGAGGAAGGTTGTGGAAACTCCCATCATTAGAAATTTTTAAAACCAGGTTAGACAAACACCTCTCAGGAACAGTCTAGGCCGTACTTTGTCCTGCCTCAATGCGGGGGATTGAAGTCTATGATCTGTAGAGGTCCCATCCAGTGTTATTTTTCTATGATTCAGTAATTCTAAGATTTCAGAGACTTATTCAAACAACCTGGTAGTCAAATAATTAAGAGTTAATTGAAGGAAAAATATGTTTTAAATGCTGACTGAAATAGTACAATTTTATAAAGAGAGAACTCGTGCTGTTCTAAATTTAGCATGCCTTGTTAATTAAAACCATTAACTGGAATGGAGTATGTCAACATGAAAAATGGGTTAGCTAACATAAATGAAGTGTCGCACTGACTGTTTTATCATAAATTTTCAACAATCTTCCAACAACATTATTACAGAATTTTCCAGTTCTTTATAGTAAACAAACTGGCAAATATGTTAACAGAAGTTTTGATAATGCTTTGTAGTAACACTTGTAGTTATGCAGATTACACGTGTCCAAAAAATTAAACATAGAATCATGGGATTGGAAGGGACTTCAAGAGTTCACCTCGTCCAGATCACTACACTCATGGAAAGGCTAAGTATTATGAACTTCAGCCCAAATGTATACATTTTAATATATATGGCAACACTTCCTCGCTTTTATTTTTTCTCAGTGAGGACAGCCAGTTAACTTGGTTTCAGATAAGTCAATTCAAGCTACTCACTTGAGGTAACTAGAATTGCATGTCTGAAATCAACTTATTTTCCAAGTGTAGACCTGGCTTAAGAGTGGTTTGACTGCATGAGTGAAATTAAACAAGTCTGTCACCTGAAGGGTGAACTCAAGAGGGTTTCAAATTGCAGCTTACAGGGACAACTAAATCTCATCTACCACTTCCCCACTTGCTACCTCTGTTCTGCCAGTTGGCTAGGTGCTTCTTTGGGCTTGCTTGTTTCTCCTTTAGATGAGAATCCCCACCGCACCCCACCCCACCTCTGTGCAAAGAATGGATCAGAAATAGGAGGATAGTAGAAGCTGCAAGATGGAGCAGCAGCTTTCTCCTCCTTTCTGTTCTATGACATTAGGTTCCCAGAGTATGGGCTCTGCTTACCCATCCACTTTTTCTTGAGCCTGGCTGCTTTTCAGCCTGATGGAAGAAATGGTCGTAGCTCATGGTCATATAACTCTTTCAGGATGACGTTAAGAAATGTTGATGTCACAACAGGGTGCTGTTGTGATGAAACTCTGTGCTGGGACGTTCTGCTCTGCCAAGTACAGTTATGAAATATTCAGCTAAACAGTTTTGCATACAGCTTCTTATATTTCTTCAGACCATCTATCCTTAGCCTAACTTATTTGCTAGTATATTTGAGTTACTGAGATGGAATCTACAACCAGAAAGTGAGGGTGGGGAACTGGACTCGATGACCTCTCAAGGTCTCTTCCAGTTCTATGACATAGGCATATCTCCATGTTTCAAAGTGAAAAGCATTTATCACATTGCTATTCCTTTGAATGCTTTTATTTATTACTGCACAACTCTTGAAATATTTTCCAAATAGTTGCAGAAAATTCCATTGTAATGAGTGTGTTGAGAATAACCCACCAATCCTCTTCAGTGTCTTACTGTGATCTCTTACTGTGATCAGCATCTGAAGAAGTGAGTTAACTCACGAAAGCTCATGCTCTAAACTTTTCTGTTAATCTATAAGGTGCCACAGGACCCTTCGTTGCTGTGATCTCTTTGGATCTGTAGGCACCAGTGTGACAAAACACATTGTATAGGCTTATTACTGCTCCCAAAAGAGAGTCCTCTTCCACTTCACTGAGATAATTTAATAAATAATATATTCATTTAAAAGTCTGAAGGAGACTAAATCCTCACCCCAATTTGAACTGCTAAGTTGTTACTTAGTTATGAATCTCTTTCTTTCCATGAACTGCTCTTTGATCATTCATTCACATATTCATTGACAAACTGACCTGCTTTAGGAAATATTCCTAATGTTTTAGATATATAATGTTGTACAATAATTTCTTTGGCAAAATGTTGGCTAATGCAAAATTAAAGTTCAGAATGTGTGTATGCATGCAGAGGTCAGGAACTTACATCTTGGGAATGACACGGGACAAATCCTTCAAGCGTACCCTAATTCTTCTACTGGTAATGGTGAGTCAGAAAGGGAAGATGCTTAAGAGGGATGTGGCCTTGCCATTAAAGCTCTTGACTGGTCACATCCTTTTGGCTGATCACATCGGGCATGTGTTGTGACACCAAGGGGTATTTTAATCATAGAAATCTTAGAATGGTAGGACTGGAAGGGACCTTGAGAGCTCGTTGAGTCCAGCCCCCTGCCCTGTCCCTGATAGACATTTATCTAACCTGTTCTTAAATATCTCCAGAGATGGAGATTCCACAGCCTCCCTAGGCAATTTATTCCAGTGTTTGACCACCCTGACAGTTAAGAACTTTTTCCTAATGTCCAACCTAAACCTGCAGTTTAAGCCCATTGCTTCTTGTTCTATCCTCAGAGGCCAAGAAGAAAAAGTTTTCTCTTTCCCCTTTATGACACCCTTTTACATACCTGAAAACTTCTGTCATGTCCCCCCTTAATCTTCTTTTTTCTAAACTAAACAAGCCCAAATCTTTCTGTCTTTATAGGTCATGTTCTCTAGACCTTTGATCATTCTTGTTGCTCTTTTCTGGACCCTTTCCAGTTTCTCCACATCTTTCTTGAAATGCGGCACCCAGAACTAGATACAATATTCCAAATGAGGCCTAACCAGCGCAGACTAGAGCAGAAGAATGACTTCTCGTGTCTTGTTCACAACACACCTGTTAATGCATCCCAGAATCATGTTTACTTTTTTTTGCAACAGCATCACACTGTTGACTCATATTTAACTTGTGGTCCACTATAACCCCTAGATCCCTTTCTGCCATACTCCTTCCTAGACAAGTCGCTTCCCATTCTGTATGTGTGAAACTGATTGTTCCTTCCTAAGTGGAGCACTTTGCATTTGTCTTTATAAAACCTCATCCTGTTTACCTCAGACCATTTCTCCAATTTGTCCAGATCATTTTCCATTTTGACCCTATCCTCCAAAGCAGTTGCAACCCCTCCTACCTTGGTATCATCTGCAAACCTAATAAGCATGCTTTCTATGTCAATATCTAAATCGTTGATGAAGATATTGAACAGAACCAGTCCCAATACAGACCCCTGTGGAACGCTACTTGTTATACCTTTCCAGCAGGACTCAGAACCATTAATAACTACTCTTTGAGTACGGTTATCCATCCAGTTATGCACCCACCTTATAGTAGCCTCATCTAAGTTGTATTTGCCTAGTTTATTGATAAGAATATCATGCGAGATCGTATCAAATGCCTTACTAAAGTCTAGGTATACCTCATCCACCACTTCTCCCTTATCCACAGAGCTTGTTATCCTGTCAAAGAAAGTTATCAGATTGGTTTGACATGATTTGTTCTTTGCAAATCCATGCTGGCTGTTCCCTATCATTTTACCACCTTCCAAGTTTTTGCAGATGATTTCCTTAATTACTTGTTCCATTATCTTTCCTGGCACAGAAGTTGAACTGACTGGTCTGTAGTTTCCTGTGTTGTTCTTATTCCCCTTTTTATAGATGGGCACTATATTTGCCCTTTTCCAGTCTTCTGGAATCTCTCCTGTCTCCCATGGTTTTCCGAAGATGATAGCTAATGGCTCTGATACCTCCTCCATCAGCTCCTTGAGTATTCTAGCATGCATTTCATCAGACCCTGGTGACTTGCAGACATCTAACTTTCCTAAGTGATTTTTAACTTGTTCTTTTTTTTTTATTTTATCTTCTAAACCTACCCCCTTCCCACTAACATTCACTGTGTTAGGCATTCCTTCTTCAGACTTCTCAGTGAAGACCAAAACAAAGAAGTCATTGAACATCTCTGCCATTTCCAAGTTTCCCGTTACTTTTTCTGCCTCCTCACTGAGCAATGGGCCTACCCTATCCTTTGTCTTCCTCTTGCTTTTAATGTATTTATAAAAAGTCTTCTTGTTTCCCTTTATGCTTGTAGCTAATTTGAGCTCATTTTGTGCCTTTGCCTTTCTAATCTTGCCCCTGTATTCCTGTGTCATTTGCCTGTATTAATCCTTTGTAATTTGTCCCAGTTTCCATTTTTTATATGATTCCTTTTTTATTTTGAGAGCATGTGAGATCTCCTGATTAAGCCAAGGCGGTCTTTTGCCATATTTTCTATTTTTCCTACGCAGTGGGATAGCTTGCTATTGGGCACTTAATAACATCCCTTTGAAAAACTGCCAACTCTCCTCGGTTGTTTTTCCCCTCAGTCTCGCTTCCCACAGGACCCTACCTACCAGCTCTCTGAGTTTACCAAAATCTGCCTTTCTGAAATCCATTGTCTCCATTTTGCTGTTCTTCCTTCTACCCTTCCTTAGAGTTGTGAACTCTGTGATTTCATGATCACTTTCACCCAAGCTGCCTTCCACTTTCAGATTCTCACTCAGTTCCTCGCTATTGGTTAAAATCAAATCTAGGACAGCTTCCCCCCGGTAGGTTTTTCAACCTTCTGAAATAAAAAGTTGTCTCCAATGTAGTCCAAGAACTTATTGGAGAGTCTGGATGTTGCTGTCTTAGTTTCCCAACACGTATCTGGATAGTTGAAGTCCCTTATCACGACCAAATCCTGGTCCCTGGATGATTTTGTTAGTTGTTTAAAAAAAGCCTCATCCACCTCTTCCACCTGTGTGGGTGGCCTGTAGTAGACTCCTAGCAGGACATCACCCTTGTTTTTACCCCTTTCAGCTTAATCCAGAGGCTCTCAACACATCCATTTCCTGTGACCATCTCCACCTCAGTCCAAGTGTGTACATTTTTAATATAAGGCAACACCTCCTCCCTTTTTTTGCTGTCTATCCTTCCTGAGCAAGCTGTACCCTTCCATACCAACATTCCAATCATGGGTATTATCTCACCAAGTTTCTGTGATGCCAACAATGTCATAGTTGTATTTATTATTGGCACTTCCAGATCTTCCTGCTTATTACCCATACTTCTTGCATTTGTATATAGTCATCTAAGATATTGATTTCATCTTGCCTCCCAGTTTTGCCCTGACCCTCCTTTTTCTCTGCCATTATAGCCCATGTGCCCTCCCATTTCTGACCCATCTCCCAGGTCTCCATCTTCTCTACTTGCCCGTGGGCTTTGCTCCCCTGTCCCCGTCGAACCTAGTTTAAAGCCCTCCTAACTAGGTTAGCCAGTCTGTGTCCAAATAGGGTCTTCCCTCTCCTCGAAAGGTGAATGCCATCTCTGCCTAGCAGTCCTTCCTGGAATAGCAGCCTGTGGTCGAGGAAGTTAAAGCTTCCTGGCAACACCATTTACGCAGCCAGGCATTCACCTCCAGGATGCACCTGTCTCTGCCTGGGCCCCTACCTTTGACAGGAAGGACTGAGGAGAATACCACCAGCGCCTCAAACTCCTTCACCCATACCCCAAGAGCCCTGTAGTCAGTCTTGATACTCTCAGTGTCACACCTCTCAGTATTGTTAGCGCCCACATGGATGAGTAGCATGGGGTAGCAGTCAGAGGGTCAGATAATTCTCAACAACACTCAGATAGGAGCCCCTGGCAGGCAGCATACCTCCCGAGATGAAATGTCAGGGCGACAGAAGGGCGCCTCTGTCCCCCTCAGAAGAGAATCGCCGACTATCACCACTCTATGTTTCCTCCTCACAGTGGTGGCAACTGACCTCCCAGCCGTGGCGGTAGGAGGCTTCTCCTCTGCTGTACATGGTGATTCCTTGTCTCCTTTATCAAATACAGCATAATGGTTTCCTCGTACCATGGTGGGAGGGTTGAGAGTAGGGGTGGAGCACTGCCTGCTGCCAGAAGTAACCAGCTGCCAGTGTCCACCTTGAGCCATATCCTGCTCCACCCATGGTGTCTCAGCAGTCCTGTGTACTGGCACAGCTACCTCAGCTGTCCCCACATGAATAGTGTCCAGGAATTGTTCATGGATTGGGATATTCCTCAACCTAGCCATCTCATCCTGTAGCTCTCCCACCTGCTTCCTGAGAGATTCTACCGGCAGGGACCTTTCATATTGGATGCTCCCCCCAACCTGGATATCAGTAAGTGGGAATTGCAAGTCACAGTCCTTGCAAAACCACACCAGGCTCTGGGTAGAGGCATCCATAGTCAGGCAGTCTGTCTGGCTTACAGACACAGGCGGAGGAGGCAGAAGCAGTGCTGGCACAGGTGTTGCGGGCCTTCCTGACCATTGTAGGTCTCCTTCTGTTAAACTCCCTCTAAAACTCCCCTGCCTGCAGCCCCCAGTCTCTCTGCCTCTGGCTTTTGAAGCCTGCTGGCTTAGGTCAGGCCTTACCCCTCATTGGTCACACAAGGGAAGGCTGATCCTGAGGCTGCTCAAAGGCATTCAAGGGAACAAAGGGTAGGAACTCAGTCCCAACTGCCACAGAAAGTGAAACTGAAGTCACCCACCTGAAATCAGAATCACAATTCAAAATTCAAGCAGTCAAGCACACTCACTCACCCCAAAAGCTAGTACTCTAACCTGGTAGCTTTTTCAGCGGCAGAATCACTTCTCTCCCTCTTAAACTTCCCTGTCTGCAGCCCCCTGTCCACTTCACCTGGGTAGGTATTAAATTGTGGGTAGGTATAAATTGTGTGGTAGAATAAGGTCACCTAATTCTATAGTGGTTAGAAGATGTCCTTTCTGGATTAGGTATCAAACCATCTTGGCATGCTGACATCAAAACTCTCAGTTTAAGGTTTGTTTAATTCAGGATGAAAGATTTACAGGCTTCCTTAGAGTTTGGGATTAATAAACATCTCTGTCTTGAAGTTATAACCCCTAGAGAATTTTCAAAGTTGGACCATTAAGAGATGGTATCACTTCTTATCTATCTCCTCCCCACTTTCCTTTTCCTCATTTCAGGAGGTATTGCCTTTGGACCATACCTTGTAAAAATACAGATGTCTAATGTCTCAGAGGGGTATCTGTGTTAGTCTGTAATTTTGTTCATACAGAAGATACATTTTTATGCAGGTGCAGGACCACCCAAAAATGTAAATATATTAAATAAACCTATATTCAGCAGTTACTGTTTCCATACAGCATGCTAATATTCTATATCTTACTTATCAAATGTAAGGATAAATAATGCATTGGTATTCTCATGATAAAATAACACAGCTAGCTTGGACCACACACATACTTCATGTTTTTGTTTGCTAACATTTCTGAGTTGATGCCTCTATTACTAAAGAGACGGAAGCAGTAATCTTAGCACTGTTGACTTGTTAAATGTACCACTTTGGTTCTTTACTAAAAATGAGCATATTCTCTTAGGCTATGTCTAGATAAATGAGAACTGTTGGCAAAAGGTATGCAAATTGTGCAACACATTTAATATGTAGCTATACCTATCTCACAGAGCTGGAAGGGACCTTGAGAGGTCATCAAGTCCAGTCCCCTGCCCTCATTGCAGGACCCATCACCATCCCTGACACATTTTTTTTTAAATCTATTTGCCCTGATCCCTAAATGGCCCCCTCAAGGATTGAGCTAACAACCCTGGATTTAGAAGCCCAGTACTCAAACCACTGAACTATCCTGCCATATTCATGACAGCATCTCATTAGCATCTTCTGAACTCCCTCATTATGATGCTCCTTCTGAAAGAAGGTGGCGAGTGTAGACATAGCCTTTGAGGAGAAGAGTTTTGGGTATGTCCACACAGCAACTTTATTTTGAAATAAGCTATTCAGAAGACCTACTCTAGAACTGTTTATTGTGAAGTTCACTGCTACTTTGAAATGGCCTTCAGCTATTTCAAAATACAGCCTTTACGTTGCAAAAGAGTCGATTTAAAAAATAAGCCATTAGACGAACTATGGCTTATTTTGAAATAGTCTTGATTCCCTGGCCATGTCTACACTAGCCAAAAACTTCAAAACGGCCATGCAAATGGCCATTTCGAAGTTCACTAATGAAGTGCTGAAATACATATTCAGTGCTTCATTAACATGCGGGTGGCCGGGGCACTTCGAAATTGACGCAGCTCGCCGCCACGCGGCTCATCCAGATGGGGCTCCTTTTCGAAAGGACCCTGCCTACTTCAAAGTCCCCTTATTCCTATGAGCAGATGGGAATAAGGGGACTTCAAAGTAGCCGGGGTCCTTTCGGAACGGAGCCCAGTCTGGACGAGCCGTGTGGCGGCGAGCTGCGTCAATTTCGAAGTGCCGCAGCCACCCACATGCTAATAAGGTGCTGAATATATATTTCAGCGCTTCATTAGTAAACTTCGAAATGGCCATTTGCATGGCTGTTTTGAAGTTTTTGGCTAGTGTAGATGTAGCCCCTGTCTACACAGCCCATATTTTGAAATAGACGCTTTTCCTTACTGAATAGCTGTGTCTACACGTGCACGCTGCTTCGAAGTAGCGGCACTAACTTCAAAATAGCGCCCGTCACGGCTACACGTGTTGGGCACTATTTTGATGTTAACATCGACGTTAGGCGGTGAGACGTCGAAGCCGCTAACCCCATGAGACGATGGGAATAGCGCCCTACTTCGAAGTTGAACATCGAAGTAGGGCACGTGGAGACGATCCGCGTCCCGCAACATCGAAATAGTGGGGTCCGCCATGGGGGCCATCAGCTGAGGGGTTGAGAGATGCTCTCTCTCCAGCCCCTGCGGGGCTCTATGGTCACCGTGTGCAGCAGCCCTTAGCCCAGGGCTTCTGGCTGCTGCTGCTGCAGCTGGGGATCCATGCTGCATGCACAGGGTCTGCAACCAGTTGTCGGCTCTGTGGATCTTGTGTTGTTTAGTGCAACTATGTCTGTGAGGGGCCCTTTAAGGGAGCGGCTTGCTGTTGAGTCCGCCCTGTGACCCTGTCTGCAGCTGTTCCTGGCACCCTTATTTCGATGTGTGCTACTTTGGTGTGTAGACGTTCCCTCGCAGCGCCTATTTCGATGTGGTGCTGCCCAACATCGAAGTTGAACGTTGACGTTGCCAGCCCTGGAGGACGTGTAGACGTTATTCATTGAAATAGCCTATTTCGATGTCGCTACATCGAAATAAGCTACTTCGATGTAGGCTTCACGTGTAGACGTAGCTAATAATGGTTACCTATTTCAAAATAAGCCAACTGCTATTTTGAAATAGTTTTGAAATAGTGGTTGCGTTGTGTAGATGCTATCAGAGTTATTTTGAAATAAATAAATGACTTGTATTTTGAAATAACTTTGCTGTCTGGACATACCCTCAGATTGTTGAGAGAGCAACTTTGACCAGAGTATTTTGTTGGCTAAAATCTTCAGTGACAACTACGTGCCACAAAATGCTCCTTGTTAATACATACTGCCTGTCCAAAAAGGCGTAGCATAGAAAGATGGTTTGCATGGTTGGCTCCACTTCTGCAGTAAAATCGTGCCCGACATCTGTTTAATACAACTACATGAAACTTGAAAGTGAAGGGCAAGCCTGAGAATTAAAGCTGATAGAAACATGCTGCCAATGCAGTGTGTGTGCTGGTGTAGTTTATTAATGTTGTCAGCTGTTATTACCTTTTATCTGGATCATGTTAACTTGGGATTTGTACTTAACTCATGGGAAAGATCCTCTTTTGTTTTCTTTGTTCAGATACGAAAAGTCTTTTGGCTTGCATCTTCAAAGGCATTTAAGCCAGCAGCATCATGGAAATTTGGCTCAGATTTGAACACTTGAGCAGCTATAAAATTATTTCAGGTTTAGGTTATTTTGACAAGCAGTTGTTTCATAATATACCTTTCTTTCATTTTTGTGCATTTAGCCAACTTCTTTAAAAATATAAAATAATTTCTCTCATTCTGAAAACAAAAAAGCAGTCCAGTAGCCCTTTAAAGACTAACAAAATAATTTATTACGTGATGAGCTTTCATGGGACAGACCCACTTCTTCAGACCATAGCCAGACCAGAACAGACTCAATATTTAAGGCATAGAGAACCAAAAATAGTTATCAAGTTTGACAAATCAGAAAAAATATTATCAAGGTGAGCAAATCAGAGAGTAGAGGGGCAGAAGGTGGGGGGCAGTCAAGAATTAGATTAAGCCAAGTATGTAGCTCTGTGCCTTCAGTATTGTGTCTGTTCTGGTATGGCTATGATCTGAAGAAGTGGGTTTGTCCCACGAAAGCTCATCACCTAATAAATTATTTTGTTAGTCTTTAAAATGCTACTGGACTGCTTTTTTGTTTTCATGCTCTATAGACTAGCATGGCTTTCTCTCTGTTCTCATTCTGAAGTCTGTCAAAATCATCAGTATTTAATCAGTGGTAGTTTTATGGGCAATTTCAACATTATATGTGAATTAGATGCATAAACAGCACCCAGGAATATAATGCAAATTTCAGAGACCTGTCCATATGCTGGAGAAAAACATCCACTCTAATTGTCAGCACTGCACTTGGCTTAAACTGTGTTTCTTAGTGAAAAGTACAGTAATCAAATAATTAAATAGGCTGATGCAATACAACATGAATCAGTGGAACAAGTTTGTTCATCAAACCCTAGTTATTTAATTATGCAAGCTTTTTTCTTATTGTGTTGTTGGGTAATCTCAGTCAGTAGACAAATGTCAGTGCAGGTATGAAAGAGCAAAATGAGCTGCCTACAGGAGACCTGAATCCTTGAGCAGGATGAGCCAACAAGAGATACTTCAACCAGCTGATTTCTCTAAAGTAAATTAGGTGTCTGACTCTGAAATGTCTGCTAGAGAGTCACGTACTTTATATTAATCTGATTATATATGGATAAGACAAAAGCCAATGGAAAGACATAAGCATGTGAACAACATGCGGAGAAATTCATCACCTATTTAGAATTCAGGCTGCTGCCGTTTTAGCTAACAGAGTGTACCTGAGTTGGCACCTTTTAGGTCCCATGGGCGCTGAGGTAAGATTCTGGGGACTTCACATTTTACTTTTAAGTTTGTTTTGTGTGAATAAACCCAGATCTTGGTAAGTCTGCTGCAACTGGATGAGCGAAGTGTGTAGAGAATGTGTAAAAAGGGCCTGGAAGTGGGAGAAAAAAGAGCAGAGCAGGACAAAGGGACAATTGGCCACAAAATAGCAGAGGGGCCAGCTGTTTTTGACTCTGTTGTTCATGACCCATCTGAGACCCCAGAAGAAGACAGAAAGAGGCTTTAAATCAGAGGCAGCTTACAGTGTGGCACTTCTGCTGGGGAACAGAGGCAGGGCATGAGGGTTTCCCCCTCTCCCTTGCAGGAATGCCAAGCGGGGAGGGCACAGGGTTGGGCCAGCAGATAATTTGCCTCAGCTTTAAGTATAGTCTAAGTGTTGTAGGCCAGAGAGCATCATGATCACCTCCTGCTCTCTAAGTTCTTGCTTGTGAGGACTCACTGGGTTTGATCCTGTCTGTATTCTTTGGAACTGGGAGACACTGTGGTCTCCAGTGACAGCATCACAATAAACAGCCTACTTCTGTCTTGTCAAATACACACAGCGCTATCTCGCCACTGCTCTGGTGCCTGAAATAAGAAACCAGAGAAAGAAGAGATATTTGTAACCCTACTCCACACACAAAAAATATGTTGCCTGGATGAGTCCAGACTGAAGTTACATCCGTGACCTCTCTCAAGGGTACCTACCATCCAGCGGTGAAGACAATGTGCAGTCCTGGAGTCCCAACATACACCTTCCTGCTCGTGCATACCATCAGAACAGTACTCAAATGCTGTTACCTTTAGCTAGAGGAGAGGCTGCACTCTTTCCTATCACTATGGACTTAGCCATAGCAATTCATAGGCTCATTGCTTCCAAGCTTAACTAAGGTAATACCTTTGCCTGGGGACAAGAACAAAGGAAACAAGAAAATTCGAAAAAGTCTTCATTCAGCTGCTTAGTTTCTGCATAAGACAGAGCAGAAAGAGGGCATCACTCCAGTGTTCTAGGCTTTACAATATCCCTGTTCTACAGTACTTCATGGTCCTGGTCATCATGTACAAAGCCCTCCAAGGATGCTAAAGAATCATCAAACTTTCCTTTCTGTTCAAGGTCTCACCCAGAGACTCATTATCAGGCTGTCTTCATTCCTGCAATTTTCTCCTCTCTGGCTTCCCTTACAATCACACTGTCCCACTGCTATACAAAATGAAAGATAAATACATATGCTGAGACCATCCACCCTCATCTTACAAACCTTCCACTTCTTCACCCTCCACCAGAAATCAAGATAAAACCTTTTATTGTCTCCTTCCAAAAACTACAAAACTCGGTTTCTTTATCCATAACCACCTCATCACCCCCACTCTTTTCACTCTGCTGGTAATGCCAGCCTTCCTTCTCCTTTTCTCCCTCATTAATTTTGTCTGAAAGTCCTTACTCATAATGCTAGGCACCAGCTTTTTCTGAGTTACTGAATAACCTGCCATTATTTCATCTCTTTCATTCCCTCTGTCATTCTGTCTCAATATGTTATAGGAATGTAAGAATGGTCGTACTGGGTCAGACCAAAGGTCCATCCAGCCCAGTATTCTGTCTGCCAACAGGGAGCAATGCCACGTGCCCCAGAAGGGGTGGATCAACGATCAAGCAATCTCTCTCCTGCCATCCATCTCCAGCTTCTGATAGACAAAGGCTAGGGACACCATTCCTTACCCATCCTAGCTAATAGCCATTAATGGACCTAACCTCCATGAATGTATCTTTTTTTTAAACCCTGTTATAGTCCTAGCCTTCACAGCCTCCTCCGGCAGGAGGTCCAGTTGACTCCTGTTTGAAGTTGGTATTAAAAGCTGTTCAACAGGACATCATGTCCTTTTGTATTCTGGAGGCCTATTCTTGGGCTCTGTATGATAATTTTTTTGTTGCTTCTACTATATTATACTTGGAGATATCACCACAGATGGAAGTATGACTTTGGTAAGTTTAATGATATATCAAGTCAACTAAATGAGACCAAGTTTTTTCCGTACTTTAGAACTGTTGTTAGACTAAACAGCAGATACTCTAGAGTTTTGGTTTTTTTAAACTTTTTTATGCAACTGTACATTGTTGTTACTGTTATGTATTGTTTTACCAAACTAGGAGCTGGGGCCCAAGTCAAGATCAGGGCAACATGATGTGTTTACATCAGTTTCCTTTTGTCTAAGTTTGTCAAGCTGCCTTTGCAAGGATATGGCCTAAGGACTTTCTTAAATGAAAGCTTAGCTGGCTCTTTTCATGTCCCAAGTGCTGTCTCAGTTAACAGAGGGGCTTGTGTTATCCCTCTGCAAGACATCCCCAGCTTTTCAGTTCCTTGAAAGTTTTGTGCGTGGTCATGAACATTTTCCAATATTCACCATGTTCTAGCAAATCGAGCCAATTTCTCACGTGCTCTGTTTTAATAGCTTGGAGAGGAGCCAGTAGGACAAATGCATTTCTGTGGCCCAATTTCTAATTAACACTATTAAAATTTTAGGGTTCTGGATACAATTAGAATTTTCTGTTTGATTCTTAATCATTAATGTCATGTCTAAGATGCCCCGTATGTACACCATTTCACTATGCCTGTGACGTGTGAAGCATTTTACGGTTGTATGTAAAGAAATAGTCCCTACCCCAACGAATTTAAAGTCCAACTTCTAGCTTTTCTTCCATAATTTAAAATACAAATTCTTTCTTAATGCTGAAAAGATACACTGAGCAGCACATTTTGCTACCCGTCATGTGGGTTTGATCTAAAGTCAAATGACTATGTGTTAATAGTGTATCACTGTTCAAAATGCCAGTTAAATAAGGAGTATATATCTGAATATCATTACAAGACAGAATGTTGTGTTTGAGGGTAAAATTCTCAAAAGTGCCTGTGTGACTTGATAGTCAGTGGTACTTGGGGTCTGATAAAGTAATTTATAGCCAAATATGCAGAAATATTTAGGTGCGTAGAGATGAAAATAGGTGTCGTGGGATTTTCAAAATCCCATTAGCGGCTTATCTGCATCTTTAGAAGCCTAAATATCTTTTAAAATTTGTCCCCAGAGTGCTTTAAAAATGTTTCCTTCAGTTTTTAATGGTGCAACCATCATAACAGGAAGGCTGCTTGCTATCATAAAGTGTGTTTCTGTGAATTCTCTCTGCACAGAACTTCCTCTAACTTTGGGGGGTTTCCTTACTTAGATGGAGCCTGTATACACAAGCACTTGGTATTTCAAACCATAGAGAATTCTCAGAAGAGATAGAAACTTTATTGAAGAAGATGCTTCCCTCCTAAATGAAAGTTGATTAGTGCTTTGCTAACTTTAACTCAGCGTCTGTGTTATTCATCCTAAGTAATGCAACAGATATGCTAACAGAAAGAAGAAAACATTTGGAGTAACACAAAAAACAAGCAATCTTGTAGCACCTTAAGGACAACACGTGTATTTATTAGGTAATGAACCATCGTGAGTAATACCCACTTTTCAGATTCTTGCCACGGAATGCTCATTACCTAATTAATAAATTTGTTAGTCTTTCAGGTGCTACAGGACTGCTTGTTTTTTGTGAAGCTAAAGACTAATATGGCTACCCTTCTGAAACTACTAGGAGTAACAGGTTGAGACTGTTCCCAATGCATGGAAGGCATTTTCCCTCTGACCATCAAGTAGTATATTACACACTCTTTGATTCCTTTTGGATTAACAAGGGATTAACAATCAGAAGGATTAACAACAGTGTAAAATGCCATTTTCCATATTTGGCTAGCCAAGTGATTGCACTTGTTCCTGTTGGATAAGATCTGGCTCCTGCTCTTTCCTTTTTTAAAATCTCCAGGCTGGGTTAAGACTGTTGATTCAGTTTTCATTTTTACAAAAATCAAATAATTCCAACTCCCTGCAAAAACCAATGCAACTACAGCTCCTGTTAGCTGGGAACGACTGAAGAGGCTATGTGGTAGCTTCAGTCTAGAGATCTTTTGCATAAGATTTTATTATCTACTGCCTAGTTTCCATGGTGATATGCACAAAGAAGACAGGCACTAAAGACGAAAGCATTAAATGATATCACTACAGAGAAAAGGAAAAATGATATCTTTGTGTTTACAAGTAAAGGGCCCTACCCTGCTGTTCTCAAGCTAAGACAAACTAAAGCCCTTACAGAACAACAAGTCCTTCTCGACTGTAGACTAACCTTATAGACTAACAGCTATTTTGGAGCATAAGCTTTCGTGGGCAAAGACCCACTTCATCAGATGCATGAGTGCAGAGTGGTAGGGTGGGTTCAGAGGGGTATTTAAAGAGTGGGGTCCCAGCAAACGAGAGGGACAAAGCCGACAAGGTCTATTCAGTCAGGATGGAAATGGCCCATTATCAGTGGTATACATCAAGAGAGGAGAAAAAACAGATCAGATCAGTGAGGGGAGATGTGGCCCATTGTCAGATTCTAATGTGGAGGTGTGACCTTCCAGCGCAGAGAAACTGCTTTTGTACGGGGCCAGCCACTCCCAGTCTCTGTTTAATCTTTTGTCGAAGTGGGTCTTTGCCCACGAAAGCTTATGCTCTGAAATATCTGTTAGTCTATAAGGTGCCAAAGCCCTTAGAGATGTTTTTCCCTACATTGAGCTTGCAGTCTAGTGGCTTCACAAAAGAAACACAAAAGCAGGGGTGGAAGTCTCCAATTATTTATTTATTTATTTATTTTAAGATTGCTGATGATTCAGTTTTTCATTACTATGCAGAAACCAATACAACCACAGAATAACATCCCAGCAGAGGGGCATCTGAGTTTGGTATGGAAAATTGCAGTTGTCACAAAACTGTCTCTCAGTGGCAAGTTTTCATCATGTAATAGCGAAAGAAAATGAAAACAATTTTTTGTTCCCCTTCAGGATTTGCAGACAGTTTTGAAAATGTTCTAGCGTATACTAGATTACAGCTGCAGGCCAGAGGATGTGAGTTGCCATGACGCACATAAGTTTGTAACATTTCACAACCTAAAACTACAGCCTAGGTTTGGCCTGTGGATATGTGAAGTTCTTCTTGACCCCATCGTCCAAAGAAATGCTTTAGTACTGACAAGTGTTGTGCGTTCCTGGCTCACTGGGTAGGTTTCCTGTAGAATGTGGACTCACGAGGGTGTGACTAATGCTATATCCCTATCCAGATTATGCTGATACTGATGCTTTAAAATTTAACTCCTGGGGAAAGGGAGCACTGACTGGCTTTACCTGCCTCAGGAGTCTGGAGAACCAATATCCCAAAATCTATTGAAAGGGCCAGCCCAAATGCCCTGAGAGGCTCTTCTTCTGATTCAGTCAACAGACATGAAACTTTAACCAAGAGGATGACCTCTGCCGAACGATTTGAAGGACTGACCCTACCCGCCCAGGTCATCATAGGAAAGATGTGGGATCTCTAGTGAACTAGAGTATTCTTTTAGAGCTTTGGCTGTTTTAATGGTTGTAATGGGTTCGTCTTAAAATGCATGCGAGGGCTGCTTGGTCATTCTTGCTATCCCTGGAGAAACAAAGTGAAACTGCGGATGCTGAGCTCTGGATCAGACCTGCTGGGATAATCACAGTGAATTACAGAGGAGTTGCAGCCTAAAGCCCTATTACTGAGGGAATGGGATTTGGATCCTTGCCAGACTGAGATGACTACTAGAGGCCTAAGACCCGATGGGTCCCCTGAACATGTCACAAAGGAGGTTAGACAAGCCTGTGAACAAGGGGAAGCAGAGAGGGCAGTTGCACAGGGGCCCAGCATTTGAAAGGGTCCAGGAGCACCGCTACCATCACTGCTATTTCAGCAGTCATGGCCCCTGAGCTCCATCCCCTTTGAACTGCCACAGCAGCGCCACTCCAGGCAGCTGTAAGGGTGGGACCCAGTGCCATGGTCCAAGTGGTGCTGACTGCCCTAGGCACCACCCCTTCTGTCCTTAGCCCCATCCCTTCTGTGGGTGCAGAGCCAGGCCCCCCTCCCACCTTGCTCCAGGGCCTGCAGCAGCTGTCAGTGGGGTCAGAAGTGCAGTTACCTGGAAACTATCACCCAAGCCTCTGTGCTTGATAGGAAAGTGACCTTTAAGGCTAGTGCATACTCACTCCTAGTGCTGGCAGCTTGATGCAAAGGAGCAGTCTCCAAAATGGCCAGTCATTTGCCTACTTGCACAGCTCATTTGCATATTAACGGCAGAAAAGAAGCAGTGAAGACATGGTTCTGCTGGCAAAAACCCCCTTTATCAGCAGCCCCTTATTCCGGATTTTTTCCAGGCATAAGGGGCTGCTGACAAAGGGGTTTTTTGCTGGCAAAGCCACGTCTTCGTGGCTAGTTTTCTGCCATGAGCAGCCATTTTGCATTTTGGAGACTGCTTATTTGCTTTAAGCTGCTGGCACTAGGTGTGAGTGTAGCACTAGCCTGAAGGAAGAGGTTGTGTGCACGAAGAAAGTTAAACTTTCCTATAACCGTTCTAGCGTGGGTGAGTGCAGCAGGTCTTTCTGATTGAACTAAGGCAAAACACTTAAGCTACATCTACACTAGAGCACTCTTTTGAAAGAGAGGAATCGAAAGATGCCCTTTCAAAGGGGAGCATCTACACGTGGGCCGGGGCTGGCGCCGTCAATGAGCGCTGACGAAAGGGCCACCGACCCTGTCGAAAGGTCCGTGCAGGCCGTTGAAAGAGAGCGTCTACACTTGCCAATGCCCTCTTTCAAAGAAAGGGTCAGGAAATGCTGTGGATGGGGTTGCAGGGCGGCCAAAGCCCTCTGGGGCCGCAGCAAGCCGCTCCTTTAAAGGGCCCCTCCCCAACGCTTTCCGTCTGCACAGCACAAGGCCTGTGGAGCTAGCACAAGCCCTGCAGACACAATACCCGCAGGGAGAGCCATGGAGCAGCAGAAGCAGCTTGACGCCCTGCTGGCTGCCGCCAGTGGAGTGGTCAGCCTGCTGGCCACAGCAGTGGTGGCCGCCCTGAAGCTCCTGTCAGGGGAGGCCTCCCTGGGGTTAGACAGGGACACCCCAGACCATCAGCCCCCTAGCGCTGCAAGGGTGGGCAGCTGAGTCCAGCACGGGCAACCACCAGCCAGCCACCGCCCCTAGCCACCAGGACCACCATGAGGGGGACCACATCCAGAAGACCCTGTGTACGTACTTTGCACAGGGGATCCAGCGAGCACCTCCATGGCCAAACACACACACACCCTGCACACCCCATTTTGCCACCTCCCGCACACTACCTCCCCGCCACCAAGCACACCGCGCACAGGGTTGTTGGAAAAATAAACAGTTCTATTCTGCACCACAAAAACATGTGGTTAATGCCTTCTATGCATAACATAATGACAAACTATTCATGGGGTGGGGATGAACTATTTACAGGAGGAGGAGACCTGGGGGTGGGTAGACTGGTAGGCCATCACTCTGGGGCAGGGGTGGAGGGCTGCAGCCTGCACCAGCCCCAGGACGCACCCCCCTCCTTGTATGGGGTCCCCATTGGGGCTGTGAGGGGATGGAGAGGACAGGAAATAGAGCCAGGAATCGGCCTCGGCCTGGTGGTCTGGCCCAGCAGGGTCCTATCCCAGGAGGCTGGCAGGTGGAGCTGTGGTGGGAGGGACAACGGGGCGGCCGAGCCAACAGCTTCCGGTAGATGGCTGCCATGTCCCGGAAGGTGCCCATAAACTCCCCTCAGGCCACCCAGCACCAGGTGTCCACTCCCTGTCAGATGGAGGCAGTGAGGTGGGGGTCCTCCACCACCCACCATTGGCTCCTCCGTGACCGGGGGACATCCTGGTGCTAGGGGTGGCTCCAGGCAGTCACCATCCTTTGCCTCTGGAGGGCTGTCTGGGACCACCGACAGGGCGAGGCTCTTCCAGCCCACAGATGGTGTGGCTGCAGAAACAGGAGAGGAAAGGCCATGAGTACCAACCCCTGCTCTGTGGCACATGCCCCCGGCCCCCCATGGGCATCAGGTCCCTGTCACCCATCCATGCACAGTCTGGCCCCACACCCTGCCCCTGGGGGGAGGGTGCGGCACTGTCTACAGGAGTGGGTGCTGATGGGCACTGGCAGCCATGCTGCTGTCCCAAGGGCCGTCGTCTGGCTGGGCCCTGGTAGGCTGGGGTCTGCCGGGGGAATGAGGGGCCCCAGTTGTGCATGGTGCCCCCACCCTGTGATCCAGGATATGTGTCCTGTTGGGTACGTACCTAAGGGTCCACCACCGAGGTCAGGGGATGCCCAGTTGGTGCAGGAGGGGAGGTTGATCATGAGGTCCCCGTCCTTGCTCAACAGGTCCTTGGCTGTGGCTGGTTCTGGCTCTGGCCCAGGTGCTGCAAGATTGGCCGATGGTACCGGCTCCTGTGTGTCTCTGGGCTAGGGCTCCTTGGTGGATGTGTCTGGGATGGCAGGTGGGGAGGTGGTGTCCATGGGCCCAGGATGGTCCAGAACTCCTAGTAATATGGGCTCGAAGCGGGGACGACCCCCGACCAGCTGGCTGAGTATGAAGCCCAGTTGTAACCCTGCCACAGCTCCTTGACCTTACTCCTGACTTGGTCAGGAGTGCGGGAAGGGTGACCCTGGGTACTCAGGCTCTCAGCCAGCCAGGCGAATGTGGCTGCATTGTGCTGCTTTGTGTCCATGACCCAGAGCACCTCCTCCTCCTGCCAGAGCCCCGGCAGGTCCTGGAGCTGTGATCTATCCAAGAGGGGGACACACTTTTTCCTCCCAGCTAGACACCTGCAAGCCCTGGACATGCTCGGGGGGGGGGCCCTGGGGCTTCTGACCTGTCCAGGTGTTGGCCATCATTGTCTGGCAGTCACCAAGGCGCACAGGTCAGTACGTGAGAGGGCTGCTGCCTGCACATTCTTAGCTTCCTGCAATGGGATTTCCAAGTCCGTACGGCTTTAACAGCTGAGTCACACACAGACCATAGAGCCCTGTAGATGCTGGGCAGCACGTGTCCACCTAACAGCTGATCACCGCCATGGCAGATCCCGCTTTTTTGAAAAAGCAGGGAGCAGAGTGTCTACACATGTCCTCTTTTGAGAAGGGGTGTTGAAAGGGGAGCCTCTTCCTATTTCCTGTTTGGAAGAGTGATTTTGATTCCTGTGGCACCTACTGTCAATTTTGTTTCCGAAAGCGCGCACATGTGTAGACTTGCCATGCACTGCTTTGAAAAAGGGCCAGCTTTTCTGAAGGAATGGCCTAGTGTAGACGCAGCTTTAGAATACCTTCGTAGGAAAGTATTCAAGGACCTACTTCGGTAGGGACTGTGCTGGGTCAGTTTCTGGAAATGTGACGGCTACTGCTTTAGTCAAAAGTGAACTGCTTCCGGCAGCTGATGAGTTACCAAACTGAAATTGTTGGCTTGTGTATCCAGATGTTACAAAATCTCTGATTTTCAGTTTTCCTTTTGTGGTGATCATTGTCTGAACTATGTAAATATAGCTAATCTGGTAATTATAAAGGGGGACTAGAGCCTTTGGTGATGTTAATGCAAAATATGCAAACAACTTTCACTAAACATAGTTGTACCATGGTTTTACTGTATAAATGTCAAGCTGAACTTAAGTGTTATGACAACATGAGCTTTATTTTTATAGACTGTAGTGGCTGCACAGTTACAGTTTTTCTCACGTAAAAATTACATTTATGATATTATTTAAATCAGACGTTCTCAAACTGTGGGTCAGGATCCCTTCAAATGAGGTCACCAGGGCTGGCTTCGATTTGTAAGGCCCAAGGCTAAAGCCTAAGTCCCATTGTCCAGGGCAGAAGCCCAAGTGCTTTGGCCCTGGGCAGTTGGACTGAATCCTTTGACCTTCACCTTTGGCCACCCACTGCCCAGAGCAGTGGGGCTCTGGGTTTGGCTGCCTCACTCAGGGCAGTGGGGCTTAGGTGGGCTCAGGCTTCAGCCCCCCCATCCTGAGGTTGTGAGGTAATGTTTGCTGTCACAAGAGGGCCAGGGTGTGGTGACGTTTGAGAGGCTCTGATTAAAATGTATTTCACACATTCATTATGCACAGATTTTTTTCCCAAAACAAGCCATGTAAGATATTTTGCTGAAATATAGGGTCCAAGGTCTGCTTTCTAATATGTATGTTGAGTTCTTGTTGACCTCAATGAAGGCCAGACATGTAGAAATTGGTGCAAAAGATATGATCCTTCAAAGGGGTAAGGCTCTGAGCAGCTTTGATGACAAATTTCAGCAGCATGATGCAAGTATCATTATTTTGTACCTCGTGACCCAATTTCTCTGTAAAATACCAGATTGGGCAGCTCTACTTCCATTATATATTTTGCCCAACATGCAGAATTTGTAGGAATTGTACACTTCCCCTTGTTTTCTCTAAGCACCTGGTTTGAAACTTGTCTAGTGCTCTGAATAATAACCGGGCTAAGAACACTATGGCAATTTTAAAATTAAATTACATTGGCCCAGATAAATACATTTCTGAGGCTACATCTACACTTACTGAAAACTTCAAAATGGCCATGCTAATAGGAATGATAGGAATAAGGGGGTTTCGATGTTGGCAGGGTCCTTTCGAAAAGGACCCGTGTAGACGAGCCACAGGCAAGCGAACCGCAGCAATTTCAAAGTGCCATGGCCTGCGGCATGCTAATGAGGTGCTGAATATGCATTTCCGCACCTCATTAGTATTCTTCGATTTGACCATTAGCATGGCCATTTCAAAGTTTTTAGTAAGTGTAGAAATGGCCTTAGTGTAGGTTTCAAGGGCCATATTTTAAACAATAAAACCACTTTACATTGTTATTTCAGCAGATCTTATTACAGGGTTTGAAAGAGACAGTAACCCAACCCCAAAAGTATAACTAATAGCTAATATGTTACTATTACTGGAGCTTATTGGACCAGTACAAAATTGATTTCAAATACTGTATCATATCATACAATCAAACTCTTTACTGTGGTGCAATAATAAGCATAGTTCATTTTCACTGAACATTTCACTAAACAAGAGGCCTCTGGAGACTACTTTTACTACATGGCTGTGCTTTACTTTGTCCCATTTTTGCTTCCATAGCATCAAAAATGGTCTTGGTTTCCTTTGATTATGGCAAAGAGCATAATCTGAAACTGTAAATTTAGAAAGTATAATCCAAGAGGTTACCATTTTTCTGCCTCATTTAGCTGTCTGTATTCTCTCAGGATTGGATTGAATTTCAACATCTATATTGTATTTCACCATGCAGCTATTTTGATATTGATTGACAACAACCGAATGTGTTTATATCTAACATAAATCCCTGTCACGACCATGAAGACATAGCCACAAAACATAACATTTTCCCATTTATTTTTATATATATATATATATATATATATATATAAAAAAATGTATATAAATATATATATAAATGTAAAATGCACACACAGCAGGGGGAATATATACAATATGGAGAAATACAACAATGACTTAATGATGCCTTTTCTGTTGTGGACTACATGTGTGTGATTTTTATAGGCCTTTTTCCTGGACTGCTTACAATAGTGATACAATCTGCTTTTGATTAGATACACAGAATCCTTCAGGTGTGTCTTTTATATTGTTGTTGTTCTTGTTTTGTTTTGTACATGATCCAACTTGATGGAAAGTGTGGCTCCTCGCTCAGACATTGCTAAGAGATGAAACTTTTTTGTGTGTTTTTGTATAATCAAATGATTGAGTGCATACAGAGTTGTTGATAGGTCCTGTACTTTTGAGAAGTTTCTTTTCAAAATATAAGGATTTTTTTTGTATTTGTTTATTAGCAAAATTGGATCCAAATCCCCTGAAAGATTTAGATGATAATCTATTAATGTAATTTAAATATAAAAAGTAAGTGGTGTGTCTTTAGGGAAGCGATTTGCTCATTGGCCTGCTAAACCCAGAATTGTGAGTTCGGTCACTGAGGGGGCCTTTTAGGGGTCTGGGGCAAATAGATTTAAAAAAAAATCTGTCAGGGATGGTGATAGGTCCTGTTGAGAGGGCAGGGGACTGGACTCAATGACCTTGGAAGGTCCCTTCCAATTCTATGAAATAGGTATATCCCCATATATTATTATAAAAGCCACTGAACTAGTGGAAGTGGCTGGGTAAGCTCATGGAATCAGAGCTTGTATTCTAAACTGGCTTTTGATATCAGTCACTTTTTCTATAAGTGCAGAATGAATATTATCCTCTTTTTAGTTCATTCACTAGTTTGGCTCAAAAATCCTTTTCAAAGGCAATTGGTTCACTTCACTAGCTACAGATACGTCCTTTCAAAGGCATTCATGGGGAAGAAATGGAAATCCTAAGAAAATGTGTATTTCTGTAGGTGGGATTTGTGTACATTGCTGCAATCTCTAAGCTGCTTGCGAGCAGTTTTGAGCTGGGAGAAAAGTCACTGTAGAAGATGAATAATGTAAAATAACTGAGACGTTTTGTTTTTTAGTTTAAAGTTTACTTACAATTTCCAATGCTGGTTAAAAGTATTATTCAGTTTTACCAGGAAAATACAGTACATTGCAAGCGGTATATGTGTTACAATAATACATTACTCTGTATTGTAAAGCTGCCTGTTGAAGGAAGGCTATGTACAGGTTGAACCTCTCTTGTCTGGTACCCTCAGGACCTGACTGGTGCTGGACAGGAGAATTTGCCAGATGACAGGAGGTCGATGTTTTCTAGCGCATTACCAACACTGCTACTTCTTGCTGGGCTCTTAGAAGACATTTAGAGGTAAATTAAAGCTAAATAACATCACAGAGCACTGAGAGCCAGCGCTGGTGGCTGCAAGTAAACTTTAAGGGACCACAGGAAGCTTGGCTACGCTAAGTGGTCATCCGGCTAACTGGAATCATGCCAGATTACGGAATTTGCTGGATGAGAGAGTTCTGTATAAGAGAGGGTCAACCTGTATTTCTCTAGAAGATATACATAATAAACAAACAAGCACAAATGTAAAAAGTATGTGCACAGCTGAATGTACTGATGAATCTCACAGCCACCATGTACATATTTCAAGCTGTTAGCAGATAATTTAAAGATATGACACACAGAAAAGGGGAAGAAAATGAAAATTTGTGTCAGAATACATTTCCAAATACAAGGAAATATTCAAAAGTTTTTAAAAAACAAAAACAGGAGAAAAGGATGAAGTTGAGTATGTAGACTGCAAATTGCATTGCCTAAATTATTAAATATAAATATTTATCGGCTAATAGTTCTAAGTCTATAGCGAGTGGTGAGGTCAGTCCCACTCCAGGGCGCCAGATCCCTGTTTGGTTCACAGTCTCATGGATAATTTAGGTACTACCACATAGGCCATGCTTGCCCTTGCTGGGGTTTGGACTTCTGTCTCTTAGTTGGAAGTGTACTGGGGTGGGTGCCCAATGGTCTGTCTGGACTGTATAAATAGTCCTGTCCAACCACTTGCTTTGAGCTGTCAGGCTATTTGGGGGAAGGGAGCCCAAACACTCCTTGTCAGAGCTCTTCACCTCCCCTGCTGTCTCTGGGAACACTGACCTTCTCTCCTTATCTGTTTTATGACTCTCCCCTTATCTGTTGTAATCCTCTCTACCGAACTCTAAATTCCTCTCCCACTCTCCACACCTTCCCTCAGCAGGGAAGGCTTTTTAAAAGGTTCCTGAGCAGCCTCAAGTAAGATCAGCTGTTCCTAATTAATTTATAGTGCCCCTCTCCCATCCTGCTGCTTCCACTCGGCCCATGATAACTGCAGGACAGCTGCTCCTTGCTGCCCTGAAGTAACCTCTGCTATCCCTCTGAGACTAATTAGCCAGGCCCTTTCTGCTTTCCAGAGCGCTCTCTCTCCCCTTCTAATCTAGCCCTCTGGCCTGACCCTGTCACGAACAGTAACCGTTTATTCCCATGAAAAGTTTTATTTGGGGAGTTAGAGATATTTTGTCAAAGGTAGCGTATTTTGAGTTCTGTTTTAATTCTGCTGCAAACCACATTAATGGACAGAATTAAGAGTATTAATCTACTGAATATTTTTCTGTCTTTCCATCCACCAAAATAAACCCTGTAATATTAGCCTAGACAAATATATAGTTTTTGCACTGATTTTTTTCACCTGGCTTTGTTTTTGTGGTAAGAAACACTGATCATTTTCCAGGGGAAAAATAACTAAAACAAATACTGAAAACAAAGCCTCCTAAAAATATCTGAATGTTGTGGGGGTTTTGTAAGACAAGTGTAAAATCATTAAAGATTTTATCATTTACCATCATTATTTTGAAACCAGAGGACACTTACGTTTTTCTGTATTTTGCTAACCCATTTAGGTGTGGCAGAGAGCAATACTTCTTTACAAAATTGCGAAGTTCACAAGAATAGCTTAATGTAAAGGCAAAAGCTGTATAACATCTATTCCAGAGAATACTACCTGTTCTCTGACTTCTTAGATACTTTCCTTCAATTCTGTTTTTACCAGAAGTAATATTAAACTGCAAAAAGAGGCTGTTATGCTGATTTGCTTGTCATGGACAGATTCCATCTGCAATACTTATGGATTGATACAGATGTTCAAAAAGAGGGCAAAAGACTGATCCTAAGGAAAGCAGAAAATCCCCTTGACTTTTGCAATAAGAAATATCTAGCTCTTATCATGCATGTCATCACTAGTTGGCCAAGTGCTTTACAAGGAGGTAAGTAACATTACTCCGCTTTTACAGATGGGGGAACTGAGGTACAGAGCAGCAAAGTGATTTGCCCAAGGTCACTTACTAGGCCCCTGGTAGAGCAGGGCCTGGAACCCAGGATTAGGTCCAGTCCAGTGCCCTAGGCACTAAGCCAGGATTTTACCAAAGATGCTGTTTAACAGCCTAAGCTCCATTGATGTGCATTAGGAAACACAAATCATCTGAAACTAATAGCTTGTGCAACTAATACCCTCCCCCGACCAAGAAAAAACTTGACCTACTGCATGATTCCCACAAACCTTAGCCCCTTTCCCAAGCCCCTGGGAAACAGAAATGCACAACAGTGTATTGAAACATAAAATTGTCCTTTTAAAACCCTCTGCTCTGGAGAATGAAGCTGAAAGTGAAATTTGTTCCTGGATGAACAATGACAATTGGCTAATGAACTTAATAGAACAAGGAAAGTAATGTTTTCTGAAAGCTCATTTAGGTCATACCCTTGTAGCTGGCTGCTCCCTGAAGCAGCGAGGAGATAGAAAGTGTCCAGCTGCATGGGAAGAGAGATAGGGATGTGATTGAATTATGCCACAGCATTATTCGCTTAATATATCTGGAACTCCCTATCTGTGCATTTTGGAGTGCAGGTGGTCATCATTTCTACCTAATACTCAACTTGTCACAGCCATGTTGTTGCTAGCTTCCCAAAAGCCTCTCCTAGGATGAGGGTTAAGGGAGCTCTAAAAGGAAGGAAGTCAGCTCCTCAATGTGTACACAAAGGAGCCCTGAAACCCACTTCCTCAGTGCCTTTTGGGGATATTTTCCTTTAAATCATTTTCCAATTAATTTATCTCCTAACTGTATCCCTTCCAGCCCAAATACCTGCTCTGGAAATCTGCCACAAGTTTTACATACTGAGTTGTGATGTTAGAACCTAACCCCCTGGGGTCCAAAATCCACAGTGAGGAGAGCAAAAAGAATCTCCATCCCACCTCAGGGAATCAGACAGTGAGGGGAAAATCTCATCCCAGATCCCAAGGTGGAAAAGGATAGCTAACATAATGCCCATAGCAGAGCATAATAAAATCCAATCCTTTTCGTATTAGTTCTGCCAACCTGCCCAGGTAAAAGAGGGCTTCTTTGCGGCTGCATGATGTATAAATTCCTTCTAATGCCTCTGGTCAGCATAAAGGTCGCAAATTAGCTAGTGTTAGTCACTTTAAGTATGATCGTTCTATTAGTTTTGTGCCACCCCTACTACGCTGTCATTTTCTAGGCTATATCAAAGTGATGCACTATATATAACTTAAAACCAGTTACACTTTGTTTACAAGTCCTACAATGTTTGGTTAAATTTGTTACCCAGTACTCTATGTTACTAAAGTTACACTGGTCAGCTAAAACAAATGAAGTGGAATTCCAGAATGAGGCTGTATTCCACACTGAATGTTATGCTATTTTAACTATTATTTATTATTGCAATTCCTAGGAGTCCTAGTCATGGACTAGAACGCAGATGAGCTAGGCAGCTGACAAGCCCAGAACAAAAAAGTGGTCCCTGCCCCATGGAGCTTACAATCTAAACATAAGATGAGCAATGACAGAGAGAAATGGAAACAAGGAAACAATGTTACAAGGAAACAATGAGACAACCCTAGTCAGGATGGAAAAATCATTCTATAAAATATTTCAGATTGTTTCCATTTCTCAGGGTTCAAAAATGGCTCATATTCCTTTTTGCTAAATTTTCTTTAACATTTTTAATTTTTTACATCTAAATTTTTTACTTTTGTTCAAAAATAAGTTTGCTACCTCTAATATGACAGACACCATTTAGCCTTCAGTGCTTCCTATTCCCTTTGGCTACCACCACACTAGCCCCCTCCTTTGGTAAGGGGCATGCTAATGAGGGATTTTGGCAGATGCTAATGAGGCACTACCATGAATATGTAGCACCTCATTAGCACAATGGCAGCTGCAGGCAATTCAAAAGTGCTGCTTTCGAAACGTGCAACGCACACCACCTGTGTAGCTGGGGGCCTTTGGAAAGGGCCCCCTGACTTTGAAAGCCCCTTCTTCCTATTTGGCACTTTCGAATTGTGCATGGCCAATATGGTGGCACCTCATTACCATCTGCCAAAATCCCTCATAACCATGCCCCTTCTGGACAGAGGGGGCTAGTGTGGCAAAAGCCTTCGAGTCAAGGTTTGTTAAGGAGTTAAACAAATATATTTTCCTTGGTAAATTATTGAAAGTCAAAGACTTGTGGGTGTTTGATTTTGGAAATGGAAAATGATGCTAACCAAAACTTGCAACAGTGGATAAAGTAAATAAACTCAATGAGGGCTATAAAAATTATTTACTGTGAGCCTGGGGTAAAAGATACAATGGTGCAGAACCAGGAAAGAAAAAATCTCTTTAGACTTTAAAAGTGATTTAGCTTTCTAGACGGAGAAGTGGTTCAACCATATCCAAAGGTATCTAATCATTTTAATAAATGAACTGTGGTCAACAGTTTCAAACCTGGATAGCTAAAGTTAGGCTCCTGAATTCCTAGGCCAGAGGTTTCCTTTTGAGCTGAGCTTCCACAAGTGACATTGAAGATCAGGTCTAAATACAGAGCTAACTTACGAACTCCCATTTGAAAATTTTGGTCCGCAAATCCACCTATCTTTGAGTCTGGTACACTGAAACTGAGAGGACCTGCCATAGATTTTTAGGCAGTGGTAGGTGCAAAGTTACATGGAGTTCCATCTAACTTGGCTCCTAATGAAAATGGACATTGATTTTAATAGGGAATTACCACAACACTACGGTTCTTAGTAGGCTTTTTGAAAGCAGCTGCAGTCTGGAGGAAAAATACCCATTTACAAACAAGTGCATCTGAATGGAATGATTGTAAACCGTTTCACATGAAACCGTTTGACTCAGTCCAAATATATCTTCATGAGCTTTCTTGGTGTTTTGTTAAATAGTTGTGCATGTGCAACATGTGCCGCTAAAGAGGTTTTTCTAACAATTGTACGCATTTGACAGGGGATGGTGTTTGCGCTTACTGTTCCCTGGAGAAACGAGTCGTAGTCATTTATTTTCTGCTGGGGTGAAACAGATCATGAAATCTGCTGCCAATAACGCAAACACTTTACTTGATGTCTCAAGAGCTCTGTTGTTTTAGCCACTTACTGCTTTACCTCTCTTGGGCAAATACAATAAGCTAATCCTGGAACGCAGTCAGTTGGCAGCACTGACTGTTCATTTTCTCACTAAAAGTATAACAAAGAAGAATGATTTAGTTCTGCAAACATTTGTGTCACTGCTAATTTAACCCTTTTCATATCATGTGAATTCTTCTGTTTTAATTATTAAAACAGTGAATGTACAATATATAAATTAGCAAGGAAATACTGTCTGAACAGAACTGTACCAGATCCTGACAAAACAAAAACAACTTTTCAAATTGGTTTATAATGATGAGTTCAGTCTGCAGCAAAATCTTGTTTTTGGCAGAAGTTTAATATTCTCAAAAGTTTTGGCAAAAGTTACCGGTTAATTAACCAGAACATAGAGCTTATAACATAGGGTTTTGTCATAATTTAATTTTGTCATAACATAGCCCAAAACATTTGAAGTGCACTAGAGCATGTATTTTCATGTTTTAAGAGAGTTAAGAGATCCATCCTATAGACCTTTCATGCACAAGTTCTGGGGCTTTCCACACATACAGGGAATGCAGATTCAGGCCCCTTAATGCTTTATACTCTTAAAGTCATAGAAAAGGTTAAAGAGCAAGTTGTTTTAAATTAAAGTTTACATGGTACATTTATGAGCCTTTTTCTATGGGAGAGCGTTTATGTGCTACGCAGCTCTTGTCAAACAGTTTTAACAGATTGTCATAACCTTTGTCATATCTCACTTTCTTGCATAAACAAGTCACACTGAAACTATAAATGACGGAAAATTTAAGCCCCATGGCTTGCATTATCAAATTGCTAAACTATTGTTTTCTACTGTGTCAGCAGTTACATTATCTCTCTTAATTAAACATTGAAAAGATTACTTTTTAAGGGAGATACCATAGGACCTGGGTAAAAATCTCCCTCCTCCCAGGTCCATACTAGTTGATGTTTTCACGTTGTTATTCCTGAATACCTTAGAACTTGTTATTCCATATCATTATTAGAGACATTCTTTCAACTGACTTCAGGGAATTGTGTGATGTTAGGATATGTGATGGAACTCACTGGCACTGTTAAGGCTAGAGCCACACTACAGCGGAAGATCCACCTACTGTGGGTCAGTCTTCCAGGGTTTCATTTTGTGCATGCACAAAATGATGTTCCCAGGGATCGACATCGACCCCGGTACACCTCGTGAGAGGCGAGGAATAAGGAAGGTCAACAGGAGAAACTCTCCTGTCAACCTTCCTCCTTGTGTACAGACATGGAAGTCAACTGCAGATAAATTGATTTTAGCTACACAATTGGCATAGCTAAAATTACGTATTGGTGGTCAACTTCTATGTTTAGTATAGACGTGGCCTAAGATTCTCCCATCATCCCTACATTGACTATATACATTTACTCTGGAATCTAATTTGTCTCCCAGCCTGAGAACAAAATTTTTCCAATACACACAGACCAGTTGTGAGCTGAATGGTGTGTGGAGAGGTGTGGGGACAGCTGGAAGGAGAAATGCTTGAATCTGTGTGTATGCACACTCCTGTGACTATATAAAACGAAAAGCCTCAGTCCAGAAAGAAAATGGAATTCCCTGTTAAAATTAACATCCTTAAATCATATAACAGTGAAAGCTGTTAAACATTCTGCTGATACTGGCTAGTATTGCTTAGCAAACTGGCAGTCAGATATTTATATTTTAACAATGTCTTCTCACCACTGCTCTGTTTGTTTGTCCATTCATCTCTCACTCTTCACTTATCATGTTCTCTCTGATATTTGTTTGATAAATGTTCTGCTATTCTAGTCCTGAAAATGCTCCTCTGGCTTATATGCAGCTTCACAATATAATAAAGCCATAAACTAAAATTGCCCCCTCTTCCTGTGAGTATGAGTCCTAAACTCAGTGATCAAACAAAAAATAAAACTTAAGAACTTCCTTCTGTTGCTTTTATTGGCTGTGTGAAAGAGACCCTGCTATGCTCATTCAGTGTAGAGGATGATCATCCTACAAGTTTAATTTCACAATTGTAAACATCAGGGTCTCCACGTATGACTTAAATTAGATTGTGTTAAACATGTAAGTTAACTTTCAAGGATAAATTTTCCAGTGTGATATGCAGCAAGCACATGATGCTTTCTGTGTGGTTATTTGCTCAAGGATTGCATATGGGGAATGAATGGATGGTTATGTACAATGCGAAAGGAGATTTTGACTTCCTGAATTCCATTGTTAATTGTGTCCCCTTTGTTTTACTGTCTCTTCTCCCATTAACACTACATTTTTCCAGTATTTCAAAAAGTAATGGTTTAGGTTACCGCAAAGCAGATTGACAAGGAATTATAAAATATACTTGAGCTTGTAGGTGGCTCATCCATTTGATGTGCACAAAAGTTGCTTTTGATTTGAAAACAACACAATGCATTAAAACTAAAAGAATTTATCTGAACATTTTTCTCATACCCTAGTAAGACAGCTCCATGTCTACTTTAATACAGCAGCTGATTCCCTGGGCCACTTCCTTTTTGACCTTCCATGTCCTCATCCTAACCTCCAGGCCCTAGCACAGTCTCATAGCATCTACTGGCAGTCTGCCAGTCTCTCACCAGCACCTCTTCACACAGAGCTCTCCATGGTGCTGCTTCAGCTCCAGCAGCCAGTCCCATAGGTTCTCTCTCTTGGAGGACTCTCGATATACTGAACCGGTGCTGGTCCTGCAGCTCTTCTAATAGGACCTTCCTGACCCCTTATTGGCTCTGCCTACACTCTAGCCTCCTTTGGAGGACCTCTCTATGACTACTAAGACAGATTGTGGCAAGGCCGCGAGCCTCCAGCAGGAGGCTTCAGGGTCCAGTCTACCCCACAACAGCATCCAACACCAAACCACATTTTTAAAGAACTCTTTTGAGGTCAAATTCTGCAGGATACTGAGGCCATCCTCAGAAGAGCTCAGCATCCTTTGTTGATTTTCATAGAAGCAGGTATTGCAGGCCCTCAGCTCAGCACTTTGCAGGATCAGGTCCTAGGTGTCCACTTTTAAAAGTCTGACTCGCATACAGAACTAATCTAATAATAGGTTCCCAGCTAGTTGGGGCACTGAATACAAAGAGAGAGGGAATGAAAATATATATATTTACAGGTGATCTTTTAAGGTCTCATTTAACAATGGGACATTCAGAATTAGGTCCAAAACTCCATTCTTCCATTCACTGGTTCAAACTCTGCTCTGAGCCAACTTTGTGTGTTCTCTGAATGATAGAATTTACTCTGAATTTATACCAAGGCAACAAACCAGATTTTAACCCTTCGTTGTAGCTAAAAATTTCTGGAGTTTCCCAACTTTTGTACATCTTGCATACCACATACAATATGCAACACCACCTATGAATATAGATTTTAAAATAGTTCCAGCCATAATTCTGAGTATCCTGACTTTCATAGGGTTTATATTAGACTTTGACTAATAATTGTACATAACTTTGAGATCATCATTTAATGGTCACTTTGAAAGATATATGTTTACTGTTTACAAAAGAGGTAGTAAAGGTGTTTTGCAGATGCTTTATTTTCTGATAATTTTAATTTTAGTACTACTTTATGTAGCAGATTAGCTTTCAGAGGAAGTATTTTATTTATACAATAATGTTATCTGGCTAATGTTTGAAGCATATTTTTAAATTGAGCGTGATTGGTTTTACAAACTCCAAGTAAGATGTTAAGATAGAGCAGAGGTCAACTAAAAGCTAAATAAATGCAAAATTACTGGTCCCTAATTAATCAACACAAAACATTTGAGAGGTTTCTTTTAACAACTGTGCCTATGTTTTGGGGTTCCATAAATTGTTCCTTTTTCTGTTTACTCTGTACTTGCAGAAGAAAGGAAATAAGATGAAAGGGTATATCAAAACTGATTCTGCTGAAACAAAATGGACGTTGCTGCTTCTGATAGAATAGAACTGAATAAGTTTATGGTGACTTGCTGCCTAAGGCATATGTTTCACTGCATGAAAGTACGTTCATGAGAGACTAGACCATCTGTTTCCTTCAGCCTGATGGTCCTGATTATGCCACTAGAGTCTGAATATAATTACAGCCCATTTTGGTCTGTCTGTCCTGCACCTTCAGTGGCATTCTCTAACATAATCTTGTTGTTCAGCTCCACGAATTACAGAACCCAGTTCAAATGCTGGCATTTGAGAGTTCCTTATATAAAGCAGCAATGGGTAACCTAGGCTAGTGAGTATGCCACAAGAATGGCTCTCCTTCATGTCAGTGAGCAGCACAATTATCATTACTGAGCTGATCTCCAGGATAGGGCAGGTCTGCCTAACTGGGCTTGCTCACCTAGAATTTGAGGGGTGTTCCAACTGCACTGTGATTGGGTGCAGAGGGAGCACCCAGCTCTCAGTCAATGTTGTGTGCTATCAGTACACACCTCTTTTCATTTGCCATTGTTTTACATGTGTGTCAGTTTATTAATACGCTACAAATGGGGAGTAAAGCCAAATAACCCACAAACTGTTTGGAGGAGCAGTCTTAGAATTTTACAGCTGCAGTGTAAGAAGAGAGAGGCCCACAGACAATGCAAACAATTGTAAAAGTCTTTGGAATTGTTTTCATGGGAGACAGGTGCCTCAAAGGAAAGCTATGATGGAAAGAAGGCTGCACGCTGAAACCTGCGTGCTTACCATTCTGGAAAGTTCCACCAACGCTACCTAATCCAGTAGGCAGAGAGCAGTAATGTCTGCAGAGCATGGGTCTCATAGCATCTGTGGAGGCATATGCAGTCGGGGCAGGAAGTATCTGTGTGGATCCAAAGTAATTGGAAAGGTGGTACTGTCATTGTCCACAATTTATAACATCCTGCCAGAACTTTCCAAAGCCAAAATTGTTATGATCTGTGATGCAGGGAGTGGGTTTTAGCATATAAGCCAGGAGAGAGTCCAGAATGCTGCCAGCTTTTGCAGCGGAATCTGGTTGCTCCAGAGGACACCCAGATGCTGGAAGGGGTGCCCTGGATGAAAATAATTGCAGGTAATGGCCTCATTATAGGTGACGAGAGCAGTAATTTAGAAACTGAAGGAGAATGAAACAAGCTTTTCTGCAACAGTTGTGGGACACAAACATAAAATTCAGCTCAGAAAAAGAAATGTGACTCTAGTAGCAGAAGCTGGCATACATTGGACATCTGCTTACACCAGAGGGATCGAAACAGATCCTGGCATGATCAAAGCAGTCAAAGGCGTGCCAGTTCCAGTAGATGCCAGCTCCAGTGGGTGCAAAAAGAGCAGAGGAATAACACATTTGCTATCCAAGTTTAGCCTACTACTGGAGTAGTAGTTGTTCTTCTAGAGGTGAAACGCACACATCAACACAGGAGGCAGGATATTGAGTAGCACAGAGCAGGTCTTTACCAGCAAGCGTTTGACACACTGAAACAAGTGACAGTGGGTGCCCTGTTCTGGACTATGACCTACCAGGAGAGCCACTGACACTCCAGGTGATGCACTGGAAAAAAAGGATTGGATGTAACTCTTTTTGTGGGAACAGCCAGTTGATTAAGCCATCAGGGCCCTGTCGGAAGCTGAAGAGGAGTAAGCCCAAAAAGAAACAGAACTTCTGGCTGTAGTATCTGGACTTCCCCGTCCCATCAGTATACTTACTTGTGCTTAAACTTCTGTTCCATGAGATCAGGAAAGCAGAGGGACAATCATAGCAAGGCCCAGGCTTAGCGCTGCAAAGAGATTTCAGTCCACAATTGATGCACTCCTGATGCTATTAAGTAGAGACATTGTCCAGAAAAATTGCTGCTGTTAGCTGATATCCCGAACGTGGCATATATACCCAGCATCAGTGGTTTGGGGAAAGGGAATCCTTTAATCCATGAGATTCATAGAATCCTAGGGCTGGAAGGGACCTAGTCATCTAGTCCAGGCCCCTGCCTAAAGCAAGATCAACCCTAACTAAATCATCCCAGCCAGGAATTTGTCAAGCCAGGACTTAAAAACCTCTAGGAATTGAGATTCCACCACCTGTCTAGGTAACGCATTCCAGTGCTTCACTGTCCTTCTGGTGAAATAGTTTTTCCTAATATCCAACCTACACCTCTCCTTCTGTCACTTCAGATCATTGCTCCTTGTTCTGCCCTCCATCACTACGGAGGATTGCTTCTCTCCATCTCCTTTAGAGCCCCCCTTCAGGAAGTGGAAGGCTGCTATCAAATCGCCCCTCACTCTTCTCTTCTGCGAACTAAATAACCGCAAATCCCTCAGCCTCTCCTCCTAGGTCATGTGCTCCAGCCCCCTAATAATTTTTGTTGCTCTCTGCTGAACCTGCTCCAATGCATCTACATCTTTTCTATACTGGAGGGCCCAGATCTCTACATCTGCTGGAAGTGCTTATCCTAATGCATCCCAATATGCGACTAGCCTTCTTGGCTACAAGGGCACACTGTTGACTCACACCCAGCCTCTCATCCACTGTAATCTCTAGGTCCTTTTCTGCTGCACTGCTACTTAGGCAGTCGGTCTCCAGCCTGTAACAATGCTTGTGATTCTTCCATCTCAAGTACAGGACTCTGCATTTGTCCTTGCTGAACCTCATCAGATTCCTTTTGGTCCAGTCCTCCAATTTATCTAGGTCACTCTGGACCCTATCCCTCCCCTCCAATGCCTCTGTCTCTCACCCTAGCTTCTTGTCATCCACAGATTTGCTGAGGGTGCAGTCCATCCCCTCATTCAGGTCATTTATAAAGGTATTGAATAATACCAGCCCTGGAACTGATCCTTGGGGCACTCCATTTGAAACAGACTACCAGCCAGACATAAAGTCCTTCATCACTACCCATCAGGCCTGACCCTCTAGCCAGCTTTCTATCCATCTTATAGCCAGCGGGTCCAATCCGTACTTCCTTAACTTATGGGCAAGAATGTTGTGGGAGACTGTATCAAAAGCTTTGCCAAAGCTAAGGTATATCACATCCATTGACTCCCCCATGTCCACAGAGCCAGTTATCTCATCATACAAACTAATCAGATTGATCAGGTATGACTTGCCCTTTGTGAATCCATCTGAACTATGCTTTATCACTTTTCCCTCTTCCAAGTGCTTCAAAATGTATTCCTTGAGGGTTCCCTTTATGATTTTTCTGAGTACTGATGTAAGGATGACTGGTTTATATTTCCCTGGATTGTCCTTCTTTCCTTTTTTAGATGAACACTATATTTACCTTTTTCCATTCATCTAGGATCTCTCCCAATCTCTGAGTTTTCAAAGAAAATAGCCAAAGGCTCTTCAATGACATCTGCCAATTCCCTCAGTACCCTTGGATTCATTAAATGCAGACCCATGGATTTGTGTGCATGTAGCTTTTCTAAATAGCTCTTAACCTGTTCTTTATCCACCCAGGGCTGTCCACCTCCTTCCAACACTGCATTGCATAGTGTAGTAGTCTGGGAGATGACCTTGTCTGTGAAGACTGAGACAAAAAAAGCAGACTACTTCAGCCTTTCCTACATCATCCATCACCAGGTTACCTCCCTCATCCAGTAATGGTCCCACAGCCTTCCAAATTGCCCTCTTATTGTTCATATGCCTGTAGAAACCCTTCTTGTTGCCCTTCACATTCCTTGCTAGCTGCAGTTCCAATTCTGATTTCACTTTACTCCCTGGCATTCTCCAGACACATATTTATACTCCTCCTTAGTCATCTGTCCAATTTTCCAGTTCTTATGCTCATCCCTTTTGAGTTTAAGATCACCAAACTCATTAACAGGCTGCAGCTTCAACAGTGAAGCTGAAGGAAATCAAAGTTAATTATATCAGCAGGGTGGCCAGAAAACAAAATCCAAGTACTGTTGGAAGCACAGCCATGTTGTATTAAAGGTGAGCTAAGAGTGCAGGATGGAATCATATTTCTAGGACAAAGAGCTGTTGTCCCTGCCTCATTCTGAATGGATATTCTCCACAAGTAACATTGCTTACAGGTGGGTATTGACAGTATGTTCAGTAGCCCAGAATAAAAACATCTTCCCCCGCCCCCAGCATACCCCCAGAGTTAAGGTAAGGTGGAGTTAGCCATGAAGACAACAAAGTAGCTGTTATATTGTTTCTTCTGGGTCAGAGGCCATATAAATATTTTTTATATCCAGGAATACCCAGCTTCAGAAGTGTTAAAACAATTCAATGCAGGCACTGATAGGACAAGAGACAAAAACCCTGTTACCAATGAGTGGAGACCTGTTGCAGCCACAGAGATGGAGACGCTGCTGAGAGGGGGTGGCCAACAATCAACAACCTACCAGCCCTGGGGACAGACACTTTTGTGATGATTCTGTCACTAGAGAGACACCTGAAAGAGTTGACTGGAGGAGCTGTGAGGGGTGTGGTAGCATCCATGTCAGTCAAGGAGAGTATGAAAGACAGACAAGTGATCCAAAGGAACAAGAGGCACTTACAAGCCATTGGACACAACACCCAGAGAAAGCCTACAGATACAGAAGAGACAGAATCATATAGGAGCCTACTCTGCATGTTGAGAGGAGACACCATAGAGAGAGAGAGAGTTTGCTAGACTCAGGATAGCTGTTGGGTATACAGAGATGGATAACTCCTACTGTGGTCACTGGTTGAGGATGTCAAACTATTTCAGAGAATCTGTAAAGTAGCTGAGTCAGCAGCAAGGATGCAACTCCAAGTTGGCTATGGGCTAGCAACCTCTTGCTGAAGGGATGCAGAGTGAGGACCTCAGGATCAATTATTTATTTTCCTTGTTTATGTTAAAATTTTTGTAAAAGAGAAAAGCTGTCTCATGAGCAGTGGAATTGGAATCAGATAGACAGTGTTCCCCGCTGGGACTGTTGTTAATGGCCTGCGGGAAACAAGCTCATAAGTTAGTCTGGAAGTAACACATGGAGACAATAGTGCATGAAATTTAATAAAGTTCTACATGTTCAATTTAACCTGCATTGAGTGTCACTCTTCGATCGCAACAGGTGAAACACATTATTTTGCTCCAAAGCTAGAAATAAATAGGGGAGTTCAGAGAAATGGAGAAAGGCATTTCCATTTCATAGACCAAATACATTGACTTAAAATAAAGAGCCCACAATACAACAAATACCCGCTGCTTTATTCTGAAAAGCATGTCTGTGATAAACAGGTGTCAGAAATTATTAAATGGCAGCTAATGATTTTGCTGTTGCTCGATGTGTTCAATAGAACCTGAAAGCTTGCTGAGTGGTTTAGGAGACAACAGAGTCTAGACAAAGCTCTCCCTGGCAGAGCTTACAGTCTTAAATTTAGACACAGTGTGATGAGTATAAGGAAAAAGAGTACAAAAATGGTGGAGTTAGAAAACAGGTGTTAGAACACACAATTACAAGGTAATTCAGTTCAGGCTTCTGTTTGTGTCTCACTAGTTGAATTCAAAGATGTTGATTTGGTTCTTTAATAATAATTATGATTGCCTCATTTTGTGTGCATGTTCTGGAAAAAATTAGTATGATGGAATCATCTGATAGAAGGGTGAGTAATGGTTTGGCAAAGTATCCTTCCAAGAATATTGCCCATGTAGTGCCATGGGGCCTGTGTCTGCATGAATAATTGCAAAATAAATTATGGCTACCCAGGGCTAATCTAAATTGTGCGCTTGGCTTTTGCAGACTTTTACCTTGTTTTGGATCATAAGTTGCTAAACAGGACCGAGTCTGTCTCTATTCATTTTATAATCCTTCATGAATTAATACATTGTCCTCCCTGATCATCTAGGTAGCAATCCTTCTGATGTATGTTAATTGTCTTCTGAGAGGAAGAGTGTTCTTGTGGTTAGTGGATTAGACTGGAGATTTGGGTTCATTTTCTGGTTCTGCCACAGGATTATTGTGTAACCTTAGACAAATCACTGAGAGCTAGATTAACGAAAGGATGTGGGCACCTACCTGCAAGTTTAGGTGCCTAAATTCCAGAATCAGGTTCCATTAGGATTCACAAAATCCCCACTCAGCTGTTGCTGAACCCTTCAGTCAGGTTAAGTGTAACAGTTCCCTAGACGTGTACTTGTCTATGTACACTTACAATATACCTCAGATAAATATAACAGTTCCCTAGACTTTTGATTTTTTCTGCCTCTGTGCTTATGCTTCTGCTGCTGTTAATGCTGCTTCCTCATTCTTCCGTCCTCCGCCCCATAGCTTCTGGCAAAAAAGGCTTAAGCACCCAGTGCCCAAAGAGGCAGGCATCTCCCCAGCAGCCCAGACTCAGGTCCCTATCTCCCAGTGGAGAGGAAGATTGGGGAAGTGGAGGAGGGAAGGTAGCACACACCCCTCACCTTGGCATTTCCCATTGGCTATCTTAGGCAGCTGTCCACATAGCTCATGATGGCTTTTGTTATCTATATTCTGAGTCCCCTGTCTCTCCCTATTCATTGTGTAAGGAGCCGACGCACTTAACCCAGACATGAATCCCAGTGATTTTCTAGAAACTCAGTGCCATCAAGCCTACGTTTCATTGTGAATCCAGCCCTGAATCTCTTTTTGCCTCAGCCCCCTCATTCTTTCTCCAGACCTTTGTCTGTCTCATCGCTTTAGACTATCAATTCTTCAAAGCAATGACTTGTCTTAGTAAGCATTTACATTGGGGTGTGCAACCTTTTTTCATCGGGAGCCACACGGCAATTTTTTACATTTTTGGGAGCCATACACAAAATAGCCCCAAACTGGCACACCCCCATCCCCATCCTCAAACCCCCCACACACCAAAACCACCCCCGAACCTTAGACCCAGTACCTCCACTCGCTCCTCTAGCCCACCTTCTCCACTGCCTCTCCAGGTCAGCCTGCCCATCTGTCCTAACAACTTCCTCCTCCCCCTCCAGCCCAGCCCATCCATTTGTCTATCCCAACAACTTGTCACTGCCCCTCTGGCCCTGCCAGTCCGTCTGTCGACTCCCCCTCCCACCCCAGCCCAGCCCAGACCTGTCCTTCTGTCTGTCTCCACACCCTCCCATTGGTCCTCCAAGCCAGCCAGTCCCTCCATCATCTGGCTGTCCATCCAGGTGCTGCTACCTTGAGGACACTACTCATCATGGCAAGCAGGGCACACAAATCCTGAAGCACCTCCTTGGGGTAGGATACAGCTGGCCCTTCGGCAGCTCCTTGGTGATGCCAGTCTGGCTGTGGTAGGCAGGCTGTGGGATGCCGTTCAGCAGTGCATTCAGTGGCTTGACACCCTTACAGGGTTGCTCCTCCACCATGCTACCCAGGGAGCAAGCGAACCAGCGCATGCTGGAGCTACTTGTTACAGGGGCCATGCAGGAACAAACCCCAACAAGGGATGGAGCGCATGTTCTCCACAGCGACCTCTGCCACCTCCCCCCGACATACATTGTGGCGTGGAGCTGCTCCTGCTGCGCTGTATGAGAGCTGGAGGAGGGAACAGCAGCAGGAGCTACAAGTGGCTCTTCAAAGAGCCACATGTGGCTCAGCGCCACCCAGCAGCCATTTAAAAATGGCGCTGCTGCCAGCTCAGTGGATCAGATAAAAAGGCTTCATGTGCCAGATTCTGGCTCGCAGGCCCCATGTTGGACGCCACTGGTTTATAAGATACCTAGCGTTAATGGGGCTCCAGGTTGAGGCAGCATTACAGATAAGCAAGAATAATTTTCAGTACGTATGCATAAAGTGTTAGAGCATAACTCGTTTATGGCTTGAACAATTCAGTAGGTAGAGATCACATTCTGCTGCTGTCAGTCCTCAGTCCATTTTATTTTGCCTTCCGTAAAATAGATTTGGTCTAAGCAACTTATATTACTGCGCGTCTCAAGGTAGTGGAAAATCCATTCCCCTAAGTTACACAGTTATACTAACATAACTGAGTCCTAGTGTAGACTGTGCTGTCAGTGGGAAGTGGAGTACCTATGACAGAAGAAGCAGCTACAGCTTTTAAGTGTAGACATACCATTAGCAAAGCGAGCCAATGCTTTCCTGCAGCTCTGAGGACAGGCTTGTCAGCTGTGGGATGTAATCACAGTGGATTCATATTTCAAGAGCTCATCCAAGTTAAACTTCAATTGATATCAATGGGAGACTTGCTTGAATAAGGACGGCAGGAAGAGAACATCATGTGTATTTGCCACCTGTGTGTCACTCTGCAAAGATGGAAATAGACATATGCTATTGATTTGGGGAGTTGTTTGGTGCCTGGAAAACTGCCTGCTGTCTCTGTGTGTGCATGTGAAATGGGCTGTTTTGCCCTTCTGCATGTCATAGAAGTCTATTGAGTCTCCAATATTTGCTTTTTCTGTACTTCAGAAAACAAATTATATGCAGGTTCTTCTTGGAATTGATCTTCAGAGTAGAATTTGTTTTCAGTCGTGTATTAAAGAGGTGCTTCCTCACATCTGATGAATAAATATGAAAACAATTCCACCATGTATTATGCTTGCACATCTGGCTTTTCTAATAATAATTCAAAAGAAATCCAACCATCTTTTTGGCTAATATGTCAACTACTGTAGTTTAGGAAACACACCTGGAATATGCAAGAATTTCCTTAACTACATATGATCGTTACCTCTTCCTTGCACCACACCTTCAGTAACTGATTTGTTCCTGCCTTGCACCATTGATGAGCTCTGATTGGTACTGCAAAACTTGTAAGCTGGGAGTCACCGGTTAGACTGGACCCTTTAGGGAGGAAACTGGTCCAATCCACCGGTGCCTCACTGTCAGCTTCTCCATGCAGCCAGACAGGTCCTGTCTCTATAAAGAACCAGAAGAGAACAGGAAATAGGGAAGAAAGCTGTGGCAGAGGCTCCTGAGCAGAAGGCTCCTTCAGAAGACCCTTGACTGGGGGAAGACTTTGGGCCTGAAAGACAGCGAAAGCTGGAAAAGTAGTACACACAGTAAGAAACTCACATGGAGTAGAGCAACATTTTTTATGGGACCTTAACGCAACGGGAGCAGAAGAGGGGTGATTTTACCTGCTGATGTCTCTGAGCCAGACTCTGAAGTAGAAGAGGCTGAGGAACAGCTGCTTGAATTATTCTGGGACTTAGAAGACCTTGTGATGATTTTGAATTTTATTTTAATAAACCAGACTCTGTGAAGGGCTGCTATTGTTGGACCTACAAAAGACTTCTGGGAGCTATTGAGGCTGAAGGGAAACTGAGGCAGGGATGCAGCAGAGCCATTCCGGACCATGACGTGGTTCTTGGGAGGCAACTGACCCTGGTATGCTGGTCATTCTGGGGAAGACTATACTGATATTTTTAACAGTGCTGACCTCGTTCTGCTGTTTCTAGCCCTGTCAGTCTGGTAATTCATGGAGATTCCAGTATTTGTTTTAAAATCATACAGTACCCAAAGTGGAAACTGGTCAAGTGACAATTTAATGCCCTAAAGGTCATTTGGATGATGTGTTAGAATTGGATCTGTCCTTGAGGTCTATAGCAGTGGTTTTTAACCAGTGTGCGGCAGCACAGTGCTGTGCCCTGAGAACTATTCAAGTGTTCTGTGAAAATTCATCCATTTCCCATCACTGTGGCTCTTTGCAGAGGCACTGCGGTGGGTGTGGGAAGGGAGCGAAGGAGATGATGACCACATGCCAGCAGGGGCTCAAGCAGCATGGTTGCCTGAGTCCCAGCTGGCACAGGGTTCATGCCAACCCCGTAGGATCCTGTTCGCACGAGCTGTCAGGGAGCCCACCCCAACTCCCTGCTGTGGCAGAGGGGAGGAGGGCAGGAGGGAGGCTGCTAGAGCTGGGATGCAGTTTAAATGCCACGTCCTGGCTCTGACAGGCTGGCAGGGAGAGGAGCCTGCTGTCAGTGGTTCCTCATTTACTCAACATGCCTAGCATGGCATTGAGCAGATTTTGAAAATGGACTTGTTGTCTAAGATGGTGTATTCTGTGGTGGACTTGAAACGTTGATGCATTTGATCCTTGTTTAGCTTGTTGTATGCACTGCTGTGTTGAAAACCTGTCTGATAAGACTGTAACCACAGTAAATGTAAGTGAACGTGACCTTTATGACCAATCAATTCAGCCAAAAAAAGTGGGTGTGCCACAGAATTTTTTGTCTCTGTGAAGAGTGCCGTGCTACTGAAAAGATTGGTAACCACTGGGCTATAGCTTTAAAGGAAATTACACAATACAACAAAATTATCAAGTGCCATGTTCCATAGATGTGAATACAGATTAGCGTGTGGACTACAGTGCTAAGCATAGTGGGAAACTATTCCAAATTCAAAGCTACAGATTAGCTGTTGCTTGCTAGATATTTAGTAAATGCTGGCAGAGGGAAAGGGGAAAGTTGCTCCTGCGGTGGCTGTGTCAGGAGCAAAGGCCAGGCCATTAGAGAAGGAGCAATGGCTGCTTGGGAGACAAAAGCCACGTCTACACGTGCACGCTACTTCGAAGTAGCGGCACCAACTTCGAAATAGCGCCCGTCACGGCTACACATGTTGGGCGCTATTTCGAAGTTAACTTCGACGTTAGGCGGCAAGACGTCGAAGTCACTAACCCCATGAGGGGATGGGAATAGCGCCCTACTTCGATGTTCAACATCAAAGTAGGGAACGTGTAGACGATCCACGTCCCGCAACATCGAAATAGCGGGGTCCTCCATGGTGGCCATCAGCTGAGGGGTTGAGAGACGCTCTCTCTCCAGCCCCTGAGGGGCTCTATGGTCACCGTGTGCAGCAGCCCTTAGCCCAGGGCTTCTGGCTGCTGCTGCTGCAGCTGGGGATCCATGCTGCATGCACAGGGTCTGCAACCAGCTGTCGGCTCTGTGTATCTTGTGCTGTTTAGTGCAAGTGTGTCTGGGAGGGGCCCTTTAAGGGAGCGGCTTGCTGTTGAGTCCGCCCTGTGACCCTGTCTGCAGCTGTTCCTGGCACCCTTATTTCGATGTGTGCTACTTTGGCAAGTAGACGTTCCCTCGCAGCGCCTATTTCGATGTGGTGCTGCCCAGAGTCGACGTTGAACGTTTACGGCACCAGCCCTGGAGGACGTGTAGACGCTATTCGTCGAAATAGCTTATTTCGATGACGCTACATCAAAATAAGCTATTTCGATGTAGCGTGCACGTGTAGACATAGCCAAACAGACATTAAGAGGAGGAGATATACAAGGAGGTAGACCACAAGAAGAAAAGGAAGGTGGAAAGTTGACATCAGGAAGGGGGAACCTGGGGGCAACAGTAACAGACACAGTGAAGGGAAAGAGCAGTTCCAGCAAGGGGAAGAGAAAAGAAGTAAAACCAATATGAGAATGCAAAAAAGCAATGCCAGAGGGCTACTTAGAGGCACACAGTTAGGAGCATTTTGAAGCAGAGGTTGTGAACCTGATTCTCCACGCACTCACTCCCATTAGGTCTATTCATCGAAGGTAACTCAACCAGTGAGCAGACCCTACGAAGATAAGTCAGTGCCATATACATCTAGACTATTCTGCCTGAATCTATTGTAGGAGTATTTTTCCCAACATGACAAAATGCCATTATTTGTGCTTTGCTTATTAAAATTTCTGAGATTGCTTTCACTAGGTGCCAGGTGATGGATGCTGCTTTCAGTCAACACCAGACCAATCTGGGACAGTTGGCAACCCTAAGACAGAGTTCAGAGACCTTATTCATGATTATTCTGCTTAGAGGGAGAATTGGACCCTGTCAATTCTACCGTGGGTCTACACACACTGCTTGAATGCCATTCTAGTTCATGACGTCCCCAGACAGGTCCACCAACAGAGTAAAATGGGGAGCCAAAGGGGGAAGATGTGCAAGGGCCCGGTGACTCAAAAGGACCTGGAGTTCCCAGTCGTCACCGCTGCTACTGCAGCAGTTGTGGTAGCAGGAACCCCTGGCCCTTTAAGTCACCCCTGGACATATGCAGCACCCATATGTGGCTCTGAGGGCTGTAGGGGCAGAGTGTGCCATGGTCTGGGCAGCTCTGAGGGCTGGCTTTCCCAGCCCCTACCCCTTCCATCTGAGGCCCAGCCCCATTCCAGAAGCACAGAGACCACCCCCCCCACACACACCTTGCCCAGGGGCCAAGGAGGCTGTTCCCCTTTCCTCAGAACATCCAATATAACTCCATCAGTCATACGCAACGTAGTTATAGCAGTGGCAGTCCCAATATATTGTAGAGAGAAGGTAGATGAGGGAGTATCTTTTAGTGGAGGAATGTCTACTGGTGAGGAGACAGAAAGCTTGTCTCAGAGAGCTTAATCCAATGAAAGGTATTTTCTCGCCCCTCTTGTCACTCCATCAGGCATAGTTATGATAATTATTCTGTTAATAAAGAGCCAAATCCTGAAATTTTTATTCTGTTAATAATCAGGCCTTATTCTGGCAAAACTCCATGGAAATTCTTATGGAGCAGGATTTGAATATTAATACAGTTGGGACTTCAGAATTTGACTTCTATTCAATATCTAGTTAAAATGCAATCCAAATTTCATTATAGAAATACTAGTAGTAACATTTTGCTTAAAATACCAGTCACAAAGAAAAATATAGCAAATTATTTTTGTGAGTCAGCGTGTAGAAAGCCGTTTTATTGTTATACTTTGATGGATAAATATTTTATAGTGTATTTGGCATCATTAAGATCATATTGGCTTATATGTACTGTATCAGTTTCTTATACATGAATTTGATATGACATATAACTCAATTAAACATACATTCTACATTTACCCGTCATCTGCAATAAACAAATCTCCAAATGCACTGTTATTCACAATCTCATAATATGCAGGAAGCAGAGGCTGACTGCTTTGTCCTACAGAAGTCCAAGTCTTTGTAATCCAAATTGCTCTCATTTGGTTATACTAATTAAATGTAATAGTTTCCTTCCTTGAATCCTTGGGTCCATGAATACGCAGCTCTGACTTGAATGCTCAGCTTGTGGCCTTTAATTTCTTTGACTGGAAAAATACTTAGTGAGAATTTAGCATCAGGTTTTATTTTCCTCTTTTCAAAATGTGATCATTTTCAAAATGACACCTGAAAATCACAGAATTGCCAAATGTACCCAAATGCCATACACAACCGTGAGACAGAGTCTGTGACTTCGGTCACTTTAAACTACCTTGGGTGGGTGGCAGTGGAGATGTTTTATGGCCAGCATCAAAGGATCTTTCAGATTATGGAAAAGCCTCATTAATGGTCTGTCTTCAAAATCCCTTAGACAACTGGGCTGTGTGAATGAGGGTTTTTTTCCCCCTGTACAATGGCTCAACTATCAAAACATATTTTCACTAAACAAAGCAAAGTGTTTGGTTTCATTTCAGGGTGGGTTTTTACCTTACAAAAATAAATAAATAACATTGAAGTAAATTTTGAAACATAAAGGCATTTAGAATGAAAGTTGAAACATTCAGCTTCAAAAACGTTGAAGCAAAATGTCTGAGTGTTTCCATAACATTTTTCAAACAAAACAATTTGGCAAAATCAGCCCACATTTTTAAATATTTTGATCAACCCACATCTGCTGGGCTCTATCAATGAATAAACATTTTGTCCAAAAATATTACCCAGCATCAGATACTAATTTAGATTGGGTATAGTTCCCAGATTGGAACGTCACGAGAAGTTGCATATTCTGTCATCTCACTGAGAAAAATTCTTCTGTTGTTTCCTTTAATTCTATTACCTTTTATCATATGGCTATTTAGGAACTTGTAAGTTTATAAATATGTAATTCTACCAAAATTCCTTGGTTATTAAATATATAGTATTGTAATAAATGGTCCTATTTGTGAAACACGCGAATGATGGATGTATTTATATAGTTTTTTAACAATTATTTAATATTTTTTCTTTTTCAGTTTTCTTCTTGTATTTGGTTGCTTGATTTTGTCAGTGTTTTCTACCATTCCCGAGCACACAAAACTTGCTTCTCGTTGCCTCTTCATTCTGGTAAGTGAAACTTATCGATATAAGACCATTTCACAGCCAGATTGTTAAATTCCATCTCACTGTAGACAGTTTAAGGTAATTAATATTTTTAAAAAACTCATTGAGTGAAAGAATCAAAACAGGACCATGACAGACAAAAAATACACCGGGTTACCATTTCCTTTGGGACTTAATCTGCAAAGGGAAGTATTAACAAATCCATGATTGTCTCTTTGCTCTCTTGAGAGTTACCATACTTCATTACTAAAAGTTCTTCTGCAGCTTGGCTGACAAAGCATGAAACACCTTTGATACTGCCATTGTCACTTAAAATCAGTGTGTGACAAGAGATACTGAGCTATTGCAATCTTTATACTTGGGAATATAAGGAATGTGGGAAATAATTTGAGATACTGATGTATTAATAGATGTGCTAACTGACTTTTCAATGGGAGTTTTTATAGTAGGGTAGGGCACCTTCATGACTTTCTCATCAAATGCTTTTCTGTTGTTTTTTTCACTTGTTTTCTTTTCCTTGTGGTTAAACTATAGTGAATCTAATCTAGAAAACTACTTCATGTTGTTATGACTGGTAAACTTGTGCAGGCTAATAGTGTTTTTAATATGGCCAAATGTAAGGTTATACATCTAGGAACAAAGAAGGTAGGCCATACTTACGAGACGGGATGCTCTGTCCTGGGAAGTAATTATGTTGGAGGTGATGGTGGATAATTAGCTAAACATGAGCACCCACTGTAATGCTGTGGCCTAAAGGGCAGCTATGGATGAATAAACAGGTGACTCTGAAGTAAAAGTAGAGAGGTTATTTCATCTCTGTATTTGGTGCTAGTGTGACCACTGCTGGAGCGATGGGTTCAGTGCTGGGGGCCACAGTTCAAGAAGAATATTGATGAAACCACGGAAGGCTCAAAGAAGAGCCATGAGAATAGCAAAAGATTAGAGAACAGACTCATGGAGCAAAATCTCTTTAGCTTAATAAAGTGGGGGTTGAGAGGATGACTTGATCACAGTCTATAAGAACCCACAGGGGAGTGTTTACTTTATAATGGGGTCTTCACACTAAACGTTAAAGATATGACAAGATTCGGTGGCTGGAACCTGGTGCTATACACATTCTGACTCGAAATAAGGCGCACATCTTTAACCACATTTCTAACTTATGGGGTGTGGTGGATTCTTCATCACTACCCATTTTTAAAGACCCTATCTTCAACCAGAATTACTCTGAGAAGGTTCTATGGCTTGTGTTACACAGGAATTCAAACTAAATTATAACAGTGGTCCTTTCTGGCTTCTGAACCCTTCTTTTTGGGCCAGTGATTGGCAGTAGGGGTACAAGGACATTAGTTTAAAAAGTCACCAAACAGCACAGCGTTATCATGGTTATTCTGGAATCCAAGAGCACAGACATACTGCAGCGCCGGCATGTTAGGTAGGCTCCAGGGGCAGTGACTGTTAATGAATGTTGATTTTTCAATGTCACTCGCTGTGCGTGCACGTTATTGACTCTCACCATAACACTTTCTAAGTAGATAGTAGTAGTAGGCAGGCTAATGGATGCATGGTTATTTCCAATGCCGTTATTTTAGTGATTTCAGATACCCACAAAAAATCAGTATGTAATGAGAGCTTCTGATCCTGTTCCCTTATTTAGTGATTTGAGCAACAACTTGTGAATGAGTTTTGGGAATCCTGTAATTGATTATGTTAATGTAACTGTTGTACTACTCTTAAAGCTGTCTGTTTGAAATGTGATTATAGAACACTTTTGTGGAGTCCTGCATTTGCTGCAAGCAATGTCTTCAGGGCAATGAGATCTGTTCATGAGATTTAAACATATAGGCCAAATCCTCACTGATGTAAATCATCATAGTTTCACTGATTTGGATTGCCTTGTATAACTGTACAGCTTTGCAACCTCTTCTGCTGTTTGGATTCTAGTGTCTAATTAAGTCTCTTTGTGTCTCAGGGGATCCTGCACAGTTCAGAATGTACAAATAAGGGCATCTGTAGAGTGGTGAGCTTAATAGAAGTGGATGGATAGTCTGTGGGGCATTAATATTAGTCGTGGTAGTTGGATCCAACATTTTTTTAGACTATTTCTATGTGTTGGTAGAACCTGTTAGCAAGAATGTGATGAGAAATTTTTATAGTTTCCTGCTGTGACTCTCTAATAAAGAAAATATAAATAGCAAAGTATGATGGTCCAGGAGCCAACTGAAACTTAAACTGGTTCATTCCTCTTTGCTGGGCCACATCTTTTTTCTTCATTTGCTGACTCTTTAGTTCATAGACTCATAGAATCACAAAATACTAGAACTGGAAGGGACCTTGAGAGGTCATCAAGTCCAGTTCCCTGCCCTCACGGCAGCACCAAGCACCATCTTTATCATCCCTGTTAGATATTTGTCTAACCTGTTCTACAATCATTCTAGGCAACTTATTCTAGTAATTAACTGCCCAGACAGGAATTTTTCCTAATGTCCCATCTAAACCTTCCTTGCTGCAGTTTAAGCCCATTGCTTCTTGTCCTATTTTCAGAGGCCAAGGAGAACAATTTTCCTCCCTCTTCTTTGTAACACTCTTTTAGGTACTTGAAAGCTGTCATCATGTCCCCTCTCAGCCTTCTCTTTTCCAAACTAAACAAGCACAATTCTTTTAGTCTTCTCCCATAGGTCATGCTTTCTAAACCTTAAATCATTTTAGTTGCTCTTCTCTGGGCTCTTTCCAAGTTCTGCACATATTTCCTAAAATGTGGAGTCCCGAACTGTACGCAATACTTCAGCTGAGGCCTGATCAGTGCAGTTAAAGTTATCAAGTCTAGCAATGCAAATTTGAAGCCACCTAGTAATACATTTCAACACTAATGTTTAAGCAATCATTTTTACTACATACACACTCTAATTGCAGTGTTCAGTGCCTCTGATTTTCACAACACCTTGCATGTAATGATTCACCCAGTTCTTGCAAAGGTCCCACTTTCGCAGTTTAACACAGATGTATGAACTCCTAAAGAACCGTGTATTTCATACTGAAGACAGACAGTGTAAGGTATTTCTTTTCTAATGAAGAAAAGATGAAGTACAACAATCTTTGAAGCTGTCTGGTGCAATTCCATGAACAAACTGCTTCATGCACCTACTTCGGTATTGAAAAGCCACCCTAATTGCTACCATAAACCAAAACCAATAACATTCCTCACACTCACACTTACAAATTTTGCCTTATTTTGCTTGGCACCAGTAGTTTTTTTTACTTATTTTAGCTGCTGCTAGTAAGGTGAAAAAGAAGTGGTAAATGAAGGTAGTCTTCACTTCCTTACTACGAGGGCCAGAGATGCTGAGGAGTTTGTCTTCTTTCCCACTCATCCTACGTAGGTGGGAGGAGATATGACTGACTGCTACACGAGGTGGGAGCAAGCCAACATCTGTCACAGACAAGAAGTGCAAAAAGAGCACTGTTATTTAGGTGTAAACATTCACTTTCTCTCTCTCTGTTAACTTGGGACACTTGAAAGCAGCAGCTGAGTTGAATGAACAGAAGATTTTAAACATCTCCATTAACATCAAGGTTCAAAACTTTTCAAGCGAACTGAAAATCTAAAATAAACCTGTTTCCCCAAACAGTTCTATTTACTAAATTTTGCAGAAATAATAAGATTGAACAAAGGGAACAAAAGCATCAGACATCTCCTGGTACTTACTTATCACAATCGCTCTTTAATATCTTCTCCACGCACAGTTTATGGCACTTGGATCTGACTACTGATGTATCCCACCCAGACAGTAGAATAAAATCTCCTTCAACATCAAAAAAGCCACAGCAATTTAAGAATCCAATTCGCACATCAGGAAAATAAATCCTTGGTGTATTATGAGTCTCCTGCAAATACAACCACTACTGGCACTGTATCAAATAGTAAAAGTTGAAGAAGTCAAACTAAGCATGGGAAGGCAAAAGCCAGATCTTGTGGGGAAAGCTAGCCAAAAAACAATCTAGCACAGATAATTGTTCTCTCCTGACCAAACTCTCTCTCTCTTTTAAGAAATCTTATGACACACAGCTGGATTTTGTCAACAATACTTGTAGAGCTAGTGACAGCGGGGCTCGGGGCAAGGTGTGGTGCTGGGGGGTGGCTCCATGCCTCTGGGAGGGGTGGAACCTCAAGCAGGAGGGGTGGGGCCATGCACGTAGCACCTTCCAGGCAGGCAGCCAGCCCTTAGCACCTCCCAGAGCACCCCAGCCCTCAGGAACCATGTGGAGCATAGGAATGACACTACCACGGCATCGCAATTGGGCCCAGAGTTCCCTATCTCTGCTACTGCAGCCGCAGCTCCAGGCTCCCTTGAAATGCTGGGCTCCTGTGCATTTGCCCCCTTCACCTCCCCCTCTCCCCTGTTGGCAGGTCTGGCCAGGGGTGAGTTTTCTCTGTGAATGACTTTTCAGCAGAAAAAGAAGTTTCCACTTTGCAGCTGGACTACATCTCCTGTGAAATAAGTGCAGTACTCCATCTTATTGAACAGCACAGTGCGTCGTGGGAGTCACAAAGCTGTGGAGGCATCCTGGGAGATACAGTATGACCAGGGAGGCCAAACTTTTGGGAACAACTGGGCCATCTGTAGTCTGAACTACAGCCACCTGTGAGGTAATGTGCATTGTCAGGAGATGCACGTTAATGTTGAACTTACTTGAAACTAAATGTTTTGTGTTAGTTCACCAAACCAAAGTGCAATTTCTGAATATCAAAAAGGTTTAATTGGAAATGTCAAAATGAAATATTTAATAACTTCTACAGCAAAATGTTGGAACTTTTCATTCTGCCAAAAATTTCAATATTACAACTCTCTTATCCCAATCTGAAACAAAACCCAAACAAATGTTGAAATAGTAAAATTTCTCTTGTGGTGGATATTCCAATTTTCACTCAGCTCTACTTGTATACACTGTTACTAGCATCTCCCCACAAGAGCTACCCCATTCTCATCAGCTAAAGGGACTGAGCAATCAGAGCAACAACAAAAAAAATTTGTAGGCATTGTAGTGAAAAATAATATTGCAAAAATTGTAAATCCGTACCTACAGCCAAAATGATAAACAGGATCGCTGCACAGAGTGTGCCTCTGGATGAACTCTCATTATAACAAGCCGTAATGTGGTATCAGAGAGGTAGCTGTGTTAGTCTGTATCTTCAAAAACAGCAAGGAGTCCTGTGGCACCTTATAGACTAACTGATATTTTGGAACATAAACTTTTGTGGGCAAAGACCTACTTCATCAGATGCACGAGTGGTGGGCGGGTGTCTTTATATCCTCCTCTGAACTCCCCCTCCCCCCCCCGACTTATGCATCTGGTGAAGCAGGTCTTTGTCTACAAACGTTTATGCTCCAAAAATATCTGTTAGTCTATAAGGTGCTGCAGGACTTGTTGTTGTTGTTGTTGAAGCTGTAGTATAGAATCCGTAACTTGCATGTGACCTACAGTATATAAATGATATAGCAACACAAAACCCTTATTAAACTATACTGTGCTAATTAATCTGAATACTAAACTATTAACTCACATTACATTTCCTTTGTATAATAAAATAAGTCCTTTTGTATTTGTGTTTTCATTTCATATACACATGTGGTTTGATTCTTTGGGTTTTTTTTGTTTTTGCTATTGTTATTAAGACATCATCTCCTCTAGCCCTAATGTGAGCTCATTCTGCCTCCCTGCATGGGCATATATGGCTGCTTGAATCACAGCTATTAGTCCCCTTTAGAATATAGCTTCTGCAATTTCACTGCCCTTCCCTCTCCCGCTGAGAGCCAGTGGGCAGAATGAACTGTGGAATAGGCAGTCAAACCTAGTGGTCTGGCCAGTGGTTGTCAGAGCAGGAGTTGGAAACCAGGACGTTCAAAGCCAGAAGCTGGTCCAGGCCATAGTCAGTAGCCAAATTGTGAGTGCAGAAGCAGGGGTCTAGAGCAGGGCAAATGGATAGAACCTAGGAACAAGACAGACATCTGTAATGAGGCAGGGCTCAGGAGTTGGGTGGAAAGTTGCGGTTCAATGTGGTTAACCAGCCGAAGATATTAACTAGTTGTTCATACAACTTTGTTTGCCACCTTCTGGCTTAAATAGCAGGTCTGAGCCAATCAGAGAGGCCAGGTGTCTCCTCCAATAGTAAGCGATGCCTTGGTGATATAGGGTCAACCAGCCCAAACTCTCGGCTGCTATCAGCAAGCTGCTGGGTGGTAGCTACTCTCTGAGGACTGCCGGGAACAGAGCTTGAGAACCACAGTCCTACATAGCAGAGAGCCAAAGCTCAACCTCCCAAACCTCTGTCACTAGAGTGGGATAAACACAAATAGGAAGTTGCTTACCCTTCAGAACTACAGTAAGTGATTTACTTTACCAGAGTAGGAGCTGAAGAGGAGAGGAATAGTGAGCTGGAATTATAATCCCTCCTCAGTGTTTCTTTTAGAGTGGCACAGCTAAGGGTTGCCCCGTATTCAGGGCTAAACCAAAATGTCTGTAAGTACTAGCAGTCTAACTTGTGCAGAAGAAATTTTAAATGACGATCAGATATTAAGCATAGGGCTAAACAAATACCCCAGACTCATACACATTCACAGTTCCGTTGCAACGGGCAAAAGATGAAGATGGGCAGGAGAACCAGGAGTCTTGTGTTGGGGTTCTTACACTAACCTGAAATTACTATACTTAACTTTCCACGAGCAGCGTCTGATAATGCCCATTAGTGAGGTTAAAAAAAAAAAAATCTTTGGACATTATCGAGGCACAAATGATGTCCTGAAATGTCTGTTATAGAGGAATGTAGGCAATTTTTACAAGCTTGTTTTTACTAATTCTGTTTAGTTGGTTACTTGGAAGATTTTTATATATAGCACAAAACAAATCTGCTGCTGCATTCCTTCCACATTTAAAGTTCCTGTCAATATAGTTTGGAGTTACAGTACAAGAAATGCTAGCTCAGGCCTGTCTTTTCCGTTGTTTGTCACACCTTAAATCACAGACACGGTGATAGCCATCTGGATTTTCCAGGTACCTCTATGTAAGAAATAATTTGAATCTGTTTCTACGAGGGCTATCAATTAATTGCAATTAACGTACGCGATTAATGCAAAAATTTAATTGTGATTAAAAGTCCATTGCAATTAATCACATTATTTAATAATGGAATACCAACTGAAATTTATTACATATTTTTGCATGTTCTTCTACATTTTCAAAAATAATTTCAGTTACAACACCGAATGCAAATGGCACAGTGCTCCCTTTATATTATTTTTATTAGAAATATTTGCGCTGCAAACATAAACAAAATAAATAGTATTTTTCATTTTACTTCATACGATTGCTGTAGTGCAATCTCTTTATTGTGAAAGTGCAAGTGACAACATGTAAGGTTTTTTTGTTACATATATCTGTATATGTATATCATATATCACTCAAAAACAAAATAATGTAAAACTTCAGAGCCTATGAGCCCACCTCTACTTTTTTGCCGATGCTAAATCAAATAAGTTTGTTGATACTACTTCCTTCTTATTTATGATGTCACTAGAAGGTGAGAACAGGCATTTGCATGGCACTTTTTAGCCAATGTGGCAAGGTATTTACTGACATACGCTAAACATTCCTATGCCCCAGAATGCTCTGGCCACTATTCCAGAAGATGTGTTTCTATGCTGATGACACTCATTAAAAAAAAGGTAAAGAGAAAATATAATGTAGTTTTATTGTAAATGTGTAACTAGAGGTTTCTGTGTGACTAAATAACATTCACGCTTACGTTATATGAACAATACAGAATAAATTTGCACCTACTCTGAGTGGTCAGGGTAGGACATATTTAAGAAAAGACCACTAAAAGGCCATAAACTTTCAGGAACCATTTCTCTAAAAATCAAAAGAGAAATCTGGGACTACAATTAGAGCATTTCCCAGGCAATGAGAATGATCTATAAATCCTTTTCTGCAAGAAATCTCAATGGATTTTATAGTGTCAGGATCATTGCTGAGATTCCACTACTCATCTCATCACATCTCATCCTTGGAATTATTTCAGTTGTGCCCACTAGATCTACAGTATATTTCCAGGAGAAATACATAGTTATAGTAAAATCACAAAACATTGCTGGCAAAAACAACTACATGAAGTGCAATTCTATAGTGCAACAAGTGAGTTCCTGTCATTTTATCAGCAAAACAACTAATCTGTAAAAAAAAAAAAATCCAGAGTTAGTATTTTAAAACCTGGCATCCCCATGCTATCTTCTGTTTCTATAATCTATTTATTGCCAAATGGTCGATGCCAATTACACAAATTATGTCACCTGGCTTATTTTGGACATGAGGATGTCATGCACAGACAAAGTGAAAAGTAGTGAATCAGACATGTTGGAGTCTTGAATACCACTCTTGGTCACACTCATAATTGCTGAACTGCAACAGGCCTTGTGCTTCTCCTAGCTTTGAAATGATGCCTCTGAGAACTGCTTCCATATGAGCAAAGATTAAGAAGGCTGGGACTTTTCAGCTTGGGAAAGAGATAAGTAAGGCGGGATATGATGGAGGCCTATAAAATCATGTCAGATGTTGGGAAAACAAATAAGGTGTTGTTTACTCCTTAAAATACAAGAACTGGGGGTCAGCAAATGAAATTAATAGCTAGCACAATAGGACCTGCCCTGTGCCTGACAAGAGAATTTGCTGGATCATGTGAGGTCAGTATTGTCTAGCATGTTACCAACACTTTCACTTCTTATTGGCCTCTTAGAAGACATTGGGATAACTGAGAGTTGAATAACAGTGCAGAGCACCGAGAGCCAGGACTGGCAGCTGTAAGCAAGCTTTATGGGACCACGGGGAACTTGACCACACCCATGTTAAGTGGCTGTCCAGCTAACTAAAATTGTGCCACATTATGGGTGTTGCTAGATGAGAGAGTTCCAGATTAGAGAGGTTCCACATGTATTTCTGCATGTGGACACGCTGTGGAACTCCTTGCCAGAGGATGTTGTAAAAGCCAAAACTACAATAGAGTTGAAAAAACAACTTGATAAATTTGCAGAGGATGGGTCATCTCTAGCCTCTGTTTGCCAGAAGCTGGGAATGGACAACAGCAGGGTGGATCAAATACCTGTTCTGTTCTTTCCCTTTGGGGTCATGGGCATTGGCCACTCTTGTAAGATAGGGTATTGGGCTAGATCGACCTTTTCTTCTGACCCACTATGTCTGGTCTTACATTATGCTGAAGGTGTTCCACCCTTTAAAATGAACAATTTTTTAAAAGTCTTTTAAATAAGGCTGGCCAAGGCTCAAGATTTCTAGTTTGTAAGAAATTTTGGATTTGTTCCAAATCAGAACGAATCCAAATTTCAAACCATAGACATTTCTCACAAACACTTGGAAATTTGGGTTCATTCCAATTTGGGATGAACCCAAATTTTCTCTGGAACCAGCAAGTCTGACAGAAAGCTTTATTTCAGAGAAACCAGCACATACCAGCATTCTGTTTCTGAAACCAAATTTGCTCCCCAGAACTGGCAGCTGCAGAGTGAAAATGTCATTCTTATGAGACTGGCAAGAATGTGAATTCATGTGATTGCTCCAGAGAAGCCCCACCACAATGACTGTCCCGGGTCGGGCCAGTGTTTCCTTTAAGCTGTGTGCTTGTGCAACCACTCGTGAGAAGTTCAAATGCCACCCAGCTGATAAGCAGAGCAAACCCATCTTAGCATTTTGTTTCTACTCGTGGTGCACATAAAATTTTATTCCACATATGGATGGAAAAATCTGCACCTGAATGGGAAAGATTAGTGGGAACATTGGGAGGGACCCAGAGTTTCCAGACCCCTGCCTGTGAGAAGAGGGGAAAAAAAAAAAAAGAAAGACTACTGAAAATAAAATAGTAAAGGGAAAAGTGCCACATAAGGTACAATATCAGGTATATGGATGCTTGGCATGAGCATACTAAAATTCCAGCATCCATGCAACATACAGAAACAGAAATAAGCACAGCCACATAGCGAGGATATACAGGTGAACCATGAAAACACTTAGGTTGTTACAGACAGAACGTGATGAAATTAATAGCAAATAAGCTGTAAACCCAAAAGGGCTAATAAAAATAGGCAATCATGATCTATATTCATTACACAAAATAGATAAGGCCATAAATGTCTGACATACAGCTATCCAAAGAGATTATAAAACTCAGTGGACGAGACTAAAATCATGTACTGAGAAACAAATTCCAGTCCTGAGGGCATATGTGAACTGTTACTCAAGTGCAGTGATAAAACGGCCAGCCAAGAAGTTACAATATAGCATAACTGAGGATACAAGCCACACGTGAAATATCCTGACCTTATTACAAAGTGAGCGTGCAGTAGAGTTTAAGAATAATGATATTAAATCTGAACCAAATGAGCTAATCTATATCAAAATTTGATCATAGGAAAGGACATGTATACATTGGGGAGGTGTGGGATGCAAAACAAAGTCAGTTTTAAATGATGCTCATAACAATATTCCCTGGGCCTTGAAGGATATGATAGCTACAAAACATGACCATAGATAGCATCGTTCGCAGAGTGGAAAATCCAATAGATTTAGTCGTTGTAGAAAAAAAAAAAAAAGATTGTCAGACTTTTCATTGACCCCAAACAGTTGAACAAAAAATATCCAAAGAGCATTTCTTCTTGCCAACAAGTAACAAAATCGTTTGAGATTACAGGAGTTAAATTCTACAGCAAACTAGATGCGTCAGAAGTGTTTGCAGTTTGCAGACAGGGAGCTCCAATACTTGCTCTTTAAATGTGTTGGTTTTGAAAATACTGCTTCCTTGAGAGTGCCTTTCTGAGGCTATGTCTACACTAGCCCAAACCTTCGAAATGGCCATGCAAATGGCCATTTCAAAGTTTACTGATGAAGCGCTGAAATACATATTCAGTGCCTCATTAGAATGCCGGCTGCTGCGGCACTTCGAAATTGCCATGGCTCACCCAGACGGGGCTCCTTTTCGAAAGGACCCCGGGAACTTCGAAATCCCCTTATTCCTAACGGCAGATAGGAATAAGGGTATTTCGAAGTTGCCAGCGTCCTTTCGAAAAGGAGCCCCACCTGGATGAGTCGCACGACGGCGAGCGGCGGCAATTTCAAAGTGCTGCAGCTGCTGGCATTCTAATGAGGCGCTGAATATGTATTTCAGGACTAAATCAGTAAACTTTGAAATGGCCATTTGCATGGCCATTTCGAAGGTTTGGGCTAGTGTAGACACGGCCTGAATGTTTAGCACCGACAATATTTCACTGCACAGCGTCCGAGATGTTAGAAGATCTTCCAGGAGTCAATGTGTACAATGATAACATGATAGTCTAGGGCAGTGGGTAACCATTTTGGGCTCAGGACTCTTTTGTAAATGTTTATGGCCTGTCAAAACCTACTATATAGTCTGAGGTGTTTTTGGTCACGTCTTGCCCCCTCCTGTAATGGAGGTGTTGAATCATGCCCAGCACTCACACCACAGTGGTGGTTCCTGTGCTAGAGGCCTGCCTGGGTATGGTTGTCAGCTCCAGGTGTTGTAACATCCACGTTGGCCCACCTTCCAGGCTTGATGAAATGTGTGAGTAGAAGCTCCCTGGCTCATGGGGTTGCAGTGCTGCTCATTCAGATTTGGCCTACTTGGACTCCCATTATCACAATGGTTGGACCAAATCTGAATGTTGCTGAAACCACAGAGGTTGCAGTGTCTGGCAGGGAGGTGAGCCCAGTCAGGACAGGAGCTACCACGTGACCCTTTGAAACATTTTGGTACCTAATCGATTGGGCCCCAACCAAAGAGCTGGGAAACCATGGTTTGGGGCAGCATTGCTAATGTACATACAGAATGCTTGCAGAGAGCACCAGAAGAAGAAGAACCTAAAACTGACCGAAGCAAATGTCATTTTCAAAACAAATGAAATCACCTAACTAGCCACAGAGTGCATAATGTCTGAGGAGTCTAACATCCAAACAATTCCGAACATGCTGAGCCCTAAAGGTGAAGAAAAAGGGCCTGTAAGCATATCAGGTTCTGTCTCTTGAGTAAAGATCCATCTATGCAGATCGAACAATTAGCCTAAGTAGTCTCCCTAAAGATACAGAATGGATGTGGCTGTTCAAGCATGAAAGAAATGTAAAGGATTTGAAGCATGTACTGGCCTTGGCATTAGGGCTGTGTTTCTTTTGGACACAGTAAAAGAGATCAGACTCTCAGCAAGTGTTTCAAAAAGAAGTTGGGACCTGTATTGCTACAAACACATAGGACTGATTGTCTGCCTGTAATATATGACTTCAGTGCTTTGACTGCAGCAAAAAAAATGTGTAAACAAATAATAAAAGAGAGCTCAGCCTTGCATATATGGCTGTATAAAGCACCATGTTTTCCTCCACAGTTGTCGTTTCAAAGTTGAAACACACAAACTACTGATTTTTGACTAAATAAGGAAAGTACTTGGAGGAGCCTCATCCGAGGGCAGAGATTACTTTGGAAAGAAGAAAACTATGATATTACAATGATCCCTTCTGGGCTTGGAACCTAATAATATGATCTTGGTCTTACGGACATCATCTTATCATTGCAGACCAGCTGTCAAGAGCATCTGTTGAATTCTCAAATATTCCAGATCATGTCTTCATTCAGTATGAGTAAATATAAGTTTAATAAAAGCAAACGTGCTGTGTCAGTGGGAACGTGGGATGAATTGGAACCTGAAATAGTTAAGTGTGACGTATTATGTACAGTAACACAAACAACAAGTAATGGGTGGAGAAATCAGCACTTCCCGTCTGCATGGTGCCAGTATTAAAAAAGGATTTTCAGTGATTTCAGGAGTAATCATGAAAGGTACAAGAATAGTAGGCCCATGCCTACCAAAATCTTGCAGCAGGTGCTGGGAGAAACTAATAGATTTCAAACTTGTATACATTTAGTTATATTTGTACATTTGAGTAAAGTTACTTAAATTATGTCCCATGGTATCTGAAAGTGGTCCAGCTCCTCCAACACCACACAAATGCCAGGTAATTCTGGATCCCTCACACCAGATTATTCTGCATATTTCCAACCCTGCATCTGCCTCTGCCTTCCAGCACATCTCAGCTCTGTCTGCAGCTCTGGGATTCCTTTTTTTCCCCTGCATCAGACCTTTAGATTGGAGCAGATTCAGCAGTGCTTTACTGTCTCCCCACCGTACCTGGCAGGAAGCACAAAAGCTCCATGATCAAAAGGCTCAGCATTCCAACTCTTTGTGTCAAAAGCTTTGAAGAGAGAGGATGCCTGCTTCACATGCTGAGAGGAGGTGCCTCTCAGTAAGGGTAGGAGCAATTTTTGATTGCAATTCTCGAAAAGGTGGAATAATTCTGAAAAACAGTCGCACAGAGGGGGTGTTTCCTGTAAAAGAGTGGGTTTTCCACACAGATTCATAGGAAGGTTTGGAAATCCACAGTCCATGGGGAAAACTCATAGCACTAGGAGGTCTGCAGTCCTGAACGAGACAAGGAAAATGTTGTAAGGAATACACTAATGGCACCTAAGAATGCTTAAGTCAAAAGTGGAGCTGGAGAAATTCTATCCAGGTTGGAGATGAATAGTGATATTGATAGAATGGAGAGCAGCTGTGGAACATAGTTGAAGTGCAGAAATAACACGCACTGGAAGAACACCTGGTAATACACAGGACAAAATCAGAACTGTTGTGTTTGCTCTGAAAAAACATGATGATAATGTACTGTTTTAGCAACTTATTATAAGTAGTGACACTCAAAGGTACCACACCTTCAGCTTGATCTGGCATGTTAAATCCATTGCTGCTCATCATAATTGCCCAAGAATTGTGATAAGGAGCAATGGATCACAGGTTGTGAACAGGGAATTTCTGGACTTAACTGAAGCTTACAGATTTCATACTGTGATGCCAAGTCCTCAGTAACATCAATAAAACACACTTCAGACTGAACCTCTCTAATCCAGGATTAGATGTTGTCTGGCAACATCTGTAATCTCGCATGATTTTTGTTAGCCAGATGACCACTTACCATGAGTGTGGCCAAGTTTCCTGTGATCCCATAAAGTTTGTTTACAGCTATCAGTCCTGGCTTTCAGTGTTCTGTGCTGTTATGTAGCTGTAATTTACCCCAAACATCTTCTAAGAGTCCAGTAAACAGTGGAAGTGTTGGTAATGTGCTAGACAATATTGACCTCCCAGGGTCCAGCAAATTCTCTCATTCAGCACCAGTCAGTTCCCAAGGGCACTGGACAAGCATGGTTCAACCTGTAGCAGACTGTGCAGTCTATGTAACAAACAAACTGCAAAATGATGTAGGTATTCACAAGATATTCATCACTGAAGTATCGGATTCTCATGCACCCTCAGCTGCACCCTTCACCAGCAGGGTTGGATACCAGAAATATGACGGCTGTGAAATCAGATGGCTGTGCCCTGATTTGAGGAAGGAGGAAGGAATTCTGATCTTCCTTCATGACTGCTGGGGAACCTGATCTCAGGCCTGCTGTGATCATGATTTGGTTCACAGGATAAATGCTTAATACAAATATAGTGTTGTCAAAACATATTTTAAATTGTTGAAGAAGCAAAAGAAAAACAGTATGTGCTTTACGTGTTGATATAGTATAGTACTACTTGAGTAAAAATCACTGGCACTTGGTAAGACATTGCACCTCATTATTTACAGAAATATGCTTATGAATAGGCATGTGCCTAATTCATACATGCTTTTTGCAAAATATTGCTTGTAACCTATAATTGGAATGCTTCTAATCTCCTGAATGTCAAAACAAAAAAGCAGTCAAGTAGCAATTTAAAGGCTAATAAAATAGTCTTTAAAGTGTTACTTGACTGCTTTTTTGTTTTGATAGTATATAGACTAGCACAGCTTTCTCTCTGTTACTATTCTCCTGAATGTGTGTATTCTGTTTGTGTGCATGCACTGTTTCTGTACTTGAGTTTAGAAATATTAAGTATAAACCAGTTTACGAATCTAATTGGGCTAAGTGAGAGCCATTAGTGGTACTCACAGAGCTTAATGGCCCAGTACTCAGGACTCTTAAATGTGAATAGTCTTGCTTCTCCTGTGAGCAAGGACTATAGTTAGTGCTCCAAAGGTAGATGAGGCGCAAATAAGCTGTGCTCCAAGTCCTAAATAAGGGTGGAGGTGAGTGGAGTGTTGAACTGGGAAAAAAGGAGGGCTGCTTCTCTGTGATGACCCACACCACTGAGATTAATTCTGCTATTACGAAACTGGTGTAGTTATAGCCGTGGCTTACACCACACTACTAACAGGAGGAATAGGATTATGCCCAAAAGAAAGAGAAGCACCACCTGGGGTTTTTCTAACTCCCAGTAGTTATCCAAAACAGCCCATGGGTTGGTGGAATTCATTAGCTGTTATCTATCCCAGTCTCTAAGAGCTGTTATGTATCCCCAAGAAGTGTGAGTTTCGAGTTTCAGGGGATGGGACTACTTAAGGGTTAATAGGAGGGTCTGACGTACAGACAGAAATGACACTCTGTCCTGTAGAACACAGAGGCTCAGCGGATCACGCTTCCCAGCTGAGGCAGCTTGCTTTCAGAACTTCCCGGTCATTGGGTCAAAGCCCTTTCGGGGGTTCTGGGGCGTGTTTGCCTCAGCCTTACACGTGACCCTTACAGGCTCATTAAACTAAAACATAAACACATCACCATATAGACAGACTTGCCACAGGACAGGATACAAAGAGACAGAATACAAATAGAGTTAATGAGAGCGTTTACTGAGAGCATATACTTACATAGTTAAGCAGGTACAGGAATAAGACGCACCGTTGCATCATGTTATTCAGCTAGCTATACTACGAATACAGATTTTCATGGTACTGTTAGGTATTCACACCCTACTCTATCTAACTCATGAGCAGGCAGGAGGAGCAGCGAAGGGTGATCAGGCCTTGTCGCAGACAGCGTCCGGTCTCTCCAGGATTCGGGAGTTCCTCCTCCTCATTACGTTGTAGCCCCCCTTTATAATCCTGCTGTTTGCTGGCTCCACCCGAGGCCTGACACATCACAGCCTGGTTGCTTCTGCTTCTCTACGCTTGCAGCCCCCCTCAGTCCCCCTCCCCATTTTACACAACTATATATCTCATACTTATTTTGTCCTTGTTAAAGTACGCAGCTGGCTCCTCTGGGCTGGTGGGTCGGAGGCCATGGTCTTTGCTGTTTTTCAATTTAGGCCGAGAGGATGTGGATGCTGCTGAAGTTACATACTGTTGTTAATGCAGGCTGTATGCAGTCCAGTAAATCCCGGTGCTAACTGGTTTAGACTTGCCCAATTTACTCGGTTCCTCGGTTCTTGTCCTGGGGTTAATATTTTAGCCATTTTGTGCTGAGGCATCTTTCTTTATAGTATTTTAAAAGGGTCTCTGTACCCTGCCTCCATCCCGCGTACCTCACCGCATTGCTCAAGTGCCCATGCAATTCACCCTAACATGCCCAAGCGTGGCCGGTCACTTCGGGGTCACCAGGTTATTTTGCACAGTAGAGTGACTATATCTCCCTCACCCAAATGTGGCACAAGGGGAATGATGCTATGCTGGCCAAAATGAGACAGATGATCACTCTATCTGGGAGTCAGGAGGTGACTGCCCTCCGGGGGGTGTCACCCTCCCAGGGAAGCTTCTGGCTTCTACCAGCTGTGGGGGCACTGTGCTGCCGCTCCAGCTCCTGGCTCCCCCAGCAGGAGGAGGTTTGTAGGGGGGCAGCCATGGCGCAGGTCCAGCTCCCCCAGCAGGGAGAATCTGGGGAGCTGCTGTGCGGGTCTGGCTCCCCACTCCTGTAGCCGAGGGAAGCTAGGGGGTAGCCGTGCCATGGTGGGGATACCGGGGGAATCTGGGGAAGGCCCACCCGGGAAAAGCTGGGCAGTGGGGCAGCCACAGCCAAGTACAGCTCCCGGCTCCCCCAGCGGAGGAAAGTAGTGGGGCAGCCACACCACTGCAGGGGTGCTGGGGGTAGCTGGAGAGCATAGGGCTGCATATGGGGCAATTAGCTCCTTTGACAAAATAAATTGGGATGCCGTCCTGGCATCCTAACTAAGGGGCTGTCCCACTGAAACCGGGATGGATGGTCACTGTACTGAAAGGCACGTGACCAGGCCATCTGATGCTGGAAACCATTTTGGACGCTGCACTTTTTCATTCAAGGTCAGAAAAGTTTGAAAGATTCCTGCCCTGGGCAAAATCTATATAAAGCCATGAAACCAAACCGTACCAAGCCATGAAACCAAACCAAACGATAGGGGGAAGCTGCCAGATGTCAAGAGACCCCTGTTTACCACCTGAGATGACTGCTGGAAACATCTCAAGATTGAGTGGGTGAAAGAGCAGGTCCACACTAGGAGGTTGCCTAGGCTGTGAGAAGAGGTGATTAAAACTATCTTTAGGAAAAGAAATTGCGCGAAACAAGAATCTTGAAGTATTAAGCTTAGCTTCATTTCATTTTGCTCAGTAGCTTACTTTGAGCTGTCTGCTATTACTTGCAGTGACTTAAATCCTCCTTTTTATATCTAATAACATCACTTTTGTTTATTAATAAACCCAGTGTAAATAATTGTTCCACGGGGACAGCTGTGCATCTCTCTCTCTCACTGATAAAGGGGGCCAATAACCTATGAGATCATGCTGTGTGAACTTTATTCATAGTGAGATGGATTTGTCAGGGGGTTTGGTCCCATTGGAAATGTGCACCTGGTACTATGGAAGGAAATAGTGGGAGAGGCCTCAGACACCAACAGGCGTTGAGCCCATGGTTGTTGGTGGTGATGATGATGACCTGGGTACCGTGTCAAATCTCTTTTTCAGAGCCTTCCCAATGCTGAGTGGCTTTCAGTGTCTGTGTCTGACTGCACCATCGCTGGGGGAGACCAGAGGGTCTGGCAGGCTCAGTAGTGTGACCAGCACATCATGTGACAGTCTCAAGGGATTCTCTGTGACTGAGCCCATCATACTTTAACATAAACGGCCAGCTTCTTGTGTGATACGTCATTTATGACACACAACCATTTCATAACCATTAGGCCATTTCAGTTAATTATCACAAAAATTTTAGTGAGATTGTGATATAAAAAAATCCAGTAAGAACATATTTGGAGACCAAGAGATAGCACCTGACAGTGAGCATCTGCCTGGGATTTAAATGTTATACTAATAAAAGTGTAGCAATATGCTAGAAATAGTAGTTTGGTATGTAATTTGTTTCTAACTAATTCATCAAGATGCAAAATCTCAGTCATAATTTGAAAAAATAAACTTGTAAAAGCATGTCTATTATAAAATTGATTGCACATTCTTGTTGTTTACTTCCATTTTTATCAGTTATTGCACTGGGAACTGATTGAAAACCTCAGGGGTCTTTTCCCAGTAATAAATCTGTTCCAGATTGTCCTTTTTTTCAGATTTATGATTCTACATCTCCCACTATTTAAAAAAGTTGAATGGAATTTATATTAGCTCTGAAGAATGTGTATGTGTGTAGTATGTCTGCCTTTTAAAATGTTACTTCCTAAAGTTGATGCAAGGAGCATACTTACATATCCAAGTTATAACTTCTTTAAACAGTAAAAATGCCCACATTATATTACCTGCATCCGCTGATTTTAATCCAGAAACACTATAGCAAAAGTGGTGAAATTATACAGTTCACAAATGCAGGTTAAACCTCTCCAATCCAGAACTCTCATCTGGCAATATCTGTAATCTGACATTATTTTACTTACCTGGACAACCACTTGTCATGGGCGTTGCCAGGTTTCCTGTGGTCCCATAAAGTTTGTTTACAGCCACCAGTCCTGGCTCTCAGTGTTCTGTGCTGTTATTTAGTTCTCGTTTGCCCCTAGAGCTACTTCTGCACTTACAGAAAACTTCAAAATGGCCATGCTAGTGGCCAAATCAAAGAATACTAATGAGGTGCTGAAATGGATAGTCAGTGCCTCATTAGCATGCCACTGACCACGGCACTTCGAAAGTGCCGCTGTTCGCTTGACCATGGCTCATCTACACGAACAACATCGAAATCCCCTTATTCCTATCAGCTGAAGTGCTGCGGCTCGTGGCATGCTAATGAGGCACTGAATATTTATTTGAGCACCTCATTGGTATTCTTCAATTTGGCCATTAGCATGGCCATTTCACAGTTTTTTGTAAGTGTAGACACAGCCTAAATGTTTTCTAAGAGCTCAGTAAGTCGTGGAAGTGTTAGTAATATACTAGACAATATTGACCTCCCATCGTCCAGCCAAATTCTCTTGTTTGGCACCGGTGAGGTCCCAAGGGTGCCAGACAAAAGAGGTTCAACCTGTATTTGAAATAAACTTCTTAATTAAAAAAGGAAAGCTGAAATCAGTAAGAAGTGGTGAACTAAATTATATCTGATGTGGAGAAGAATGTTTCATTAAGGGAAGTACATTTAAAATAATTACAGGAGACCAGATCAGCACAATAACATTAGCTAGCACTTAAATCGAAAATTTTCCAAATTTTCTCATCTGAAAGGAAGTTCAGGGGACACATCTCAAAAGCCGAAGTACTTCTGACGTTCCGACACTTTAAACGGGGATGCAATTGGCTGAGTTTTATTTTGCAGAGCAGCAGACCTGCTGATGGCAAGCAAGGGGGACAACTGGCCTGGGGCCTGGTGATTCAAAAGACTGCTGCCACCACTATTGCTGGAGCCCCAGACCCTTTAGATCACTGGCACAGCACTGCCTGTGTGCTCAAGGAAGCTCAGAGGGTGGATTCCCTCAGCCCTGCCCCTTCTGGGATTGCAGAGCCAGGCCCTTTACACTTTGCCCAAGAGCTTGGCGAGTCAGTCAGCCCCCCCAGTGGGTCAGACTCGGTGTTTAACACTAGCACAGAGATGCTCGTGACTGGCGCCTGTGGATAGACATAACTAAAAGTGTATAGTAAATAGAGAGAAGACATGGGGACACTTCTTTATATCATTTTCCAAAGTCCATATGAGACGTCTACATATCACGGCTAACTGCATCATTTTATAGAAGGTCAAGGGAATTTTGTTTGTTTGGTCAAGGATGACATAAACAGTTTATAAATGGGAAGCAGAAAGTGATATTCATGATAATTACCCGTTGAACTGCACATCTGACCACTTTCCAGCCCACCATTTGGTTTCTCTCAGTTCATCCCCTCTCAGTAGTCCTAGATTATTACATAGAAGTTCCATAACCATGGGAAATTTAACTAAGGCTACGAGCACGCTTAAAACACTGCAGAGACGACAGCTGCAGTGCAGCTGCTGCACCCCTTGCGTGCATCAGTGTAAACACGGTGATGGAAGAAGCTCTTCTGTTGCCGTAGCTCGGGGTGCACAGACTGGGGGGGCAGGAAATTTCAAAATGGGGGTCAAGTGATCACTTCCCCTGCCCTCCAATGTCTCCCGCAGCCTCTTTCCAGTCACCTGCCCAGTGTGTGGTGCTCGCTGCCTGCCTCCTGCCTCCCTGTCGCTGTCAGCAGAGAGCTGGCTTCATTTCCGGTTCCCCCTCCTGCTGCGGGGGCCCTCCCTTGCCTCCCCGCAGCTTCTCTTAGCTCCACTGCCCTGGGAGCTCCCTTACCTCCTGGGCCAATCAGAATGCACAGAGGCCCTGAGACAAGCATTGGGGGCAGCCAGCAAGTTCCATGGGATATCTTCTTGGTACCCTTCTGGGGTCCTCTCCCTGAACACTCACCCCCTGGAGCCTCCCCGTACCCTCTTCCTGATCATCCCACTCCTTTCCTGAGCCCCTCTCATCGCTCTCTCTGTGGTCTTCCCTCAGGCTGGGGGGACCCCAGCTAACTGCAGGGTCAAAAAGAGGGGCCCACGGTAAAAAGTTTTCTCATCCCTGCTGTAGGTAATTCACCTCCCCAGGGGGTACAGGTTGACAGAAGAAAAATCTCTTCCATCAATCCAGTGCTATCTTCACTGGGAGTCACATTTTTACTAAATTTGTTGTTGTTTTATTTTATTTTATTTTATTTTTTTATTAAGCACTTGGGAAATCCAGTCATGGACCAAGACCCCATTGTGCTAGGTATTGTACAAAACAAAGAAGAAAAAATTGGTCCAAGGGGCTTACAATCTAAGTATAAGAAAAAAAGACAGCAGGTGGCTACAGACAAGGGGACACTATTGGTAAGCATGATAGGAAGTAGGCTCAGCACGGCAGCTGCCTAATGGTTATTAAATATTTTGTAGCTATTACAGAGGCTATTATTATTTATAGTTGCAGTGCTACCCACACACCAATCAGGAAGCTTTTGTGCTAACTGTTGAAAGAACATCAGGAGAGACAGTCTTTTCTCAAAAGAGTAATCATACAGAGTAATATCATAAAAATGTAATCCTTTATTTATTATAACAGTTGGACAGAAATGGGGTATATGTTAATCACTGATCAATTTTTAACAAAAGGCGCAAATGATGTCACAGGAAACCATATAACAACAGAGTAACTTCTGTTATTAGAATTAATAGCAGAAGAGTTGTACATCAAAATTTATTAGGCTAGAGGGATGGTGGGTACCTAACTATATTTCCATGATATTCCATTAGTTGATGTATTAAAATTAGTGTTTTATTGTATAATTTTTTATGTTCCACTACTGTACTATCATACTTTTGTCTTCACTATGGATTTCTATGTGAAGTCTCTCAATTTTTTCAAGTATTTAGTAATCATTGAAGTCATTTTATAGAAAATGTAGGCTATGCCTATCCCAGCATACTTAGGGCAACCATATCTCCCTGTCCTGGCCATAGCAAGCCCTGGGGAGCTGACAACCCCCTTTCCCTCAGCCCCGGGGAAGCAGCAGCTGTGGGCTCTCCCCACCCGGAGCCCCAGGAAAGCAGCAGCTGCAGGAGCTCCCAGCCCCGGAACCCCGGGAAAGTGGTGTCCGTGGGCGCTCCCACCCCCACCTTCCAAGGGCTTAAATATGGGACAGTTCATCCCTTTCAAAAAATAAGTAGGGGCACCTTTTTGGTGTCCTAAATATGGGATCGGCCCGCCCAATATGGGACGGTTGGTCACCCCAAGCATACTACTTTTCTGGACCAGAGCTGATGTAAATTAGTATAACTCCATCTGATCTCATTGGTGTTAAGCTGATTTGCACCAGCTGAGAATCTGTTTTTATGTATTTTCATTAATATAGAGACTCTGATTTCATCTAAAGTTTATATTAAAGCTTATTTCATAGGACTTTACTGATATATTATGGTTCACTTTCTGAGTTCCTGGAAACGTTTAACAGTTGGCATGGAGGCCTCAGTTTTACAATAAGCTCTGTACAGAGAGGGCCTGTACCCATTAGAAGCCCCATTGCAGAGAGTGTTTTTGTTCAATGCTCGACACATTATGAAACTTTTAAGAAGAAAAAAATAAGTAAAATAAGAAAATAGCTATTGTTTTGGATACAGATATCTTGCATGCAATAGTTAGTGTAACTAATTAACAATGACTCTCTTAAGGACTGGGAAAAATAACCCAAAATTTAAAATATGCACATTTTTTCTTATATACTATCTAATTCTGAAAAATAATGGTCTATGACCAAGGGAACCTGATGGTCGCAGCAGGTATGCAGCAAATTAACCAAAGGTTGTTTAGAGTTTTAATAACTAATTAATATAATTAGGAGACTCATCATTTTAACCATTTTAATGTTATATTAAGGGAAATTTCTCATCCCTGATAAGCATCTGAGAAGTATGCTAATTAACAGCAAACTACAGTTTGAATCCGAATTAGACAGGCAATAAAAAGGCAGAAATCAGCAACTATCTATGAATTTTGCTTTCCTTCCATGTTTTAATTAATTATCAGATGAGTTCATTGGAGTCCTGTATAATTTTTTTGTTCATTTCATATTTGATCTGCTATCCAGGGCCATATATCATATACATTCTACATGTGCAAGGGCTGCAAGACTGAAACACATGCTTATCTCCTGCTGATGTTAATGGGAATTTTGAGTGCGGAAAAGTGCCAGTTCAGATGGAGTTGATACTACTGTGTTCTGTTGAGCAGAATTCATAGCACTGCAGGAAATAATGAAGACTTTTTTCCCACCAAAATTGACCAATAAATCTCTTTTTATCATTGACTGGGGAAAACTTGGCCTTGGTTACTCACCCGCTTCTACAGCTTGTTGTGAATATGTAGCAACAGGCTACAGCTTGTGAACATGTAGTCACAGCTGCAGACTGCCCTGGTGAGTTCCTTAAGGAGGCCGTATTAAAACAAACCAGTGAGGTCTTATTTTAATTTGTGTGTGATTGTGACATGTATACAGGCACACCAACTAAACAGCATAAATTGCTAGTGCAGTGAGGTTAGAATAACATTTTTAAAATGACAGGAAATCAGTATAAGGATTTCAATAGCTGTTGAAATTGTTATGTGTATTTCCAGTTCTCTTTGGTCATTGTGCCTCTACCACTGAGGGACAAAACAAAAAACCAATGATATTCAAAGTATTTAAAAGCCTGGATTTTGTAGTGAATAGGAACCTTCTGTAGACCCACAGTCTGCTTTCATGTAAAAAATAAACATCCTAAATTTGATTTGTGTTACACAGGAGTAACAACGCAGGGAAGTTACACCATTGTGAGCCTAGATTAAGAAAAACCAGAACCAGGAGAATGGTGTCTAAGTCCACGAGCAGCCACACATAAAAACCACTTAGTAAAGTATCCATGTAAGTCTGATCCTGCAGTCCTCACTCTTTCCAAAAGTACCATAAAGTCAATGGTCGGAGGGAGGGAGCTAATGCCAGTGTACTTGAATCCCCGAAATTCTGCCAAGAGTACAGGAAGTGGGCAGGGATTCTGAATTCTACATCCAGTTTTCTCAGTTGCTCCCTTGGTATCGAATCTCCTGGAGCAATGAAAGTCTTCCAGTGGCTTGAAGCATCTAACAATAACTGTAATAACTGGCATCAGCGCCGGATTTCATTCTTAACTCTGGCTTTCCTATTTTGTCATCTGGCAGAATTTCAAATTTATTCAAGCGTGGCTCATGTCCTGTGAGCTTCTTACACCCTTGAAGTGACAAATTTAAAAAAAAATCTCATCTAGAAATATAGGCAGAAAAAAATACTATTTTTCCAGTAGTTTAACTACAGCAATGGCCACTGGAGACCTAATCCTGCATACCTATGCAAGGCAGTAGTATCGTTTACCAAGTGGTTGAACTTAAAATTTGTGCTAGTTGGAGAGAGAGACCTTATGCTTAACTGGGCAATGCTGCATGGTGATGAACATCACATCTTTGAGTTCAGAACTTTTCTGTCGACAAAACTCCTCTAGACAGAGCGCATCTAGACTGCAGATCACTCAAAAGAGGTCTGCCACATCAAGAGTGTAAATCCCTGTAAATCTCATTGCGCGATGCAGAAGGGATGACTCGACAGATGTTTTTTCTGACATGAGTCCTCATGTGGACAGGCCACATATTGAAAAAGCCTCTCTCAATAGAAATGTTTGCAAAAGATATCCAAATTGTAGTGAGTAGTTCCCTGCAGTCTAGACACAGCCATTAAGAAATAGTGAGACAAATTCTACTTAATTCTACTGCTGCAATTCTATTGATTTCATTGGCGTAACTAAAAGAATAAACTGACATGTTCCCATCTAAGAATCCAATCTGGAAGAACTCATACCCTCACAAAGAATGTCTGAAAGCAAATTCTTTGTCTCTTTTACATCCTTGACTTAAATACACCCATTTTTTTTCCTGCAAAGTGTGTTTAAGGGTTAGGGAGAGACACTGCTTTCTGACACAAAAAGTTGTACCACAGGACACTTTCAATCACACACAAGATTTTAACACACAGTGAATTTTTGCCTCACTTACTATAGCTATGAAAACGCTGAGAACAGTAAAAACAATGAGAAGTTCTGTGGCACCTTATAGACCAGCAGTTCCCAAACTTTCTGGCATGACCCCTGCCTTTTGATTTTTGAGAAACCTTCACGCCCCCCCCCTCTTCTTTTACCATCATCCAACCCCCTTTTTAACAAACAATGCAATTAATAACTTAAGGGAAACACAAAAACTTGATATAAAAATGTTATTTAAAATTAAAAATAAGCACAGATAATTCTAGGCCCTTTGCGAGTGCCTCGTGCAGCCCCAGCTGGCCAGCTGCCTGAGCCCTGTGCCAGCAGCCAGAGCTGCCCACACCAACCACCTGCCCCCCAGAGACCTGCACTGCCAGAGCCACAGCCGTCCACCTGAGCCCCGTGCTGCCAGAACCAGCTGCCCACCCACCAGCTGCCCGCCCCAGCTGCAGGCCAGACACCTGAGCCACCCACTGAAGCCCCATGCTGCCAACGCCAGCTGCCCACCCACCATCCCAAGCAACCCGAACCCCACGCTGCTTGGGCCAGCCACCTGCCTGCCAGCCCAAGCCCCGCACTGCCAGGGCCAGCCACCTGAGCCCCACACTGCCAGGGCCAGCCACCTGACCGCCAGCTGCCCAAGCCCTGTGTTGTGGGGGCCAGCCGCCAGCCTGAGCCACCTGAGCCCTGCAATGCTGGAGCCAGCTGCCCAAGCCCCGCAAGTCCAACAAGCTGGCTGGGCACTCAAGCCCCTCCCCTCCCACAAAGCCAGTCACCCCCAGCCCCCAGATCTTACCCCATCCCCGTCACCTGAGCCAGGCACCTCCAGCGCCCCATCTAACCCCTCCTCCTCTTTCCCCTCCCCACCAACCCACACTGTCTCACCTTTGCAGGAGGCAGCTAGCTCCATGTGGGTCTTCGCCAGATGCCTGCTTTTTATAGCAGTTCTGCTGGATCACCCATGTAAAGTGGCAGGGGCTGAGAGCCGGAAGCAAAGGCCGGTTCTTTCTTGGGATGGAGGAAATTGATTGGGGGGCTGGGTTGCCTTGTGCCCCCTCTGGAATTTCTTCATGCCCCCCCAGCGGGGCACACCCCCCAGTTTGGGAAACAATGTTAAAGACTAACAGATTTTTTTGAAGCATAAGCTTTCATGGGCAAAGACCTGCTTCGTCAGATGCAGTTTTGCCCATGAAAGTTTATGCTCCAAAAATCTGTTAGTCTATAAAGTTCCACAGGACTTCTTATTGTTTTTGTATATACAGATTAACACAGCTACCCTGCTGATACTGAGAACAGTAATTCCTAATGGTAATATTAAAAATGAACTCTAAACAGAACTGACAGTACTATGCACCAGCGTGAAGTTACATAAAATTTAGCACACTTTACCTCATTGATTATGTCAACTATTCATTATGCTACTAGCAGATTTATCAGGTGTTGCTCAGGTCCTTAACTCAATTAAGATTTTTTTTTTAAAAAAAAGGAAAACATACATGATTTATTTAAATGATTGTATTTTTTCAAAAATAAGTGTTATTTTTACTAGGTTAATTTTTTACTTCAGATACCCTTAAAAAGGGGATTCCAGTTTCATCCTATTTTTCTCACTCATCATGGTTCAGTCTTTTTCAGCATTCACTCAGTTTTGTGAGCTTTGCAAACTGTGCTTGATTTGGTGATTGTCTGTTTTCTGTTTGATTTTAAGAGAAGCAAGCCCATCAGAGGCAAATCCGATTTTCCTAGCACAACTAAATACTTATGTTGATTTAAATTATGTTAAGAAGAGGAAGCTGTGTACCTAATTTAATTGTCCTAGCTCTTACTGTTTAGGAGAAGTTCTTGGTCAAACAGACAAACTCTCTAAAATATATAGTAGATGAGTTTCAGTCAAATGGTTAATGCCATAAAATAATACTTCTACGTGGTATTCGTGAATGGGTTTCATTCTAGCTCAAAAGTATTAGTGGGGCCGAGACCATGAAGGAGAGCATATGATTATGTGTAGGAATTAGATTCAGTATGTGGAATGAAGAAATGATGACCTCTTCAGTGCGAGTGCTATGCAATCGGTGCTTCCCATGCACATGCATATCCATTTTGCCACACAAACTGGCATCTGCACTGGCCCCTCCCTTTCGAAAGAGGCTTGTTAATAAGGGAGTTCGGAAGATGCTAATGAAGCACTGACATGAATATGCAGCGCCTCATTAACATAATGGCCACCACTCACAATTCAAAAGTGCCACTTTCGGAACGCATGCTGCCCGTGTAGACGGGGGCCTTTCAAAAGGACCCCTTGACTTCAAAAGCTCCTTCTTCCTCTTAGCAGCACTTTTGAATCCACCCTATTAGGAAGAAGGGGATTTCAAAGTCAGGGTCATTTCAAAAGGCCCACATTTATACAGGTGACATGCATTCTGAAAGCGGATCTGGGACAAATAGATTTTTGAAAAAAAAGGGGGTGGTCTTTGGTCCTGCCAAGAGGGAAGGGGACTGGACTTGCACTCCCGACGTCCCTTCCAGTTCTATGAGACGTGTATCACTTTCGAATTGCATGCGGCTGCCATTATGCGAATGAGGCACTTCATATTCATGTCAGCACCTCATTAGCATCCTCCGAACTCCCTCATTAACCTGCCCTTTCGAAAGAGAGGGGCCAGTATAGATGTGGCCATTTTGTAGTAATTCAGTCTAACAGTGACTAGATTTTAACAAGCAAGATATTTTAATTGGAATCAAGACTGTGATTGGAGCTCTGTCATATGCCTCTTCTTCCACCACTTCCAAAGAAAAAGTAATCTTCACCAAAGTATAAATTAACCTGTATCCCTTCCATGAACACACAAAAAGTCAGAAATCTCATTTGACCATATATAAGTCATTTACGTTATCAAAGCAGTAGCTAAGTAACTAAAATACCATTTTGCCAATTTTTCCAGCCACATTGTATTTTTTTCATTCTTGGCCTACAGTGAACTGGCCTACAGGGAATGTGCCACATGGTATATCTCTTTTGAGAATGAATACAAAAATGAAGAATTTCACAATATTGTTAAGGAATTGATTAAGCAAGGAAATAAATAAAGAGCATGACTATACTACAGCGTGTTAATTCTCTCCATAGGATTGCCATAGCGCTTTCTAAAATAGTGTAATTAAATAACCCAGTATCCTGTCATGTTAATTGTTCTTGGGATTTTCTTTAGAACAAATAAATGTTAGGCCTTTTCTGTTACAGTGTTTTGGTTAAGGAGCTGTTGCAGTAGGTTTATATGTGATTTATGAAGACAAGGATTTACAAAGGTGAGAAAGGAAGCTTCCAGAGGGACTTGTAAGTACAGTATAATAAAACTGTGTAAAAAAAAACCCCATATAAATGATTTGCTGGAAAAAATAAATCAAAGGTGAGAAAACCCTTTTCTTGCCAGTATTCCTCTGTTCAGTTCATTTGTAATCCTGACTTACTGATAACTGACAGAGGCTATAGTGCGGGGATTATGGTGGGGATGGACCACCAGCCAAGTGCCCTTACCCACCCTCTTCCTGCCCCATTCATGCCCATACTCCATCCCCCATCCACTCCCCACCCCTTTCCCACCCTTGCTCCAGTGGGGTCCCTCCCCCTCCCACCCCTGCCCTGTCCATGCTCTGCTGCCTGTCTGCCTGCCTGCCTCTGCTCTGCTGCTCCCCCAGCTCCGCCCGTCTCTTCCTGCAGAAGTGGCGAACCGCATCTTGTGGGTGCAGGGTGAGCCCCCACACCCCCCGCCATGCCCCAGAGTGGTGAGGTCCAAGAGCAGTGGAAGCGAGGGAGCTTTTGCTTCTCTCAGGCTGTGCTGCTCTTGGGGAGAGGCTGGACTACCCCCACACCCACCAGAAGTGGCACAGTGTTAATGGTGAATGCTGAGAGGAGTGTCAGTGCTGGAAACGGGGAGTATGTGTGACCCTCTAAACGCTCCTCACACATCACCTCTGCTATCCTGTAGGGATAACAAATTAATTCTTTGACGTAGTACAGCTTTGGACAGAGAAATGCTTTCACATGCCAAATAAAATATAATTTTTATCCTTCATTTCTTGATTAATTGCTTTAAAAATTCTTTTCTCTCCCCTTTGCAATTTAACCAAACTTGCATTTAATCATTTTAAAACGAGTATGCCATGTCAGTAGCATTTTGGGAGTAAATCTAATGAAGATTATAATACCATGCCTGTGTTCAATGCACATCATGTTGTTGAGTCCAGATCACTTTAAGAGGGTGGTATCCAATAGAAATTAAAGGATTTCCACAGCCCCCCACTCAAAATAAGTGCTCCCCCCAAACTGCCAGTGACTCACCAGAGCCGCTGCCGCTGCTGGAGCTGCACCAGGCCCTAGGGCTGGAGCCACTCTGGGGCCACAGGAGCCCAGTGACTCTGGGCTGGAGCCACAGGAGGAGCTGCCGCCACATGCTTTTCCCACCAAGTGGCCGGGTGCATGTGCAGAGCGGGCAGAGGGCACTCCACATGGACAGCTCTGATAAACTGCATTTCGCCACACAGCAGTGCCCGGTTCGCCACAGGTGGGGTGTGTCTACATTTGCATTCCTCTTTTGAAAGAGGCATGTAAATGAGGTACATTGAAAATGCAAATGAGGTATAAATTTGTGTATTCTGCACCTCATCTGCATGTTCTAATTTCAGAAGAGCTTCTTTCCAAAGAGGAAAGCCAGTGTAGACGCTGCTGTTTCGAAAATAAACCCGTCTTCGAAAGAATCCTTCTTCTCTAATGGGAAGAAGGGGTTCTTTCAAAAGTGGGGTTTACTTTTGAAACAGCAGCGTCTACACTGGCTTTCTTCTTTTGAAAGAAGCTCTTTTGAAATTAGAACATGCAAATGAAGTGCTGAATATGCAAATTTATACCTCATTTGCATTTTGATTTACCTCATTTGCATGCCTCTTTTGAAAGAGGAATGCAAGTGTGGACACACCTGTGGTGAACAACAAAGGTGTTGGATGTTGTGGCTTTAAGAAATAGTGAGACAAGTTCTCCTTGGTTATACTGCTGCAATGCCATTGACTTCACTGGTGTAACTAAGCCTGGATTTTGACCTGATCTATGTGCTGCGGATATAGGCTGAAACTTTTGAATGTGCAGACATTTGAAAAACAATTTCCTCTTGAAAACAAAGAAGGCAAGGGCAGACTTTCAAAAGTTTTTCACACACAATTGTATGTGGAAAACTTACACCCCGTTTGCACATGCATTTACTGTGACACAAACCGATTACAGTCACTTCCCTTACCTGACTTTTATGAGAGCTGAACTGGTCCTAAATAAGGAGAACAATATTGCTAACATGAGCTACATTAGAGCAGCACATGGGGCTGGGGACATCTCAGATTTGTATAACATAATATAATATTTTCTGAAACCCTATGTGTGGCCTAAATTACTTCACATGCATATCACTCCCATGGAATAGAAATGAGAATGTATCCAGAGAATCCTAAGCTTTCAGAATAGGAGTCCCGTTTTGAATATGGATGTATGCCAGCTGTGATTTAGCAACTTGTAAAATCACCTGGGGCCTGATTATGAAACTTTGAAAGTCACTGAGAGTTTTGCCATTGACATTTCTTGTACACGGCTGGGCATTTAATTCTTTCATATTCAATAACTGACTATAGGAGATGTTTAATGATGCTCAGATCAAGATTGTGCCCTTAATAGGAAAACTTCTGAGTGTTTGTGTGTACTGTATGGGCATGTATTTTGTTGCCATACAGAACCACTTTAGTTTGATTCAGGTAAAGGAATGTAGCTGCATTAATAGTTCTCAAACTTTATTGCACTATGACCATCTTCTGGCAACAAAATTACAACAGGTTGAACTCTGTAGTCCGATACCTTCGAGAGCTGACCAATTCAGAAGGTCGATATTGTAGTGAGCAGGTCTCTTTTATTTTTTACTTTGTCCACGCAAATAAATGGAACAATGTATCAATGTGCACTTTTTCAATTTCTACAACAGTTTTTCCTTTTACTATATCAACCATGTGTTGACGCGTGCTTATGCTTAGCAGCCTTACTGCTTGGTGGTCTCTCACACATCAGAGCTATCCCGAAATAGCTGCTTCGCATCTTTGAAATGTGCCTGTTACTTCAAAACATTTATCGAAATAACGGGCACACTATTTCGGCATCCCTGTTGTGGGTACTCTTCGTTGTGCTGTTCATGCAGCTCCCAATGCTGAAATAGCCTGCTTTGAAATAAACTCAAAAGATACGCAATTTGTGTAGCGCAAATTGTGTACCTTATTTGGGGTTTAGAGTTCTGTGGAGACATAGCCTCTAAAGTGGTAAGTTAGAGATAAATAAGAGCACAGAACACTGAGAGCCAGGGTTGGCAGCTGAAAACAAACTTTGCAAGATTGCAAGAAACTTGATTTCACCCACAATACGTGGACATCTAGCTAACTAATATCATGCTGGACCTCTGCTGACCCTAGAGTTATGTATTAAAGAGGTTGAACCTGTATGCTACTCCGAGCCCCACTGCCCAGGTGGAGACAAAGGGACCAGAGTCTGACAATTCTCCTATAAACCCTAGGTAGAGATGGAGCTTGGGCTTTGGCTTCAGCCCTGAATCCCAGCAAATCTAAGTCTGGTGACGCCTTGAAAATAGGGTCATGACCCACCGTTTAAGAACTTCTGCATTAGATGAATTGACTTGTCAGGCATAATTGTTGAGTATTTCTTGCTGTTTTGTTTCTGCTGCTTGACACATCTCTTATTCCCCCTTGCCAGGAATTTGTGATGATTGTCGTCTTCGGTTTGGAATATATCATTCGTATCTGGTCAGCCGGCTGCTGTTGTCGCTACCGAGGATGGCAAGGAAGATTGCGATTTGCAAGGAAACCATTCTGTGTAATAGGTGGGTTTCCCGATTATTTTCAGTGTAAATGCCAAAAGTTACAAAGTAGCCATCACAGGTTGGTTGATTTCTTGCACACATGATAGCAGATTAAGTCTATTTACTTGATTTTACTGTAATTTTTAAAAATGTCTGATTTGGGACCAACAAGTTGATACCATAGCAAACCTGTGTTACAGCAGCATCTCAGCATTATCATCATCTTCTGAACTCCCCATTCTCTCCTGCAGCTATTCACACTCACTGGTTGCATCTCATTTCAAGTTTGCTTATAAACTCTTAGGGACAGGAGACACATCTGCCTGTGTGTTTGCATCGCATCTGGCACCACACGTTCCCATCCTAATTTCAGTAACACCTGAAGGCCCCATGCAAATCATCAATAATCTCACCAAAGAGTCCTTCGGTTGCAATAGGGCTATAATGAGGAAAATACAAGGAGGTGGCATTCCCAAAACATTTTCAAAACGATCACTTTTGTTAAAGTTATGTGGTTTAGAAAATGGGAGCGGCATTCACCAGCCATGCTGCAGGTTCTTACAAGTAACCACGGTGAATGTCGGTGTATCCGGTAAAGAGTGTTTGGGACTGAATAGAGAAGGTCACACTGGAGTTCCATCATTTTGCATTCCTCAGAGATCTATCATCTAGAAAAGAATCATTATTAAGCACTATACACTAATTCCTGTAATTAACAGTTGGTGGGGCTGTTTTTCTAGTAATTACAGTAGAACTCTGAGTCCCATGCGTAGCCAGAACTACCGTAACATTAGGGAGCCGCTTGTTTGCCGAGGCTTACAGCTGAACTGGCTAAGAGAAAAGCAGGAAGAGGAAATGACCTATTTCCCAAGGCGAGCTGGCTGAAGAGGAGAAAGCCATTTTTCTTTTGGGGCTATTTTAGTTTTAGTTTTTGGGTCACTTGAAAAATTAGCATTTTTTCTACTTTTTTCTAACTAGCTCTACGAATTATGTTAAGCCACATAGCTTTATAAGCTGAACTGTCCATTAAAGACAATGTATTATTCCTACACAATCCCATGACCAGATTTAGCTTTTAGTTTTTTTAATCCTTGTTTCCAGTTTATTCACTCTACTTCCCATTTTGATGCAATAATGTTATTTTTACAGCCAGGATCTGTTGGCCCTTACTTTAATTTGCCTGTATGTCCTCAGAAGAACTAATTGCAGACAAACACAATTACTTAGGTCAATGGCCAAAGAGCTGAAAATAATAAACATTCGGATTGCCAAAAAGGGCAAGTTCAGGGAATCTTCATTTTTTTCTGCTTTCATTAATAACTTATCATTGTGTAGAACTCACAACTAAAGGCCAGTATTTACAATCATGAGTTTATGATGTCAGTTACTCTATCATTTTAATTTACAAAGCAATAGTGTGTGCTCTTGGTAAGAAAAGATATATCAGTATCTGTTGATCTGCCTGACACCCTATTTGCTCTCTCAGAGAAAATGAGAAATAGAATTGTGCTATTTATCCTGGCTGTATATTTTGTGTTGGATTGAGTTGCCTACTAGCCCTTTTGTAAAATCTAATTACTATTTGGCCAGTGTGTCTTATCCACAGAACACACAAGTGCTGACCTGTGTATTAGGCGTGTCGGTTTGAAGCTGGAATTTCAGCACTGCAAAGGAATGTTGCCATATTCTTTATCAAGGCACACAGCAGTGAAGGGACCACGGCCCTCACTTTCTAGCTTTCCTTTTTTGGGTCCCAGTGGCTGAAGTTTTAATATATGATCTGTCCTAATTTTGACATATGTGTCCTTTATTTAGAAGAGTGGTTATTGAGTCCCAACACGGGTCTTTAATTTATCTTCTCCATTAAGGCAATAACACTGGTCAGATTGTGTCATTGAAGCATAGAGTTTTGTAGGAAGAAGTTCACAACCACACAACCATTGGGGAAGCTTCCATAAGCAGCATGGCTCTGGAGGGAGCAATTCTCTTTGACAAAACTCAGTATTCATGGGGAAGGATACCAACAACAGGAATGACCATACTGGATCAGACCATCTAGTCCAGTGTTGTGTCTCTCGACAGTGGCCAATGCCAGGTGCTGCAGAGGGAATGAACAGTACAAATAATCATCAGGTGATCCATTCCCTGGCACCAATTCCCAGCTTCTGGCAAACAGAGGCTAGGGACACCATCTCCTCACCCATCCTGGCTAACAGCCATTGAAGGTCCTATGCTCCATGAATTTGTCTAGTTTTCTCTCTTATTATTTTTTTAACCTTGTTATATTCTTGGTCTTACAATATCCTCTGGAAATGAGTTCCACAGGTTTATTGTGTGTTGTGTGAAGAAATACTTCCTTTTGTTCATGTTAAGCCTGCTGCCTATTAATTCCATTTGTTGACCCCTGTTCCTGTGTTGTTAGAAGCAGTGAGTAGCACTTCCTTATTTACTTTCTCCACACTAGTCATGGTGTTGTGGACTTCTATCATATCCCCATTTAATAATCCCTTTTCCAAGGCAAAAAGTTCCAGTTTTATTAATCCTTATATGGAACCTGTCCCGTACCCTGACCATTTTGTTGCCCTTTTCTTTGCCTTTTTCATTTCTAGTGTATCTTTTCTGAGATTTGGTGATGCGACCTGCGCACTGTATTCAGACTGTGGTTATACAAAAGATAGATTTACCTCAAGAGGTTGCAGCACCAGAGAAGAGTAAAATCTGAGTCAGTGCACAATTACAAAGTTTTCATTAAAAGTCAACAGGAATAAATCTGTTTGTACAGTACCTAGCAAAATAGAGTCCTGTCCACGACTGTCTCTCCTAGGTGCTACTACAATATATATATAGAAAAAATCCTTTCAGTTCTATTAGGCAACTCATTGACATCCCAAAACTAATAGCGTACTTGAATGGCAGAAGTACACTTTGCACTGGCTTTTTATCTAGCATAGGGAAGGATGACAGCTCTAAATAACATTAAAGATGGGCGAAATGTTTTAGAACAAATTCTTTACTTGCTGAAAAATGCAGTTTCAGTTGATCCAAAGCTATTTGCATATTTGATCCTATAAAATTCATCTGGGAAAACCTTTTCCAGGGCCAGTTTCATATAATGTGAGCATTCCCACCCTCCATATAAATTTTGGCACAGTATGTAAGGCACTTGGGATGTGGAAAACCCAGAGTTTGAACCCCCATACAGGAATAGTTTGGAGGAAACTGGTGAAGAAGACTGCAACAGTGGGTCAGGTAGGAAGTAGTCCAGGCCAGGAGTTACCCTCCCTGAGAGGTTGGCCTTTTTCAGGTGAACACCCTGATAAACTAGAGGTGGACCACTCCAGTGCTGACAGGGCCCTGGACTGGGACCCAGTGGAGAGTAGGGCATTTTTCCCCTTCCATTCACCCCAAGGGAGATGATACTAAGTTTGCCATTGACTCTGACTTTTCCACACTACAGTACATAAGGGGGCATTGATATTGACTTTGTTACTGACTCTGGCTGCCAGGCCTCACTGCCCTGAGGAGAACAGGGAGTGTTGTTATTGACTGTGACCACTAGGCATCACTGCCCTGAGATAAGGGCTTGTTGTTACTAGCTCTGGCCTTAGGGCCCCACAGCCATGAGGGAACGGAATGGTGTTACTGACTCTTGACATTAGGCCCTACTACTCTGCGAGAAGGGGATGTTTTTATTGACTGGGGCCACTATGCTGGATTGCCTCACAGAGATGAGGTGGAGTTACTGGCCTTGGGCCACTAGAGCCAACATGCACATTGGATGTCCTTTCAGATGCCTCAATGGCCTAGCACCCTATCCCTGAGGGGCCTGGGTGCACCCACCCCATGACAATCCACATTATTATTTTTAAAGAACTTTCATGAATATCTTACAGAAACTTATGGAATACATCTACACTAGCATTCCTCTTTCGAAAGAGGCATGCAAATAAGAGAAATCCAAAATGCAAATGAGCAGCAGATTTACATCTCTTGCACCTCATTTGCATATTCTTTCAAAAGAAGAAAAACAGTGCAGATGCAGCTCTTTTGAAAGTAATCCCCATCTTCAAAAGAACCCTTCTTCCTATTTTTTTGGAAGAAGGGTTCTTTCGACAATGGGGTTTACTTTCAAAAGAGCCAAGTGTACACTGCTTTTCTTCTTTAAAAAGAAACTCTTTCAAAAGAAGAATATGCAAATGAGGTGCAGATATGTAAATCTGCATTTTTCATTTCCCTTATTTGCATGTCTCTTTCGAAAAAGGAATGCTAGTGTAGACACAGCCACAGATATAAAGCTGTTCTGATACTGGGGTATTTTAATTACTGATCTAAACATCACTGCTCTTAGAATTGTCTCTAGTGTTTGTGGTCATTTGCTTCTGTGTCTGAGGTATGAGACATACGTATTCCATCAAGAGTAACCATACCATATACACTACTTTATACATGAACAGGAAGTTAATCACCAGAACTTACAACCACACACAGAGATCAGCCTTGTAAAATTCCCCAAATTTCTTGAGTTTCTGCCAGTTTTCCTTCACATTTTGGCTTTCCAATGTGCCTAGCCTCACGCAATAATACTATATTAAGATTGGAGAAGCTACTATCTGGACAGTGGATGCTTTTGTAAGGACGTTATTTATCCTTCAAGTCCCCTTCCTGGAATGCTCCTTCTATCTGACCAGAAATACGAGTAAAGTATTAATGGTCCCATGGACACACCGTAACAAACATACCAGCAGACTAGATCAGCTCCCACTTTGGTTTGGTGTTTGTCCTGATTTGCTGAACTATGACTGCAGTTGCTGAAAGTGTGTCATAACTCACTGTCTTTCTAACCAGAATGAGCTGGTGAGAAGACAGAAAAGAGCTGACTGCCCCATCCAAACATTTTTTTCTCCTTGCTTCTTTTTTCTCTGCAAAAAAAATCCACATTGACTCAGTATCAGAGGGGTAGCCCAGTTAATCTGTATCCTCAAAAACAATAAGAAGTCCTGTGGCACCTTATAGACTAACATATACTTTGGAGCATAAGCTTTCGTGGGCAAAGACCTGCTTCATCTTCATCTGTTAGACTAATATCTGTTAGTCTATAAGGTGCCACAGCACTTCTTGTCATATTGACCCAGTAACTCCAGCAAGGGTGTTAGTCAGTAGTCTCTCTCCTTCCTTTCCCAGTCCCTGAGAAGTCCCTTTGGGAATTACGACTGATATGGACTGTGTCCTGGTATGTCCTACTCCTCTCAAGTGCTAGAAGAGGCTTCCAGTGGAGCAGCCATCCATGCTTTCCAGTGCTGTATTTCTCCAGTCCAGTGCAGCTTTTCATGGATCTCAGTCCATTATGAGTTTCCTTACAGCTTATGCTCCAAAATATCTATTAGTCAATAAGGTGCCACAGGACCTTACATTTGTTTCTATTTTATCATTAGACTAGCCTGTAGTACAATGAACGTTATAGAAGTTCAAATTCTGCTGATATTTCAACTGTGCAAATTCCCAACAGGGAAACTTAAATCCATTCTCCAGAATCGGTCTCTTGGGTGTGATGCTTGGCAAACCTTGTTTTAGAGCATTCAGTGACAGCAGAGGATATCATGTGTTACGGGATCTATTTCTCATTAATAAAGTTGTAATCACCATTGCAGGATATTTTTGTCGTCCCACTGTAAACAAATCTGCATTTAGGTTGTTGCAAGGTCAGTTGGAGTGTTAATGTATTTATAAAATGAGATGTTAAGTGCCAATCACCATAATATTTAAGCACATTACAGAAATTAAATGGAACTGCATAGTAAATCTACTGTCCTCAAGAACAGCACAAACAATCCCTTTCCTGTACCCTCTGAGCTATAAATAGCCTAATTATGGTCCATAGTTAAGTATATGCTTGACCAAAGAGACATTCCTTGCATGACATTCTAAAGGTTGGCCAAGTCAAACTCTAGAAGGATCAAGCTTCACAGCTGGGGGTCATCTGCTGAAAATGTCCTGTCATAAATTTAAAGCAAACACAGCTGAAGCCAACCCCTGTTCATTTTACTCTGGAGAGTAGTCTAGTTATAGCCACCCAGATTACTCAAGCAGGGTTAACTGGATTTGTCCTTTAGTGACTGTTAGTGAAAGTGCCTCGAATGATCTGCGTTGGCACAATGAGGGGCAGAGGAACAGTGATGTTTTTTTAAGGTAATTTGGTTCCAAACACTGTAGGGTTTTTTCCCCACAAATGCCTAGCACCATCTCTTCACGTCTGGATGTCCTGACAGAACAATTTTTTGGAGTGTGTGAAGCAGTTGCCTACTTAGCAGGTAATGGCCAAATAGCAGACTACAATACTGCTTATTGTGAGTGAAGATGATAGCTTATGGGCCTCTATTTTTAGAAACTACTTATGCAATGTTCAAAGGCAATCAGCTTAACTGATATATTCCAGTTTTTGGTTACATCTTTTTGACATGAACTGAGATCACAGTAGCCACCTTTGCATAGCATGTGATTCTTCTCTGGGTATGTTCTTATTATTATGGTTTCTCCCTGGGTTGCCCCCTGAAGCTAAGGTACTACTGAGCCCTCTTACCCACCAGCCTGAGCTCCCTTTCTCACTGTGCTACCGTGCAAGCTGCAGATTGCTCCCTTTTCTTCAATTCTGCCAGCATTCACACAGGCAGGAGCACACCCAGCTAGAGTTACATGTAGTTACAGGCTGACTAGCTACGGCATGTATCAACTGTAGAGAGCCTATAGCCAAGATAACCCCCAGCTTTTCAGTCTGGGACCCCAGAACGGTACTACCCTGCCCTGGTCAAAACTATGACCAGTGTGAATTTATTATCCAGTTTGTCTCCACTCGTTGTGGAGAGCACCATGCACGAGCTTTTCCCCCTTGAACTAAGATTTCCAAGCATTTAATTGTAATCCATTGATTTAGATAAAGCAAAAACAAGTTTATTAACTAATAAACCATAATTACATCATAATCCTCGCACAACGCAGAATGTTTGGATATGGTGTCACACTTATAGCAGACTCTTCATCATAGTAGCTCCATGACTTCCAGTAGCACATTAAGGGAAATGATTAACATCTGTTGCATGCGCTTCATTCTCCCTCTCTCAACCTCTCTCTAGGAAAGAATTGTGTGTGCACTGTCACATTGGCTTTGTTTAGGGTTAACTCTGAAGTCTATCCTGGTATGTGTTTATGTTAGAGCAGGCAAAGGGAAAGAAGTGTATGCATTGCACTTCAAGAAAGGTGAGGATTTTAGTGGTAATTAGTGCCTGTGGAAGTTTGTTCCACTGTAGGACTGGTCTCCAAGAAAGCTGGTTCCTGCACAGATGAGTTTTATCTTTCTGGTAGAAAGTTATATTGCCAGGCCTCGATCTTTGAGCGTTTTAAAGATATTCTAGGGAAGCCACTGGCCAGAAAAGAAGACAGGTTTGCAATAGAAAGTCCAGGGTGAATGGCAGAGACCTTTTTCTTCACTTTCGAGCCAAGTGATATTTTGATTACTTTCTCTGAAGGTCTTTGGGAGTTAATAACAGAAAATATTGAAGAGAATTTCCAGAACATCATGTACTGTATCCACATGTGCCCTCATTCCAGATGATAGCAGTCAAACTTGGTGCTTGCAAAAACAAAGCTTGGCCATGGTTTTAGCTTTGCCGGTAAAAGTGTCTTACAGTCAGTGCTTTTTTTTTGCCGGTACTTGCTGGCGGCATCTCGGCAGCCTCAGCAACAGGATTGGCTGTAGACAGAGGGGGAGCCGGCTGACTACCAACTCCTCTTTTTTAAATTGTTTTTTTTTAAAAAAAAAAAAAAAAAAGCACTGCCCAAAGTCAAAGGCCACAGTCTGACCATTTAGCAGTGAGGATTATGTTCTCCCTGTAACTGAGTTACAGATTCCTTTCCCATTGTATTTTAAAGATGGATGATCACTAACCTTTGAAATGCTTTGACAACATTTGGATGCTGGAATTCCCTGCAGCATCCCTGAGCCTTCAACACTTCAAGAGGTTCATTGATCTTGTACAGTTAATCGGCGGCCCCAAGGAATACTGTACACTTTGTGCACTTTTCAGACAGGGCTTCTCCAAAACTGCCAAATGTTTTTAGAGACTGGCTCTAAAACTTCTGCTGTTAGAGATCTCCACTACGTGAAATTGCTAACAGATGTCAACCCCCCACTTTCCTTTTTTCACTGGGAGATTGACATACTCTGCTCTAATGAGCTGTCTTATCAGGTTACGCTTGTGACCTCTGTTGGAATTAGGGCAGCCATATCTCCCGTCCCAAATACAGGACAGCGAGGTATGCGGGGGAGAGGGCAGATGCCAGCCAGCCCCCCCCTAGGGCCCTGAGGAAGCAGTGGGGACACAGCAGCCACCCAAGTTCTCCCGGCTTCCCCAACGCTCGGGGAAGTGACCTACGTGCTCCCCAGCCAGCAGATGCACCCATGCAGCTGCTGGCAAAAAAGGTCGATGTGGAGAGGGGCCCAAAGATGGGACAATAAGTCCATTTTAAAAAATAATGTCCCAGATATGAGACGGTCCCACCAAATACGGGACAGATGGTCACTTTAATTGGAATTCATAAAATATTTACCATTCTTCAGCTTAAGTAGTCATCAGCCATAATATCTGCCCCTTACAGAACTTACAGGACTTCATATTTTAGTCACTCTGCTAGAGCAGGATGATGCCAAATATACACAACTATCGATGTCAACTGACTGGAGTCTGCAAAATAGCTCCTACCTCAAAGTAATTTTCAGTTCCATTATTAGTTTTTTTATTTAAAAGAATTGCTTCAAATTTTGTTTGCTGTGCAAGTTTTCCCCCTGTATGCTATCCAGTGAGGTGCTTCAAGCAGAGAGTTTACTCATTTAAAACCTTCCCATATTGATCCACCACTGTTTCCTTTGCCATCTATATATTATTATTTACTTTTGCAACTGACTGTTACATTGCCCTAGCAGTGGAGTGCCTAACCTGTCACTAGATTCTGGTGGATGAAGAGGTGCCTGTCTTATGGCAGTTTGTGTTAAAGAACAATTTGTGGTATTGCCCATTATGAACGAGATAGTGTGGGTTTACCTGCAAGGTGCCCATGTGTGCCATTTTCTAGCGATAATTTAGGGTTTCTGTACGTGGGTTTGTGCAATCTGGAATGACATTAGAATAACTGTTAACACTTACTACATCAAAGACAGGGCAATTGTGTCCTCACCAACTGTGTGTGGTGAGACTTGTAAGTTTACTTGTACAAATGGCTTTCTCTTTACCTGTCACAGCCCCAGCTGATGATATGAGCAAACTCATTTGAAGAAATCTGTTTGGTGTCACCTGCTTGGTGTATCTTATAGAATCTCTGTATAACTATTTGTAATTTTCTTGATATTTTACTCAAATTACTCTTGGCATTGATGATAAGCATTTTCCTCATACATGCTTTTTTCCCCTAATAAATGCATTTTTGCTGTTCTCTGCCAAGAGACAAATTTTTTTCTCAGTTTAACCTATGATGTTTGTACAGCATGTCTCCCGCTCTCTCTGATGCCTTTACTTTTTGTACTGATAATGATGACTATTATTATTTAGTTTGTTTGTTTACTGCTATGGATTCATCATTATTTGTGCCTAAGATTATATTGTTTCTAGCAAATTAAGCTGTAAATGAGGCCAGATTATATAGGGTAAAAAGTATGTCATGATAAGGGTGGATGATGTAGTATTATTCTGTCATTGATGTTTCATTTTGATCACAAGTGTTGAAATTTAGAAAAGATACAATCTCATTTATTTTAGATAGCGTATGTACCTCAAAATATCTAAGATTACTGTTCTATCTTGCCAGCCTTAATTTGTTAATCATCATCAATGACCATGGGCTCAGCGCCCGTTGTTGTCTGATGCCTCTCTCGGTATTTCCTTCCATCTTTCCCTATGCAGTGCAGAGTGGCTTAGTTTCTGTAGACTAGCTCTGCACCAATCTACTACATCATCTATCCATTCTCTGTGGGGTCTGCCTCTCCTATTTGAACCATCCATTATGGCGAATACTAGGGTCTTGAATTTTCGTTCATCGTTCATTCTGCAAATATGTCCAAATAGTTGTAGCTTCCTTTTTATAACTTTCTCCAGCAGGTTCTCTTTCAGCTGTATCTTCCTATATAATTCCTCATTGGTGGCCTTCTGCATCCATACTATTCTCAGAACCTTTCTATAACAACTCCTTTCAAATGCCAATATTCTTGTTTTTGAATCTTTCGTTATCACCCATGTCTCACATCTGTACAACATGCTGCTGAATACACATGTTTTCAAGATGCCCAGCTGCATTCTTAAGCATATATGATAGGTGTAATTTTCTTTCGGTAGCCAACTTATCGACCCAACCCCGATCACTCGATTGGTATCACGGACCTTGTTTATCTGGGCAACGTCCGAGCCGGCATCTTTTAACATTTGGTTGTACTGGCATCAGATTTCATTCATATTGTTGATTGACAGTCAGCGCATTGACACACATCTGACCAGCCCTCCTCCTTCATCCAGGCTTGGGACTGGCATGGAGCTCTCAGTGGCTTCATGGTGGAGTTAATTTGTTAATGACAAGTTCAAATGCAGGCCTTGCCAACACTGTGTTCAGTGTGGCTGATCTGATTGCCATAATTTTTTAATCCAGACTTACAGCTATATCATAATTGATCACAATGCCAGAATAAGTTCTCTCTGCCACAGATGTCTCCCTTCATTTGCATTGCTGTAGGGAATGGAATGTTGCACGTAGCTGTTGCTGAAGTGATTAAAAAACTCTGACCCTCACAGTAGTACAATGAGAATGTCAGTATCAGACCCCAAATGGCTATCCACAAATTTATTTCTGACTCCATATTAAATGGAGCAAGGAGGAAACATTCTGCAGCACAACAAATATATTTTATTACATACTTAACAAGATTAGATAATACTATATGTACTGTATGCCCTTAAATGATGGTTTGTATATTTACTGTCTATCTACAAATACTACATATAAGTACATACTTCCTTTTAGGGACCAGTTCTGCTAGAAGTTAAACTCCAATTTTTTAATAAAAAATACATTTTTATTTATCCTTTATAATTGTGGCAATAACATTAAAAATGTAAAGCACCTGCAACAATGCAGAGAACTATCTAATTATACAGACAAGCTGAAATAATGGATCTAAGAAAGGTGTCAGTTGCAGCACTTGATGCAAAAGTATGTTAGCTCAAAAACTCACTTATAATTATTTAAATGTCACAATTTTTGTTGACAATAGGAAAGAGACACAAAGGAATGACTGTTTGCTATGGCCTTATTGGTCCCAGGATATTAGAGACACAAGATGGGTTGAGATAATATCTGTTACTGGACTTCAAGCTTACACAGCGCTCTTCGTCTGGAAAACATTCTCAGGGTCTCACAGCTGAATAGAAGGTGGAACAGATTGCTTAGCATAAGTAGTTAACAGTCTTGGTGGTCACTTGATAATGAATGGGATGTGTTCATGTCACCCTCCTATTTCTGAGTCTGTTGATGGCTGATCAGCCTGCTTCTGAAGCCGCAAATCTTATCGCAGAAGGGTCAGGTGTAGGTGGCTGTTGGAGAGCCAAGGGGCAGTTTTTTACGCTCTTTTCTTCTTCTCCTCCTCTCCTCGTCTGCACTGCAGCAGGACCTCTCAGATTGTGCCACCTCCTCACAGATTACTGTTCTCCACTAGGGACAGTCCAGGGCAAGGTTCTCTGAAGTGTCAACACCAATGCTGCACCTTTTCATGTGTCCATTCCGCTTCTTCTTATATCGCTTCCTCTGGACTCCAATGCTCCTCTGTCCTTCCTCCAACTTGGAAAACAGAATCTGTTTTGGGAGCATTTCCTAGCATTTACTGGCTCCTATAACCCATCCAACAGTAGTCCCACTAGTATCCACAACCCCAACACTCTTCCCCCAGCCCCACCCTTCCCCCCACAAAAAAAAAACACAGCTTCTTGCTGATACCTGAATCCCAACAACTTTTGCAGCCATACTGACTGGATTAAGGCAACAAAATAGGTGGTTTGGAAGTTCTTGGTGAAGAATGGTTGGAAGATTGAGTCTTCTTGTATGGTTTATATCTAGAGCACTGGTGGGCAACCTGTGACCCATTGAGGTTCTAGGTGTGGCCCACAAAACATTATTATGTTTACCAGTGCCAGATTCTGCTGATTTTTGTCCGGATAGTTTGTTTTCCCTTCTTGTATTAGAAAAGTGACTTGCACTTAAAGCAAGGGCACATGAAGTAAGGTGCATGCTCATTGCACACAATATTGTGAGAGCTGTGTGCTCCCTCTTCATCCAGTTGAAGTGCTGTTGTGGTTCAATTTGCTCATCCTGCAAATTCTAGTTCCACAAGTGCAGTTAGCAAAGCTACCCTATCATTGGAGACTATCTGGGTTACACCAATCTTTACAGCCCACTGAGATGGAGGGCCACTCATGCAGCCTACTCACTAGCCTAGGTTGCCCCTCACTGATCTAGAATATATGATGACACTTGGGCATTCAGATCTCCCCTCAGTGACCTGCTCCCTCATACACCATCCTCTTTTTTTCCCTTTTCACTGGAGCTTCTCTCCGTGTCAGAGATCCACTTCCTCAGTTCTCTCCCCCTCCCTGATTTCCTTCCCAGACCTAAGATGTGAGGTGAGTGGGGAAGTGGGATATTGGGAAGAAATACAAGAAGGAAGGTGCAACAGAGAAGGAACCTGATTCATATGGAGAATGTAGAGCAATCAGCTAGTTGTCTAAGGTGTCTGTACATGAATGCTTGAAGCCTGGGAAACAACAAGAATAATTCAAAGTCCTGGCACAGTCAAAGGACTATGATTTGATTGGAAAAACAGAGACTTGGTGGGATGACTCACAAGATTAGAGCATCACAATGAAAGGGTATAATCTGTTCAGGAAGGACAGGCAGGGGAAAAAAGGAGGAGGGGTTACACTGTATGTAAGAAAGCAGTATGATTACTTAGAGGTCCGGTGTATAGAAGGAGAAAAGCCGGTTGGGTCTTTGGGTTAATTTAAGAGGCAAGAGGAACATAAGTGATGTTGTGGTTGGTGTCAGCTATAGACCACCAGATGAGGTGGATGAGGTAGAAAAGACTTTCTTCAGACAACTAAGAGAAGCTTCTAGATCACAGGCCCTAGTTCTCATGAGGGACTTCAATCACCCTGACATCTGTGGGGAGAGCAATACACAGGCAATCCAAGAAGATTTTGGAGAATGTTGGGGATAACTTCTTGGTACAAGTGCTGGAGGAACTGACCAGGGGCTGTCCACAGCTGACTTGCTGCTAACAAACAGGGAGGAACTGATGAGAGAAGTAGAAGTGGGTGACAACCAGAGAAGCAGTGAGCATGAGACCGTCAATTTCAAAATACTGATGAAAGGGAGAAAGAAGAACAGCAAATCACACACACAGAAAAACAGACTTTTATTCCCTTGCAGAACTGATGGGCAGGATCCCCTGGTATGCTAACATGAAGGGGATCGGTGTGCAGGGGAGCTGGCTGTATTTTTAAAAAAAAATCCATATGGAAGATAACAGAACAAACCATCCCAATGAACAGCATGAAAAGCTAATATGGTAACTGACCAGCTTGGTTTAGCAGTGAAATCCTTGGTGAGCTAAAACTCAAAAGGAAGCCTTACAAGAAGTGGAAACTTGGACAGGTGACTAGAGAGAAGTATAAATATATTACTCGAGAATTCCCAGCTGTAATCAGGGAGGCCAAAGTGCAACTGGAATTGCATCTAAAGAGGCAAGTGAAGCGTAATGAGAATTTTCTACAGGCATGTTAACAATAAGAGGGCAATCAGGGAGAGTGTGAGGCCCTTACTGGATGACAGAGGAAATCTAGTGACAGAGGAGGTGGGAAAAGCTGAAGTACTCAATGCTTTTTTGCCTCTGTCTTCACAGACAAGGTCAACTCCCAGACTACTTCATGAGGCAACAAAAACAGGAAGGAGGTGGGAAGCTGGCAGTGGAGAAAGAACAGGTTAAGAACTATTTAGAAAAGCTGGGAATGCATATATCCATGAGGGCCAAATTTAATCATCCGAGAGTACAGAGGGAGTTGGAGGATGTCATTGCAGAGCCCATGACCATTATCTCTGAAAACTCATTGAGATCGGGAGAGGTCCTGGTCAATTGGAAAAAGACAAATGTAGTAGTCATCTTTGACAGAGAAGGAGGACAGGCCAGGAAACTACGGAGAGGTCAGCCTCACCTCCATCCACATTAAAATCATGGCGGGGTTCCTCAAGGAATCCATTCTGAAGCACTTTGAAGGAAGGAGAGTGATCAGGAATAGTCAACATGGATTCACCCAGGGCAAGTCCTGTCTGACCAATCTGATTGCCTTCACAGATGAGATAACTGGCTCTCTGGATATTGGGAAGCCAGTAGATGTGATATACCATGACTTTAGCAAAGCTTTTGATATGATCTCCCACATAATTCTTGCCAGAAAATTAAAAAAAGTATGGGTTGGATAAATGGACTGGAAGATGGATAGAAAGCTGGCTAGATTGTCAGGCTCAACAGGTGGCTTAATGTCTGGTTGGTGGTCAGTTTTAAGCAGAGTGCTGCAAGGGTTGGTTCTGGAGCCAGTATTGTTCAACATCTTTTTTAATGAGCTGGATGAAGGGATGGATTGCACATTCAGCAAGTCTGCAGATGACACTAAGCTAGTGGGAGAAGTAGAGACATTGGAGGGTAGAGACAGGGTCAAAAGTGACCTAAACAAATTGGAGGATTGGGCCAAAAGAAATCTAAAGAGATACAACCAGGCCAAGTGCAGAGTCCTGCACTTGGGATGGAAGAATCCCAAGCATTGTCACAGGCTGGAGACCAACTGGGAAAGCAGCAGTTTGGCAGAAAAAGACTTGGAAATTATAGTGTATGAGGAGATGGATATGAGTCAATAATGTGCCCTTGTAGCCAAGAAAGCTAACGACATATTAACATACATTAAGAGGAGCATTTTCAGCAGATCTAGAGAAACGTTTATTCCCCTTTATTCGGCACTGGTGAGGATGAGGCCACATCTGGAGAATTGTATCCAGTTCTGGGCACCCCCGTACAGAAAGGATGTGGATGCATTGGACAGGGTCCAACAGAGGGCAATGAAAATGATTGGGTGGCTGGGAAGAGTGAGGGGGATTTGATAGCAGCCTTTATCTGCCTGAAGGGAGGGTCCAAAGAGGATGAAGAGAGGCTGTTCTCAGTTGTGATGGATGGCAGAATGAGGAGCAATGGTTTCAAGTTAAAGCAAGGGGGGCTTGGGTTGGTGGGGTAGTGAAGCACTTGAATGGGTTACCTAGGGAGGTGGTAGAATCTCCATCCCTGGAGTTTTTTAAGTCCCAGCTTGACAAGGTTCTGGTTGGGATGATTTAGTTAGGGTTGGTCCTGCTTTGGTTAGGGGGCAGGACTTGATGACCTCCTGAGGTTTCTCACAGTCTATGATTTCATGATTCTCTCTGCAATCCCATTTATTGCAACACCAACCAACTTGCATACTGCAGCCGGTCATGTTTTCCTATTCTATTTTGCTATGTCTTAATCAGTTTGTAATCCATTAGATCTTGACGTTTAATCTATTTATAGTCTTTTTCTAATGCAGTGTGAAGGTTACTCTCTACATTTTAAAAGGGTAAACAGATGACCCAAGTAATTGTAGGCATATCAGCCTGACTTTGATCCTGGGTAAAATAATGGAATGGCTAATACAGGACTCAATTAATAGAGAAGTAAAGGAGGACAATATAACAAATGCCAATCACATGAGGTTTTGGAAAATATAGTCTGTCATACTAACTTGATATAATTTTGATGAGATTACATCTTTGGTGGAAAAAGATACTACTGCTGATGCAATAGACTTAGATTTCTACACACCCTTTGACTTATTATTGCAGAACATTTTGAGGAAAAAGCAGAATGGTACAAATTAATGTGGTGCATATTAAATGGATTAAAAACTACGTTACTGATAGGTCTCACTGAAACCGTAAATGGGGAATCATCATTGAGCAGGTGAGTTTCTAGAAGGTTTGTAAAGATAAATGGACATAAACATTTACTTTAATCTCAACTGTGATAAGTGTGTGAAAATTCATAACCTGTTTGCCTGCCTTAGAATAAACCACAAACGATAGATCAGGGAAAGGAAATGAGAAATTCTTAAAGCATTGATTAATATTTTATATTTAAAATGCCTTAAGTGTTTTTCCTTAAAAAATAACCCAAATTACACGTACAACATGATGCGGTCAAATTTAGCTACGACAGATCAGGAAAGGGATCTTGGAGTTATAGTGGATAGTTCTCTGAAGACATCCACACAGTGTGCAGTGGCAGTTAGTAAAGCAAATAGGATGTTAGGAATTATTAAAAAAAGGATAGATAATAAGACAAAAGAGATCATACTTCCCCTATATAAATCTATGGTACGCCAACATCTTGAGTACTGCGTGCAGATGTGGTCTCCTCACCTCAAAAAAGATATATTGGCATTAGAAAAGGTTCAGAAAAGGGCGACTAAGATGATTAGGGGTTTGGAACGGGTCCCATATGGGGAGAGGCTAGAGAGACTGGGACTTTTCAGTCTGGAAAAGAGGCGATTGAGGGGCGATATGATAGAGGTATATAAAATCATGAATGGTGTGGAGAAAGTGAATATAGAAAAATTATTTACCTTTTCCCATAATACAAGAACTAGGGGACACCAAATGAAATTGATGGGTAGTAGGTTCAAAACTAATAAAAGGAAATTCTTCTTCACACAGCGCACAGTCAACCTGTGGAACTCCTTGCCGGAGGAGGCTGTGAGGGCCAGGACTCTATTAGGATTTAAAAGAGAGCTCAATAAATTTTTGCAGGTTAGGTCCATAAATGGCTATTAGCCAGGGGTAAAGTATGGTGCCCTAGCCTTCAGTACAAGGGCAGGAGATGGATGGCAGGAGATAAATCACTTGATCATTATTTTCTGTTCTCCTTCTCTGGGGCACCTGGCATTGGCCACTGTCGGCAGACGGGATACTGGGCTGGATGGGCCTTTGGTCTGACCCAGTATGGCCATTCTTATGTTCTTATGTTCCTTCTTTTCTGTCTCTTGCTAAAATGTGAGCAAAGGGGATAATGTGATCCTTGTTTGAATAAGCAGAGGAATATCAAGTATGAGTAATTATCTCTAATTGGCATTTGTGAAAGTGCTACTGGAATACAATGTCCAGTCCTGTTGTCCACAGTTGAAGAAGGATATGATGTTGATAAATTGGTGAGGTTTCAATGAAGAGCCACAAGAATGACTGATGGTTACTGGAAAATATGTCTTATAAGCTACGTCTACACGTGAAGCCTACATTGAAGTAGCTTATTTCGATGTAGCGACATCGAAATAGGCTATTTCGATGAATAACGTCTACACGTCCTCCAGGGCTGGCAACGTCGACGTTCAACATCGACGTTGCGCAGCACCACATCGAAATAGGCGCTGCGAGGGAACGTCTACACGCCAAAGTAGCACACATCGAAATAAGGGTGCAAGGCATAGCTGCAGACAGGGTCACAGGGCGGACTCAACAGCAAGCCGCTCCCTTAAAGGTACCCTCCCAGACACAGTTGCACTAAAAACACAAGATCCACAGAGCTGACAACTGGTTGCAGACCCTGTGCCTGCAGCATGGATCCCCAGCTGCCGCAGCAGCAGCCAGAAGCCCTGGGCTAAGGGCTACAGCACACGATGACCATAGAGCCCTGCAGGGGCTGGAGAGAGAGCATCTCTCAACCCCTCAGCTGATGGCCACCATGGCGGACCCCGCTATTTCGATGTTGTGGGACGCGGATCGTCTCCACGTGCCCTACTTCGACGTTCAACTTCGAAGTAGGGCGCTATTCCCATCCCCTCATGGGGTTAGCGGCTTCGACGTCTCGCCACCTAACGTCGATGTTAACATCGAAATAGCGCCCAACACGTGTAGCCGTGACGGGCGCTATTTCAAAGTTAGTGCCGCTACTTCGAAGTAGCGTGCACATGTAGACACGGCTATAGTGTCTTATAGTCAAGGAGCTGAATGTATTAAGCTCTACAAAGAGAAGGTTGTGGTGACTTAAATATCTACAGAAGAAATAAAATTTTGATAATAGGATATTGAGTATAACACAGGGGTGGTTCAGCGGTGCCACATCAAGATAAAACTCAAAAGAAAATATAAGACAGTTCAAGAAAAGAAGAGACGTGGTGCGGCTAGGCAAGGAAGAAATAGGGAAAGTATACAGAGCAGCACTCAAAGAGAAGATCAGAAAGGCGGGCACAGAGAAGGACCTAGATAAGAGAGTCAAAGGGATAGCCGTGGTGTTAGAAGAGGCAATTGAGCAGATGGTTCTGGAAGAAGAAAAGGTCAATAGGAAGTGGATTACACAGGAGATACTGAAATGGGTCCAAGAGAAGAGAGCATTAAAGATGAGAAGGGATGTTTCTGAGAGGCGGAACAGCAATATAGAACAAAAAGCAACAAGGTAAGGAAAGTGGCCAGAATGGATAAGGCAAAATTGGTTAAAGGAGTGGTGTGAAGATATAGAGCGGTATTTCAGTGAGTGGAAGAACAGGGAGGTATATAAAATGATTAGGAATATTAATAGGAATTGACAGCTGAAGCAGATGGCAATCTAAGACGAAAATGACAAGGTGCTCAGAAACAAGGAGAAGGTTGTGCAGCAATGGACAAGATATTGCACCAATCTCTACACAGCACATTTGGACCCGAGTGTCTCAGAGAGACTGATAGAAGAACTGAAAGAGAGATCTCCACTGAGCATCGAGAGCAAGACCAATATTTTGGAGGAGGAAATAGAGCAGTGAAATGACTGCAGAACAAGACCCCTGGAAATGATAAGATCATGGGAGATATGAGCTGTGTCTACACGTGCACGCTACTTTGAAGTAGCGGCACTAACTTCGAAATAGCGCCCGTCGCGGGTACACGCGTCGGGCGCTATTTCGAAGTTAACTTCGACGTTAGGCAGCGAGACGTCGAAGTCGCTAACCTCATGAGGGGATCGGAATAGCGCCCTACTTCGACGTTCAACGTCGAAGTAGGGACCGTGTAGACGATCTGCGTCCCGCAGCATCGAAATTGCTGGGTCCTCCATGGCGGCCATCAGCTGGGGGGTTGAGAGATGCTCTCTCTCCAGCCCCTGCGGGGCTCTATGGTCACCGTGGGCAGCAGCCCTTAGCCCAGGGCTTCTGGCTGCTGCTGCGGCAGCTGGGGATCCATGCTGCAGGCACAGGGTCTGCAACCAGTTGTCGGCTCTGTGTATCTTGTGTTGTTTAGTGCAACTGTGTCTGGGAGGGGCCCTTTAAGGGAGTGGCTTGCTGTTGAGTCCGCCCTGTGACCCTGTCTGCAGCTGTGCCTGGCACCCTTATTTCGATGTGTGCTACTTTGGCGTGTAGACGTACCCTCGCAGCGCCTATTTCGATGTGGTGCCGCGCAACGTCGAAGTTGAACGTCGACGTTGCCAGCCCTGGAGGACGTGTAGACGTTATTCATCGAAATAGCCTATTTCGATGTTGCTACATCGAAATAAGCTATTTCGATGTTGGCTTCACGTGTAGACGTAGCCATGATCAAATACAGTGGAGCAAGTGTGGTTCAGGAAATACATTGACTATGTAATATAGCATGGAAAGCAGGGAAGGCACCTAAGGAATAGACAAGACCTGTGCTAGTGACAATATGCAAGAAAGGAAGTGCATTGGAGTGAAAGAACTACAGAATGATTGCCCTAACGAATCATCTAGGTAAGGTGCTGATTATGATACTGACAGAGAGACTGAGATCACACATAGAAGACCATCTGGCAGATGAGCAAGTAGGATTCAGGAAAGATAGAACCATGCAGCAGATATTGGCACTAAGACTGATAGTGGAGAAAGCTCGATGAAAGAACAAGAACATCTACAACTGCTTTGTTGATTTTTCAGAAGGCATTTGACAGTATAGCTCAGAAAGTGACCTGGGCAGTGTTGCAGTCGTATGGGATGGATAGCAGACTGATACGGTTGTTGAAGGATATCAGTGGCAATGCGGAGACAGCAGTAAGAACATGTGGAGAGTTGGGAAGTTGGTTTAAAACGAATAGCGGTATGAGACAAGGAGATCCAATATCACTGAGTATCTTCATCAAGCACGAAGCAAGAGTGATGGACAAGTTCAAGGGAAGAGGTAGAAGGGATATTGGTGCATGGGATGAGAATTACAACTTGAGGTTTGAGGATGATATAATTAATATAGTTATCAAAGAAGATGAAGAGAAGCTTGCAAGAATGGTGGAGGTGCGAAGGGAAGCAGTACGGATGGATTGTGAACAATGATAAAATGAAAACAGTGGTATCTGGAGTTATGGAAATAGGAAGGACAATCAGCATACACAGGATTGAACTAGAGAATGTAGAGAAGTTCATGTATCTGGGGAGCAACATAACACATGATCTGGACTCTAAGAAGGAAATAGTGACTAGTGAAAGCAAGACTGAGTTTGAAGGCTATGGATAAGATCTGGAAAAGCAAACCGATTAGCTTAGGAATGAAGCTAAGTGTCTTAAAAATGTGTGTATTCAGCAACATGTTGTATGGGTGTGAGACATGAGTGGTAACGAAAGATTTGAAGAGAAGGATATTGGTGTTTGAGAGGAGTTGTTATAGAAAGATCCTGAGAGTAGGATGGATGCAGAAGGTCACCAATGAGGAATTATAGAGGAAGATACAGCTGAAAGAGAATCTGCTGCAGGTGATATAATGCAAGTTACTGCTATTCGTGCATATCTGCGGAATGAATGGTGAACCAAAAGTTAAGACCATGGTATTCGGCATAATGGATGGTTTGAATAGGAGAGGTAGACCCCGCAGAGAATGGGTAGATGATGTAGTAGAATCACAGAATACTAGGACTAGAAGGCACCTCGAGAGGCCATCGAGTCCAGCCCCCTGCCCTCATGGCGGGACCAAGTACTGTCCAAACCATCCCTGAGTAGATTGGTGTGGAGCTAGTCCACAGAAATTAAGACACTCCACACTGGATCGGGACAAATGAAAGGAAACACCCATGGGCGCTAAGCCCATGGTTGATGATGATGACAGGAGAGAGAGAACTTTTTTTATCAGGCCCGTCTTTTTGCCTCTTCAATTAGCAGTGTCCCCCCAAATCTGTCCAAGGTAATCCAAACCAATGGAAACTTTGGTTATGTTCCTATGAGGAAAAAAAGAAATTTCAGCAAGTGTAAGAAAATAAATGTGAAGAATGTAAAAACTTTATTAATTGGGATATAAATGTGAATACATATACATAAAACAAGCAACATATTTCAACATTTTTAATTAGATGCATGACCCTGACCCCAAGCCACTGATCATGCTTCCCCCCAATGAAATTTCACACACACACACACAGACTGGGGACCCACACCCCAAACTTGAAGATTTAACAGTGTGACTCTTGTTAATTTCATTGGGAGTCGTGCTGCTAGATCACTGCACACAGGTATGAAAATTTACCCCTGCTGCCTCAACTTCTGAGTGTAAAAGCAATGCTGTGACTCATTCTCCTCTTAACAGCAGGCTTTGAAAAAGTAGATAATGTGTATGCTGGGTGATGCTTTACAAGTCCATTATAAAGATAATTAAGTGTTAATCCTCTGAAGTACTAGGTAATGTATTAGTGGCTGATAAAGGCAGGGTACTATTTCCAGTAGTTGCAATAATTCTAAATATTTAATATATAAAGCTGGGTGAAATGTTTTTCAATGAAAATTGTCTGATTTCAAGTCATGAAATACCCACAAATCAATGGAATTTTATTAAATTTGAAGTTGTCCGATCAAATATTGTAGTTTTCTTTCATGCAAAAATCATGTAACAGATAGTCACACCAATTCTTTAGATTTCAAATGGGACTCATTGTTTCTAATCAAGCATGAAAGTTATGTGATATTGTTTGTAGTTGCCTGATCAGCTGGACTGTGTGGGTAGTCACAGGAACCAGACTGGCTCAGTTTTGTCAGGAGGAGGATTGCTTTCACAGGTTCTGTCTGAAACAGTCATGAAAAGTTGACTTAGGGCACAGGGAATTTGCACTGTGCTTTCACATGTAGTTCAGCTATACAAATCACAGCATTAATGTTGCTTCTATGGATTTATTTTGTTCCTCTTGAAATCATAACATGCTGGTCATAAGCCTCGAGAATGCTTTGGTGAAATGAGATTCTAGTGGGAAACTGCTGCAACACCAACATTGAGCAACGGTAAAATAACCATTGTCCTAAAATTCATCAACCTTCCTCAGCCTATCCAAATTTGAATAAAAACTCACATAAGTCATCAGCTGGCCTCCCTGCTGGCAGCCCGCCACATCTCCATGTCTGATGGAGGAGCTAGGAACAGGAACTTGTACCAGGACCTGTAATAAGTCCAGAGAAGTTGCTTGCTCCTCCCACTTGAACACCCAACCACCTGCTTAGTAGATAATGCACAATGGCCTAAGGTGTCACCAAATATTGAGTACCAAGAAATCCTTGGCATCCGGCATATTCCTTGAGCATCAAGTACATAGTCAAACTCAACATTATCTGGCAGCAAGTCATGTTCCACAGAAGTAACCCTAAAGCATCTCCCATTTAGAGTCCTGCCTGCCTTCATTCCCCAGAAAGTTCTGAAACCCGCTTTCCCCAATGCAGCTGCCAGCACCTGACTCTAACTACATCTGGGAGGGACAGCACCTAGTACACACCTCCATGCTACTTCTAAATGTGGAGCTAGAGTGCATACATTACACCTCTGCCTGACCTCACAGGTGTCCATATGTGCCTCAAGAGTCTGTGTGAAAAAGAGAAACACTGTCTCTGGATCGTTGTCTTCTTTCCACTAGCCTGTTTCAAATAGGTGGTACTCTAGCCACTTTTCCTTCAGTGATTTAGTTACACTGCTCTAACACCATCTACTAGAAGGCAGCAGATACTTTTAAGTGGCCTGCCATGAACTTTTCCATTCCCCATTAGTTTTTCTCCTAGTCTAATAGATGTTATTAATTCCCTTTAAAATGTAGGTGAAGATCTTAAAGAATTATCTGTTGGTCTGTCTCATGCTACAAGGCAATCCTGGCTTGTTTCTTTGCTTCATAGCTTTGTTGCAGAAGGCTTTTCATAGACTTTACCAGGTAGCAATGCTACATGGCTTCTTAAATTTTTGTGCTAGGGACTCAGTCTGTTCCAGAGATTTATTGCTGAAAGCCATAGATTCTGTCAGCCATCTCAAAAGCCACATTAAAGTGCTACATAAAGGACAATGGTCTGAGCGTTACGGTAGATGCATATGACTTTAATCAGATTAAATGTTTAGAGACCAATTAGTAGAAAAGACTAGTAATGCGTGAATCCCAGAAGGGATTCTGCTTCAATCTAATCTCCCTTTGGAGAAAGGTTTCAAGAGTAAGGGCTGTCTTGAGTCAGCTATTAATGCAAAGATGCTTGCAGTCAGGAATAAGATCCTGCCACAATAATTGCTCAGTCTCCTGATGGTGTAATTGTAGAATCTTAAGTTTGGCAGGGACCTTGAGAGGTCAGCAAATCCAGACCTCTGCGTCCATTCAGGACTAAATTATCTAGAACATCCCTGACAAGTGTTTGTCTGACCCGCTCTTAAAATGTCCAATTACTGAGATTCCACAGCCTGCCTGGGAAGTTTATTCCAATGCTTAACTACCCTGACAGGAAGTTTTTTCTAATGTCCATCCTGAATCACCCTTGCTGGAGTTTGAGCCCACTGATTTGTCCTATACTCAGAGGTTAAGGAGAATTTTTCCCCCCTCCTCTTTGTAACAACCTTTTAGATACTTGAAAACTGTTCTCATGCTTCCCTCTCTGTCATTCTCTTCTCCAGACTAAATAACGCCCCCACTTTTTTTTTCCAATCTTCCCCCATAGGTCATGTTTTCTAAAACGTCAATCATTTTTGTTGATCTTCTCTGGCCTTTCTCCAATTTGCCTACATATTTACTGAAATGTGGCACCCAGAACAGGGCACAATACTGTAGCTGAGGCCTAATCATCATAGAATAGATCAAAACAATTACTTTTTATGTTGTGTTTGCAGCACTCCTGCTAATATGTCCCAGAATGATGTTTGAGGTTTCTTTTTAAAGCAGTGTTACATGGTTGACTCTCATTTATGATCTACTGTGACATGTGCACGCGCGCACACACACACACACACACACCAGTCTCTTTCTACAGTACGGTAGAACCCCCAGATATGCACTCTGGATTTGCACATATATCGAATTAACACAACTCTGAGTTGCAGGTAACTGGTGCCTGACTTTGGGTTGCCCACCACTCACGGGAGCCAGGAAACTGACCAGTGCTCCTGGTTCCCCTGCTCCTGTTGTGGGGGCAGCCTCCCTGCTCCTATCAGGGGCAGCAAGAGTCAGGCTGCCACCCCAACAGGAGTGGCAGCCTGACACTTGGCTGCTGCCACTGACAGGAGTGGGGAAACTGACCAGTGCAGTAGCGCTGATCAGTTTTCTGGTTCCCCTGAGTTATGCAAATTTGACTTGCGCAGGGTTGTGCAAGAATGCAACCTGCGCATAAGTTGGGTGTCTACTGTACTCTTTCCACAGCAGTTGTTTCCAATTTTGTATTTGTGCAACTGATTAGGTCTTCCCAAGTGCAGTACTTTGCATTTGTCTTTATTTACTTTAATTCTGTTTACTTCAGATGATTTTGCCAGTTTGTGCGTATTATTTTGAAGTTTAATCCTATCCTCGAAAGCACTTGCAACTTTCCCAGCTTGGTATCATCTGCAAACTTCACAATTATACTCTCTATGCCAGTATCTAAATCATTGATGAAGATATTGAACAGAACATGACCTGTGGGACTCCACTCATTATGCATGATTGTGAACCACTGATAATAACTCTCTGGACACCAGTTATGTGTTCAACTTATGATAGTATCATCTTGGTTTTATTTCCTTAGTTTGTTTATAATGAAGACCACTTTTGAAAAGAGGCTAAGGGAACTGTGCTTATTTAGTCTGCAGGAGAGAAGAATGAGGGGGAAATTGATAGCTCTCAACTATCTGAAAAGGGGGTTCCTAAGAGAATAGAGCTAGGCTATTTTCAGTGGTGGCAGATGACAGAACAAGAAGTAATTGTCTCAAATTGTGGTGGGGGAGGCCTTGGTTGAATACTATGACAAACTATTTCACTATGAGGATCATGAAGTACTACAATGGGTTGCCTAGGGAGATGGTGGAATCTACATCCTTAGAGATTTTTAAGGCCAGACTTGATAAAGCCCTGGCTAGAATGGTGTCGTTGGGGTTGGTCATACTTCGATCAGGGGGTTGGACTAGGTGACCATCTAAGGTTTGAAGAGACCTTAATTATCTGTGATTATACAGACTGCTTCACTGAAGCCATCTGATGGACTGCCCTGCCTGATTTGCTGAGGAAACTAGCAAGCCTGTTTTTCCAGAGATGTCCCTGTGATTGCTGCACTCCAGGTGAGGGTGCATCCCCGTGCATTTGCTTAGACTTGTACAGCACCGCCAATGGAGGTCATACATTCACAATGCTTGCCTTGCGTTCTATTGGTGATTCAGGCAGTGCGTGCATGACCTGGAACTCTAAGTTCTTTTTCAACCATGCCCAAGCTGAGATGGAGCTTAGTAGTCCTCGTGAAAACCTTTGTTTCACATAGTTTAGATAAATTAGTGAGCCAGGCTAGTTTGGGATTACATTACATTTCGGTTATTAGAATGATATCCCCTAGTTAAAAAAAAATCTATCCCATAATGCAGACGGTATTTGGTTAAGAGAATGTCTGGTTCACAAGGATATAAATGATGCATGATGTGCAGAGAAGTGAGGCCTATGTCAGATGGACACACCCAATATATCTGTTGCCAGGGACAATCTCACATTTCCCAGAAATGTGCCCAGTGTAACAAGCCAAAGGCTAGGGCATGAAGGGATAGAGAACTGAGTCTTAAACTCATCTTGCGGTAGAAGTCCTTAAGACTTGCAGCTGACACAAGGCAGTAACCCTCTTTTTTGGTATGGGTCTCTGGTTTCCTCACCACAAGGTCCATGAAGGCAAAAAAAAAAAAAAAAGAAGAAGGGGGGGGCAAAAAACACTGAATAAAAGCACCGTCTTCTTCACCTCAGAGAGAGCAGGCCAGCATGCTCACCAGATCATTCTCATTGCTACCAGCTGCACTGCAGCTCAGCACTTAGGATACTCCAGGTACTCCCAGCACTGTCCATACAGCTACTGTTTCTGGAATTCCTCTGGTGCCAAAGCTAAAGGCTCTAAGCTGCCCACCTGCAAAACAGCACCACTGGCAGCTCCAAAGAAGACAGCACCAGCAACCACTCCTACCTCCATACCACAACCTAATGCAGCTAGTGCGATGGTGCCAACACAATCTGCAAAGGCTCAGCACACCACATCTTTAATGCAATTGGCACTTTGACCTTCAGTGCCGAGGCTCTCAGCATTCTTGCAGCTGGAGTTACATATCTTAAGTTGAATTTATTTTGTAGTGTAGACCTGGCCCTAGTGTCAGGTTATATACACCACATCACAAGCTGATTAAAATGTATTGTATTGTTGTGTTGAAGAGACATGTAAACACCCAACAACTCCAAAACAATCCTCACCCCTACACATACCCCATAAACCAATTGTGTAGCCCAAATCATTCAGGAGAAACTATGAGCCAAAACAGATTAGGAAATTTTTCAAAAAGTCAGGGATAGAAATTTTTAGATACCATAACTGATTGTTTCCAGATTGAAAAAAAAAAAACAAAAACAAAATCTACCACTGATTGAGTCCTGACATAAAAAACTTGAACAGACTAATTTCTTTAGGTGTTTTCTTCTTCTTTTTTAATCCTGTTTATAGTGTGAAACTAGTTTAATCTTTGCATAGCGAGCAGCTTCTCCAGCTCATTAATGTGTCCATGAAGTAATATTGCATGCTGAGTGTTTGTCTGCACATAGCTGTACACTGCTGTGCCATATTTCCCCATTTGCTAATAATGACATTTTTACTTTTCACGTAGCATAGTCCAGACTATTTCCATAGTGAGATGAGAGCAACCATTGAAATACATGTGTTGAATTTTTATTTACATGTGGTGGTTACTCCAGCCAAAAAGTAAGGCTTGAGATAGGAGCATTAAATGCTGATTTATATTATTGGAATTTAGCTTTTTTGGCCCTGGCCAGGCTGTATGCACAAAGCAAGTGTCAGGCCTAGAGGTCAGAACAAGAGCCAGAGAGGAAGATCAAAACCAAAGTCAGAGTCTGAATATCAGAGTTAAGGCAGAATCTGAGCCAGGAGTCAGAGCCAAAGCTCAGAGTCAGATTACCTGCACTCAGGAATGGCAGGAGCGAGGCTCAGAGAAGACTGGAAGAAACCCAAGTGCAGGGCAGAGTTTAGGCTACAGCACAAAAAAGCAAGGCAAGCATGGGGAGGAGACTACACCGCCTTATGCCCCAAGGAACCAGCAGAGCTGCAGACCTCAAAAAGAGAAAACAGCTCACCTTGTGCAGTAACTGAGGTTCTTAGGGAGGTGTGTCCCTGTGGGTGCTCCTCTCCCAGGGATGGTGCACCCCTGTGCCTTTGCTCAGAGTGTTGTGCAGCAGTGCCTGTGCAGCCTGTACATGTGTGATGCCTGTCTCATGTGCCACTTGCACTTCAACAACCCAGACTCCTCAGTTCCTCCAGTACTGCAGAGCCTGTTTCTAACTCCGAAGTAGAGGGCAGGAGGGTGAGTAGCGGAGTACCCATAGGGACACATATCTTGAAGAGCCTCAGTTATTGCACCAGGAGTAACCTTCTCTTCTTCAAGAGATGTTCCTCTGGGTGCTCCACTCCAGCTGCCTATAGACCAGTGTCCTCCTAGGTTGGTAGGAGCTTCAGACTTGGTAGGGTGATTGTTGATAGCATGGTTTGGTCAAGCCAAGTATCCACCAAAAGGCCTTGCATGATTTCAAAGGTGTATTTTGAGGCTCAGGTGGTGGCTTTGCATATGCCTATAAGTAGAGCGTTGTTTAGGAACACTAATGATGCTGTTATTGGTCTAGCAGAGTGCATCTGGGCCCCCGTGGGAAGTTGCATGCCTTTTAATTGATAGCTTAAGTGAATGCATCCAAAAATCCTTTCAGAGACTCTGCATTCTACAATAGCTATAAAAAGGTTTGGTGAAACTCTAAATGCCTTGGTTCTGTCCAAGTAGAAAGCCAGTGTTCTCCTGATGTTGAGGGGTACATTGTAGCTTCACACACATTTTCATGTGGTTTAGGGAGGAAAGTTGCAAGTGATATAGGTTGATTAATATGTACATTGAGGAAAAATTTAGGATGGGTTGATAACATGACTTTATCTTAAAAAAAGGTTGTATATGGTAGCTCTGTCATGAGCATCCCAATTTCTCCCATGTGACTAGCTGATGTGATCACTATTAGGAATGCTATTTTCATGGATAGGAATAGTAGGAAGCATCTTGCTGAAGGTTCAAACCATCTCTGAGTGAGGGCTTTTAAGACTAGTTATAAGTCCTCAGGTTGTTGGGGTAATCTCACGTCTGGCAAGATAGTTTGAATGCCCTTGAGGAATCACTTGGTGATTGGGTGAGCAAAAATGGTAGTGTTGCTGATTTTTTTTTCTGTGAAAGACAGTGATAATGTCAAGGTGTATCTTTTTGGGTTGATGGAGAGGCCAGATTGTTTTATTTCCATGAAGTAGTCTAATATCAGTGGAAGAAGTACAAATGTTGTCTTGGTTTGTCTGGTGGTTCACCACGCTATAAATCTCTTCCACCAACGTAGGTAGTAACAGAGAGAAAGCTAGTTTATATATTCTATCAAAACAAAATAAGCAGTCAAATAGCACTTTAAAGACTAACAAAATAATTTATCAGGTGTTGAGCTTTCCTGGGACAGACCCCCTTCCTCAGACCATAGCTGGTCTGAAGAAGGGGGTCTGTCCCAGGAAAGCTCAACACCTGATAAATTATTTTGTTAGTCTTTAAAGTGCTATTTGACTGCTTATTTTGTTTCAGTGTAGGTAGGTGCTACTTATAGTATGCTTTCTCCTGTGGAGTAGCACCCTCTGTAGACCTGTCTGGAGAAATTTAGCTCATCATTAGACAATTATAGAGCAACCAAGCCTTCAGATTAGCATTTCTATGTTCTGGTGTTGCATTTGACACCCTTGTTATGTTCACAGGTTTGTGTGGAGAGGGATGTGTCTGGAGCACATGCTGACATCTATATTGTGTATGGATACCACACTTCTCTTGGCCATGTGGAGGCTGTTAGGATGACTCTGGCTTTGCTGGCTTTGAGTTGCTGTCAGAGTGGACAGAAGCAGCATTGGGACCAGTGGGAGCAAGATGTGGGATGGTGGTGGAGCCAGCAAGGCAGAAGATGCAGGCTGACATCTAGACCCAGCACTGTGGGAGCTGGCAGCTCAGCCCAGTGCTGGGGTTGGCCCAGCATTTGGGGTGTGCCAGCAGCTCAGCATGGCACTCAGGAGCACTGGCAGCTCATTGTGGCACTGGGTTGGCCTGGCCATGAGGGGTGGGAGACAGTGACCAAGCCCAACGTTTGGGAGTCCCGCTGGGGTGAGCAGACCAGAACTACTCCGCTGTAGTACTGGAGGGGGCACGGGTGAGTAGAGGCAGGGCCTCAGGCAGAAGTGAGGAAGTCAATGTCTCCCATGGAACTGATTGATGGCTGTCACCACATCCTGGGCATATGTCAGCTGCCCTGCCCACGATAGGGAGCGAGCGACGCCGCCCCCGCCAACTGTGAGTAACCCTGCTGCAGGGACTCTGTCAGCCCCCTTTTCCTGTCTTGGTCCCCCCACAGCTTCCATCCCTGTGTCCTCTCTTTGGGATTCTGAAACACAGCAACTCTAATCATGGGGAGGCACGAGGGAAGGTTAAACGGACTGGAGAGCACTGTGGAGGCCAGGTAGTTTGGTGGGTGGTTCTATAACCCATCATGCTCATTTTGAGCTGCTTATGGGGTTACAAAGTAAACAGGAAGCAGCGAAAGATTCACACATGAGAATTCTCACTGTGCAAGAATTTCCACATATAGGAAACTGGCACAGCTGCCAGTCTCTGCTCTGTGTAAATGGGAGCAAAGGACTCAGGTGGCATGCAAATTACTTTTCTTTTTACAAAAATTAGATACTTCTTTTAAATGGAATAGTTAAGGGGTCCAACCATTTCTCTACCATATATAATCTTTTATCACTTACTAATACTGCATCCTGTTTACACCACCTGCTCTGCCTTAAGTTTGTCCCTGATGCTAAATATGCCCTCATTCTGGTGCACAAAAGGGGGTGGAGGATGAGAAGGAAAATGTTTCATGCTCCCCATTTGCCCTGTGACAGTCTAGCCCTGGAGTAGACCGAGTTCTATTGAGCATGGTCCCATTTTGACACAGTGATTTTTTAGAATAGAACTTCACTTGTGCAAAGTATTTTATAACAGATGTCCCCTGTAGAGTGTTTAAGTCTTTGAACTCCCTCCTGGGACCATCCAACTCAGTGTAGTGAATTTGGAGGTCACAGCACTGTAGTGTAATCAATCTCCAAAACAACTCCAATTTTATAACCCCTGGACTGATATTTTATCAGATACTTGTTTCATGCATTTTTGAACTGATGGTGGCATGAAGATGCTTTCATGCTAAATTATTTTTATGCTCTATTTTATGGATGTTTTCTTATTTTATTGTTGCCAAAAGTAAGTCTCTGTATTCAGTGATGAGCTACATCTCCAAATAGACCAGAGTTGTCTACTTCAAAATAATTGCCAGGCTAGAAGGAAAAAGTCTGCGTTTTCTGTGAGCTACTCTTACTTTTTAAAACAACTTAGATGTTATTGGTAACATATGTTCCAATTTTTCCAAATACATTGATGAAGAAGAGAATTCAAGACAGAACTTGTATTATCTGGTCTTTTCACGAGCATTTCTTAAGACCAGCTATGCACAGTTTAAGAATATGAAAGTCCAGATTTCTGTACAAAGATCTCTTTTATTGGCTTCCAAATAACTGCAGCTAGAAACAAAAGTAATCATTTGCCAACCTGCTAGAGGAAAAACTCAAGAGAACAGGATCAGTATGAGTAAAACAACAAAAAAAAGTTCAGTGTCCAATCATTGTTACACATGACATCCTTTTTCTTGTAATCCACTGCCTCATAGCACTAGTATTGTTTTGTTTTTCAGTAGTAATAAACCCGTTCACATGTGAACATTTGTTTTTCTCTCTGAGGATTATCTTGATGTCTAAACCATTTTGCTTTCTTATTTCTGAAAATACCATGTTATTTTATACCTTAAAAGAGACTGTAAAAACAAATTAAACCAATGATGCTTTTAATAACTATTAATATATTTCGCATTCAGAGTGCTTAGTATACTTGAGAACTCAGAGACCTTTTGGCTAGAGTGATGGCAACATATGTGAATATCAAACAACACCATGTATCCAAAGAATTTCCTGAAGGGATCCTGCCAATTACTTTTACTACTAGGGGTGATTACTCTTAGCCTGCCAGGCATCTGAGCAGAGAGATCGGGGTCTTTAGCTGGGAGAAGTGCTGTATGCAAACATTGGTGAAAGCAAGTTTTGCTTGACTTTACAGCCTAAGTATTGGTCAGATATTTTTAGTAAATACAAAATCAGGGTATCTGAGAATACTGCTTTTTTATTTTGAAAAAACTAGTGCCTGATCCTGCCATGTTAGTGATCCCTTTCTGTGAATTCCTGAACCTCCTTTGCTTTCAAATTGGACTAAACATGCTAAAATAGTATCTTTTGACAGATGACATTGAACTAAGTAATTATGATACACTAATATTTGAGACTATTGTATTTCACTGCATGGTGCTAGAGGATGTTGAATGACTATGTTGCTAATAATTAATTTGTAAGAATCTGGTTTGGGTCAGATTCTGTCACCATAACTCATCTTGAGACACATATTCCACAAATAGTTCTACTCATTTCAATGAGACTACTTACAGAGTAAGGCACTCTGAAGCACCTTGTACAGGCCACTGTCAGAAGAAAATATTCTGAGTTAAATGGATTTTGCCCTGACCTAATAATACAGCTGCTCTTATGTTATTACATTCATCATAAGAGTACCAAAGTGTAGCCTTTAATTAGAGAGCATTTCGCCAGATTTTTTTTAATCCAATAAATTAGTGAGGTTTAGGATAGTCTTAAAGATTCAAAATATTGAAAAATGTCCATCATTTGAGCTTAAAAACAAATCTAATATTACCAGGCGCTCCTGTCTAATATTGGGCCAGATTCAGCTACCCTTACTGTGTGAGACATCTCATTGATTTAAGATGTGTGAGCTTATTCATGAAGTAAGGTACTGTCCAATGTGGTAAAAGCATCAGAATCTACTGAGCTTTAAATCATTGCAATATATTACAAAGATTGATTTTATTTTTCCCCTTTTTAAATTAATTCTGCCGATGGAAAGGACCAGTCAGTGGAGTCATTATTTGATGTTGCAAGCATTTTCATGAACAGCCATTTTTCCCATTCTTTGACTTTCTGAGACATGCTCAAGGAATAATGAGACCATTGTGCCATCTATTGAAAAGTTATAAAGTTATCAAAGTGTTTTAAAGGTCTCTTTTTTAGTTAGCCAGATTCAGTGAGGTACAAGGCTGTGTCATAAAGCTTCTACCTGTGCAAGCATTTTTGAAAGTATCTATGGAACAGACCTCTTCTGCTTAGAAATGTGAACACACTAAAACACGTGCTTACAGACTCAAGATTCGTTTTGACATACTGGTAGTATAACCCACTCAGCAGTAAAACCAGACACATTCTATAGTCATTAGACCAGTTCTTAAGATGGTGTAAATTAGTACCATCTTAGGATCTAGCTCATTAAGTATATGATGTAAAAGTGTTGTGCAATACACATGTACAGTAGTCTCTTAAATTTGTATTTTTTTAAAAAAAGTCATTAGTCTGAAAAATCCTAAATTCATTTATATGCAAATTAAGCAGCATGAACAAAAAATTGATTTTTTAAAAAAATCAGATGTTTATTGAAATTGGATTTTTAAATCATCAACAAAATACTAAATTTCTACTTTAAAAATAAAAGTTACATTTAAATCTCATCACAAATATGCTACACATACACTTACATCTCTTAAAACTGAATTAATGGCTCTAATCTGCCCAGCCTAACTACCAGCTCTTGCATCTTCAAAGTTCTGGGCTTACAATTTCTGTTTCTTAGCCAACTAAAAAGTGGCATGCAATAAAAGATGCAAGCTGGACAGGATTGTTTTTGTTCTGTGCATGTGTGGTGGTGGACCTGCACCAGGCCTGATACAGCAATTAGTTAATACACTGTCTTAAAGACAGAGAGACAATACACAGGAAAAGACAGAGGCAGTATAGAAAGGAACAGTGAAGTGGGTTGGAAAGTAAAAGGAGTGGCATTACTCAACACACTCAACTTCCTATATTCCCCCACACTTTTTCCACAGAAAAACTGTCATGGCTTCTGGGTATAAGAGAGGCTATCAGGGAATATTCTGAAAAGATTCGTTGCCTGGATTAAAAAAAAAAGTTACATACAAGCAGTAAAGAAGATGCAGGGCCTTGTTGCAAGAATGAAATCTCATGAGGAGAACTGCTTACTGGAGAAAATGATGAGGGTGAAAATATGGCTGTGGCTGAGTGGATCAACTGATTAGTAACTTAAATAATTCCCTGTGCAATGTGTCGTTCTTCAAGACTGTCTGGGCCTTTTACTATAAAGTGAGAAGTAAATTCCCAAGCTGTTTGCTATGTTGGATGTTGCTAGGAAAAAAAAAGTTCAATTTAGCTAATCCTTGTGGCTTGTTCAATTGGTTAACTAGGTTTAGAATCTATCGCTCAAGTACACAATACAGAAAGCTGCAGTGAGAAAAATCAGGCATTGTCAGTTCCCCCTGAGTGTCATTTTCTTGTTTTATATTATAGGATACAATGTTCCTTCTTTTGGAACATCATGGCCACAAACCATAGTGGTGATGCCATAAGTCTGTTCCCTATTTTACTTCAGCATAACCTATCTTTTCCAAGGGAACCCCATTCTACACTTGTTTTCTCAAGCAACAGAAGTGCAAGTGAATTCAGTGGGGCTTACTCCAAAATGAAGTGCACTCTAATCAGAGTCAGCCTTTGCTTTTTTGATAACTTGATTTAAATCAATGAGGTTTGTTTGGTTTGGTTTGGTTTTATTTTTTTTTTTGGTGTTTTAAATCCACCCTGAAATTGAGACAGCCCTCAATCCCCTTTCCAATTTGTCATTGGGAAAGTTGGTCTCCAAAAATTTGTGCCCCTACCAGACAAATTGGAGGGAGTTGAGAGAAGAGCAATGAAGATGAAAATTGATTGATGTCACACAAGGGCTGTGTCTACACTAGCCCAAAACTTCGAAATGACCATGCAAATTGCCATTTCCAAGTTTACTAAAGAAGTGCTGAAATACATATCCAGTGCCTCATTAGCATGTGGGCAGCCGCGGCACTTTGAAATTGACGCGGCTCGTCCAGACAGGGCTCTTTTCAAAAGGAACCCGCCTACTTCGAAGTCCCCTTATTCCTATGAGCAGATGGGAATAAGGGGACTTCAAAGTAGCTGGGGTCCTTTTGAAAAGGAGCTCCATCTGGATGAGCCGCGTGGCGGCGAGCCGTGTCAATTTTGAAGTGCCGTGGCCACCCACATGCTAATGAGGCGCTGAATATGTATTTCAGCGCTTCATTAGTAAACTTCAAAATGACCATTTGCATGGCTATTTCGAAGTTTTGGGCTAGTGTAGACGTAGCCAAGGAAAGATTAGAAAAATGAAACGCCAGATTCTGCCTCAAATTAAAAGTCCCTATAACTGTGTGGAATTTGGAGATGGGAAAGAAATCTTAAGTAAAGATGGATGTTGCTGGGTCCCTGGAGGCTGAGAAGCCTAGTGGTTAGGTTGGTGAGTAGGTGGGTAGAAAAGGAGGAAAGATTGGTTCTCTTTGACTTTCATGCTCTGGCTTCCCCTCCATCCCATGTTCCTGATCCAGGAACTCTGAGTCACTCCCTGTCCTAATCTTTAAATTTAGGATACAACTCCATGAGTCCAGATTTCCCTTACTTGGGGTTTCTCAATAGCTTCTCCCCTTTTTTTTTACCCTGGGGAACAGAAGTATGGGGGTTACTTGCTCCTATGGCTTCTGGGTGGGCAGGCTCTGCTCAGGGCCATTAGACCACCAGACTAGACACCTGCCTCCTCACGACTCAGGCCCAAACTGAGTCAGGCTAGATACCTACAGCTGGCATGTGCTAACCTAACAAAGGCTAAGGTTACAGGGCTATTTCACTCTTGCGTAGATGTGCAGGCTCAGGCTGGAGTACAGGCTCTAGGATCTCTGAGGTGGAAGAGCCCCAGTGTCCATGCTCCAGCCAGGCTCCTTCCTTTTCTCTCACCTCCACAGCTGGCATTGGTTGCAAGTAAAGCGGGCCACGGCTGGGGGAGCCCATAGGCTTTCTTTCACCCCTCGGGTGCTGGTCACACTTTTCTTGTTCCATCCCTATAGAATGTATCCAAACTATTATATTAGGTCCAATGCACTGTGAAGGAAAGTATAGCACTGTCCTTTTAGAACTGAGTGATGACCTGTGTAAAATGTCTGAGTGAAAGGAATTGCATAGCACATGCAGACGTGCCAATACACCAAATAGATCCCCGGCTCTGCTGATTGCTCATGGAATCCTAATGCTTTTCCACAGGTTAATTGATTGAAAACTATGTAGGTTGGGTCTACAAGTGCCCCTTCCTTTCAAAAGGGGCATGTTACTGAGCGGGTTCGAAAGATGCTAATGAGACACTGCAATGAATATGCAGAGCCTCATTAGCATAATGGTGGCTGCAGTGATTCGAAAGTGCAGCTTTTCAAATTGTTCACTGCCCATGGAGACAGAACTTTCTGAAAGGACCCCCCCCCCCAGTTTTCGAAAGCCCTTCTTCCTATTTGGTGATCGGAAGAAGGGCTTTCAAAAACCAGGGGGGGTCCTTTCGGAAGATCATGTCTCCACAGGCGGCGCGCAATTCAAAAAGCCGCACTTTCGAATCGCCGTGGCCTTCATTATGCTAATGAGGTGCTGCATATTCATTACAGCTCCTCGTTAGCATCTTTTGAACCTGCTCATTAACATGCCCCTTTCAAAAGGAAGGGGCACGTGTAGGCACAAGGGTAGTGTTTTACTTGCTCTGTATCTTTCCTTTTTTTCAGAAACTGAATAATCAGTCCTATGTTGCTGTTTTTTCTGGAGGAAATGTGACCAGAATGAAAGGAAAGCCTTCCTTTTGCCGTGTTTATAGGCTCACGTTGGATAAAAACAGATGGCTAAGCTTTTTCTGATCTAAAAGTTCCTGTTTTTCCATTTACCAGAGCTGTGTCTGTCTCTGTCATTCATTTAGTGTACAGATTTGGGGTTAAAAAATAATTAAAAGTGCCTAAGTGACTTAGGTTCCTGAGTCCCATTTTGCAAAAGTCACTTTAGGGCACTTAGGCCCAGATTTTTAAAGGTATTTAGGTACATCATTCCCATAGAAATCAATGGAAGTTAGGTGCCTCACCTCCTCCTGCACTCAATCATCTTCTCAGAGCCCACACCCCAAACCCCCTCCCATATGCCAACCTACCCCCACACCCCTGAGCCTCATCCTTCACCCAGATTCCTTCCCAGAGCCTGCACCCTCTCCCATAGCCCAACGCCCTGCACCAGGACCATGCAAGAGAGCAATGGTGTGGGAGAGCTAACAACAATGGGAGGGGAATGGAGTGAGCAGGGACAAGCCTTGGAGAAGGGCTGGGGTGTGGCCTTGGGGAAGGAGCAAACGAGGATATTCGGGTTTGTGCAATTAGACAGTTGGCAGCCCTGGTCACATGTCCTCCCCTTTATCTTGCGCCTCCCCATAAGAGCTGGAGTAAGGCAGGAGCAGAGCAGGAACTGGGAACGGATTTGGACACAGTAAACAGAGTCTTGTGCAGCCAAAATAGAAAATCTCTTTGTTGCGCTGAAAATTTCCTGTGCTGCCTTCTGTTTTATTTTTAGTGATTGGGCCAATCAGTGGAACTGGTCAATCTTCCAGTCAGGCTCCTGTGTGTAGTAGCCTATCTGAGACTATAGTTTTATTAGTTTCTAGGCATACATAATCTCTTCAGATATTGGGTAGAGGCCAGGATGTGGCACTTGTCTTAGAACTCGCAGGCTTGGGTTCAAGATTGGGAATATTCATCATTCATTCTAAATCTAGTTTAGAATCAGGCTTAAGACTCCTGTTAAAGAAGGTGGAGGAAGGGCATAACATTCTTAATGTCTGGAATAGTGAAGGGCCAGCTCCTTTGCCCCATACAGTCCACCCCCATATGAAGGGAATGTGGTTGTGGGGTCCTTAATAAAGTAGTTGGACCAAGTTAAAGGCGGGGTGGAGGCAAGGGAATGTGAGCTGGTACGGATTTACAGAAGGGAAGTTGGCCTGCAGTGGGTTGTTATTGGCTAGTTTCCTTTATATGTTCAGTTAATGAAGTTGTACCCTAGTTAAACCACACATTTGCAGTCTTATCTTTTCTTCTACTCAGGGACTAATGGTTCTGTTGGCTTCTCCTCACTCTCAGCAAATTAACTGACTGTCTCTCCTCCATGTTTTATATTATAATCAGGAGTAATTTTAATGTAATGTGCACAATAACTATTTCAGTGATCAAAAATAAATTAACTTGATTAAATATGCTCTGTTCTATCTAGATAAAAATAGGAAATGAACAGAGCAAAACTCCTATCAAGTCCATCATGTAATTTTGTTTGGAAGATTAAGATATTCTAACACTTCAGTGGTAACATAGCAACAAGAATAACTATCTGTTAAATATCTGATATACCTAAAATTTGAGTAACAGAGAGGTAGCCGTGTTAGTCTGTAGCTTCAAGAACAAGAAGTCTTGTGGCACCTTATAGACTAACAGCTATTTTGGAGCATAAGCTTTCATAGGCAAAGACCTGATTCATCAGATGCATGAGTGTAGGGGGGGATGGTTTCAGAGGGGTATTTAAAGAATGGGGTCCCAGAAAAAGGAGGGCCAGAGCTGACAAGGTCTATTCGGCAAGATAGAAATGGACCTTTATCAAAAGGTATCAAAAGAGGAAAAAAGAAGTGGATCAGACAGGGGGATATGAGCCATTGTCAGAGTCTAATGGGGAGATCTTAACACCCAGGGCAGAGAAGCTGTGAGCCACTCCCAGTCTCTGTTTAATCCTTGGTTAATGGAGTCAAATTTGCAAATAAATTGCAGCTCAGAGATTTCTCTCTCAGTTTGATTTCTGAAATTTCTTTGTTTCAGGACTGCCACCCTTAAATCTGCCACTGAGTGTCCAGGGAGATTGAAGTGTTCCCCCACAGTCTTCTGTACATTACCGTTCCTGATGTCTGATTTATGTCCATTTACTCTTTTATGTAGAGAGAGAATTTGAGTAGTATCCTACAAGCAAAGATAATACAGGCCTGACTGACACCAATGCCATAGTTTAAGCATGCTTAAGGCAGGTGAGAGCAATCATTAACTATAGTTCCATGTCACTTTGACATGTCTGCTGTAATTTTATTTAGGGAAAAAATGCATTAGCAGCAAGTCGGCTATTTTCTTTTACACTGTAGAGACCTGACTGCGTTCATCCATTTTACTTTTCTAGACAGGTTCTTAAACTGCACCCCTCAACATGGTACCTTTGAAGCCTTCAGAATCTCACAGTACCCGAAATGTTCATAATAGCAACATCACAATGAAAGAGTCTTTCTAAGTAAACCAAACCATTACGGTGATTTGCGATACCTAATTTTTCATGATTATGGAGCTTTTAGTATTAAATAATCCACTATTATAGTGCCACCATTTGAAGCACTTATAGTTTAGATGTGCCAACAGCATTTTATTATAAAGCCCTGTTTCAAGGAGTTTATAAATAACCTGTAAAAATTTGCTTTGGCCTGAACTCTGAAGAAGGCAGCCTACAATCATCTTAAATATATTTGACTATTAAATTCAGATTGGTGTATTTCACATGAGCAATGTGCTGATGTTGCAGGTGATTGGCATTGCTGGATCTCAATCACTCATCTCTACTTCTGTGTTTCTGTTTTAGAGGTCAGTGACAATATATCAGGTATGCTGAGTCATAACTGTGTCCTGGCCTTATCTGTTGTATTTTTCTGCTTCCAATGTGTTAGTTGTCAAACAACAATATGCTGTTATTTCCAGTGCCTAAGGTTGTGTCTACACTGCCACTTATGTCAGCAAACTTACATCTCTCAGGGTGCAAAAAACACATACAGGGGACCCTCAAGTTATGTGAGGGTTCCATTTCACACACCCTTGTGTAACCCAGATTTCGCGTAAGTTGGGGTCCAGCTTTTTCCTTGGCGGAAAGCACATTCTGCAGCCAGGGAAGCAGAAAGGTAAGTCCGGGGGCGGGGGTGAGGGGTGGCAGCTGGGGAGGGCTAAGCCTGGTGGTGGGTTAGGGCTGCAGGGGGCCAAGGGTGGAGTTGAGCCGGAGCCCTGCTTGGGGTAGTTGAACGAGGGCCACATGCGGGTGGGGGGGTTTGAACCAGGGCAGGGGGATAAAACCAGGGCCACATGTGAGGTGTTTGAACCAGGGCCAGAGGGAAGGGCAGTTTGAAGTGGAGCCACGCTCAGGGAGTTGAACTGGGGCTGCATGTGGTGGGTTTAAATGGAGAGGGGAGCCAAAGCCACATGTAAGGGGGGGTGAGTCACAGCCAGGTGGGGAGTGAGCCAGCACCATGTGCAGGTGGTGAGCCAACAGGAGGTTGAACCAGGTCAGGGAGATTGAGCCAGAGTTGTGTGTGAGGGGTGGTGAGCTAGAGCCAGAGGCGGGGGTTGGGGTGAGCAGGAGCGATGCGTGGGTGCTGAGCGGAGCGGGGGGGGTGGGGCTGAGCCAGGACCATGCAAAGCCGTGGGGGTTGAGCCAGGGCTGGGGGGGAGGGGGAGCGAGAGCGAGTTAAGCACAACTGGAAATCACACATTTCCAGGGTTTACTGTAGGAACCGGGGTCAGCTGCATAAAAGTGGGGTCGTGTACTCTGGGTTCGCGTACTCTGAGACCTTACTGTACATGAACACCATAAATTTCTCTGGCATAAGCAATAGCATGCAGAGCACTATGTTGCCAGGAGAGCATCTTTCTCTGACATAGCTGCCATCACTTGTTGAGATGGTTTTATTGCATCAAAGGAGAAAGCTTTGCTGTCTCTACAGAGCAGCCACACAAGGGATTGATTGTACAGCTGCACTGGTATGTGGCCTAAGATCACTCTTCTCTTCAGCTCACATTTCCATGAGATGTACTGGAGTCTGTACCTCCAGAATGGGCATTAATTAAACTAAATTTGAAACGATGCATGCACCAAGTTTTTTAGGAGATTTATAATCTCCTTTGGCGCTCTCAAGGGAGCACTACACTACAGAGATCTGTTGACAGAAGCCTGGCAAAACTTCTGTCAACAGATCACATCCACACACAAAAGTGGATTGAAAGAGCCACCTGCTCTGTCGACAGAGACTTGCCAGACTGCCTGACTGCTCTCTCGACAGAACGGCCAATGGGAAGCTCAGCAGACAGGGCTAGTGAACTGGAAGCCCTTTCTGTCGACAAAAGGGCACGGGAGCAGCTACATGGCTTTTTTGTCAACAGAAAACTGTCAACAAAAGCATTATACCTGAATGTGGAGAGGCATGATGCTTCTGGCGGATGTTGTTTTGCCGACAGTCTGTCGACTAAGTGCATTTTGCATGTAAATGCTCTGCAGGTTCTTCCAACAAAACCGGGGTTTCATTGGAAAAACCCTCTCATGTAGATGTAGCCAATACATTGAGAGAAAATAACATGGGAACATTTTATAAAAACCTGGCTGAACCCATCATGGTATCTGAGCGGCATTTTGAAGTTTTGGATAAACAAAGATGTATGCAGGATATTGGCTGGAATGAAGGCTTGTGAGGAAAAAAACTTACGGAAACAGACAGAAGATCACATGTATGTAAAATGTTAACTGAAAGGTACTATAGAGAATGAAAATAGCTAATAGTAAACTAGGGAGCAATATAATTACAACCCTTTCTGGTTTTTCAGAGTAAGACGTAGAGATAAATCTTAAGTCCACTGAAGTCAATGGGAATTTTGCCATTGACTTCAAAGGAGCTGGGATTTGACCCATAATCTCGAAAGCAGCTAGTGAAAAGACACGAGGCAACACAACCCTCTCCCTGTTTTTTCCTTCTGATCTAGGTTTCATTACTGAGAATAAAAGAAGGAAGTTGGCAGAACTTTGTTAAATCTTTTAAAAAGAAAAAACCCAGGTGGAACAGAAAAAACAGTTCAAGAAAATAGTGTTAGTAAATGCCACCAGAGGTAGCGAGAATACAGTTAGGGTTAAGAGAGTGCAGAATGAGTGCTTTAGGTTTTAAGGGTTCTACTATGGATTTGTCTACATGATTAAATTGTACCAGGTTAATATAAGGCATCACTGTTTTTTAGGAAAGTTAAAACCATGCAAACAGCTGTGTAAACACTTTTATTTCACTTTGTATGATTTATTTCTGAACCATAGTGTATGTCTATGCTACAGAGACTGTACCAACTATTCTATGCTGGTATAGGGCTCTAAATGTAGACTCAGCTTGCACTGATAGCAGTTTTTCGTTTCCAGGTAGGAACACCGATGCCATCTCCCCAGGTAGTGTTAAGTATACTGATGGAAACATTCTTCCATGAACACAGCTGCATGTTTTGGGGGGACAATGTTGTTAGCATAATTATATACATCAGCGTTGGGGGCGGGGTTCACACCCCTTACTGTTATAATTATGCCACTGTAGATTTTCAGTATAGCTCAAGCTCCTTGTCTAAATTAAGCCTAGTTAAAGTGAGATAGGAGTGGCTTACAAAACCTTTTGCATCATTAAAACTATGTGGGATGAAAATCACTGCTTAAGTTAACTCTGTGCTTCTCTGCCTCTAGACAGGGAGATATTCGAGACTTCTCTTGGCAGAAATGCCAGTAGTATTATTTGTATATGGGTATCACCTTTGTCCAACTTGTCCTCGTCCATCCCTCCACGAATGCAAGGCAGTGCCACACTATTCCATTTTGGTGTGCACACATTCTTTCCATTTCTGGCCAAAGAGTTTTGTCATGGGTTCAGCCCAATATGTTTTCGGTCTTCTCATTGGTCACTTGTGATTTCTAGGGATCCAGTCATTGATGCAGGATGTCCGCCTATTGTATTGCTGACAAACTATGTGGCCCACCGTTCTCCGCTTGGTATTGTACATCACCTGCACTGCATTGGCCAAGGGTGTATGTCTTCTGATAGACTCATTCAGAATATGGTCATGGAACAGTAGCGGAGACAAATTGTGTGTGAATATACTCACTTTTTTCTCTTTGGTTGCTCATCTTTGATTTAATTTCACTGAAAACTGACTGTTCTGATCATAATTGTAACAAGACTATTACTGATAATTTTGCATATTTCTGTGGCTTATTGAGCATCTAAATTTAGTAACATTTGCAATGACACAAGAAGCAAATGGGTCCATCTGCTCTCTGCTCCTTCCCCTTTATCCTAGCAACACCCTGCCTGGGAAGGGAGATGTGTGGGGAACTACTGCACTAAGGCCTGGGAAAAGGGAGGGTGGACTCCACTGTGGCTGCCTCCCCAAGCCTGGGAGTGGGGTTAGAACCTGGGAGCTGCAAAAGAAAGGTGTGGTGAATCCCTGCATGGAGGGGGAGGAAAAGCCTGAGGGATAGGCACATGTGGGACTGAGAGATGCAGGACTCAGGCAAGGCTCGATGGGATTAAGCAAAGTTGGTTTGGAGTTGCATAATTAATGGTTGAGTGACAGGCAGATCTGGGGTTTGCTGGGAAGGCCGATATGGGTGTTTAGGAGGTACATAATAACTTGCTGGGCTGGGGCACAGGCATATGAGGGCTGGTGGAGCACAGAACTATTAGGGGGGAAGTTGGAAGCTTCCTGCTGGTAGTCAGCCAATGAGAGCTGCTGCAGTGAACACCAAAATCACCATACCCTAATGCAAGGGACTGCAACCCCTGACACACCTGTCAAGAGTAACATGCAAGCTAATTTTCATCAGTATGCAAGGCAGGAGCTCAGCCCTAGCCAGCCTCTGGATTAACAACAGGCGAGATAATCCTACCAACCACGACCTAAATGGTAAAGCTCTGCATCTTAATTTGTTTATTAATAAAGCTGGTGTGAGTAGGACTATTAGTGACTTTAAAAAGTATCGTTGGCGTTCGGACTGTACATAGAGGTCAAAAGGTCAAATTCTGGCACTCTGCCTCAGAAAAGTTGCTGACCTCTGCCCTAATGGTTTGGGTCAGCTGATAATGCTGTCACATGCATATGTGAAAAATATGCAGGGAAAGTTGTCAATATATACAAAACTTTGCAAGCAAAAATACTTGGAACAAATCTCCCTTTGACTTACTGGCTGTCCAAAAGGACCCAGGGATCTGACCATCACTCCATGCGAGATCTGGTGGGCTGGGCTTCGGGAGATACAAACTGCATTTTTTACAAACAAGTAGCAAGGGCCACTGGTGAGTACACCTGCCCCAATGTTGCTGCAGGCACTGTGACTTCTTCTGGTAGACAGGCCTCAATATCAATGCAAAAATATTAGTTATACTTATTCACTCTTGTAATAATAAGTAGTTATAAGCTTGTTTGCACCTATATCCATGAGTATCAAGATATATGCTACAGCCCAGGTGCTGTAGAATACAACAAAACCTGTGTATATTTTAGTTAATGATGTCAGAAAATGTTCAAGCTGGTTAAAGAAATCTGAGGAGGTTTTTGCTTTCTGTCTCCCAAGAACAAGCAAATGTAAGGAGGATAACCTCTCCTGGGCCATAAAACCATGTTGATTACGCCCAAAGCATCTTTTACAAACTCAAAAAGCTGCATTTTAAACTTTCCCTTGCTTTAGCTTTTACACTATTTTTCTGTGCTTGTTTAAAGATGTGTTGTTTATTTAAATTTGTACTCTTTAAAAAATATCTAATAGAAGTTTAAGGGCTACAACAAACAAATTGTAACCCTAAGTGTGGGTCAAGAAGCAGACAAATCAAGAGTCTCTTTTTAGCCCAACACACAGCTGTCTTTGTATGAGACCAGTGAGGCACAAATGTAATCCTCATTTCAACAAACAAGCCATTTAAAACATTCTTTTTTAAAAAGCTGATCATGTGCAAATCACATAAAGATGTCCTTTGGGCAGGATACCTCAAAAAGGAATGTATTATTTATCACACCAATAAATCTAGGTGTTAAAGTGAACTACACTGCCTTCTGTCTGTTTGCCCCTCTCTCTCTCTCTCTCGCTCCCTCTCTCTCTCTCACACACACACACTTCTTTGAAATGCCAGTAAAACATGCGAGCTGCAAAGGTTTCAAACTCTTTGTTTCTTAAATGTTGAAATGGCAAATACCTTTCTGAAATGTGCACTTGCAAATATGTCAGCTAGATGCAAAGATCCTAATATAATTTCCTAACATCACTGCTATGAAAGGGCAAGATGCTTAATGTACCAACATTGAATCTACTGAGCTTGCTAAACTTATTACTAATATAATAAACCATTTAGGGATAGAATATTTATATTACTAGAGAATTAATTAGTGGTGCTGCTCAAGCATTTCTCTCATCCAAATCAAGAAGACAAGAATCATCTTCCCAAAAATTCCCACATAGAATCAACAATTTCTAATGACTATTGAAGCTAAAAACTCTTCTTAGGAACAACTTAATTTTTAAAAGATTGTTTTGAATTGAAAACTAAAAAAATTTCCATCTAGGAAAGGGGTGTTTAGTCTTTTTTGAAAACAAAATTTCATTTCCTGTAGAAGTTTAGTGAAACTAAAGGAATATCTCAGAAATGTATTGAATAAAAAGGGCGAGTTAAAATTCTAAAGATGTTCCAAGAACCTTCTGCCACAGAGGTTAAGAGAAAGTAATAATTAAAGAAGAATTTAGTGCATATGTGCATTGACGAACTATGTAATCATAAGATGAAAAGGCTCTTAAACACAACCTATGATGATACTGAGCCACTGAAAGGATGACACCAACCAACTTGAATTTTAAAAAGCCTGAAAGAGGTGTGTTTTCCTGTAACTTCCTGTAATTAGGAAGGAGAACACTATAAAAATCCACAAGTGAGCCCCCCTCACAGGCACACTCCCTGCTACTCTGCTCAAAAACACAAATCACTCCTCAGCTTACCCTGCCCATCCCTATGAGCAAACTACTTCAGAGTTAAGAAAAACAGAGAAGGCTCAGGAAGAAACCAATCCAAGGAAAACTCTCCAAGACTTCCACATGAATTAGATAGAAGAAGTTAACTAAGTCCACTTCTATACATATACAGCTTCCGTGATGCAGCTATACCAGTAGATCTGAGTCACTGAAGTGCGTCTGGCGAAGACACTCCGTGTTGACGGGCAACAGTTCTCCCATCAGTAAAATAAAAGCATCTCCGCAACATCACTTACATCAGTGTCACTTCTGTAACTTGGGGAGGAGGTTTCTGATGTGCCTCCACTAGTGCTATCCCTGTTACTGTACTAGCTCAGTAAGAGCTAACATGAGCATGTTTACTCAGACAGAGGAATCTAACCATGAGCTCATAGTGTAGACATAGTCTACAACAGTGGAAGTCACATCCCTGGCTTGAGGGTAAGAAACAATTGGTAAGGGCTAGCCCGCCATTCTTGTTTCTTTCCATTAAATATTTTTACTAATTTTTTTAAAAATAAAATTACTTGATATCCAACATTTTAAATGTCCTCTCTATTCGATCGTGCTCGTAGCTACTGCAGGCCATAATGTGTGAAGAACAGCGTTTCTTCTTCTCATTGTCTCCCAAGTATAGCTCTGGTTCCAAGAGTTATAAACAAACATTCTGTGTGGAACAAAAAAATTTCATCTCTGTCACAAGAAAGCAAACTCTAATGAAAAGTATTAACACTCAGGATGCTGGAACTTTCCAGAATATCAGTTAAGTGAAGGCTTAGGAGGGCATTTATGTACTCAAAATATTTTTGTTTCCCTTCAGGAAATTGTATATAAGAGGAGCTTGTATATGTGAGCTCATTACTGCACAATTTCATCACATAGTGTTTGCACTCATAGGAAATTAAAATGTATATTTATAAATCTAAATGCTTCCATTTGACCCAAGTAACTGAGAGGGCTCTGTTTTCTCGCTCTCTCTTTTTATGCCTTTTCATAGGCATGTTGCTACCAGGGAAAGTAGTGCCACAGTGTTAAACCATCAGATGATTTATAAAGTTCTACACATAGGGCTTGAAAATACCTTCCATGAGGCAGCTAGTTCCTGCAGTGCTGCCTGCCTTATCAGTGTATGTTTTTAATGTTTCTCATGCAGCTAATGCTTTTTAGCCTAAAGGGCCTCTTTGCACTTTTTTTAGGCTTTTGTTTTGATCCCACAGTCCTATCTCAGACGTAATTCCTGGTGAATTGAACAAGTGTTAAGGACTTGTGTTTAGGTGCAGCTTTCTTCACTCAGTATATGTATATATTAATGATCACTTTATGTACATTAATATCTTCTGTAATGTATTTCTTTCAGACACCATTGTTCTCATCGCTTCAATAGCAGTTGTTTCTGCAAAAACTCAGGGTAACATTTTTGCAACATCAGCACTGAGAAGTCTTCGTTTCCTACAGATCCTTCGTATGGTGCGCATGGACCGAAGAGGAGGCACTTGGAAATTATTAGGTTCAGTAGTTTATGCACATAGCAAGGTAATCGTCACAGCCATTCATTTCCTGTAATTCTTCAACGTATTCAACAAAACTTTATGAACCTGTGAATGAACATCACCCGTATGTTTATAAGATTCCAGGGAATACCTAAAAATTCCTAAAGTAATGTTATACGTTATCAAAAAATACATCTTTTCACATTCATTCACTTTTTTAAAAATATACTAAAAATATTGCCCTCCAATTCACCATCAGTCATTTGCTGGTGAGTGTCAAACTGAACTGGGAAATCAGGTCCATTGCTTAGGCTGTCCAGAGGACAATGTTTCATGAAAGTTTTTGAGATTTCAGAATTTTGTTTTTGTTCCGCATTGGAAGCCTTTCAAAACTTTGGCAGAAAAAAAGAAAAAAGAGAGAATGAGATTGAGAGAGAGAGAAAATAGAATAGAATACCCCAGTTGTATATTTGAGTCTAAAATACAGAACACTACCATATAAGGTAAAAGAAAATCTCTAGCAGCTGCAATAGCATTAAAGCATATAACCTCTGGGGGTGGGGGGTGGCAATCACTAGACAGTGGCTAGGATACTTGTAGAAAAAAAAAAAAAAGCCATACAATGTGACCAGCTAGCAGAAGGCAGGGGTGAGTGCACACCTTAGCCATATCATTGCATATATCCTTCAGCATGGCTACTTTTCTTGTTTATAGCTTTGAGGTCCATGGCATGGAGTATGGTTAATGACCATGAAGCGCAGGCGAAGTTATGGGCGGGCCCTAGGATTCAGGACGTGCTCATGCTGGGTGCAGGGGCTTTCTTCCTTCTGCCTGATGCTCCAGCCGGGTCTCTGGAGTAGCACTGCTGCACTCGCCCAGTGTTTCTGCCACACACTAGAGACGGGCTTATACGCTCCCGAGCTTGCTCCCCAGCAGGAGCAATCCCTACACCCCTCCTCTGCTGAGCACGCTGGACAGGGAGATCGGGCCAAGAACCCTAGCCTTACACAGAACAGTGGGCAAGCAGAGCAGGACAAGCCATGTAGCCAGACCCTACTTCCTTCTGGACCTGACCCCTCTCCCCAGTGGGAGCACTGGACAAGCTGAGTGGGGCAAGTCTCAGCGCCCTGACCCTACATACCACCCAGAGCTCTGGGCAAGGCACTGGGACAAGCTCCATATCCCAGCCCCACACAGACCACAGGGTGAGCGGAGTGGGACAAGCCCCTGTGCTCTGACCCCACATCTTGCTCAGAGCACCAGAAGGGCAGGACAGGGAAAGCCCCAGAGCTCAGACCTCGCTCAGAGGAGGTGGGGTGGCAGAACAGGACAAGCCCCCATACCCTAAGTATTGGGAGCATCTGCTGGGTGGAGCAGAGCAATTTCCTGATTACCCCTCCCAATCAGGAGCACCCCGGCGCAGAGGGGCAAGCCCTGAGAACTGGCTGAGGAGTGCAGGAATGCAAATCTTTACAGGGCTCATGGCCAGTGTGTCTGTTTTTCTCTCCCGCAAGCCTAGATGGAGGTGGGGAGAGATGGCCCCTCACCGCCTAGCCCCCTATCATTGCCCACCCACCTGCCCAATTCTGGGGTCTGCCCACTTATCACTTCCTGGCTACACCACTCCCAGGAAGCCAGTTTGATGGAATCACAGGCATGAGCTGTTCAGAAAGAGATAAGTATATAAACAGAAGACCCCTTGGGATGTTCCCCAGTGTGCTGATCACATCACTGACACCCACCTTCTTGCTCTCTGGGACTCTCCCACCCATCTGTCCTGCTGAATGAACCCTCAGAAGGAATCAAAACCTCAAACAGATTTGTGTCTCTCTGGCTACATCTACACGTGAAGCCAACATCGAAATAGCTTATTTCGATGTAGCAACATCGAAATAGGCTATTTCGATGAATAACGTCTACACGTCCTCCAGGGCTGGCAACATCGATGTTCAACTTCGACGTTGCGCGGCACCACATCGAAATAGGCGCTGCGAGGGTACGTCTACACGCCAAAGTAGCACACATCGAAATAAGGGTGCCAGGCACAGCTGCAGACAGAGTCACAGGGCGGACTCAACAGCAAGCCGCTCCCTTAAAGGGCCCCTCCCAGACACAGTTGCACTAAACAACACAAGATACACAGAGCCGACAACTGGTTGCAGACCCTGTGCCTGCAGCATGGATCCCCAGCTGCCGCAGCAGCAGCCAAAAGCTCTGGGCTAAGGGCTGCTGCCCACGGTGACCATAGAGCCCCGCAGGGGCTGGAGAGAGAGCATCTCTCAACCCCCCAGCTGATGGCCGCCATGGAGGACCCGGCAATTTCGACGTTGCGGGACGCGGATCGTCTACACGGTCCCTACTTCGACGTTGAACGTCGAAGTAGGGCGCTATTCTGATCCCCTCTTGAGGTTAGCGACTTCGACGTCTCGCCGCCTAACGTCGAAGTTAACTTCGAAATAGCGCCCGACGTGTGTAGCCGTGACGGGCGCTATTTCGAAGTTAGTGCCGCTACTTCGAAGTAGTGTGCACGTGTAGACACAGCTTCTGTGTGTAAAAGATTTGCACAGGGAGGACTCGTGAGGTAAGCCCCCTCTATCAATGAAAGGGAGCCATGCACTGTGGTAGCCCTCCCTAGCTAATAGCCATTTACACTTGGTTTGATTATAAACAAGAGTTTTTATTAAGTAAAACAGCTGGATTTAAGGGGTGATAGATAATGAAAGGCAGCTCAAAGTGACTTAGCAAGTCAAATAAAAGAGAAAACACACAGCTAATTCCATTCCCCTCAAAATCTAGTTACTTGTGAGATCTTACCTTAAACCATGCCTTTTACATTGGGTGAAATCTCCAGGTCAGAAATGATCTTATTTTGACTAGGGCGTCTGGTAGAGTTCTCTGTTTTCCTTAGGTGTGTCAGGCAATTTCCAAGGCAGGCTCAAGACAAAGATGGAGCAGGCTGGAGATGAAAGATGGAGGAACCAGAGCTCCCCATTATTCCTTTCCTCTGCAGTGGGAATTCCATTGTTTTCTTTGGGCTTGTCTGCACTTGCCCCCAGCTTCGAAGGGAGCATGTTACAGGGCAACGGGAGATGACTAATGAAGTGCTGGGGTGAATATGCAGCACTCCATTAGGCTAATTCTCCCTCGTGGCAACTTTGAAGCGTCAAACTTCCAAGTGCCACCGTGCGTGTAGCCACGGGCACTTTGAAGTAGCACAGGCCCTTTGAAGTGCCCGTGGGTACACGCATGCTGGCACTTGGAAGTATGATGCTTTGAAGGTGCTGCAGGGGAGAATTAGCCTAACGAAGAGCTGTGTATTCACTGCAGCACTTTATTAGTAATCTCCAGTCACCCTGATTAACATGCCCCCTTCGAAGTTGGGGGCAGTGTAGCTCCAGCCTTTGTGTAACAATATACTCCAAGATGGAGCCTGTCACATGTGCAGGTCACCTGTCCAAGTCGTTTTTAAGCCATCAGCCGTGGCTTGTCTGCTGGATTGCGTGTTCCCAGACTAGTTCCTCAGATGTGGATTGACCCATGAAGTGACTAAGTACTGCTATCCCCTCACAAGCCACACTCTCCCAGTTGGGTAGGCACATCTCTTACTGTGATCTTCACGGAGACCAATCTTTGGCATGCAAATACGCAGACAGTACTTATAACTTCAACTACAAAAATTAGACATGCACAAAAATAAGATTTACAGATCTAGCGGGTTATAACATTAAAAGTGATAGGTCACAAGTTGCCTTTTGTTCAAAGCAGGACCTTCAGCCTTGAGTTGACGCATCCCAGAGAACTGCTCTAACCACAAGTCTGGCTGTTCTGTGTTAGCAATCTCTTTCTCCCTCCCAGGTATAAGAAACCTTATGAATTAGCATTTTCCAATGGGCTCAGGGAAAAAAAATTGTTGAAAATTTCCAACCGGTTTACCCGTTGTTTAGAAACAATGTGTGTGAACAGAGAAGCATTTGATCTATAACTGCTAAAATGCCAGAAGGATGTAGACTCATTCATTATTTCTTTCTTCTAATGCCACTCCACTGTTTCATCTTTTTAATACCATTGATCTTTATTTTCTTTTATCTAGGAATTAATCACAGCCTGGTACATAGGATTTTTAGTTCTCATCTTCTCTTCTTTCCTTGTCTATCTGGTGGAAAAAGATGCAAATAACCAGTTTTCTACATATGCAGATGCTCTCTGGTGGGGCACGGTGAGTATAGAAAACTCATTTGAACTGTTTAATGAATACTGTTGAATATTTTTGTTACACAAGTGCACATATGAAAGTTTATAGTGGTCTTGAGTTTTCCAGTGCTTGTGCCCTGCATAGGAATGTACAGGTTTCATCTCCAAAAACTGGCATTCTCTTGTCCAGCAGGATGAGGGATGCTCCTAGACCAGAGAGCTGGGGCAGGAGAGCATCCAAGCTGGCCTCCCAGCAGCCCTGCTCAGAGCCATGTCTGGGCAACTGGCATCTGCCACCATGGAGCCAGGGTCAGGGTGCTGGTGTCCCTCCTGCTCAAAGCCAAGCCCGGGGCGCCTGCTGTGGCAGGCCAACGGGGGCAGCCAGGGACCAGGGGGGCATTCACTTCTCCTGGTCTGGCAAAATCCCTCATCCGATACCACTGAGGGCCTGAGGGTGCCAGCCAACAGAGGTGCAACCTGTACTGCTATGAAAAAGTATGTGCCACTACACCCTTCTGGTTTGATAGCATTTTATACTCTCTTTACCAGAGGTGACTGGTTGGCAGAGAATCTGGGAGGGTCACCAGCTGTATGACCCCACCCGCCGGATTAACCACTTCTGCCCAGGTCCCACCTGTCTCTGCACTGTTCCACCCTCTCCCACCCCTACTCAGCCTCTGCCCCACCTCTTCCATGCCATTGCTCCTTCCCCACCCTGCCTCTTTCCCCAAACTGAGGCAGCCCAGGTGACTAGAAAGGCTAGTGCCGGTAGCAGCCGTCCATTTCCCCAGTTGCTTGCCAGCTGTGGTAGGGAAAGGAAAACAAGTTGGCCCTCATTGCTTTGCTCCCGTAGCCACTGTGTTGCTCTGCTCCTTCCTGGGAATGGGTGGAGGAAGGGGGCATGATGTGTGGGAGTAATGACCCAGCTTCTGGTATGCTCCATGATCAGAGGGCTAGAAAGCTAACTTCCCCGTGTCAGGTCTTGTGTTGATAAGTGCTCAGTCAAACCCAAGACTTCCACCTCCATTCAGATGTATTCAAAATCTGATTGGCTGGGGGAAGCATTTTGAGCAATTAGCAAAATCAGTAATCATTCTGTCAATGGAGGGCATCCCTCATCTTTTTTCAAAATGGTCCATAATGTCGAGGTCTTACCAGCCTCAAAACTGCTCTTGTCTTCCTATATTCCCACGCAACATTGTGACATTCCTTTATTTTAAAATCCTTATCAGGCCAAGAGGCCATTCCTTTGGGAGGTAGACCCCATCACGGGCATGTTAACATTACAGCCAGTCACTGTCCCAGAAGCTAGCCTTGACAAAGCCACTTGAATATTTCAGCTACTGTAGTGTGGGGATGCATCCTTTCTACTTAACCTATCTTCCTCTAATAGTAACAGAGAGTAAGCCGTGCTAGTCTATACACTATCAAAACAAAAAGCAGTCAAGTAGCACTTTAAAGACTAGCAAAATAGTTTATTAGGTGAGCTTTCGTGGGACAGACCCACTTCTTCAGACCATATCCAGACCAGAACAGACTCAATATTTAAGACACAGAGAACCAAAAACAGTAAGCAAGGAGGACAAATCAGAAAAAGATAATCAAGGTGAGCAAATCAGAGAGTGGAGGGGTCGGGGGGAAGGTCAAGAATTAGATTGAGCCAAGTATGCAGACGAGCCCCTATAGTGACTCAGAAAGTTCCCATCACGATTTAAACCATGTGTTAATGTGCCGAATTTGAATATAAATGTCAGCTCGTCCACTTCTCTTTCTAAAACGGAGCGATAATTTCTCTTCAGTAACACACATACCTTTAGGTCATTGACAAAATGCCCCATTCCATTAAAATGTTGACTAACTGGTTTGTGGATCTGGAGTGTTTTGATGTCTGTTTTGTGCCCGTTGACCCTTTGTCTAAGGGAGTTAGAAGTCTGTCCAATATACAAAGCATCTGGGCATTGTTGGCACATGATGGCATATATGATGTTAGTAGAGGAGCATGAGAAAGTGCCCGTGATTCTGTGAGTAACCTGGTTAGGTCCAGTGATGGTATTTCCAGAGAGCAATGGAAACAGTCAAGGAGATGTTTACTATTTATGCATCCTGAACACCTTACATCCCATGTACTAAAGAAACTATTTCACTACCTCTGCTGAGTGATCACCGCTGCATTGAGCTGCACTGCTTTGACCACCTTTCAGAAGAGTGGCTTTTGCAAGGTTTGCAGGCATTTTCTTTGAAAATTGGTTTCTGTCAGACAATTGTCTAAGCCTGGACTTGGCTATATTTAGAACATTAAGTAATATAGTTCTTTTTGGCCACGTTTTCCACTAATCACAGGCTCCAGAATCCTTGGTGTTTATCCTATTGTTGTCCATCTTTCCTTTTAAAAATCAGTTTGCTCTCTTCCAGATGTGAGACACGTGGTGTTCCATTTGGAATTCCTAAACCCCTCTGTCCAATTTATTTTTTCAGAGGGTGAAATTTACTCTTCCTGCCTAAAGCTCTATGCAGAAGAAGTGCAGGGAGACAAAATCCTCCCACCAGCACAGTACCAGAGTGCAGAGCTGCTACACAGTCTCTCTCACACTTCTTCATCATGGGTTTTATTCCAGGCTCTGGGTAGGAATAGCACAACCCTTTTGTGCTGGTTTCCTTCAGTACTTCAGTACTGTAATGTGTACCTGTGCACCTTCCTCTCGCCATAGATCCAAGGTAACCTTTTGTGCCAGGGTATGGAGAGCTGGTATGGAGGCCATTTCTTTGGCACAGTGGAAACACGTCCCTTACAGATCTTGATATGGAGGTTCCGTGGCAAGATATTCTGCATTGGAATGAACTCTTTCTAGAACGAACGACATATCTCTGCTGGAAATGATTTCTATGATCTGTTCTCTCTGGTGTCTGTTATTGAACAGTCTTTTCCTGACAGCATGCCCAACAGCGCAAGCCTGTTTCTCATACTCCATATTTTAAATGCTGCAATCTTTTGGCTTGTTCTGCCTTTCAGACATCTGCCTAAATTGTGTTTGATAGTGGGGCAACATCTGGCACACATGCTGTAGTCAGAGGTGGGATAAATGTAGTGAGTGGTGGTAGTATCCCATTTACACAGGTACAGACTTCCAACACATACTGATCACTGTCATAATCTGTACTTGTGCTACATGACAATAACCCCTCCCTCTCCAGCTTTTTCTGAAGCATATATTCTGTCTCTGATTACGCTTTCACATAAAGGCGGGGAGTTGTGAACAGCTTTGCACAAATGCCATCCTTCTTGGCTTATACATGTACATCTGAGCTGATACACCTGGTGATTTGAGCTACTTCTTTCCTCAGTATAATAACAGGGATCTCTCACTCCACGTTGAGTGCCACAGCTATACGCAGGCTGCTGCTATGAGTCTCAGAGAGCAACACACGTTTTTTACTGTAATTTTGGCTTTCCGTATGCAAATTTGGGACATCCTGGCCAGGTCTACACTAAAAAATGAGGTTGCCCAAGCTGCACTGAAAAATCCATACTCTTGAGGGCTGCAGTTAAGCCAACGTTCCCCTTGGTGTTTCGAGTGTAGAAGAGGGGCCAGCAACACACGTGTCAAGAGTGGCATCTGAGCCAATTTTTACTTGCCCCTCCGCCCCTCATGCAGAGAGGAGCATAGAGATCCGCAGGCACCACTCGGTACCTGAAGGTGCACACCATGGTGAGCAGAGCTGCCATAGGAACGTGGGGATGTGCGAGCAGGATGGAGGAGGGGCGGGGTGGGCTGGGCTGGGCTGCAAGGGGGGTTGGCACAGAGCTGCTGGGAGCAGAGGGCTGGGCCCTTCAGACCAAAGGTGGGGTGGAGGCAGAGCTGCTCCCCATGCTTCTAGTGCCTCCCCCCAGCCTCCAGGAAAGGGGACTGACTTCTCTGACCCCATCTGTCCCCCCTCCAACTCCCAGGGACATAGACTGAGCCCCTCTAATCCCTCCTTGCCATCTGCCCTGGGGCAGGGATTTTTTAGTTCATCTGCCCCTGCCTCTGTCCCGTGTCTGGGACCGAGCCTTCTTGCTTTCCTTCCACCCTGTCTTGCTACCTTGCCAACTGCTGCCACCATCCTTTGGGCAGGCAGTTAATTGCAGTGAGGTGTTTGGAGGTCCTGTTTCCCCAGAGCTGCCCAGTTCTTCCCCCCAATCTAATTTGCCCCCCCACCAGCATATGCCAGCCCCCTTCTGCACACCAGGGTTCTCCCTCCTGCCACCAGCCACAGCTAAATGGTAAAACTCTGCATCTTAATTTATTCATGAATGACACTGTACAAAGTAGGACCATTAGTGACTTTAAAAAGTATCACTGTAGTCAGACCAAACAGGGAGGTCAAAAGATCAAATTTCAGCACTCCACCTCGGAAAGGTTGCTGACCCCTGGCCTAGGTCAGCCTAACTACTGCCTCTCACACAGATGGATTAACTGCAGTGATGGAAAAATCCCGCCTGTTGCGGTAAGTGAACATCTACATGAAAGTGCTACAGCAGCATGGCTGCAGCTCTACAGCCATGCTGCGGCCGTGTTTCTAGTGAACAGAAACCTTTGGTAATTTTTTTTTATACAGCCTTGTTGCAATATAGTTTCTGGTGCTTCTTTTCCCCCTGTGTGATTTGGAGTTTTTATGCTGCATCAGAGGCACAGCTTTAATGGTTCAAATGTGTTCGTAGAAAATACAACAACCTCCTGCACTTCCTTTGACCTTGTCTTCTTCCCTGTTATATTTCCTTTTTAATTGCTGGAGTTTTAAGTCTTTACATTGTAGTCTTTGGCACACGTCTGCTGAGCAAATTGTTGGAGCCTACTGCTGATTGTGACACTCAACGATACAATTACATGGGCATGAAAAACGACAGTACCTTTTGCACAATTCACACTTGCTCAGGTTCCCATCTTCGTTGAGAGACGATGCCTAATTCTTAATGGGGAGGACACACTTTAAAAGTTCTATGGGTGCATGTGATCACTCTACACATCACCTCTATTCATTGTTACCAAGTTATTCCTAGCCATTTTCTTAAATAACATTATTGTCCTTTACAGATGTGTTCTACAGGCTCTTATGTAAGAGATATTTCTAGTGTTTCTTTGTGAATGAGTATTTACTAGAAAAGTTTTTGCACTCTATGTATCTGACCTGTAGCTTTTCTTCCACATGCTTCTCTTACACATGGTGTTTGTTCATTGTTTTTAGATCACACTGACAACCATTGGCTATGGAGACAAAACTCCTCTAACTTGGCTTGGGAGGCTGCTTTCTGCTGGATTTGCTCTACTTGGCATTTCTTTCTTTGCACTACCTGCTGTGAGTATTCTTTGCACAAGTAAATAATAATAGAAATTCAATAACTCCTATGGTTGACATGATGTGAGAAGTTGCAGGAAGTTTTCAGCATAAAGGATCATTGTTGGAATATGTAAAGCTCCTTTACTAATGTTCAGACTTTTCTGGAGTGCCTTTTCATAGAGCAAGGGAATCTGATCATGCAGTTGGATATCTGTGTAAAGCCCCTTTTCCCATGGTGTTAGCCTGAAGCACTGTGTTGTTATGACTCCACTGCTTCTAAAACTGTACAATTACTCGCTTGTGAGCTAGTACCTCAGGTATGGCCATCTATTACCTAGCCACAGAGCTTAAGTAGTACATTATCCAGTATAAAAAAAAAGTATAAGCCCATACAGTCAGATATGAAGCAGAATTCTTTATTGGTTTAATTGATCCACTGTCAAAACTCATGGGAGGATAGGGCCCAAATGAAGGTGTCATTGCAAAGACTTATCATTGTATTTGTATGGGGTTTTGGTGTGAGCACAAATGGAAAAGATCTTTTTTTCTGGGATTTACTCCTGCTGCATTTTGAAAGATAGACTCATAGACTGGCAGAGCATTTCTCTCAGGGCTTTGAAATTATGGAGCAGATATTTTCTTCTGGATTTATAGCTGTTGGAAAAATTAGGACTTTGTGAGTGGGTGGCCTACAATGACCACATCAGATCTATCTGTCGACTATAGCAGAATGCATAAATCAGGCAGAAGCTGTAAACCATATTGTACACACAGGCTCCAAAGCTTTTGTAGCCATTGTGTCCAAAGCTTCTAATGGGCTCCTTTTTCCCCCTAACTTGTTCTATTTTCCTTAACCTGAAGCAAGCAAAAAGAAAACAATAAACTATAAATAAGCTTTTACTTTGCTCATTTGCCTTTGAATCTATCATAAAGGGGAGCCAGCATTTCACATACAGCTTTTGGCTTTGAGGCTGCCCCCATTTTTTGTAAAGAACTTCTGTAACCCCAGAGGCACTGAGACCACTGACAAGGGAGAGTGAAGTCTCTGCTCTACAGCCTTTGCTGAGAGGCAGCTGGCTTTTAGCTCCTGTGGCAGAGCACAGGGCTTTAACCCCTACGGTTGTAGGTTCAATCCATCCTGAGTCTTACACTTGAATTTCAAGCCTCCAGAGCTTCCCACCCTCTTTCCCCTCCAGCATGCTACCAGCTACTTTTTTGTTTTGTTTTCTTTTTGTTTTTCTCTTTGCAGGGTGACATGAGTCATAGTTATTTAGAGTGGGGAAATTCAAGCTCAGATGTATTAATGTTTTCCTATTAACCCATATGGCCCATCATTTGTCCATGCATTGACCCACGGTAGGTGCTTGGAGCTAGTCTCATTCAATTGAAGAGGTGCCTCACCTTGCCTGGCTGACCACCACGTTGTGATAGACTCATAGACTTTAAGGTCAGAAGGGACCATTATAATTATCTAGTCCAGTGGTTCTCAAACTGTGGCTATGTCTACACTACAGGGTCGAACTTCTGGGGTTCGATTTTACCCATCTGGGGTTTGAAATCAACCTATCAGGGTTCAGTATCAACCACTGTATTCCTCTCCCATTGACCTTCTTCAATGAGGACGGCCAGGTAAGTCAATTGCTGATATGTTGATTCTAGGTATGCAGTTGCTGTAGCTAGAATTACATATCTGCAGTCGACTTTCTTTCCTTAGAGAGCCTGTGTGTGGGACAACAAAGTGTGTCATGACTCTGTCACCAGGACTGGTGTTCTACTTGCTGGAGCCCAGAGCTGAAGCTGGAGCTGGTGCTGAAGCTGGAGCCCAAAGGTTATGAGCCTCCTGACAGGGGCTAAAGCATGTGGGCTTTGGCTTTGCTCTTCCACCCACCCCAGGTGATGGAGCTCAGGCTTTGGCCTCCACAAATGAAGAGGCAGGGCTTAGATGGGCTCAGACTTCGGTCCCGGGATCATGTGGTAATTGTTGTTGTCAGAATGGGGTCACAGTGCAATGAAGCTGAGAACTATTGATTTAGTCTGACCTTCTGCATGTCGCAGGCCACATGACTCCCACCCTCTCCTGTAATAGACCCACCCCCAACCTCCGACTGAGTTACTGATGTCTTCAACTCCTCCCTGCTGGCCCCCACACAAAGCAGCCAGGGAAGGGGAGCCTCCCACAGCAGCCCCAGCACCAGGCTACCACAGGCAGGGGAGAGGGGTCCCTCCTCACTGTCCCCAGCACAGAGCTGCCTTGACAAAGTGGCCAGCTCAGCAGGACCAGCTCCTAGGCAGGAGGACCCCAGGGCTCTGTGCGCTGCCTCTGTCATGCAGTTGAGAGCACCATGTGCTGTGTCCTGCAGGGAGTCATGCTCCACCCCCAGGATGCCTGCTGTCCATTTCTGGGGCTCGGCTCGGTGCCCTAGGACAGCAGGTACCAGGTAGCCAGCGTTAGCACCTTGGACCAGGAGTTGCTCACCTAAGCCAAAACCCTAAATCACTGCCCCATCCTGAGCATCTCCCGCCCACTGCCAACCTGGAGCCACCTCCTGCACCTCAAACCTCTCCACACTGGTATCACCCCAAAGCCCCCTCCAGCCCCCACTCTGTATCTCCTCATGCACCCCAGCTCTGATCCTGTCCCCAAAAATGGAGCTCCCCTCCTGCACTTCAAACCCCTCATCCCACCCAAGTCTGCACCCTAGCCAGAGTCCTTGCACCCCAACCCTCTGTCTCAGCCCTGAACCCCTCACCCTGTGATGCACAACCCCAGACAGAGCCCTCACATTTGTGTGCACCAAACCTGTGCCCCACCTCCCACACTCAGAAACTCTTTTCCTCACACCTGCCACATGAATTTTGTTATGTGCACCACCTTGGAGGTGATGTATTGCATGTCACCTCCACTTTGGCACACGTGACCACATTCATTCCCCTCAAGAGTGGGAAATATTAGCAGGTTCGCTGGTCGTAAAGTTGTCGGGAGGGTTGCCATATTTCTCCTCTCACTTTTGCACTGTGGCTGGTGGCTGTGCTGCCTCCAGACATGGCCATCTGACAAGCTGCAGCAGGTGGCCAGGAGCCACAGTCTGGAGGCAGAGCCACTGCTGCAGCTACCACTCAGCCAGCTCTCAGCCAGCAGCTACCACTCTCTGGTCAACCAGCTCTGAAGACAGTAGCACAGAAGTAAGGGGGGCATGGTATATATGGTATTGCCATGCTTACTTGTGTGCTGCTGCTCCTAAGGCGCTGCCTTCAGATCTGGGTGCCCAGCCAACAGCTGCCACAAGAGACTAGAAACTTACTTTTTCTTTATGATTGAAGGCTGAACTCATCACAGCCACCTGACTCCATGAGCTTTAAGGAAGACAATAAATTATGTTGAAACTCATTACAAAATTATGAGAGTTGGCAACGCTGTAAACTCATATAATGAACACTTATACATTAATTAATATTAATTAAACTGAAAAGCTTGCTGTATACAAACTATTTTTGAATTTTCTAATTTCAAAAATAACAACATAGGGTTGTGACTCTTTGGCCTTGTCTACACATGCTCCTGCCTTTCGGAAGGGGCATGTTAATGAGACACTTTGGAACAGGTAAATGAGGAGCCAACATGTATATTCAGTGCCTCGTTAGCATAATGGTGGCCAGCTGCCCTTCAAAAGTGCTGCTTTCGAAACACAGACTGAATGTATAGTTGTGGCTGCTTTGAAGTGTGATGCTTATTTTGAAGTGCTTGCGTCTAAACAACCAGTCTGTGTTTCAAAAGGAGCACTTTCAAAGCACAACTGGCCACCATTATGCTAACGAGGTGCTGAATATGAATGCCAGCACCTCATTAACCTGTTCCAAAGTGCCTCGTTAATGTGTCCCTTCCAAAAGGGAGGGGCATGTGTAGACACAGCCTTAGTGAAGCAGATACATCATTGGCTGCCTACACAAACACCTTGTTTGGAGAATCAGTAGCACACAAGAGCCTATAGCAAAGAATGGTTTAGATGAGCATCCACTCAGTGACAAGTCTGTAAATGTTCTTTCTTATGTATGGATTCTCACATCTTACTATGCATGGATACTATCTGTTGTTAAAACTCGTTCTGTGGCAAATATAGTTATTAGAAATAATGAGACAAAACAATGCCCATTTTGAATGGCAGTGCTTTATTTTTTGGCATCCTCACCAGTTCACCACTGATGTACTTAAACTAGTTTTTACAATGGCTTCCCTAATGATAAAAACTGTTGTGTTGTATTTTACTCTAGGGCATTCTTGGCTCAGGGTTTGCATTAAAAGTACAAGAACAGCATCGTCAGAAACATTTTGAGAAAAGGAGGAATCCAGCGGCCAGTTTAATTCAGGTAACTATCAAAGCAATGAGAGGATAAAATAGAGTTCTAAGTGCTCGTTAGATAAATTTTACCTCTTGTATTATGCAAAGTTCTGCAAAAATATTGTTTAAGTGCCACAAGTTGAACATTTTGTTAAGATGAACTGTGTTAAGTGAGCACCATATGCTTGTATAACATTATATTCAGCTTTTCAGGGCCTTGTTCATGCATTGTTGAATTTCAGATTAATATCCATGCCAAAATGGTTGTGTAAGGATGCAAATGATGTGCATGTATGTATGACATTTGATTATATAAATTACTTGGAAAAACAGATTTGATCACTAAAGGGCAAGATTAAGAGCTTGCACAGCACTCTTGTCCACATTCAATTACTTTACTACTGGGCTCACAGTACTCACGAGAGTAATATATTCCTTTAGAATGTAGTTTCCTGTCCAGAGAATTGCTTTCAATACCACTCCATCTGATAGCTAGAAAATACAGATTTGAATTCAACATACTTGTAAATGATCTGGAAAAAAGGATAAACAGTAAGGTGGCAAAATTTGCAGATGACACAAAACTCCTCCAAATAGTTAAGTCCCAACAGACTGTGAAGAGCTACAAAAGGATCTTAATAAATGGGGTGATTGGGCAACAAAATGGCAAATAAAATTCAATGTTGATAAATGCAAAGTAATCCACTTTGGAAAATATAATCCCAACTATACATATAAAATGATGGGGTCTGACTTAGCTGTTACCACTCAAGAAAGAGATCTTTGAATCATTGTGGGTAGTTCTCCGAAGACATGCACTCAGTGTGCAGCGGCAGTCAAAAAAGCTAACAAAATGTTGGGAATCATTAAGAGAGGAATAACTAACAAGACAGAAAATGTCTTATTACCTTTATATAAATCCATGATACATCCACATCTGGAATACTGTGTACAGTTGTGGTCACCGCATCTCAAAAAAGATATATTGGAATTGGAAGAGGTTCAGAAAAAGGCAACAAAAATGATTAAGGGTATGGTCTCTCTGCCATATGAGGAGAGATTAATAAGACTGGGACTTTTTAGCTTGGAAGAAAGAAGATTAATGGGGGATAGGGTAGAGGTATATAAAATCATGACTGGTGTGCAGAAAATAAATAAGGAATTGTTATTTACTCCTTCTCACAACACAAGAACTAGGGATCAGCAAATGAAATTAATGGGCATCAGGTTTAAAGCAAACAATAGGAAATATTTTTTCACACAGTGCACAGTTAACCTGTGGAACTCCTTGCTGGAGAACGTTGTGAAGACCAAGACTATCTTAGAGTTATAAAAGACTAGATAAATTCATGGGGGATAGGTCCATCAATGGTTATTAGACAGGATGAGCACGGAGGATGTTCCTAGCCTCTGTTTGCAAAAGTCTGGAAATGGGCGACAGGGACTTGATCACTTGATGGTTACCTGTTCTGTTCATTCTCTCTGGGACACCTGGCATTGGCCACTGTCAGAAGGCAGGGTATTGGGTCTGATGGACATATGGTCTGACCCAGTACATCTGTTCTTATGTTCTTGAAAGATGAGCATCTTTTCACCTGCTGTACTGAGGTGATGGTGCAGATCAATGTTTTAAAAGAGACAAAAGCAAATGAAAATGTTAATTTGTTCATTTAAACTGTAATTTTGTACAATTTAACTTTCTGTAATGGTGGAATTCAGCTTGCTGATACCCTGATATTGCAAGTCTGTCATTCTAAACAAAGGAAAAAAAGAATGAAATCAGTTTCCTACTGAACTTTATTGTATTTGAGGTACTGGACTGAAATGCAAATATCACCTTCATTTGCTTGTTTTGGAAACCAACTCATTTAAAAGTATGCCATATATTATCTCTTTTCATACTGGTGTGGCAAGTTAAAACACAGAACCTGAGCCATTCATATAGTATTGTTTCACTAAACTTATGAAAATAACAAAGGTATCTTTGGAATGTTTGGGCAGCTAATAAATAAGTAATTGATTTAGCATGATTGGGCACTTCTTCATTCTTTTTGGACCTACTGGAGTGTTTGTCATCCTACAAGCTATATACATTCTGATTTCATTCTTAGATGGAATTGTAAGTTTGGTTGATGAGGGATCAGTAAGGCATTTGATGTAGTACCAATGTGTCAGGTTCAATAAGTTTATCTGTGCAATTAGGTGCTACCCCAGGAGGCTACTATTATAAGCCTTGCTTCCTTACTTGCTTCTGTGCCCTGATTCCTGCCCTTGGCTTTGCTTCCTGGCTAGGTGTGACTTCTGCTTCTGCTCCCTGATCCTTGCCCTTGGCTTTACCTCCTAGCTCTGATATCTGGTTTCTGACTTAGCTTTGTCTCCTTCTGAATTCTGGTTCCTGACATTGGCCAAGCCTCACGCCACTGACTCCCAGTTCTTGACTTAGCCTCCACTCTTGGTGCTGATCCCTGGTTCCTTGCCTTCCATCGATCCCCCCGACTCTGATTCCTGATGTCTGACTCTGGCTCTAGCCACTAGGATATCCATCCATGACCTAGCCCTGGTTAATTATTTGGAACAAACTATCAAGAGAAGGGTGGAGTCTTTATGTGTTCAGAGCAAGACTAAATGCCTTTCTGAAAGATACTTTGGCCAAACACAAGCTATTGGGCTCAGCATAGGTGGCTGGATGAAATTTAATGGCTTGACTTATAAAGCAATTCAGACTAGATAATTTAATGGTCCCTTCTGGTCTTTAACTCTGTGAAGCTCTGAATAATTTTGGTGATAGATATTAAAATAAAGTATTCAAAAACTGTGTATTTTCTCACACTCAGCAGCAATAACAATCCATATTTGCACTTGAATAGCTGCAAACCTTTTAGATTCCAGAGCCCTGATTTCTCAAATGTCAGAGCATTGGAATTAACAGAGCAGTAAAATATTCAGATCCTCCACTGTCACGCCCCAATGTATTAAATTACCCATATGTTGGTGAGATTCTAAGCTAAGGTAAATTTGTGTTTCTACAATCTCCACTGATGTTAGTGGAGACCTGGCCTGTATCAGTATGGCATGACAGTGCATATTGGAAATGACGGACCAGTATCCAGGTGACCTCTTAACCTAACGGGCTAGACTATCAGCTTGTGTAAATTGGTGAAGCCAGTGTTGCTAGTACACCACTTTACACCAGCAGATGATCTGCCTCACCATTTTTGTCCCAACAGAAACAGCAGAGTTGCAAATACTTTCAGTACTGTGTATTTTCTTACCACACTCCAAATTATTTGTTTCATAGCTTTAAATACTCAGAAATGCCTGAATCAAGGAGCATGTTCTTGCTGTCATCTAATTTTTGTGGTTGGTTTTCACTTTCATTTGCAAATTGTGTGATGACTAAGAGTATATTTTAGTCAGGAGTATTTTTAGTAAAAGTCATGGAAAGGTCAAGGGCAGCAAACAAAAATGTACAGCCTGTGACCTGTCCCTGACTTGTACTACGTATTCCTGACTAAATCTGAGGGAGGGGGAGTGGCCCATAGGTGTTCGAGGGAGGGTGCCATGGCTGGTGCTGAGGAGAGCAGGTGACAGCAGCCCAGGACCCTCACTTGTGCTGGGAGGCGGGGGGTTGGCAGGGCTGACAAGCTCTCTACCTGGCTCTGTGTGGGTTCCACAAGAGGTGACATCCCTGTGCACCTAGACAGGCATGGCCAGGAGATTCAAATGCTGCCTCTGCCCCATGTGCCACCTCCATTGCTCCCACTGGCTGGGAACTGCTGCCAATGGGAGCAGTGAGGGTGGTGCCTGCAGGTGGAGGCAGTGCACATAGCTGCCTGATAATACTTCCTTCTAGGAGCTGAGGGACGGCCTTTTCACTCTTTCTGGGGCACTCCCTGAGGTAAATGCCACCAAGAGCCTCACCCCTTCCAGATCACCCCAGATCCCAGACCTGAGCCAACTCACACATCTAAACTCTTGCATCTCTGGGCAGGGATGGAGACACAATGGTCTGAGACTGCCCAGCTGCAGCTGGTGCAGCTGACCCAGCTGGCCCAGGGGCTGCCCAAGCTGCTCAGGTGGCCCCTAGTCCAGCCACACCAGCTGCTGCAGAAGTCTCAGAAATCCTGGAAAGTCACAGAATCTGTGACTTCTGTGACAAACTCGCAGCCTTAATTATGACTAGAGCTGAGTGTATATTTTTCAGTGAAGAGTCAAACAGAACTGTTTGCACAGTTGAACTGAATTGGGCAAATAGTTTCAGCCAAAAGAAATATTTCAAAAATTGGAAGATGTCTACATGGTTCATTTTGAAGTTGTCAAAACAAAACTTTTGACTTTTAATTTTGAAACCAGTTTTCATTTCTGAATTTAACTGTTTGTTTTTGAAAAAAATTAAAAAGTAATAGAACACCCAAAACAAATCACCCTTTTGCCCCATAAATTAGCAAGGTGAATACAACTTTTTTTTCAGCTAGAAAAACTGAAACACCTACATGATTTTTTTTGAACCTGAAACAATTTTTCTCTGATTTTTTTCCAGTTTGTCCCCCTCCAAAAAATACCAAAAAAATTGCTCGGTTCTAATTATGACACCCTTCTTACTTCAGTTTGCAACTTTGTGTAAGATTCTTCTTTGTGATTTTTACAGATAAATCACTGGACTGCTTTACATTCATGTTCTGTTTACTGTTTGCATTATGATATTCACCCACAAGTTATTACCCGTATTTTAACATGTTGTGATTATCAATTTTTGTTAGATTTTATTGGAATCAATGTTTATTTAGAGAGCCTAACAGGTAATGTTTTTGGTTTGAGCAAAGTCCAGACTTTCCATAATCAATATGGTGGCATTTTCATTTCACATATTGTTGGTTCCTTTGTGCTTTTCTATTGTTTCCTCATACCAGGCTGCTTGGCGGTTTTATTCCACTGATCCCAGCCGAACAAACCTGACTGCCACCTGGCGATATTATGAAAGTATTCTTCCACCCCTCAGGCATGTATCAGTGCTATGAATGATAAAAAAAAGCCATGACTTGTATTGGTTTACTAATCTGCTTTTCAATTTTTGTTTCATCCCCTGCTCCCTCTTGCCTTGTTTTTCTTTTTATCATATATCCTGCACGTAGTGTGTATGGCGTAGTTATGCGGCTGATGAGAAATCGGTTTCCATTGCTACCTGGAAGCCTCATTTGAAGGCCTTGCATACCTGCAGCCCTACAAAGTAGGTACAAATATGGCAGCTGGTGCTGTTCTTGATGTCTGTTCAAGCTTATAGAAAATTAGTATTTCTGTTTGGTTTGTCTCGTTCTCTCTCTCTTTCTCTCTCTCTCTCTCTCTCTCTCATTCTCTTCATTAAAGTCTCAACTAACAAATCTGAGCAGTATTACAGAGGCTCCAAATATAGTGGGGATAAATAGAATTAATTTCCATTTAACTATGATATATTACTATGCTAAAATACGGTATTAGGAGAATTTTTTCACAAATTCTCATCTGTGGCAGTTAATATTTTACTTGTATCCATGCACAGTACCTGCTATGTTTTAGCTGGAATCACTACATGCATTAATAATCGCAGCCTCTGTTTCAAAGTCACACTAATTCATCCTACTTACTGTAATAAAGACATATTAATATTTATAGGACTCGGACCTATTGGTTTCCACAGAAGGCGTTTTCTTTCATAGCTCAGTGAGTGGTGCTTGCTTGCTAACTGATGAACAAAGAACTACACCTCGATCTCCACTGGTGTAAATCAGGTTAGCTCCACTTAAGTCAGTAGAGCTGTGCTGCATCAGCTTTGGATCAGGCCCATAAAATTTTTTACACCAGCAGCAGATTCACTTGGACGTCATGTAATCATTTGTTCAATACAAACACCGCCTATTTTGCTAGTTACATTGCTTTATGCACAAACAACATTTCCTTGAGCAGAAGTTCGAATTTCACTTGTTGTCCTCATTAATCCTTTGAAATCAGCATGTTCATTTTACCTCTGTAGGGGAGCAGAGGCAATATAACTATTGCAGAGACTGCTCTTTTTCTCACAGGCAGTATTCTCCATTGCACTAAGAGGCTTTAGAAAGATCTCTGCTTCCAAAGTGACAAAGAAATTTGACATTCTGCCTCACTGGGAATGTAGCTTTTAGTCATAAATTCAGCTACACTAGGAGTTTGGATAGGGAATATTACCTCCTTGGATATACACACATAATCAATAGAATAAAACCATGTCCCTCTAAGGTCAATAGAGAGTATGTTGATGTCACAGCCTGAATGAAAATTCTCAGTACTTCAGCAGAAGTTCACTTGTTAAGAGGAATGATCTAAGATTATTCAGTAGTTCTGAAAAAAATAAACCAAGTCAGTATAACTACCCCAAATGTAGGACATATGCCTTGGAATAGGGGTTACTGTGTACAGCTTTGAAAGAAATGGCAGCCCTGCATGAAAGGTGCAGTAAACGTCCTACATTATTATTCTTATGATGACCAGTGCAAGAGACCAGCTGTTCATCTCAAACCTGTGTGAAGAACACCTACACAACACTAAAGAGAAGATTATGTGCCAAATAAACTTAGCCAAAAAGAGTTGGCTGAGTACAGAAAGCTGATCTGTGAATTTCAGAGTTCAGAAGACCTGAGCCATAAGTGATCCATTACCACAAGTATTCATCCTGAATGCTTCAAACTAAAAGTAGCTTTCAGATTAAAATAAAGCAGCAGAAATGTAGCACTTTAAAAACTAACAAAATGATTTACTCAGTAATGAGCTTTCATGGGACAAACCCCCTTCATCAGATCAAAGTGGGTCTGTCCCACAAAGCTCATCTCCGAATAAATAATTTTGTTCGTCTTTAAAGTGCTACATTTCTGCTGCTTTGTTTTGTCGGCGTACAGAGTAGCATGGCTACCCCTCTGTGACTTTTCAGATTAAAAGTTATCACGGAGTTCTGAAATACTGATTTTAATACATGTGAAATGTTGTTTGAGACAAATAGATATTCAGTCAAAACAAAAAAGCAGTAACGTAGCACTTTAAAGACTAACAAAATAATTTATTAGGTGAGCTTTCGTGGGACAGACCCACTTCTTCAGACCATAGCCAGACCAGAACAGACTCAATATTTAAGGCACAGAGAACCAAAAACGGTAATCAAGACTGACAAATCAGAAAAAAAATGATCAAGGTGAGCAAATCAGAGAGCAGAGGGGCGGGGTGGAGAGAGAAGAATTAGATTAAGCCAAGTATGCAAAAGAGTCATTGTGGGGGCTCTTTCGCATACTTGGCTTAATCTAATTTTTGACTCCCCGCCCCCCATTCTCTGATTTGCTCACCTTGACCATTTTTTTTCTGATTTGTCAACCTTGATTACTGTTTTTGGTTCTCTATGCCTTAAATATTGAGTCTGTTCTGGTCTGGCTATGCTCTGAAGAAGTGGGTCTGTCCCACAAAAGGTCACCTAATAAATTATTTTGTTAGTCTTTAAAGTGCTACTTGACTGCATTTTTGTTTTGATAGTATATAGATTAGCACAGCTTTCTCTCTGTTACTAATAGATATTCAGGTACAGGACTACCTTTGTGTAAATTAATTAATAAAGAGCTATAGAAATAAGCTCTAACCTGTCTTAAATAGTCTAGAATAGGGTTAAAGCCCAAGAAAAATAAAGCATAATAGCTGTGATTTTAAATACATTGCTGTGATATCCCAGTCCTAATTACATCAAACATGTTTCATTACTGCAGATAATTTTATCAAATGTACAGTCTACGCTTTCTGTTATATATGTGTCACCAATGCATTTTGCCTAAGTAAGTGCTTTGCCAACTCAGTCTGCAGTGGTATGTATTAAGCACGTTATGCATGTATTGAGGTTACTGAGAAGTTTATTTTCAGAAAGGAAGTTCTGAACGTTGCTTGAATGTTTTGTGCTTGCACTATAACCTGTGTGTTTCAAATTAATTTAATTAACACATCCATTTACAATGTAGCATTTCTCTAACTCCATTTGTAACGGTATATTAACAATTACTAACAAATTTGTTTTTTCTCTCCATACTCTGACACCTGAAGGAAAGAACAAGGGGAAGCTTCTAGCAGGTTTGTGGTTTTTCTATTTGTTATATATTTTTAAATCTCCAGACTTTATAATGGAGTGTCTTTTGTACAGTTCATTCAAAATAGGTTGGTAGCTAACACAGAGCTGTAATACTTGGAAAATAATCTCTGTAAACATTTCTTGCTGTTATCTGAAATCTGATTGTTATTTGGAGATGGTGAGATAAGCAGAAATTTGCCTTCTTGTCCTTGTTTTCCCATGGCAAAAGCTATAGGACTACTGCCACAGAGTGTGCCCCTTTTCTGAGGGGAGATCCCAGCTTTAGTGGTTTCAGAACAATGACTTAGGCATTCTCTCCAGTTCAGGGTCTGTGGGCCAAATTCTGCCAAAAGGTAGTCACAACTCTCGTTGATTTTGGTGGAGGTTGTAGCTTCCTCTTTGAATCTGCCTTCTAATTTCAGAGAATCCATCATCATTCTAGCACAAAAGGTGGATCTTCTCTGGCTCAGTTATCAGTCAGCTGAACACACAGCAGACACAACCTGTAACTACTGGTCTCCCCGTACTGACAGCTCAGATCCAAAGAGCAGAGACAGAAAGCGGTCAGATGGCTGGAAGAATAACTGCGCCACCCCACAAACTAGAAAGGGGGCAGGGGTTTGGGCGTCAGTTCTCCAGCACGAAAATAGTTGAGGAAGGTGTGGGGGTGACACCCAAAAACATTTTTTAAAAAGAAATAAAATATAGCCCAGAGCCAAACCAGCCCCCAAGTGCACATGGGACTTGTTACAATCCTGTAGCATTTATGGGCTGTGGAGCCACATTGAGGAGTTTGGACGTCTCAACAGCTGGGGTGAAAGTAAGATAATTTTTGTACAGGTAATGTCTTGTTCCATCTCCCCCCTGAGAGTGGGCTCAGGTCTGCGACTTGGGTGGGGATATTGTGGTACAACAGTACCTGTAAAAAAATTAAGTATGGGATGCCGTGCAGAGGGCTGGGGGTGGGTGGAGGTCAGGATAGGGAGCTTGGGGCATATAGGCAGGGAGTGCAGCCACCGTGCTGCCCAGTCACCAGATCCCCAATTCTAGTCTGTCCACTGGATCTCCAGTGCTGGCTGGGTACAGTGCCCATGCTGCTCGGCTGCCCAAACACCGGGGCTGGGGCCTGGCTGCTCTGTGGCCATGTTGCCCATGGTGTATGGACACAAGCAGTTTTTGTCGCTACAGAAGCTTCATTATTCTGATTCTTCTCTTGACGGGCATGTAATTCCTATTAACATTACATACATACCTCATGATGTTACTAGCTCCATTCTAAAATATCCATTACATGCACTTAACTTCGTCTGTGTTTCATACATAACCAGTTTTAGACTGTTGTCAACATGTCTTTTCATACGTAAATAATACCCCATTGAGCCCACTAGCAATTCACTCTTTTTGTTAATTGAACTGAACTGTATAGCACACAATCAAAACTATGCAAGCCCTGTTCAGATGTCATTTTTCTTTTAGCCACAATGTTCAAAAACTGATTTCAAATTTAATAAAAATATATTTGTAGGTGTGGTCAGTCATTACTTATCCCCTTGTATTATTTCCTCAAAAAGGATGATTTAGACAAAAGAGGAGGGAATTATGTCCACCTTTATACACACAGTTCTCTTTAAAGTAAATAGTACTTACACATATAAATCTCTGAACATCAAGATGATAGTATATCCCATGATAAAGGTAATGGTTCCCATTCTTAAAATAGCCTGGGGGGTGCAATGCTTCAATGCTTTTTCATTGATTTAGTACTAATGGAAGATGTGTGGCCATATGCTCTAAAAATCTCTACCAAAATTTTCTTAATGCTGCATATTAAATAGGCATCAAAATGCACTTTTTTCATACCATTAACAGACTGTGCAACGACTTCTACACAATAGCATGCTAACATTGAGTTTCCTAATGAAAAAGAAACACAGGTGAAAAGTTTTAAAGATTATCAATCATTTTTAATTAATAACTGATATCTTGTACTTTACTATAAACCCCACTGACCACTCAGTGTCTTTTTAAGTGAGGTGTTGTGTTATCATCACTGGCTGTTAATAGTTCTTATATAACTGTATGTTTACGTCAGTTAAAATATATATAAGGAATGTTGTCTTTTGCTTTAAATATTTAAATGCAATGTGTTGCAATGCACTTTCTTTGCTATCTTTTAGTTTTTAACTTCTTTTTATTATGATGCTGAGTGACTTGCATGTGATGCTGTGTGAACTAAATAAATGATGTCATTCTTTATATTAAAATGTGTGTGTAACTGCAGTACATTTGATTGCTTTGTGAAGATGCTCTTTCTTAATTCTGTTTTAATAAAACAAACAAGAAAATGTTTATGAGCTTATCTGAAAGTTATTATAATTTCTTCTCTATAAAAATTAATTTGGACATGTTACAGTATTTTTCCTTAGCTCCTATTTGAACATAGAACCTTTCAATTTGGAGGATAAAATTGAGCCTTTGAGCTGTGCATGAACATTAATTTTGCCAAGGAAATGTACAACAGATTGTATTTAGTATTTCTAAATATTATATGTGCTATTTTTTTCTGTTTTATAATATTAGATTAACTTTTTCTAGTATTTTCTTTGCAATAGGATAGATTATTGTGTAAATCAGTGCTAGATGTCTGCAAGCCATTTTAAATCTGAATTCCTATACACTGCATTATGTATAGATGTTTATAAAATGATTAATTAACTGAGTGAAATGTCTCCCTGCAGCACAAGGTCATTGCAGAGCATTTAATTTATGCCCCATATTCAGATCTTACTGGAGCTTCGAGTTTTGCATAGGCCTTGTGCTGATTCTCTCTTCAAGGGAATAAATTGCACCCAAGTAGTGTCTATTTTTATCATCCTTTTAAATAGATATATACCAAACAGTTGGCTGGATCTTGCATTTATTACTCTTAGCAATATTCTCTATTACAGTCCATGGGAGTTATGCCTGTATAGGAGTTCAAGAAAAGGCCTATTACTACTACCACCACTCTGGTGGTTCTTTTAAATACATTATATTTTGGAATCTCTATGTACCGTATCAGATTTGTATCTCAGAGCAGATATAAAATTATATCATTACCTTGTTTATTATCTGTGCCTTCACCGCTGTGAAAAGAAAATAATTGTCAGTGGCCTGGAACTTGTCCTGGCTTATATGGAAAAACCTTACTCCTTTCCTAGTACTGGAATGCTTAGTAATACAATCCTCTATTTCCCCTCACTCCTAGTAAGCTTTGTAGTAATAAACAGAAGCTCTTCAGGATGTACAGCTCTCGGAAACATAGGTATCCAGCATCCTGTCTATTCACATGATACTTGAGAATGCCACTAACATAAGGTGCATGATTAGTTTACTTCCTCTCCTTAGTGCTTTACAATTTCTTACTTCTCCTAGGGTCCTTTCTTGATTTTGTAAGTGCTTGTAATTTTCCCTGTTGCTTGTTGCCTGCAGTGCTGTATTAATACAATGGCAATAAAGTGTTGTACATTATAGTATAGTGTGTCAGCACCTCAAAATTCATGCAATCAAGCAACTGCAGTGTGCAGCACGCATTGGCTTTTCTAAGCCTGGGTATCTACTTCTGCCTGAGACTTGAACTTGGGAATGCTTGAGCCTATGAAGAGCTAAAACAATTCTTGGATAGTTGCATATCTATATTTTCCTAAATCCAAGAGGATTACTGCAACAGTAGAAGTTGTGTTTCCAAATCAAATGAATGTTAATTAGTGGAGACCACTAAGGTATACTAGGCTATGTCAATAACTTAGACTTATGGTTGCTACTCAGAAAAATTCCCTTGGAGGCAGTGCCTGAACTGGTTCTCTTTTTACAGCATAGAGATCTTCATGCTAAAGCAATGGTTCACTTGAGCTGGACTCTGTTGACTTCTTTATTTCATACCAAACATGATAATTCCTAGTTTGTGGATGTCGAGATCCACTATTCTGTGCCAAAAACTTGTGGCATAAATTTTTGTAAAGTTTTTATTAATTATTTCAAAAAGTCATTAGAATCCCAGCCTGAAGCTGTGAGCAAAATTATAGGTTCTATTTGTCCAGAGACTATTTAGAAACAAATGAACTCTTTTTTTCAAAACCACACACAAAAAACTTCAATGGTAGTCTCTTAAAATTCCATTCATACATTGAAATCTAAACCAAAATTATTTCCTTGCAATTCTTGCCTATGCTTATAGACAATACAAGGCATAACATGACCATTTTTGAATCCATACATCTAGCATGAGGCTGGTGAATTATCAGATATCGGGGTGTGTAGCTGAGGTTGATTTCAAAAGTCACATGCACCCAGTTTGAGTAACCCTAAAGTCCTAATGTAAATTGGTCCAGTAGAGAATATTGCTCATTACTCCTTCAGTGGAGCCACAGTGACCCCTACTGTCTGCCACCAGCTGTTCCTTCAGAAGAGAAGGACAGAAAACAAAGAATTTGGGAAAAAAGATAAAAAGGAGTACAAATCCCTCTGTAAGAGAGTTTGTGCATCTGTTGAACATCTGACTGGGAGAATGAGTAGGTGAGATGTCTTAACTATGGCCCTACCAAATTTATGGTCCATTTTGGTCCATTTCACAGTCATAGAATTTTTTAAAAAAATCATACATTTCATGGTTTCAGATATTTAAGTTTGAAATTTCACAGTGTTGTAACTGTCGGGGTCCTGATTCCACAGCAGATTGTGTGTGTGGGTTGCCAAGTTATTGTAGAGAGATAGTAGTATTACCACCCTTAATTCACCATTGCCTGCTGGTGTTAGCACTATCTTCAGAGCTGGGTGGCCAGAGAGCAGCAGCTGCTGGTCATGAGCCATGCTGTGAAGGCAACATCTGCATGAGTAATGCTGAATTAAGGATGGCATGGTATGGTATGGCCACTCTTACTTCTCTTCCATTGCTGCAGAGTTCGGCCCTCAACCAGCAGCGCAGATGTAAGGGTGTAGTGTGGCATTGCCGCACTTACGTCTGCACTGCTGCTGCCAGGTGCCACCTTCAGAGCTGGGCACATACCCACTAGTTGCCACCCTCTGGCCACCCCACTGAGAAGGCAGCACAGAAGAGAGGGTGACAATATCATGACTCTGCTCCCAGTAACTTTGTGATTTCCATCTTGCCCCCTTTTAGGTCAGGATCCCTGTTTTGAGAAACACTGATCTTGTCTCCTTGAAATCTGTGTAGCATAGGATAAAAGTATACAAAAGACCAGATTTCATGAGACAGACCAATTTTCACAGTCCATGATGCGTTTTTCCGGGCTGTGACTTTGGTAGGCTCCTCATTATAGTGCCTTCAGGGTAGAAAAGTTGAAGAATTCTTTTTTCCCGGAGGTTCCAGTTATAACTGAACCTCACTTTTAAGACAGGCCTACAGTACTGCTCAAATTGATCAAATTTACACTGCTCCTGGGTGTGAAACAGCCCCCCCTTCTGCCAACTTACACTTCTCACCAACATGGAGTAATTATGGCTGATGGGAGAGCGCTCTCCCATCAGCATAGCGTGTCTTCACCAGACATGCTACAGTGGCACAGTTTCATCAGTGCAGCTGTGCCAATGTAGCCCAATATTGTAGCTCTCCAAGACTTTAAAACTCCAGCACCATAGCTATAAAAATATACAGAATCCTGCAACAGACAGGAGAAGAACACAGCAGGTCAAAGATTACCATTTTTTATTCAACAAATAGAAAGGAATAAAAGATTGAAGAGATAAACTATAAGTAACAAAGAATATAGATGTTCCCCCCCCAAAAAAATTGTTATAGGGTAAGGGACGGTGGAGTTCATTTAGGTTCTGAACACCTGGGCCCTGATTCAATAGACTGTGCTGCTTCAGGAAACCACTTTACCATCTACATCCCTGAATTACCAACTTGAAGATTTTGCCATCTAGGTCAGCATTCAGGTTGGAGCTGCAAGAACCCTTGCAGGGAGGCTAGGAGGGCTTTGAAGCACTAATCCCAGAACCTGGCAGTTCACAGTAGTGTATGATCATATGCCACAGTCTACACGATCGATTTTCATGATGTCATTTTTGTATCTAATGGATATCAACAGGATGGCTTTCATTTAAGAAACTACATCCATGATATCTTTTTAAAAGATGGGAGAAAAGAGATTCGTATTAGTACAAATGAGTTGCATTAACAGAAGTAATATGTACTGGTCATCTAATTTTTTTTTTGCTTGCAGTAACTGAGGTAATAAAAGAAAAAGTATAGTCCTTATCAATCCTTGTGATGGCCACTTTATCCGTTTTCCAATCATGTTAATTAGTGTAGAATGAAAAGATGTGTCCAGAAAGCTTTTGCTTTATGGTATTTATCTAGAAAAATAATTACTTGATTTGATGCCTCTGGCTAGAGCAAATACAGTCTTTGGGAAGTTCCTCTATAAAGATTATGCCTATAATAAGAAATACATTTGCATTATGTAATTCATGCACACTACTGTGAATACATTGTAGTGTAGCTGTTAAATGACTGCCTCCTAGATTACAGTCTTATGACAGATGATAAACAGAAGTTAATAAGATTTGAACTGAGCTTTGAACTGCAATTGTTACTGTACAACAACCCTTAGAACTTGCTTTTCTTTCAGTTTATAGGTTCTGAGGGTCTTTTGTATTCAATACACTACAGGAGTTAGTGTTCCAGGTGTGATTAATATTTTGCAATGCAATGGAAAGAGACGATATTTCCCATTATCATCCCATGTTTGTTTCAACAATTGCTTACTTTGGGCAGAGGGAGAAAGGGATTAGATTAAGAAATTACAGACACAGGTATTCTTTAAAGGCTATAACATGCCATGTTAGTCTAATGAAGACCTTTCTACTGATGTGACGTTTTATGGCATTCTTGAAACTGACCTCATTATAAACTGCTCAGCATGTGCTTTGCTTGCTGCTCTACTGCCTCTCAGCCAGTCTCAGCTGTGTAAGACGTAGCGTGCTGCATGGGCAAAGATTGTTTGGTAATATGACATTTTAATAACCTCAGAAGCTCATGTGATTCCCTTTCATGTAGTTACATGTGAGAGCACTGTCTTTTCAGAATATAGCTCACTAAGCAGGTAGGCACGAAACAGTATGTTTTTCTTTTCAGGTGCAGAATACGTTTCAGTTGAAAACACTTCTTTTTAGTTTCCTACAGAAAAATACAGGGTCTATAAGGGAAGCAGAACCGGCTGCATCTCAGTTTACTGAGCAGCCGCAGCAGCAAGCAGATAGTCTTTGCTGTGAGCCCCCCAAAATGGTTTATTGCCACTGGAGCACCGTGTCCCCACTGCTAGTGCCAATATAGTCGCATGAGGCTCTCCCATGGATGGTCTGTCATGTATTCACAGTCTCTGCCCCAGCCTTTTATTGCTCTCTGGGGAGTACCTCTTTAATGTAGAGGACTCAGAGGCAGATTACTCTTTTATGCCACCCTAGGTCAGAACCAACTGGGGGCCCCTCCTGACCCCATCCACCTGCAGGCCCATCTCCCTCTCCCCTCCGTGTCCCAGAGCTCCCATGCTCCTATTGAATAGGATCAGTGTGCAAGAAAGCCTTCCCCTATAGAGGTGATTGAACTTAATTATTTTGATATAACACATCTCCATGCCTCCAAACTGCATATACAGTTTCAAAGTGGATTTCTCCATTCAGTTTCCCAACTGTTTGCCATATATAAAGGAGTGACAATGAATAATTCAAATAAATAAATCAATAGAGTGACATGAAAACAGGCCAGGTAGTCAACTAATGTATATTATGTAGCATATACAAACATGAACAAAATTGGATGTGCAATCTGTAAATTCAGGGCTCCCAAAATCCTATGCAGGGGTAAGTAGAAGGGGAAAGCCACAGGTTCACAAAGAAAAGCATTCTTTCTGTAGGTCTTCCAATGTACAGGTCACCTTAGATTAAGCAGTCACAATCACTGGCTTGGCCGGGCTATCTCAGATGTCTAATCCCAAAGTATCATCTGCTAGTGGCTGTTGCAGCTGATCAGATCCCAACTCAAAAACAGGAAATTGCTTTATTAAGCAAACAGTATAATATCACATTTTTGTGAATCAGCCACCACATCAATAACATTTCTTGGGGAGGGGGATGTTTGTTTTGGTTTTTGTCTTTTTCTAATGAAGGCTGCGGCAAAGAATTTTAAATTTATGTGATCATTAATAATCTGTATTTAATGCTGGGAAAATGTCATGCCTTGAAAATGCATGAACAGAATAGTAACATTAATCTTGCTCGTTTGAAAAACAAAAACTACATAGCATGCAGAAACAAAAGAACGATTTGTCTTGTTTATCTGTAGAGATTATCAGAAATGCACTGAGCTGGGCTTTCTTACATGGAAATATATTTGTAATCACCTAAAATTTAAGTCCCATCCTTAAAAGTATGACTGTAAGGTTAAATCATTATTACTGGATTACATTTTGTCGGACTAACAATGCATGAAGGCTACACTTACACCAGTGAGTTTTGCTGATGAAATGGCAGTTTTGTCCGGAAAACTGGTGGAATGTCCACACACAAAATGTGTTTTGTTGACAGTTTGTTAACAAAACTCAGCACTTTCACTGGCGGTGTTCTGCCTCAAAGCCATGAGGCGTAATGCTGCTCTCAACAGATTCTGTTGACAAAAATGGTATGTGGATGCACTGAGGGGACCTCCTCTTGACAGACAGGGCATCCACAGCAATGAGCAGCCTTGTCTGCTTTGCTTCCGCGTGCCTGTTTTGTCAAGAGAGCAGCCAGACAGTCCAGCTGCTCTGTCGACTCAGCAGCGCACTCTCCTGATTGGCTTTTGTGTGTGGCTGCACTTTGTCAACAGAAGTTTTGTCGGGAAATCTCTTCCAACAGTGACTTCTGTTGACAGAGCGCTGTAATGTAACCCGAGTCTATGTTTATAGCTTTTCATCTTTCCTGTGAGGTGTGTAATCAGTGATAGTGACTCTACAGAATTATACTTATTTCAAATGATTGTTATCCCAATGAATGAATATATTCCATGAAAGTTTGAAACACTAGTTAAGAATCTACATTGTCTTACATTATTTTCGTTGCTGGAAATAAATACCTATATGTCTATTGCATGACAAAGGACACTGGAATGAATTAAATATGAAATAATATACATTTCTCTCTGACAGCCAGAAGTTAAGTTTTAAAGAGCGGGTACGGATGGCTAGCCCAAGAGGACAGAGTATTAAGAACAGGCAGGCATCAGTTGGAGATCGACGGTCGCCAGGTACTGATGTTACTGCAGAGAGCAGCCCCACCAAAGTGCAAAAGAGCTGGAGCTTCAATGACCGAACCCGTTTCAGACCTTCACTGCGTCTGAAAAGTTCTCAGCCAAAACCAGTGGCAGATGGTGAGATATTTTTCATGTGTATTTTCCAATATACCTTATCCCCAGTTTCCCCTTTAACACAAACCAGCCAGACCTCCCCGACCATACATTCTCCACAGTTCTAGGAAAGTTAACTGCAGAGACTCGAGTTTCGAGAAGGGGTTACTAGAAGACAGGCTGCCTGACTGGGATAGAGTTCAAGGTGTAGTGCTTTTTCAGTGGTGTGTCAGTGCTAGTGGTGATGTCTGCGTCTCTGGGCTGAGAAGGGAGTTGTACCATTAGATGCTGTAACTTTTCATTTCCTTATCTTTATGGTTTTGTCTTAGGCAAATTATGGGTAAAATAATCTTAACAGACAATGGATAAACAAGATTGCAGTTTTGTGTGAGGACATTGTGAACTGTCAGAATTTTCCACAGAATGGAGATTCCAAGTTTTGTCCACTTCTGTTATTGGCTATGCCTCTCCCCTCGTCTTTCAACTAGCTAAGCACTTTCATGAAGATCCTGTTTTGGATATTTTTTAACTACTGAAACCCTCACTTCATCAAAGATCTTCCGCCATGATGTCACATCAGCATGGATCCAGTGACCCCTCTGGTCAGGGAGAGCCAAGGATTGGACCAGATGCAATTCATGGCTTGGGTGAACTGAGACAGTAAAGAAGCCTAGTGACAGCTACTAATGGGGAGAGGAGGGCAAGGCAACCTGAGTCTGTCCAAGTTCAACATGAAATCTAGTTAATTTAAAAAAGCAAGTTAAATGTAGTTTTGGAGAGAACAGTTGCCTCACTGTTCCCCTGCAAGGGTTGGGTTTCCCATTTTCCTATTTTATAAAGCTTTGGCTTCCCCCTGAAAGGCTCACATGTAAACAATAGGGAAATATAAGGGAACCAGCAAAGCTGACTGTGCACATAGTGCTGTGAACTGCAGAAACAAAAACCAGTTGACCAAAACAGAGATATGTCTCTTATCTAGTTTCATGATGTGTTCGTGTATATAACTTCTAATAATTGTGGATAATAAAAAATGAGACAAGACTCTTAGCTATCTACATCCCTTTAAGAGCACAACAGAGAATTCAAATACACTGTAAACCACAACTGCTCAACCAACCCCTTCAAGAAAAGCATCCATAAATAATCAGTGTTAGCAACATTCTGTTGAGGGCTGTAAAAGAAAAAAAGAAAGCCAAGCAGGCTGGGGCTCACTTGGACCATCAGAAGATCAGCAATCCAGAGCCTTGGGGAGTCCTCAGATACGCAGATCTTGAGACTCTCCTCTTGGGGGTTGAGCACTCCCTGCTGGTCTCACCAGCTCTGACAGAACAAAGGACCAGGAAGTAGTCTGTAAAATACAAGACTTTAAGTGGAAATTTCTTCACAGCTTAAAAAAAGCAATACCATGAATTGCACCTAGACATAAACTGATAATCAGTTGAGTTTGCTGAGCACAGGTGTAATATTCCTTTTAATTTTTACTGTTTATTTTATACTCCTATCTGTCATTCTCTAGCTACATCACAGTTAGGGATTTATTTCCTTTTTACCAGTTCCCTATCTTCACCAACTAAACTTTGCAAACAGCCATATATTTTTCCCCAGACATACTCTTGAAGCATCATAAAAAATAAGTAGGCCCTTCCCATGCAATCTTTGTTTTAGGAAAAAGATGCCATGAATTGCATCCTCAGCAATGTCTACTGATAAAAAATGAAATATAATTTATAATTCTTCACAGTTACACTTAAATACTTTCCAGTCCCTCAGAGTAACTGCAGACTGTATGGACGTTTCCAGCTGCACATCCATCTTTATGTACAGCAGCCAATAGAGATGTCCTTTTCTGCATCAGAAGGAGCAGCAGCTTTAAGTGAGTCCAGTTCTTTAGTGAAGTTTCCACTGTAAGAGTCTGTCCAGAAATTTCTAGGATCAGCGTCATCAAACTCATCTCCCACTTGCTTACTAACAACACCTCACACAGTATGTTCTGCAGCCTCATTTTTATCCCTTAGGTATGCACTGCCAACCCTGATAGGTTTTAAATTTTTCCTGACTTGCTATGGATTCCACAGTTGCTAAATGCTGTCTCCAGGTGGATGTTCAATAGAAAGAGTCTATAAACTGCATGTTTAGCTTAGAGTATTTTGACTTCTTACTAAGCAGAACTACAGAATGATATTTGTTGCAGTAGTGTTTTCTTACCACCCAGATATCAGGTCACTGTCTCAGTTTCCTTCATTAAGATATCTCCCACTGGCTAAATGTCCAGGCATTTTTGAGACTTTGGCCCTCCAACGAAAGCAAAAGCCCTCCTTTTCATAGAATCATAGAATGCTAGGACTGGAATGGACCTTGAGAGGTCATTGAGTCTAGCCCACTGCCCTCATGGCAGGACCAAGTACTGTCTAGACCATCCCTGATACACGTTTATCTAACCCATTCTTAAATATCTCCAGAGATGGAGATTCCACAACCTCATGAGGCAATTTATTCCGGCATTTGACCACCTTGACAGTTAGGAGCTTTTTCCTAATGTCCAACCTAAACCTCCCTTGCTGCAGTTTAAGCCCGTTGCCTCTTGACCTATCCTCAGAGGCCAAGAAGAACAAGTTTTTTCCCTCCTCCTTATGACACCCTTTTAGATACCTGAAACCTGAAAAAATACCTGAAAAAATCTGGGATAAACAATTGTTCATACACAAAACACCACACATATCTGACCCTCCTTGAACCGTGCCTTTAGTATAGGAGCTCAGCAGTCCATTTCCTGTAACAGGCATCCTCTCTTTTGATGCAGGTCTGGTACAAATGAGTCACTGACCTCCCATGCTACGGAGTTTCTTCATCCTTCCAGAACTAAACAACTCAATAGTCATTTGCCCATAGTATACCTTGTTCTTCCACCTCTAACACCGGAGAGTGACAATGGTTTCTTACCACCTCTTCTTGCAGCACCAGACTGGGGTCCCTAACTAACGGCAAGTGCTAGCAGATCTCCAGTCCACTTCACTACTGCAGTGCCCCAGGACTTTCCTTCATTTGCCTTCCCACCTGTCTAAATCTTTATCCCTTTAGTGCAGGACTCACAAACAGTCTCTGACTCCACTGAAAATCTTATTCTGCACAGGAAGAAGAGTTTCTTTTCTCTGCTGCCTCATTAGGCCTTGAATAACTTCCCCTTCCTTGCATTTTCTGTCTCTTCACAAACAGTTTCCACAGACATTCTTAATGGAATGCCAAGAGTGAGTCTACACTGTGGGAACAGGTCAATCCAATCTACGCAATACAAGTTACATTAGTAGTGGAGCTCAAATCAACATAGCTTAGATCTACTTACGTCAGGGTCCACACAACATGGGGTCAACAGAAAAACCCTCTTGCTGACTCCTCTTATTCTTCTCATTGTGGTGGAGTACCAGAATTGGTGGGAGAGCAATCAGTGGTTGATTTAGCATGTCTACACTAGACACAATAAATTGACCCACATTGGACAAATCACCATGCCCCATCCATCTGGCCTGTAGGGAAGACACATTCCAAGTCTTTCTGCACCTCTGGTTTCTTTTCTTCTTGAGGAACAAGATTTATTCCCCTTTTCCCCATCCAAATCACCATTTCTCCTCTTCTGAGTGAAATTAGGAATAGGCTCTAGCCTTTCATAAAGGGCTGACACACCCTGTTACATTGTCTTCTACCTTTTCATGATTTCAAGCCTTTGCAGGAGATATTATCATTCTCTGTAACATAAAGACTTTGTATAATTAAATGAATGAAACATGAAAGTGTTCAACAGTTCAGAAATTACAGACATATTTCATTTGATTAATTTAAAAGACCTCTCCAAGGAAATAGTTGATTTCTGTTCTTATCTCTAAGCTTAATGGCAGAAAGTTATAAACTCACATGAACTCTCTGCCTTTCCATTCCCTTGAGAGTACTCATATTGAATCTCAGGGTAAATACGTTATAAAAATCATGGGAAGAATGCAAATGTATACTTCATCCCCCGTACACTTAGTTATTACCATTTAATTTATGTGTTATAAATTTTTCTTTCAGTAATGCACACATCTTGCCCTCATCTAGGGTTCATTTGATCTGGGGCAGGTCTTCAGTTCAGTTATTTTTAAGCCCTCATTAATAAGCAATAACTGGTTAAAAGTTAAGGTGTTTGTCTGTAACCCTCTTACTGGATTTGTGTGATCTAATAAACAAATCTTGTGATAAAAAGATGTAGTGCTGTTAGCAATATATTAATTGATAATAGCAGGGTAATTTTTCTGCAATTTTTTAAACTGATAAAATAGCTCCTCTCACGTGTATATTGTTTTCACTGTAATTAATTAGTGAGATCTTATAAAAAGAGCCCTACCAAATTCACAGTCCATGGTGGTTTATTCCCTGGTCGTAGGATTTTTAAAATGTTAAATTTAATTATTTCTGAAATTTCATGGTGTTGTAATTGTAGTGTCCTGACCCAAGAAAGCGTTGCAGGTGGGTTGCTACCCTTACTTCTTCACAGCTGCCTGTAGCATCACTGCCTTCAGAACTGGGAACCTGAGGAGATGTGGCTGCTGGCCAGAAATACAGCTCTGAAGTCAAAACTACTGTTAGCAGAATGCCAAAGTAAGGATCACACAATATAGTATAGCCATCCTTATTCCTCTGATGCTGCCTGCAGAGCTAGGCCCTTTAGTCAGCAGCCACCACTCTCTGGCCACCCAGCTCAGAGACAGCAGTCATCTTCTTCTTGGCAGTCACTTGATAACAAGTAGGATATCTTCACATCACCCTCCTATTTATGAATCCATTGATGGCTGATCAGTCCAATTCTGGAGCTGAAGATCTTATCACAGAAGGGGCAGGTGTTGGTAGCCATAGGAGGGGCACAGGGCAATTTTTGACACTCTTCTCTTCTGCCTCTCCTTGTCTGCACTGCAGTGGGACCTCTCAAATTGTGCTATCCCTTCACAGATTAATCGTTCTCCACTGGGGACGGTCTTGGGCAAGGCTCTCTGAAGAGTCAACCCTCAAGCTGCGCTTTTTCATGTATGCCTCAGCATGTTTTTATGTTGCTTCTGCTGGGCCCCAATGCACCTCTGTCCTGCCTCCAACCTGGACAACAGAATCTGGTTCGAGAGGTGCTGCTCAGACATCCAGACAATGTAACCAGTGCAATGAAATTGTTGATGAATGATAATGGTTTCAATGCTAGTTATGTTCAACTCTTCCAGGGTGCTAGTGTTCATACCCCATCCTCTCAAGAGATATTTAGGATTCTCCTGAGACAGCATTGATGATCTAGTGCCTTTAAATGATACATGTATGTTGTCCAGGTTTCACATGTGTACAATAGCATTGGAACAACCAATACAGGTATACAAGGAGCTTTGCCTTGGGATAGATTTCCCAGTTTTCAAAGACCCCTTTGTCTCAGGTGGGCCAAAGCAGAGCTTGCCTGGCTCCGACAATGCTGGATTTCCACATCAATGTCAACTTTGGCAGAAAGATGACTTCCAAAGTGTGGGAAGTGCTCCACATTTTCCAGCAGTTCTCCCTGGACTTCAGTAGAAGGTACATGAGATTGTCCTGTCAGTGAAGGCTGGTGGAGCACCTTGGTCTTTTTGATATTCAGTGTGAGGCCAAGAGTCTCATATATTTCAGTGAAGGCTCTTAAGGTGGTGTGAAGGGAAGTGGGAGAAAGAGCGACAACCATGTTGTCATCTGTGTACTGGAGCTCCATGATCGAGCTTGTGGAGGTTTTGCTTTAGCCTTCAGTCTCCTGAGACTGAAAAGCTTTCTGTTCATTCTATATACAATCTTCATGCCATCTGGAAGCCTGCCATCAATTAGGTGAATCACAGGGCTGGAAGGGACCTCCAGAGGTCATCTAGTTCAGCCCCTTGCCTAAAGCAGGATCAACCTCAACTAAGTCATTCCAGCCAGGACCTTGTCAAGCTGGGACTTAAAAACCTCTAGGGTTGGAAAATCCACCACCTGTCTAGGCAATGCATTCCAGTGCTTCACCACCCTCCTGGTGAAGTATTTATTCCTAATATCCAATCTACTCCTCTCCTTCTGTAACTTCAGACCATTGCTCCTTGTTCTGCCATCTGTCACCAGTGAGAATGGTTTCTCTCCATCCTCTTTAGAGCTCCCCTTCAGGAAGCTGAGGGCTGCTATTAAATCACCCCTCAGTCTTCTCTTCTGTAAACTAAATAAGCCCAAATCCCTCAGCCTCTTCTCATAGGTCATGTGCTCCAGCCCCTTAATCATTTTTATTGCCTTCCGCTGAACCTGCTCCAGCACATTCACATCCTTTTTATACCGGGGGGGCCCAAAACTGTACACAATATTCCAGATGTGGCCTGACCAGTGCTGAATAGAAGGGAGGAACTTCTAGATCTTCTCTAGATCTGCTCGCAGTACTTCTCCTAATGCACCCTAATATGCTGTTAGCCTTCTTGGCTACAAGGGCACACTGTTTACTCATAGCCAGCCTTTCATCCAGCATAACCCCTCAGTCCCTTTCTGCTGTACTACTGCTTAGCCAGTCAGTCCCCAGCCAATAACAATGCTTGGGAATCTTCTGTCCCAAGTGCAGGACTCTACACTTCTCCTTGTTGAGCCACATCAGATTTCTTTTGGCCCAATCCTCCAATTTATCTGGGTCACTCTGGATCCTATCTCTACTCTCCAACGTATCTACCTCTCCCCCTAACTTACTGTCGTCTGCAAACCTGCTGAAGGTGCAATCCAGTCCCTCATTCAGGTCATTAATAAAGATGTCGAACAACACCAGCCCCAGAACCGAGCCTTGTGGCACTCTGCTTGAAACTGACCACCATCCGGATATTGAGCCGTTGACCACTACCCATTGGGCCCAACCATCAAGCCAGCTTTCTATCCATCTGTAACACGTCCCGTGACGCCCAGCCCCTTGGTCTAGGGCGGGCGGCAGTTCACCCGAGTTATATAGTTCTGGGCCCAGCCCTCAGTCCAGGGCGGGGCAGCAGTTCACAAGAGTTATATAGTTCTGGGCCCAGCCCTCAGTCCAGGGCGGGGCAGCAGTTCACAAGAGTTATATAGTTCTGGGCCCAGCCCTCAGTCCAGGGCGGGGCAGCAGTTCACAAGAGGCAAGCACCTGCCCAGCCCTCAGTTTGGGGCGGGGCAGCAACACAAGGATAAGCACCGGCCCAACCCTCAGTTTGGGGCGGGGCAGCAACACAAAGGAAAAACACCAGCCCAGCCCTCAGTTTGGGGCGGGGCAGCAACACAAGGATACGCACCGGCCCAACCCTCAGTTTGGGGCAGGGCAGCAACACAAGGGACTATAGACAGGCTCAGCGGGGGCTGGCCCTGTCAGGGAGGGGGGTAGGGGGTCGCAGGCCCTCCCGCTCCACTGCGACCCGGCCCGGGGCCCTGGGGGTCGCTCACATGCAACCCCGGCAGTGGGGATCCAGGCCGCAACACACTGCCATTGGTTCGTGAGCGACGTTCCCCGGGCCACTTCCTACCTCACCCTCTGTTGGCGGCAGGTCCCAGTCCATCTGGTCGAGGGGTCCTCCTAGGTCGGTCTCCTCTGGGTCATCCACCTGTGGGGGCCCTGGCCAATCGTCCATGACCACGTCGTTAGGGTAGTCAGGCGGTGGCAATACAGGAGATGCAGGGCGGTCCTGGGTCCGAATGTTATAGGGATCCGCCGGGGCTCTGAGGCAGCCTGCTCCCGGGGCCTCTTCCACGGCAGGGGGTCTCCACCGGCGGGAAGGTCCTGGTAGGTCCGGGAAGTCCGGGTAGTCTCCTTGGGGCATACGGATGCGGAGTTGCGTGGAGCCTCTGGGGGCCTGCTCCTCCCGCCTGGCTGGGCGGCTGCAGGCCCTCTCCCTTTGGCCCCGGGGAGCTCGTGCAGGCACGTCCTCCTTGCCCGGAGGCCCAGCACTGAATGGTGCCCGAGTCCCGCCTTTGGCTCTTCTAGCCCTTGGCCCCGCCCTCTGAGGGGCGGGCCTCTGGTCTCCTGACTCCGGCCCCGCCCACCAGGGCCTTGGCATAGCTTCCCCGGCCTCTGGGTCCGCAGGAGGCCATACTGACCCACTACACCATCTTATAGTCCATGAATCCAATCCATACTCCCTCAACCTATGGGCAAGAATGTTGTGGGAGTCTGTATCAAAAGCTTTGCTGAAGTCAAGGTGTATCATATCCACTGACTTCCCCATGTCCACAGAGCATGTTACCTCGTCATAGAAGCTAATCAGATTGGTCAGGCAGGACTTGCCCCTGGTGAATCCATGTTGCCTACTCTTGATCACTTTCCAAGTGCTCCAAAATGGATTCCTTGAGTATCCCCATTGAGGTAAGGCTGACCAGTCTATAGTTTCCTGGATTGTCCTTCTTTCCTTTTTTAAAGATGGGCACCACATTTGCCTTTTTCCAGTCATCCAGGATCTCTCCCAGTCTCCAAGAGTCTTCAAAGATAATGGCCAAAGACTCAGCAATGACGTCTGCCAATTCCCTCAGTACCCTTGGGCACATTAAATCCAGACCCACGGATTTGTGTACATCTAGTTTTTCTAGATAGCTCTTAGCTCATTCCTTTCCCACCAATGGCTGTCATCCACCTTACCACACTGCATTGTGTAGCACCGCAGTGTGGGAGCTGTCCCTGTCCATGAAGACTGAGGCAAAAAAAGCATTTGAGTACTTCAGCTTTTCTTACATCATCTGTCACTAGGTTACATCTTTCATCCAGTACTGGCCCTGCGCCTTCCCTGATAACACTTTTATTGTTAACATGCCTGTAGAAACCCCTCGTTACCCTTCACATCCCTTGCCAGCCGCAGTTCCAACTGTGCTTTTGATTTCTTGATTGCTGTCCAGCATTCTCCAGCCATATATTTATACTCCTCCTTAGTCAACTGTCCATGTTGCCGTTGCTTATATGCATCCTTTTTGAGTTTAAGCTGACCAAGGATTTCCCTGCTAAGCCAAGCTGGTTGCCTGCCGTATTTGTATTTCTTGTTATACAGCAGGATGGTTTGTTCCTGTGACTTCAGTATGACTTCTTTAAAATACTGCCAGTTCTCTTGAGATCTTTTCCCCTTCATCTTCGTTTCCCAAGGGATCCGACCCATCAGTTCTCTCAAAGAGTTGAAGTCTGCTCTTTTGAAATCAAGGGTCTATATATTACTGCTCACCTTTCTTCCTTTTGTCAGGATCCTGAAATCTACCATCTCATGGCCACTGCAGCCCAGGTTGCTGCCAATGGCAGTGAAGATGCCGAACAATGATGGGGCAATGATGCAGCCTAGTTTGACTCCCATTTTGATCTCAAAGGGGCTGCTTTGGGATCCACTGTTGCTCAGTACTGTGGCAATCACATTGTTGTGAAGCAGCCTCAAGATGCTAATGAATTTTCTGGGAAGACAATCTTTGAGAGGATGTCCCACAGGGCGCTGTGACTGACTGAGTCGAATGCTTTGATCAGATCTGCAGAGCTGAGCCCTTAGTCAGCTGCCACCACTTCCTTGCCACTGTGACAGGGTTAGGCCAGAAAGATAGCTTTGAGAGAGAGAGAGGGGCAACATCTGGCCAAGGAACAGCAGGCTACCCCAAGACAGTGGGGAACAGCTGAGCTGGAGAAGCAGCCAAGAAGGTGCTGCTACAAATCAATTAGAGCCAGTTGAGCTCACTTTAGGTTGTGTAGGACTGGTTAAAAGGCCTCACCTGCTGGGTACCTGGGGAGGGGAAGGGACGAGGAGGTTGGAGTGGTGAGCACAGAGGAGGTGAGAGCAAGAATGAGTTAGAGAACAGAGGAAGAGCTTTAGAAGTGCCTGGAAGAGTCCCTACTGGGAAAGTTTGGGGCTTCCCTCCCCACAGGCAATCGGGGGGAAAGGGCTTGTCCCCCAGCCCTTTCAACCCCAGGGGCATCCGGGCTGATTGCAGCCCAAGCCCATAGGACTTGAGTTGCTGGTGGGATGCTGAACAGGGTGAAGGGTCTTGAGCCCAGGAATGGGGCTGACTCTGCCACACCACCCACCTCAGAGACAGCAGCACAGAAGTAAAGACAACACGGGTATGGCACTGCCACCCTAACTTTTGCACAGCTGCTGGCAGGATGCTGCCTAAGGAGCTGGGCACACAGCCCACATCACAACCACCACTCTCCAGCTGCCGAGCACTGAAGGCAGTGTAGAAATAAGCATTGCAATACCATGAACCTCCTAAAATGCCCCTGTAACTTTTGGGTCAGGACCTCGAAGTTGAGAAACACTGGTCTCCCTGGTGAAATTTGCATAGTATAGGGTAAAAAGCACACACAAGGTCTGATTTCGTGGGAGATCACCTAATTTCATAGACCGTGATGCATTTTGCCTGGCCCCTTTTGCCTGTGCGGTAGGGACCTGCTTATAAAACATAATCCACCATTCTAGTGTAAACTCTGAGCCAGATCTTTTGTTGTAAATCAGCTTTCCTCCATTGGTTTCAATAGAGTAATTTCAATTTACATTGATGGGTTGGTCCTGTGATTTTCACTTACCGTATATATCCGCAATACATGCTCAAGGTCTGATTGTTGAAACTTTATGCGTAGAGATGAGTAGTCAGTTACTTGCAAGGGTCTCATTGCCTAGATGAATGTTTAGCGATATGGGTAAGGGTTACCCAACTGGCCAATCAGAGAGAGAAAGAGACTGTAGAACTTGATGTGGTACAAAGGTTTTACTGGACGACCACACACAGGTGGTGAAACCATGAGTTATGAAATCATGTTAAGCCATTTTACCACACCGCAACAGCAGTCAATCTGCATATGCCAAATACGTTAATATTTTAGGAATGCTTTCAAATTTTTAAAAACGGTGGTGCTACTGTCCTTCATAACCTTCTGCATGTAAAGCTATGTACCTTCATTACCATTACCAAGCTGCTGGAGACTCAGTTTTTTCAATAGAAAGGGCGAGGGAGCTGGGACCAGGACCAAGCTGAGCCTGATAGGGATTGCTTGCTGGGCGCTGAAGTCATTCCTCCTGCTACACCAGACCAAAACTGGGTGTTTGGGCTGAAGAATTTCCAGTGTTGATGTCCCCAAGGACAAGGGATTTAGAATTTCGGAGCTCACCCCAACAGAACTGTTTTGTGGGCAGAATACAAGAATGATGCAGTCAAAGATGCATGATATTTGCCCCACAACTCGGCATTTTGTCCCATAGCCTGCCTGCTCTTTTTTATAAGGCCATACCTTAACCAGGCCCATATTAAGGAATTTCTGCAGAGAGAAGGGGGGTTGTAAATGTGAACCGCAATTGTCTAAATATAAATAAGTTCAAAATAGTCATGCAATGATTGTGCATAAGAGAGGTTAGTGAAAAATCTGAATGGAAAAAGTGACTGGTAAAATGATTTTGTTATAACATACTGAAAATTTATACAGTAATAAAGGTTTTATAGAAATTACCTTCTAGGATCTTGTTGTAATATCCTAAATAAAAACAATTTTCCCTCATCCCGCTCCCGTTCCCGTAGCCAGCTGCCAAAGGCACAGTGGGAAATATAGTCCCTTCCCTTCTCCAGAGCCAGCTCTCTTGTCAGGGAGCTGGCCAAGGAACTACTGCTCTCAGGGTGCCTTGGATTCCCCCATCATGCCCTGCAGGCTACCCCTGCACAGCTCAGCTGGAAGGAAGGAAGAGGGGACTGGGGGAAGGGATGCATTCATAGCCTTCACACACTCCCTGCATACAGGCCAGTTGATGTGTGGTGTTTATAAAGATATGAGATGTGTTTGTTTGTATAACTAGATTGATACATATTAATTAGATATGGGTTTTTAAAATTTTAGAATTTTAAAAATTAAAAAGAGTCAAAACAAAATTGTCCTTTCATATTCTCCCTTTATGGCCAGGGACTCACAGATCAGTTAGTGAATCACTAGTATGATGTAATCAGCAATTTTAATTATAGAACTAGAGTACATAAAATTAATAGGTTTTTTTTTTAATCTTACGATTCTGCAGTCATCACTCAACATAAAAGGAACTCCTTTTTAATTAAGTATCAGGAGCCATTCCATGAAATATAGCCAATATTTTTACAGAACATTTTTTTCAGAAGTTTAATAACAACTAAAGCTAACTGATAATTATTAGATGGGAATCTTTCTGCAGTGTCCATTATACACACAGAATTTTACATTTTAGGATCATGCATGAATTATTTGATAACCAATAAAAATGAGACTTCTGATCTTAGAGAAATATAGCCTGAGAGAAGTTTGACATCTGTGAGGTGGCACCTCCCTTAACTAGAGTTCACAGCTGTGACCTGTTCTCCTGGAGTTAAGCACTGAAGTCAGGTTAATCCTTTCTGACAAAAACTGCCATGGCTGTCTTTTACTCAGTAGGGGAGGAGGTAGCACTCAGCAAGGACGTGGAGCAGGGACTTCAACCCTGTTCTTCCCACTGGTAGGTGAATGCCCTAACCATTGGGCTATGGGTATTATGTCTGTAACACCAACAGAACCCAGTTGCTGGCACCAGGGATTGAACCTGTGCTCATAGGGGCTAAAGCCCTGTGCTCTACTGCATGAACTAAAGGCCAGCTGGCACTCAGCTAAGGCTGTAGAGCAGAGACTTCACTCACCGTAGTATGAGGTCTCAGTGCCTCTGGGTACTACATGCTTCCCTGGGCTTAGGAAGCAAATCCCAAGTTTTTAGACCCTCCAGTAGTTCATCCTGGACAGGCCCCCAGTTGTAATGCCAACAGACCCAGGTTGCTGGCCCCAGGGTTTGAATCTGTGATCATAGGGGCTAAAGCCCTGGGCTCTACCATATGAGCTAAAGGCCAGCTGGCTCTCAGCCAAGGCTGTAGAGCAGAGACTTTGCTCACCTTCGTATGAGGTCTCAGTGCCTCTGGGTTCTACATGTAGAAGCCATTCCGCTTTGCTTAAAACACTGAAAAGTTCATTAGAATAAGGAATTGAAATCAGATCTCATGCATTCCTGGTGAATGACCCAATCAGTAGCCTATAGAATCAAAAAATCTTTTAGTTGCTTGATCTCTCTCTGCCTCAGAATGCCTATTGAATTGGGCCTCACAGCGAAGATAGGTGGGGCAATGTCTACCCTGAGGCACCAACTGGGGCTGGGCATGAGCTGGGCATCAGGACCAAGGCTGCTTTGAGCACGTCTTCCGTCAGGAATGTTAGGCACCTAGGGCAGGGCTGAGCAAACTTTTTATGTCAGGCCCCATTTTTCATCCCTGAAATTAGCTGGCCAAACCTGAGGGAGAACCACAGGAGGGGTTGTGGGGGTGGGCGCACTTGGGAATGCAGGGCTGGGGGGCTCCAGGGGGTGCCCTGAAGTGGGAGGGATGCTCCGGGAGAGGACCCCAGAAGGGCATGCATGGGATTCAAGGGGTGCCCCAAAGGGGGAGGGGCAAATGGGGGGTAATTTGAAGGGAGGAGGACTGCTTGGTGGGGATGGCCAGGAGAACTCCAGGGACTCACCTGCATCACCTTGTAGGTGTTGCCCTTGCTGCTCTACTGTCTGCAGAACTTGGTGCCACTGTAGAGCAGAGGGGTGGTGATCCCGGGCTGTGCTGTGTGCAGGGGGGGATGGTGCGTTCCCCTCACCTCGTGCAGCAGCACTCAGTCTGCACGAGCATCTCAGGACTTGCAGGGGTCGCTGGGTGACAGTGCACTGTGGGGACCAAACCGCCCATCTTATCCAGCCAAGAGTTTGCTGGCTGCCTGTGTGGCCTGATGCAGAGCCTCCCAGAAATGCCTCCACACATTCTGATTGGCCCAGTGGGTGCTGCAGTGAGCGGGGTGCCATTCCTATTGGTCACCACATTCCCTTGGCAACAGTGGCAGTGGCGGCTGTGGGGGAGGGTGTGAGCCAGGAAGCTGGGGAAGCCGGTTTGGTTCACAGGGGAGGCAGAGGAAGCTGCAGGCAGTGGGAGACTGATCATGCTGTGCCTCCGCTTACAAAAATTTACACCTCCCCACTTCGCACACCCCTGACCTAGGGGACTTGATTGGCAGAAACTGGGGCACTTAGGGAATTTAGAGATACTGGGTTTGTCTGTAGGAGTAAGGGGCAACTGAGCAGAGAGTTTGATTATGTAATAATTTGGATGTAGGTGCCTAAATTCCTTTGTGGATCTAGCCCTAAAGATTTAGCATGTAAAGAGAAAATAATTTCCTGCATATGTTCATATAGACAGATAACCTTAGAACATACAGATGAGTTCAGTGATATTCTAAGACTGGTGAAATTAAAATTCATCATTATTGTCATATGACAATGAGAGACTCATAGAAAGAGCTGTTCTTCTAACTGTGAAATATAATGTAGTTAGGATAAGGAAAACCATGTTATTCCTGAAACATTGTCTTTCTGTCTGTCTAGCTGTACAGCATTTGTCTTGAACGTTCCCTAGATCCAATGGTGCTTCACACCTGCTTCATGTTTTGAAAAGTAAAAGAATATCCACATTCTTGCAGCCATGTGTTTAAAGTTTAAGTTTAAAATATTAAAGCATATTTTTGCAGTTGATAGTTCTATATTAAATAGTTGTTAATGTATAATATATAGCCAAAAGCTTTGTTTAAATTGATGTTTCAATAATTTGTGTAAATATTTCGAACACATTATGGTACACACAGTAATGTGTGTGTTTCATTTGAATATATGATACATAAAGTAATGTTACATATTATCAAATTGCAACAATGTATAGTATTTGTCCTGATTCTTTTAGAAACAAGATCAGATTTTATTTTTAGCATTATTTAGCATTATACAGTAAACCCTTTCGTATTCAGCAGCCCCAGGACTGGGAGGTTGCCAGATATTCACATATTCTGGATAATAGACAGTTATAACTAGCAGTGCATAACACTAAAGAAAACAAGATTAGATATTAAGATACACACAAAAATATATGCAAAGTACTCTTTTTTTTAACCAATAACAGTAGTATTGTACACTGTAAACTTTTACTGGATTTGCTTGTATTTACTTTCACTGTACTGTACTGTACTTATAGAAAACATAACTAAAATTTACTTACGGTTAAAATGCCCCTTATTTGAGAGCTCTGGATGACAGCATGCCGGTTAAGACAGAGTTTACTGAACTGGGGTTCAGAGCTAGACAGTAGCTAGACTTTGATGAATATTAGATTATTGTTGCTAGCATCTGTCTGTTCCCAAAGCAAATGAAAGGGAAGAGGATAAAAGCTTTTCATTTCGCTTGAAGAGGTAGATATGTCTTGAATGTTACTGACATTGTTAGTACAGTGCTGTGAGGAAGATCAGAGTAATGTCTGTTTTGCTTGTGGTCAAAGTACATTGCTGAACAACGGAAAACATGTGGTATTCAGAAAATACAAATAAAAATGAAAACCCAAATGTAACTTGTACACCAAACTATATGACTTATATTTATGATCTCATAAATTTTTATCTGCTATTTGTGAGGTTTCACACCATAATTTTATCACATATGTATCTGCATATTTTGAAATGGCAGTGAAATTCATAAATGGAATATATACATGTCCATTAAATTTTCCTAAAAAGTTTATCAGATCATAATCTTTTATTTCATTGGGAATGCAAATTGGAAAATCTTTCAGATTCCTCAAAAGAAATGCTTTCCAAACTTTTTGATGTGAACACAGCAGCAAAATGAGAACAGACATATGCATGGGATTAAGCAGCAGGCCACAATTTAAAAAAGAAAATTAACAAATATCACCTGTTTAACAAACATCACTTATCCTTTCTAATATCATGCATTTAACTGGTTCCTGTGTGGGGGTCACAGAAATCCTTAACAGAGAACCCATTAAGTAGCTTCAGGGTTACAGGGCTTCTTAATATATAATTTATAACTAGCATCAGGTTTACAGGGCTACTTACTGCATAAAATGGAGTGGCTCTCCTCAATCTCTCTCTGAGTCCTAGCACCCTCTTCTCCCCTCGTGCCCCACACAGGGTACAGAGGGGCAGCATTATGGTTACTTCAGCCAACAGTGGCTATCACATCTGACGTCTGCCAGTAAAGGCCGCAAAGGACTCACCCATGGACCCAAGGCCCATCATCAATCCTGGGATTTTACCTGTGGGAACCATTCATTTTATTTTCTTAACTGGACTTGAGATGGGCTGCAAGTTCTGATGCACAAACACCTAGACCCCAGAGCCTGAATGAGTTACTAAGTGTGTTCCTACTCAGACCACTGTGAGTTGAAGATCCTGTGGGGAAGGTAAAGAACTCCCTGGTGTTTTCTCAATTCCTCTATAGAAGGAAAAAACCTCTTTCTTGACCCACTAAACAGGCTATTGGCTATAGACCTGCAGCATCCGTCAAGCCAGATTCCCATTCCTGATTTAGTTGACTAAAAAGGGACAGCTGGAACCGAGTCAGAACCTCCACAAGGCCCTGGCACTGGCTAAATCCTAGAAGCTGGATGCTGGCCAGTCATCACCTTTCTCTCCCAATGGCCCAAAGAGTGGCAGAGACTCCCAGGGCAGAAGCTACCCATTGTGCTTTGGCAAATGTCTCCTTCTCTTGCTACTGTGATGGTCCCATTATCACTGCCAGCCCCATCAGTTTCTCCCACCCATTCAGGGTCTCTGATGGAGCCCCCTATTAAAGTGGGCACTTATTCCAGGCCCTAGCAATTTAAAATACCTGGGGGCTCTGAGCCCTTTGCGTTACTGCCGAAGCCCTGCGCAGCACAGTCCAGGTGGCACTCAGGACTGGCAAGGAGGAAGATAGCCCCTAGCGCTGTTCTTTCCACACAAGAGCCCGCCTCCATCTGGTGGCCCAGAGCTGAGCCCCCACACACACTTTGACCAGGGCACAGCAAAGTTTGTCGCTGCCCTGCAACCATTGATGTGTAGAGGTGGCATTTTCAAGTCTCTAAGTATTGTAAAGAAATATGTACATTTATCCTAGAAATTAAATAAGGTTTATACCATTTTCCTGAGGAGCACCATTGGCATATGGAGGGGAACTCATCCTAATGGACACATTAGAAAGAAAGAAGACAATTTATTAAGAACAGTGCCTCTTTTTCATGTTGGCTTAAATTTACAAGAACTTTTTGTGTATCTTTTAACATGTGTATTAAAGCTATTTGGGACCATGAACTACCTGGGGAACTGCATAGATTGCATGAGTCTGATTCAACATGTTTGATGGTGATATTTTTTCACAATGTTCCACTAAAGCTAAAGAAGCTACAATTGGAACAAGACCCAAGAAATGTATCACAGACGTCACCATTTAGAAATATACTTTATTTTAAACTACTGAAGCCAGAAGACTCTCTTCTTTCACTGGTTTTATACAGTTGTAATTCTGTCAACTTCAACACAGTTACTCCTGGTTTACACCAGCGTTAAGTGAGAAGAACTAGATTCTTAGCAAAAATACCACTAGAATGAAGACAGGCTCCTTTAAAATGGAATTTGGGAATAAACCAGGAGATTCTAGAAATGGAGGAAGTTATTGGAAAGACTCAATCAAGTACAGAAATGTGAAACTCCTGGAAAGTTCATCATTATTTATGGTTTTCAGTTACAATTTTAAATATTTGTGTCTGTGGTGATGAATTTAAATAATATAGAAGGATAATTGCATAGTATAAACTAGTTAATTTTGACAGGAAAGTCTTTATTAGGTAGGGGGCTAGCACATAAATATTTTATGCTTAAAATACACAGATGACTGGCTAATACAGAAACTCCTTTAGCTCCCCTTATGGCAGGCAAAGGCAATGCTTAAGTGGCTTAGAGGCAGAAGGCTTATGTGGGCCATCTGAGCTGGGGTGGGTTTCTCCTGTGTCTTTCGTCTGTTAAACACAGTTTTTACCTGAAGTGGAATGTTCAGTCATTGAGCTGTTCTCAAACTTGTGTCCCTTAATGTAGCCTTATTTCCTAATATAGACATCATGAGAGGAAAATTGCCTAAATGTAGAGGTGTAGTGTCTTAAAATACTTGTTACTTAGCTTGTCGTTATATCCTGCAGCTGATATCACTCTTGGAACAGATGATATCTATGATGAGAGAGGATGCCAATGTGATGTTTCAGTAGAAGATCTCACGCCAGCACTTAAAACTGTCATTAGGGCTATCAGGTGAGTGAAAAATAATTAGTGAAGAAATATTTGAGAGCTCTGAGATGGACTGTTGAAATTACTGTATGGTTGTGTTTTTTATCACTAATTAACATGCTAGTATAATTTCTCTACCTAAAGCTATTCAACTATGTGCCTACTAGAAGCTGAAATATTTCCACAGCTCTAACTTATTCTCTTTTTGACATTTCAAAAATACATTATATAATAAAAGTCTGATTTGAATTGGAAGAGAAAAAGAAAAGTGAAGCTCAGCATACAATATACTCTCTGTAATTCAAAATACACTCAATATACAGATGCAGCTTTACTGAGTTTATATCACCAAGCCTGGAAAAGTTGTAATATTTCTCACTTTACAGTGCTAGAGCTTTGCTGGTCCCAGATTATGAGACAGTCAAGGTGGATGAAGGAATGTATTTCATCAGACCAATTTCTGTCGGTGAGAGAGACATGGTTTTGAACTATACATAGAAGAAGAGCTCTGTGAAGTTCAAAAGCTTGTTTCTTCCACCAACAATAAATATATTGGCACTCCCACCTTGTGTCTCTAATATTTCTCAGCATTGTGTTTTGAATCTGCTTACTCTCAAATCTTTCTGCAGAAGCCTAATTTTTATGGTACATGTTTTTTCTGGTGAGTTCAGAACAGTTCTATTCCTATAACTAAGCAGAGCCTTGTCAGCGACACTTCACTGATCTAGTTACAATTCCAACAATTTTAAACTAATCTCAGTTGCTGTCTCCTTTATCAAAGTGTCAAACTGAACTGAAATCTAGAAAATGTTATGTAGCTAAATTTAGTCTTTGTGTAAGAAAATGACATTTTATTGGCTTCTATCTTTTAGAAATCATTTCAGACTTTCTGCATAATCATTATACATTGCAGACTAGATCTGTTGCTGCACCGATCTTGACACCTAAGAATCCTCTGCCTATTTAAGGCTGCTCTAAGTCTCCTTTGCATTACTAGTCTTAAGTTGGGCCATAGATCTCAACATTATTTTCTGCCTTTTCTAGGTCTCTCTCATCTATTTAGGCACAGCATTGTGTTAAAGCAGTGTTTAGAGACACGTTACCTCAGGCCTTGTCTACGCTACCATGGGCAATTGACCCTGAGTTATGCAACTTCAGCTACGTAAATAACATAGCTGAAATTAGGTTTCAGAGAGGTGCTTACCACAGTTTCTTCACTGCAGTAAGTCAACAGCTGATGCTCTCTTATTGACTCTGCTTACTCATCTCATTTCTGGTGAAGTATCTGAGTCAACAGGAGAACATTCAGCAGTCAATTTATCACTTGTATGTTCGATGCGTTAAATTGACACCCACTGGATCCATTGTTGCTTATCAATCCAATCTGTAGTGAAGATATGTCATCAGAGAAGCTTCAGAAAAAATTACCCCAGCATGCAGAGAGAGTGCACTGTTTGCTACAGCCCTTTATACAACTCTCCCTTAAAGTTGGCACATCGGCAAGATGGGTCTGCAGTTCTGACTCCTCCCTTCCCCTTTAGGGTGTCCTGCTGGGAGAACAGCAATTACCATTGGCTTATAGCTACAGAGAAATGTAAAGCAGGAGACAAAGTTCTTTATATCAAAGAGGTAGCCAAGTTAGTCGATATCTTCAAAAACAACAAGAAGTCCTGTGGCACCTTATAGACCAACAGATATTTTGGAGCATAAGCTTTTGTGGGCAAAGACCCACTTCATCAGATGTATGAGTTGGAGGTTTTCAGAGAATTTAAAGAGGGGGTCTCAGTCAAGGGGAGGGCCAGAGCTGACAAGGTCTATTGAGGCAGGGTGGATGTGGCCCTTTATCGGCAGTTAATGTGGAGTTGTGAACATCAAGACAAGAGAAATCAAGTCAGTTCAGTCAGGGGAGATGTGACCAATTATCTGTAGCTAATGTGGAGTTGTGAACATCAAGAGCAGAGAAAATGCTTTTGTAATGAACCAACTACTCCCAGTCTCTCTTCAATCCTTGGCTGATGAGTCAAATTTGAAAATGAATTGCAGCTCTGAAATTTCTCTTTGCAGTTTGTTTCTGAATTTTTCTGTTGTTGTTGTAGGACTGCTGCTTTTAAATCTGTTACTGAGTGTCTTGTGTTCCTTGGCTATGTCTACACTAGCCCCAAACTTTGAAATGGCCATATAAATGGCCATTTTGAAGTTTACTAATGAAGCACTGAAATACATATTCAGCGCCTCATTAGCATGCGGGCGGCTGCGGCACTTCGAAATTGACGTGGCTCGCTGCCGCGTGACTCATCCCAACGGGGCTCCTTTTCAAAAGGACCCCATCTACTTCGAAGTCCCCTTATTCCTATCTGCTCATAGGGATAAGGGGACTTCGAAGTAGGTGGGGTCCCTTCGAAAAGGAGGCCCGTCGGGGCGAGCCATGTCAATTTCGAAGTGCCGCAGCCTCCCGCATGCTAATGAGGCGCTGAATATGTATTTCAGTGCTTCATTAGTAAACTTTGAAATGGCCATTTACATGGCCATTTCGAAGTTTGGGGCTAGTGCAGACACGGCCCTTATGTTTCCCCCTTAACCTTGTGCACATGTGAGGCATAATCTCAGTGTGGTGGGTTTTTTTCTATCAGTTTTATTTTGCAGGTTAGTGACTGCTCAGTTGTAAAGAGTTAAGGGTAATAAAGTTTTATAATTCAGGTTTTAGAGATGGTCAGTGGCTTTCTACCTTTGTTAACCCAAACAAAGTTACTGAGAGTAATATAGTAACAGAGAGGGAGCAGTGTTAGTCTGTACTCCAACAAAACAAAGCAGCAGAAATGTAGCACTTGAAAGACTAACAAAATGATTTATTCGGTGTTGAACTTTCGTGGGACAGGCCCACTTCTTTAGAAGAAGTGGGTCTGTCCCACGAAAGCTCACCACTGAATAAATCATTTTGCTAGTCTTTTAAGTGCTACTAAGAAGTGGGTCTGTCCCATGAAAGCTCATCACCAAATAAATCATTTTGTTTGTTTTTAAGTGCTACATTTCTGCTGCTTTGTTTTGTTAGAGTAATATGTTCATGTAATGGGGAGTTTGGGGAGAAAATGAACTGACCTACACACCGGTAGCCACATTCTGTTTTCGTGATCACACCTTACTTAGCAAATAGTTATGGGCGGTAGGTGAACATAGGGTGGGAGGAGACATGGCCCCAGGCTCAGTGGGGCTGAAGCCCATATATCCCTGAGAGACTGGGAGAGATGCAATGACATGGGACAGGATCTGGGGATGGAGAATGGGCTGGGCTGGGCTGGGCTGGCCAGGCCAGTTTCTTATACCCACCATCTATGAAAGTAGTCCCATTAATTTCAGTAATGATTACAGAATCTGACACTAAAGTAGCATATATAATCTGTGTTAACCAAGCATGAGCCTGTGTCACCCTCAAGTAGCTGGACCATTTACAGTCTTCAACAGTGCTTTTTTGGCTTTAAAAATAAAAAAAAAAGAAGAGCCGGCTTTCCCCACCCCACCCCTGCTAATCCCACAGCTGGGGCTGCCGAGGCAAAAAACACAGGTTTTCAAACTAATAGGACTTGTCCTTTCACTCAGGCAGTAGAGGCTTGTGCATTTATATCCAGAAATTCAATCACTGCAAATTTCCCAACTGTGGGTGCTTTTATACTTACACAGAACTTTCTACTTTCTTTAGCAAATCTATTTTATTGACAAGCATTGCCACTAAAAGATGAATTACTAGGGGAAATATTGTCATGAAATGAGTGTTTCTGAATAATGCGCACAGTGTATAATTTGCTGTAAAACATGCTTCAGCCAATATAAGAAGGGACAAAAAATAAGTAGAATAACATAATTGATTGTATTTCACTCATTCTGTCATCACCGAGTTGCAAAAGTGACATGAATACTTTTCAGCTATTTTGAAAGTCTGTTTTTGTTAGACTGTATTTTTTCATTTGGTATTTGTAGAAAAAAAATTTCTGTGTAGGGGTAAAGCTGTCTATTTCACTAACCAAGCAATGTGTGACTGATCTGTATTACCTAAGTAGTATTTACACGGGAATGTATAGGGATAATCACATCCTTGAAAGAGTGCTCCCACTGTGCCTCAATTGTGCATCTTCATGTATCAATTACTTTAGAGAAGAACATACGTCTTGCAGCACAGAGCCACAGCTGTGTTCTAAAATGCCTGTTCGCAGAAAGACAAATTCACACCTCAAGTTTGTGCTCTAAATGCTGCAAAATGACAAAAAAATCTTAAATGTATTTTAAAACTATCTGAAAGTGTTACCAAAATGAGGGTGGTAGTGTAGGTGCTCTGCAAAGGCAGTGGCTGGTGTATCTGTGGGAGCAGAAAGAACCAATGTGCTCAGTGAAAAGGGCTTAGCCTGTGCCCATTGCTCACAGATCTCACTGCCCCCAAGCAGCAAAGGATATTATAGACTCAGTGGATAGGTTCAGTAACAATTTCAGCAAATTGGGCTCCCTTCAAAGTCACGTACTTGGACTTTCTGGCTGCAGGGCCAAGACTTCCTCTGACCCACCTATTCCAAGCATGCCAGGCTAGCTGAGGACAGGGTTAAAGTGGAAGACAGGAAATTCCTCTATAAAATGGTTGTAAACCATTTTATAGAGTGTTAGAGCACAAGTGATTTAAGAGAAATGGTGCAGTGTGCCTCTGTCTGGCCAAAATAAAGGGATCAAGCTCTTTTCATGAAGCTGCTCAGAATCCACACCATGCATCACCCTCTGTGGCGGCAGGATGGGCAGCATTATCTGAACTAGTCTTGGATCCCCAAACATCAATTAGTCATTGATATCCTGCACAGAGAGACCTGGAGGCTCAACAGAAAGAACTGCAGTTTTTAGGTATGGACATTAATTCCCATTTATCAAGCATGTAAAATAGTTGCAAAAGGAGAAATGAATTCAATTTTACCATACAGGCTACGTCTACACATGCACACTACATCGAAATAGCTTATTTCGATGTAGCGACATCGATGAATAACATCTACACGTGCTCCAGGGCTGGCAACGTCAACGTTCAACATCGACGTTGCGCAGCACCACATCAAAATAGGCGCTGCGAGGGAACGTCTACACGCCACAGTAGCACACATCGAAATAAGGGTGCCAGGCACAGCTGCAGACAGGGTCACAGGGCGGACTCAACAGCAAGCCGCTCCCTTAAAGGGCCCCTCCCAGACACAGTTGCACTAAACAACACAAGATCCACAGAGCCGACAACTGGTTGCAGACCCTGTGCATGCAGCATGGATCCCCAGCTGCAGCAGCAGCAGCCAGAAGCCCTGGGCTAAGGGCTGCTGCACACGGTGACCATAGAGCCCCGCGGGGGCTGGAGAGAGAGCGTCTCTCAACCCCTCAGCTGATGGCCACCATGGCGGACCCCGCTATTTCGATGTTATGGGATGCGGATCGTCTACACGTGCCCTACTTCGACGTTCAACTTCGAAGTAGGGCACTATTCCCATCCCCTCATGGGGTTAGCGACTTCGATGTCTCGCTGCCTAACGTTGATTTCAACTTCAAAATAGCGCCCAACACGCGTAGCCGTGACGGGCGCTATTTCGAAGTTGGCGCCGCTACTTCAAAGTAGCGTGCACGTGTAGACGCGGCCATAGTGTAGCATATCTGATAATTCCTGACAGTGAGAACAATTGTTTAATATTGCCCCAATGGAAACGGTAGAATTACTCTACTTCTTAGAACTCAAAAAATCAGTATTAATAAGTACTCAGCAGAGAATAACCATGCCGTAGTTGCAGAGAGGTAAACTAGCTGACCTGGGAGGTCTTTTCTATCTTCAATTGCTTTATGTTTTCACACACACATTTTCATCTGGTGTTAATATGAAATCCAAATATTGTAGCTAAATATCATGCAAACTTCTAAATTCCACAGCTGATTAGTTATGTGGTGAAAGCACAGGTATATATATATTAGATGGCAAAAGGAAGAAGACAGGATTAATCATTTATGGGTTTGATTTAATTTCATTTTCTTTAAATTCCATCTGTTGGAATTACCATTTGTAATTCTCAGTGTTAATATGGAAAATTGCCACACATCAATGTCACTATACATTTCTTTATTAAATTAAACAAATGATACTATATGCAGTTTCTCTAAACATGCCTAAAAAGTCCAACTAAGAAGCAGTTTACTACATACATACAATGACAAAACATTTATAAGCATTTGATTGAGATTCCTACAAACTGGCTAACCTCAGTTTTTCAGGCCCACATTGGTTGGCTCATGGATGGTCAGGCATACACAGGGTTGGAAATATTCCTAGAGGTTTCATCACAGGACATAAGCTTTCATTCGGGATTCATCTATAATTTCCAGAGACTTCAGGCTAATCCTTGGGTTGGCAGTTCCTATTAGCAGTGACCCCTTTAAGAATTTGATGCCACTGCCAAATACCGACTTCAGTTAAAAACAAATTTGAGACAAATCACCCTAGTATCCAGTGTCAATATTTGTTTTTACTGCTCTTGCACTTGCTGTTATTTATGTGAGATTATGGTGGTAATATTGTTCTGTTTAGACCTGATGTGCAGTCCTTGCTCATGCAAACTTTGTCTAAGCTTCAGTATTAGTTTTTTGGCACAGTAAAGATACAAAGCAAGTTTTGTAGCAGTTCTTGGAAGCCAAATTCATTCAATGTGTAAGTGAAGTAATTGATACAAGTGTCTGAAATAATTTGGAACTCTGTCCAATACCAAATAATTTAGCTTCTGCTGTGGGATGATGAATCAGGCTATTATTTAGGAATCATTCTTTTCAGGAAGTTGCCTTTTGCCAGTTGTTCTGTGAGATGAGTTTAGTATGCAGGGCATCTCATTATATTTGAGTTACAGAAAAAGTCACTCTCTTATATTTAATAGTGACTTTAAGAAAAAATAATTAGCCTTTCATATAGAAAGGGGACTGCACAGTTTGTTCATTTTTGTTTTACGATCTGCTTAGTCAGAATTTGTTGTGAGTGAACTCTCTATTGATTATTCATCTTATGTACAGTCAAGATCTATGGTGAGCCTTTTTTGCCCCCTTGTGGTACAAGTAGAAAACAAGCACTGAGCTGCACTTCAGTGTGCCATTTGCCAGTTGTATGCATTAAGGCTGAATTGTTCCAATAGCTGATTATATGAGTAACTTGACTTGTTGGAGCAGTGCCATGACATTCAAGTAAAGTCACGCAGTGTGTTTACAGGATCAGATCCTTAAGTTGTAGCACATGTGAGTACACAAAAATAGTTTAACATTTTGATTTTTAAAAATAATGCAAGGATATTCAGAGGGGTTTTTTTTCATTTGTGACATAATTTGTATTTTAAGAAAAGTCCATAAAATTGCTATAATTAACCATAATGCATGCTTACCTGTATTTAAAAAGATGGATTTATTTTAATTGTGAATTACTGAGTAAATATAATTTAGCTCCAAAGGAAACCCTCAGTTCCATCATTTAAATAGTCCCTGAGTCTTTATGTTTCTTAGTAACTGATGGGCTCTAATAGCTCCATTCTTTTTATTTCTTTATTATTTGTATAATTCATAACCTATCTCCTTCCTTTCCTCTCTCCTATAAGATATTTTACATGTATTCTTGGAATCCAGTAGAAAGCTTCACACACCTGAGGCACAAGCAAATAAGGGCCCGATCCAAAGCCTATTGAAATTACAGCAGAAATTCCCATTGATTGTAATGGGCTCTGGATCCAGGTCCTAAATACTGAAACTTTTGAGAATAGGGCTCTACCAAAATTGACCCATCAAAAGCAGATAGAATTACTATACAGCCTCATGTGGAAACAGTCATCAAGGGTAGGATTTTTCACAGCGCTGTTGACCTAAATTTGCTCCAATAAAAAATCTTTAGGTTCACTCAGCGAAAATAATGAAAAAGCCAGCTGTTAAAAATACCCTCAGAGTGTAACAAAATATTTGCTATAAAACATTAGGACACATAGATTTATTAAAACGAATTCTCCCCAAATCATCTTGAGTACCTAAACAATATAATCCTTGGTCAAGCTAGGAAAAATATTATCAACAGTCTTGCATAAGCTAAACCCTGACCTAATCAAGTGAATGTAACAACTTACTGCTTTCAGACAAAGTGCTGAAATGCACTTGAGATTTTTCTGCACACCAATTAATCAGGTTTACAACCTGATAATAAAAATCAACATTCTGAATTTTTAAATGACATTACAGTAGGCAATTGGATTATTTTCCCATATAAAATACCACTTGCATGGCTCCATATTTCCTACTGAGTCTCATACTACACTTCACATGCAGTATGCGTGGCAATTATGTAGGGCTAGCCAAACAAAGTCGGGAAAAAGAGGACAATCATATTTTCTTCTCAGTTTAAACCACCTTTGTGATGCAAGTTGTTTTGGAACAAGTCACGTTAATTTTTTCTTCCTAATCTCAACAAACAGCTGGGGATTGGTTCTCCTATCAGGCTTTTAGGAATAGAACATATTGGAGTTATTTGAAAACTAAGAGAAAAAATCCATTTCTGACATTTCCTCTGCATCAGGTGTCTCCCTGTCAGAAATGTTAGTAAGATGTATTAGCTCATGGGATTAGCCTCACAACTGAAGTTTTACCATTTGGCATATTTAAAGCTGCATTTCCACTGCGCAGAATGGAGATCCACACTGAACTGGCAGGGAGATGGAATAGTTGTCCTAAAAATTCTCTTCCATTTCTAGATTCTGTGACCAAGATTATGTGTCGTACATTATACCAGTGACACTCCAGCTTATTTAAAGTCACCATTTAACTTCATATTTACAATAATACAACAAATCAAGAACTTAAGCCTTGTGGGGAAAGATTGATAGTGCTTGAAGTAAGATGATACATAATCAATAGTCTATTACAAATTTCAAATCCACCTGCATACGTTTTGTCATAATGCTGTCCAGAAATAATACAAAGTGCAGTTTTCGTGGAATTCTATTTAAAGTAACGCTAGTCTCTAGTTATCACAGAGTGATAAGCAGGATCTTTTATCTACTTGTTAGCTGTCTTACAGTGAATAATGTAGTATAATAAAAATTAAATTAGCTAATATTGTAGCATGAATATTCACATTAGGGAGGGTGTGATGGCTAAGGGTGCTTATGTGTAAGGGTTTGCCAGGTGTCCCTGCCCAGCCAAACCTGTGGGGGACTGTCCAAGCTGATGGCCTGGCTTTAAAGAGGGCAAAGAGCAGTTCAGAGCTGGGCAGTGGCAGGCAGCAGACAACCACACAGAGGAGAAAGTACTGGCCAGGAGCTCATAGCTTGAGACCTCACAACACAGAACTCTGCAAGCCCACAAAGGAGAGACAAGTGATGGAGCAGACAGGTAGCTGCCCAAGACTGCATCCAGGACTGGCATCAGCTGGAAACAGTAGGCCCTGGCTGCCCTCCACCCCAAAGGGGTGCAACCATCACAGGAGTCTAGGGGAGAGAATAGCTGGAAAAGGCCTCGACTGTTCAAGGGCCCCATCCTCTTACCCTCTTACAAATCTCTGGGCTAAAGGGGAGGACTGGAAATCCTTGGGGCCAGAGCACTGTGGGACCACACTGTTTTCAATGGGGAGATCTCCGGACTACAATGTTTGGTCCCAGGGAAGCAAAAGAGAGAATTAGAAAAGGAAAGTACTGGCCTGCTGAAGAAATACTTTTAATCCACAAATGAAAAATTAATGAGAAACAAATTGGATGCATAATTAAAAATACTTCCACAATAGGAAATGTAGTACTGTACTTCTAAGGAACATAAGAAAGTGAATACTCATAATTAAATTATTATGCTTTTGTCTTTCGCCCCCTAAAATACATGGGAAGTTCATTGCTGACTTCCGTGGGAACAGAATCAAGGTTTTTAAACTGCATGCAAAATTGTCTGGTTTGATTCAAAATGTCATTCATATAGCTATATACTTATCTTTAGATATTAGAGCAGCGATGGGCAATCATGAATTGTGAATGGGCCACATGTGTGGCCTTCCTTCACCACAGTGGGCTGCAACAGTCCATGGGGGGGGCCATGGCCTCCTGGGGTTCGACCTGCAGCCCAATGGCACCCTTCCCCCACAAACCTTGTGTGCTGGAGCCACACACTTACCTGCTCCTCCCTGCCCCTCCCAGCACTTTTGGAGCACCCCGAATTACCTGATTTGCGCTCTGTCCCCGCTCCACCCCCCTCCCTCTCAGAGCTGGAATGCTGGGACTCAGCTGTTTGCAGCTGTTCGAGCTTTAGAAGGAAGGGGGAGGAGCAAGGATGGAGTGCAGATCAGGTGATTTGTGGATCCTCCGAAAGTGCTTGGAAGGGGGAAGAAGTGCAGGCCACAGGCTGACCACCATTGTGTTACCATTGTATTAATACTTTTCACTGTCTGTCACCAGCAAAAGTTGGTCCAGTCAAAAATATTGCCTCACTCACCTTGTCTCTCGCTCAGGCCCACCAATGCGGGGGGCGCAAAAGCGGGAGTTACCCAGGGGTCCAGCAATTCAAAAAGGCCGGGGGCTCCCAGACGCTGCTACTGTGGCAGCAGCAACTGCTGAAGCCTGGAGTCCTTTAAATCACTGACGGGGTAGTCTAGCCCCCAGCTTGCTTCTTCATCTGAAGCTCTGCCCCTTCCAGGAGTGCAGAGCCAGGATTCCCCCCATTTGGCCTAGTGGCCTGCCAGTTCTGTCAGCCTCCCTTCTCTCTCTCTAATATCCTGGGATCGGCATGGCTACAATTGCACTGCTTATATGTCTACCTAGATGTGGATGGATGTATACTCTACTATTTTCTATGTAGAAAATAAAAGCACACCTGTTTTGTACACAGATTTGTCCATATACAATTAGCATGGTAATTTTCATCAGTTAAGTTATTCATCGATGGTGTGAGTTAGATTAAAATTAGACACACATGGCCATGAGGGCATTTACTAACAGAATGTGAAGTTTTGAAAGGAATCAGTCTAGCAACATAGCAAAACGTATAAATTCCACTGTTGCAATTTAGCTGTGAAAGTTCCCCCAGCATTAAGGTCCTGGTTCAAATAGGTGCTGAGGCACAAACCTATCTTTGAAGACCTGATTAGCCTCATTGAGCTTACAAAAAACAAGTAGTACTGTAGCACCTTAAAGACTAACACGTTTATTTAGTGGATAAGACCCACTTCTTCAGAGTCTTTCCGATGAAGGCTCATTACCTGATAAATAAATTTGCTAGTCTTGAATGTACTACAGGACTGCTTGTTTTTTTATGAAACTACAGACTAATATGACTAACCCTTTCAAACTCATTGACCTTAATGAGACTAGTCCAATATTTAAGGACAAGTGCAGAATCCTACACTTGGGACGGAAGAATCCCAAGGAGTGTTACAGGCTGGGGACCAACTGGCTAAGTAGCATTACAGCAGAAAAGGACCTGGAGATTACAGTGGATGAGAAGCTGGATATAAGTCAACAGTGTGCCCTTGTAGCCAAGAAGGCTAATGGCATTTCCAGCAGATCTAAAGAAGTTATTGTTCCCCTCTAGTCAGCACTGGTCAGGCCACATCTGGAGTATGTTGTCCAGTTCTGCCTTCCCCCTGCCCCAGCATAGAAAGGATATGAATGCATTGGAGCAGGTTCAGCAGAGGGCAACAAAAATGATTAAGGGGCTGGATCACATGACCTATGAGGAGAGGTTGAGGGATCTGGGTTTATTTAGTTTGCAGAAGAGAAGAGTGAGGGACAATTTCATAGCAGCCTTCCACTTCCTGAAGGGGGGCTCTGAAGAGGATGAAGACAGGCTGTTCTCAGTGGCGACAGATGGCAGAACAAGGAGCAATGGTCTAAAGTTACAGAGGGAGAGGTGTAGGTTGGATATTAGGAACAACTATTTCACCAGGAGTGTGGTGAAGCACTGGAATGCGTTACCTAGAGACATAGTGGAATCTCCATCCCTAGAGATTTTTAAGTCTCAGCTTGACAAACTCCTGGATGGAATGATTTAGTTAGGGCTGATCCTGCTTTAGGCTGGACTCTATGACCATCTGAGGTCCCGTTCAGCCCTAGGAGTCTATGATTCTATGAAGTACCTGGCTAAATGTGCCCCCAACAGAAGAGAACACTTTGGGCCCACATTTATAATTTGAAACAAGTTTTTTTTTTAAATCCCATGTAATATCTTTAACATGACAATTCTACCTTTGCAAAATGCTGACTCCAGGGTCATTATTCTTCCAAACTCCACAAATCACTTTGAAAAAAGGGGTTTCATCAAATATAGCTCAGAAGAAAATATCAGATTATCTTAATTTATCTTAACTAATGTAACACTAACACGTCCATATTATGAAAATCTGATGTTTGAATCAGTATTGATCACTTTGTTTTACAAAAGAAATGTAAGGATTGATCTGGAAAAATGGTTCTTCCACAGAATCATGAAATTTCATGTTGCAAAGAGAAAGTTTAAAGAAACATTACGTCCATATGATGTGAAAGATGTAATTGAACAGTATTCAGCGGGTCACCTTGATATGTTGTGCAGAATTAAAAGTCTTCAGTCACGGTAAGGAAAGCATTATCCTTCACCTGTGTGAAAATATCTCAAGCTGTTTTGTCATTTAGCACCGAAGATTTGTGTGTCATTTACATTGCCAATTTTACCTGTACTGCAGATTTGTCTTACTTCCTGTGAATGTAAAAATTAAATTGTGGGTGGAAAAAGTGTGGATGTAAATTGGACCCAGAAAGTTTAAAAAGTATCTTTTTTTCAAGTGCTCTCATAAACTGATGGAATATTTCATTCAGTAACTTTGAAAATTGTCTTCTCATCCATTATAATCTCATTAAACTAATAGAAATTGAGGGCACTGCAATGGTATGGATGCAATATTTTGGTATTCTTGACTGCATACACTAATACACTAGCAAGTTCATGATACAGTAAAATTCCTTTAGTCTGGCATGTCTGAGACTGGACAGGTGCTGGATTACCAAATTTTTCAGATTATTGGACATCACTGCCCTCATGCTCCTCCCACTTCATACGGTGACCAACCGTCCCGTATTGGGTGGGACAGTCTTGTATTTGGGACGCCAAAAAGGAGTCCCTACTTATTTTTTAAAAGGCATGAATTGTTCCATATTTAGGCCCTGCAGGGCTGGGGGTGAGAGCGCCCGCTGACGGCCCTACCCTGGGGCTCCAGGGCCAGGAGCACCCACTGCCACCGCTTCCCCAGAGCTCGGGGCCAGGAGCGCCTGCTGCCACTGCTTCCCCGGGGCTCAGGACCTGTAGTGCCTGCGGCTGCTGCTTCCCTGGGGCTCCGAGTCCGGGGCGCCTGCACTGCCGCTTCCCCGGGACATGGGGCCGGAGCACCCACTGCCGCCACCTCCCAGCCCCCTGCAGCCCTAGCCCACCCCATGGCCCCAACCCAACACTCAAGCCCCCAACTTACATGAATTTTGAGGCACGTGTATCTCAGGGGATTTCTGTATGCCGGACCATCTCTTTAAATGGGACTATTTTTGCAAGATGCCAGATCATCTAGATTTTTGGACCTTCAGAGGCCGAATTAAAGGAATTTTATTCTATGTCTATAGCTCTCATATTTGCGTCTGAGAAGCACTTCCAAGATTTAGAAGTCCAAGCTTTCTGTTTGTTCCCAGCCCTTCCAGTGCACAGTTCTGCAGTCCCTTCTTCCTCTAGTTCAGTGGTGTCCAAGAGAAATTTCAACATCACTATAGCTGCCCCCCAAGCCAGGTGCCCCATCCAAGCCAGACACTGCCCTTCCCCTTCCCCACCCCCCCGAGATTACTCACCAGAGGCTCTCTGTGCAAGCCATGGCCAGAGTTGCCAACACGTGCATGCAAGTGAGCTGTGGCTAGAACTGCCATTGCGTGCGCAAGCAAGCTGTGGACAGAGCTACCTGGCATGCATAACACAGCTGCTGGGGCTGCAGGAGCCCGTGGCACAGAACCACAGGAGGAGTTGCCTCCGCTGCTGCTGCCACGCGCTTGTCCCACCAAGTAATGGGGTGCATGCACAGAGTGAGTGGAGGGCTCCATTTTGCCACACTGTGGTTTCCCGTTTGCCGCATGTGGCGAACGGGAAGTGTATTGGACACGGCAGCTCTAGTTGCTCCGTACTCTATGCCAGCTGGCCACTATGAAGTGACATCCGCAGAACATCCAGAGGTGCAGCACTCACGGTAGTAAGCAGTGTACTCAGTAGTAAGTGTTTGGAGGATTGAGCCAATAACCTGAAACTAAACTATCCTACACAAATATGAATGGGTTATCATTCATTTATATGCATAACAAATGAAAGTAAATATAGCTTCATACTCTGTTCTCCCCAGATGCTCTAAACATCCTTCCAGGATCTTTCATAGTATTTTTATGATCTTTGATCACTATCACTTTAACAAAAATAAATCCATCCTTTTTCTTGGCATTTTTCAGAATCTATTAAATAGCTGGTGTAATTGTAAATTTCCATAGATGTTCACAGTGGATAAGTCCACATTACCATTTTTAGGAATCATTGTAATCTCCAATTCCTTTTACAGCGTTGATCAGATTCTTGGAAAAGGACAAATCACAACAGACAAAAAAAGTCGAGAAAAGAATACTGCAGAGAATGAGACAACTGATGACCTTAGTATGTTAGGGCGAGTAGTCAAGGTGGAGAAGCAGGTAGAGTGACTGTTTGAAGCCATGATTTTGTTTTATTGCTTATATATTTCTGTACTTAATATCTCTTGTCAACAATTTGATAAAACAATTTTGTCTGGTATCTGCACTACTTAAAATATTGAAGTAAAATACACATTATATTACATTAAATGTTCTTTGTATACAGGAATGGGGAAACATACACTACTGAAATCTTCACCCTTTAATAGCTAAAACATTAACTTGATCATAAAGTATCTGTAAACATGCTGCTTTTAATACCTTTATTTTTGGTGAGTAGGTTTTTTGTATAGAGAAACACGTATTTGCCTTGTATGGGGATTTTTCCTCCCATCAGTTGTTTTCTCACATATTTTAAAATAATATTTTGTATTCACTTTAACCTTTTTCCCCAATCTGCAGGTACAATCCATAGAGTCAAAACTGGATAGCCTGTTAGATATTTATCAACAGGTCTTAAGGCAAGGATCGGCATCAGCATTCACTGTGGCTTCACTTCAAATGCCAGCTTTTGAATGTGACCAGACTTCTGATTATCAAAGTCCCGCAGACAGCAAAGATTTATCTAGTTCTGCACAAACAAGTGGATGTGTATCTAGATCAGCTAGTGCCAACATGCCTCGTGGCCTACAGCTTATACTGACACCAAATGAATTTAGCACTCAGGCTTACTATGCTTTCAGTCCAACTATGCATAGTCAAGCAACACAGGTGCCAAATGATGGACCTGCAACAATAATAACTAATAACACATCAAACCAAATAAACCAGGCAACTAAGCCAACAACACCAACAACATTACAAATACCACCTTTCTCCTCAGTCAAGCATGCCAACTGGCCTGAGCCTCTTCATATTATTCCTGCAACCACACAGGAAAATATTTCTGATGTCACCGCTTGCCTTGTTGCTTTAAAGGATAATGGACAAATTGTGCAGCCCAAAGTAACAAAGGACCTTTCATGGAGAAAAAGCCTCGATACAGAAGGAGAACCCTTGGTCCCAGTTAAACCAGTAGTGCAAATGGATTTAGGAAAATCTTTATCTGTACAAAACCTTATACAGTCATCAGAAGGACTGAATGTACAAGTTGCTGGTAATGACTCTAGTGGCTCAAAAGGGAGCCAAGAAGTGTACTCCAAATGGAGGGAGTCAAAATTATTTATAACAGATGAAGAGTTGGAAACAGAGACAGAAACAGAGGCTTTTGAAAGCATCTCTCACTCATTAGTGGAAACTGCTCTCTCTACTGACTCTCTAAGGACTGGAATATCAAGATCATCTCAAAACATTTGCAAGCCAGGGGACAGTACAGATGCGCTCAGCTTGCCTCCTGTCAAACTTAAGTAACAATTTGTGCGTTTTCTTCATTGGCTGAATAATTCCTTTAGTCATACATATCAGAGCATGAACTCTTTTGAAAGCCTTTTTTAACATGATAAAATCGCAAGAATCAGGAAGAATCTGAAAAGCAGTTGTATCAGCCCATATCTTCTAGTTGCATGAAAATGCATGCTTAAGTGACAGCTGAAATTCAGATTTATACCTACAGTACATCAATACTTTTACGTAGTACAGTAGGTGTAAATAATGAGTAATCTACAAAGTTTATATTGCAGGATGTGTCAGAAAGCAAAGATCTGAGCATTTAGAAATAGTATTGTTCTGCAGTACAGAAGTAAAAATCATACAATTTAAAGCACTTTGCTTCTGGATTAATTAAAACTATATATGTCCTGAATTAGACAATAGTTTATGTTTACAACAAAAATAATATCTACAGCTGCTAGCAAGATACCAAGGAAACTAGTAAGATGAGAGTAGAAATGGCTGCTAGTTGCAAGATATATACATTAACTCATCATTAATCAGTTATTTTAACACACTCAGCTTTAGAATGTTAATTTCTGTTTGTTTGGGTTTTTTTAATTTTGGTGATTTAGTGGCGTGGCAAAGTATTTTGCGCACCACTTTCAGGCTGTTTTTTTTTATAAAAACATTTTTATATGAAATGTACAAATATGAAGGGACAAGGCTTGGCCTTAGAGATGGATAACTGGGACTACTGCACCAAAAATTAAGGGGGAGCTTTTCTTACCCCAGATTTACTGATATCAGTGATGTGCCCCCCCGTCAAGCATTCTGGAAACAAAATCAGCAGAAGAGAGGGTGCTGCCTTTATTGAAGAAGTAGTTCTTTCTGCCCTGAAGGTGGCACCATGCTTCACAATTGCACCCTAAACCCACATATTAGTGTGTCAGAAGTCTGTGAAGAATGTGAAAGCGGTAACACATGAGTACTACAAGCAGAGGGGAAAACAAGGGGGATAAAGGGAGAGAGACAGACAGACAGACATCAGAAGGGGCGAAGAGGGGGAAAAAAAAGAGAGCCAATAGGATAAGCAAAAGAGAAGCAGAATATGGATTTATAGAAGAAATCAAGAGATGAGAAAAATAAAATGGAAAGTTAACAGCAGGGATCTTTAAAATTCCAGCCTGTTGGTCCCAAATGTCAAGTGTTTCTTCCAAAAAAAACATGTCTGGAATTAGGAAATAGAAGAGTGAATAGAGATAAACAGCTAAACTGCCTAACTTGAAGACCGATTTTTTTAAATGAGGGGATGAGGAGGAGAGAGGTCTAGCTCTACAGTGCCATTTTTATAAAGGTGCCAGGAGAAGACCTCCAGACTCCTTCTGCATACCATCTCCCATCTAATTTGGGGATTCAAAACCTGCAGGATTTGAAACCTCCTCTGAGACCAACTCTTGTTCTCATAGCCTTCCTACATTTCACTTCTGCAGAGGTGCAGTAGTCATACTAGTGCCTATCTATGGTTCTTACCAGGGCTTTGCCATGGTACCCTGTGGGAGCCTACACTCTTCCCCATTGAACAAAATTTGTATCTGTGTCTCCCCCAGCCAAATCACAACCTACTTATAACACACTGTTCTGGGCCTAGCCACCTCTTAGCAACAAATCTCCAAATATATGGGAATTCATCTCACTCAGAGTGCTGTTTGATCAAGGCCGGGCACCGCCCTGCTGAGGATTAATTTTATGTCAACAATGTCACAGCAGTCTTAATCATTGCTAAATGCTGTAGATTGTATTGTGAAGGACTTGAACTGTTTACTATGAATCCACTGCAATTTCTGCCTCTACATATCTTTTGCAAAAGTATTCCTGGATGCTACATTATAATCTTAGTATGTGAAAGTACATGCATACTGCAGAGTGTATATATTGTGTCAGTGATACAGGATCTATAGATGAAAAACTGCATTCTGTGGCTTGTGCCAGAACAAAGCTCAGTTGGTAAATTCTGAAAGATGTCTTGAAGCACAATTAGCTATCACTGATATGCCATATAATATATTGCATTCAACCTTTACTACTTTCTTCATGTGCTGCCTGATCATATTAAAGCCTAACTGCAAAGACATTTTTGTGACGATAAATAGATTTTTCAACATCTGAGAATTTAAATATTGACCTATTTGAATGTCTGCAATGTGTCCAGCCACATCTGTACAATGTCTAAAAAGATACGGTATTTAGGATTTTTGTTTCTGTTTTCCTAATGTTTTATGGTGCCTTTTTTTTCCCATTTATATACAATTTCATAATGTTCTAGCTATAAATCTCTACTTAGGTCTGATGGAGGGGCAAGAGCTTGGGCGCAAGGCAGCTAACAAACATGTCAGCTAGACTCACCTCCCCTTTTTCATTAAATATGAATACAACGACATTCTGATATGGGCCCTGATCTTGCAACTGCATCTGCTCAAGCAGATCCTTGCATTCATGTTGAGCCTTACTGAAGTCAATGAGTTTCCATATGTGCACAGGTTGTGCCTGCACAGAATCAGGATCTTGGTTTTTACTGATAAATATATCTTGTTGCACTTGATATTTCTGCCTTATGTGACATGACTCAATTCTCCTAATTTCAAGTTAATTTATTTAATACAATCCCATGCGCATAAAGGAATTCTATAATTATATATAAAAAGGAAATGTATTTACGAAGATCAGATAAATGAGGAAGACCTTATCTTTTTTCTTAGTTGAAATTTCTGAATTTTTTTTCTTTTATTGTCATCATTATATCCTTCTTTTTGCAGCTACAGTTCTTATGTAGGAAAGTTCTTAACAGTATATTGAAGGAAAACTGAGAGAATAATTAATGAATCAGTGGAGGTCTGGACAGGGTTTATTATGCATTTTGATTTTTACAAACAGAGCTGTTTCTCACCCAAAATTTCCCGTGTTCATGGTATGCCTTTAATTACAGTATAAGGACCAAGCCTCCTCTCATTGAAATCAGTATCAATAATTTGTTGATGTCAGTGGGAACAGTGTGTGGCCTTAAAGGACTAGTTCTGAACAATGTTACTTACTTAATTAAAGCTTCCATTTTAGTCAATGGGAGTTTTACATGAATAGGCAATAAGGACCAAATTCTGCCCTAAAACACGCTTTTGGATGATTGTATAGGGTGTCAAAGTGGACAGAATGTGGACCTAAATTTTGGACAAATAACTGTTTTTTCATTGGCCTTACACAAATAACTGTTTCCAATTGGTGTGTTTGTTGTACAAGAAGAGAGAGAAAATAGTTTTTGATGACGATTATTTGTTTTACAAACTCTGTATACTCCTGGCTTATGTGATCTATACTTATATTTCAGTATGGATATCGTGTTTTAGCCTAGGGTTCAAGACTGCAAACATCATACACTTATTCACATGCCCACAGCTGTTACATGTGTTTCTGAGATAATCCAACTTCAATGACTGCTTTCCTTACAGTATGATGATAGGTAATTCACCTACTCTCCTGTGATAAGTCATTCGGAATTATTGCTGTAATTGCTGTATTCATTAACATCTGAAATACAGTACTATTTGTGGGGTTGGGCCTGCAGTTCTGACTCAAGCACATATCCCGTGGAGTTCACCAAGAGTTCTGCCTGAGTCAGGAGTCCAGATTCAAACCCTTATTTTGTTGGGCATCTGTATAAAGTGAAAATGGTAATATTCCACTTATTTCCTGAGGAAACTAATGCTTAGCTGGATTAACCCATATGTCACATTGACTATATAACAAGTAACGCACAAAGTAGTAAGAGGAGAAGGGATAAAGAGAAGGGAAATTTTTAAAAAGCACAGAGAAAAGTGGATGAGTCAGAAAACTGAACCAAGCAGAAGAAAATATAAGAAAAAAAAGATTGAAAAAAGTGATTAAACATCTGAGGACAAATTCATCCCTGTCTGATTCCACTGACTTCAAAGGAGAGCATAAGTGGGCCAAATTCAGCCCTCTTTGGTGTAATCAGGCTCAGCTTCATTGATCTCAATGGGATTATATCCATCTACAGCAGGAGTGAACTTGTCCCACTGGCACAATTTTAGTCCTGACTCATACTTTGTTCAATCCCCTGGAGTGTAGTAGGATTGAAGGAGGTGTAAGTCCAGAGAGGGGGGATTTGGCTGTCCTATTTTTGCTTCACATGTTTTTCAACGCGTCAATGAATTTAGTTCAAATGAATTGCAACATCACACAAATTGCTAAAATTATTCAAAAAGGTGAATTGATTTTTAAACCTTAAACCAATCCCTAGAATGTCAGAGAAACATATGAGGGGTTGGTATTAATTAAGATGCATATGGGACACTTCCATAGGCACCAAACATCATCTGCTATTGAATGTGTTCTGAGACGCTTCTGCTAGCCAATATGGGAGGGAGAAGTGTTAAAATGTCTGTTTTATAATGGTTATGGAAAGTATAAGGGACAATTCCACAGATGCTGCAATGGCTTTAGCCATTACATTAACAATACAATGTTAATTGTAACTTCATTGCAAAGGTAAATCCATATTGTTGTTAATAAAAATGGTTAAAAGTAGGTACTGTGCATACTTCTAGTTTTTTTGCATGTTAGTCAATGTTTTGTTTTCAATAAAGATTAATCTTGGTGTTGCATGTGAATACAGTTCAGGCAGGACTGGGCAGAACTGTGCAAATGAAAAATTGTCACGAGTTGTTCATTTTTTTTCATTTAAGTTTTATATGGCTTTGATTCAACTTGACCAAAATATCACAAAACAAGTTGATATGGGCCATATATCCATACAACTTAGTCCAGGGTAATACCTTCTAATGATTTCTAATGATGGTTTGTCCAAACCTGCTTCACCTTCCCAGCATGCAAACCCTCTATGAAAGTGATTTAAGAGCAGTACTAAGGAATTTCAGCAGCAGTTGCTGCACTCGGTTTTGATTTTAACCAGTAATTAAACAGTTTTGAGGAGATGGGAAACCCGTAGTTTTTATGCACCAATGTGGGACTAAACACACAACGGAGTAGGATTTTTAGGAGGCCACCAGCAGAACACTGTCAATTCATATGACCTGGCTTTTGTTCTGCCCACAGAAAACCAATGGGTGGATCCCTGCCCCCACGTGAAACCCTTGTGAAGTAAATTTTGAGATATGGAGCGCAAGTAAATAAATATATAGGTGTAGGCAATGGGTACTATAGGCTTGGGGAGAATGAGCCTCTCCAAAGAGCCGGGCATGGCTACTCCCAGGCTCTGCCCTCAAAATCCTCGCTTCCTAGCCATACTGTGTTCACCTCCAGTCCCCGTGTGCAAAAGACCCAGCTCAGGCTGCGTCCCTGGCCACCCACCCTCTTGGTGCTCCCGTGCTGAGGAGCTGCAGCCGTAAGCCATCTTCTTTCCCAGAGCTCAGAGCTGGGAGGGCTGGCCTGCAGTAGAGGCTGCCAGCTGCATGGGGGAGGAGGTTTCTAGACTCCAGCGGGGAGGATGCATGGTACAATGGTCCTGATGATAAGTATAAAAATACATGGGCCAAGCTGCTTCTTTGAATACATTTCATTCACTGTCTTAAATCATAAACTTTTAGAAGGGTGAGGTATCTTTTGTCATGATCTGTCTCCTTTACGCTCACGCTGTGCCTCAACCTGATGTGAGTATACAAAGGCAAGAAGAAATGTGTAAGGAGAAACACACAGTTTGCACACCCAGGCAGAGTTGCAGTCCATGGGTACATGACACCCATATGGGCAGGTAAGGCAGAAAAAGGCAGGGTAAATTGCTTCCTTGTGCTGCACTTGCTGTAGATCAGCGAGAAGGTTAGACGAGGAGAATATACAGTCCTCCTTCCTGCTAGGGAGCTCAACACACGTGGCGGCTGTGCTGCTCCATTCTGCCTCTAATGCAGGGCTGGATTTACAAGGCATTTTGAAGCCCTTAAATACTTAGGAGATTTGTACTTTTGACTGTAAGGTTTCTAACACAAGTTGAACTTCTCTAGTCTGGCCCTTTTTGGTTCAGCAACATTCATGGTCTGGCATGATTTTAGTTAGCTGTATATCCACTTACCCTGGGTGTGGCCAAGTTTCCTATACACTCATCCCTCATTAAATGAGTACTTTACTTACACGTACTCACTTAAACGAGGGGCACATATACTTACCTTAGTTCACTAGACAAGAGAACTCCCCCCGCTATTATGAGCTTTACCCTACTCCCCGCGGCTCCAACCTGCCGTACTCTGATGTCCCCCCACCCCACCCCACCCACCCATCCTGCAGCCCCAGCCTGTGGCAGCCTGACCCCCACCAGCCTGCAGACCAGCCCCCACAGCCTGACCACTGCCAGCCCCGCAGCCCCAGCCTGCAGCAGCCATAATGCCCCCACCAGCCCCAGAGACCGGCCCCTGCAGCCTGACACACCTCCCCTGTCGGCCCCGCAGCCTGACCCAACCCACAGCAGCCTCAACCCCCTCTCCGGCCCTGCAGACTGTCCCAGGCAGCCTGACCCTCCTGCCGGCCCACAGACCAGCCCCAGCAGCCTTAACCCCCCACATTGACCCCACAGACTGGCTCCAGCAGCCTGAGCACCACCAGCCCTGTGGCCCCCGCCTGTGGCAGCCTTAACCCATGCCCCCACCACTGGCCCCGCAGACCGGGCTGTGGCAGCCTGACCCCACCCCCACTGTCCCCACAGACCTAACCCACTGCAGTCTCCCCACCACCACCAGCCACACACCCAACCTGCTGTAGCCTTAACCCCCCGACCCACCACCAGGTTTTAATCCTCCTTCCCACTCATGGCCCCAAACTGCCCCCAGCCTTTAGACCCTCCCCAGCCCAAAGTTCCCTTACCTTTCAAAAGCAGCACCACCTGCTGCCACTCCTTTGCCAATCAGAGACTTTTACATGTATTTTAATGGCAATTTAGTGTCCCTCTTATGAGTTTTTTTTACTTAGGAACAGAAAGGTGGGAACCAAATGAGCTTGTATAGCGAGGGATAAGTGTAGTTCCATAACATTTGCTTACAGCCACCAGTCCTGGCTCTCTGTGTTCTCTTCTGTCATTTAGCTGTAATTTATCCCAAGTCTCTTCTAAGAGCCCAGTATGCAGTAGAAGTGCTGGTCATGCTGGTAGACAATATTGACCTGTTGTGGATTGACAAATTTTCTGGTTCAGCACCAGTCAGGTCCCCAGCGTGCCAGACTAGAGACTTTCAACCTGTAGTCTTCCTGTGATAGTACAGTGGTCCATATCAAAGTCTTCATTAAATACATGTGAAAATATCAGGGTTATAATTTGATTGACAGCCCTCCAAAATGCCTTTTAAAACATTCTACTCTGACTAAAAAGTCAGTAGCCTGACAAAATTAATCAGTTCTGCTCCCATTCTCATTTTCCTAGTTCTGATATATTCTTCCCCAGTCTGTCAGTTTTCTTCTCCCTTCCTGCACCCTTGCAATGCTAATGTCAGAATTTTGGTAGCAGTCAGAGTCCAGCCTGCGTATGCCTTTCTCCTGGCTTGCCCTGAGACTAGCCAGCCTGCCCAGGTAAGCCCTCCTCCAGTACTAGAACTCCAAAGTATGGAGGAGAAGGGTTGAGCATAGGGACACATGTTTCAAAGAACCATTACTGTTCAACTTGAGTAACTTCTTCCTTGCTGATCCATAACCCTCACATTTCTGTGGATGTCTGCTCAGCTCTTTTCTCACTCTGCCCTCTCTTGTGAAGCTCTATTTCCAGGACTGGAGCTTGCTTCAATTATTCAAGCTAAAAATATACTTTTTTCCCCCCTAATAAAAGTTTTTGTTCAGGAGAAAGCAATGGGACTAACCTGAGAAATATTTGCTCTGGACTTGTGTGGGACTTGATTTTTTTTAAACCCTGAGTAGCCTGGTGCCATGAGTAAAAAGTACTGACTGTGGATAAGGGAGGCTGTAAGTAGACTGTAAAGGGGGGCTGCAAGAAATAACATTATTTATATTACTGTGGTACCGGGTGGAGCCTGAGTCATGGAGCAAGATATCATGGAGCCTTGTGCAAAGAACAAAAAGCCATGCCCTGCCCCAGTCAGTTTACTGTAAAACTGGAAACAAAATCTCGATACAGGCAAACAGGAAAACTGGAGACAAAATGTAGATAGAGACAAATGGGAAACAGTACAGGCAACACAATATATGGTGGTCTTAGCATACCTGTAGCTTCAATATTGTTATGTTTAGTAAGAATTAGGATAAAAATATTTATTTAAACTGCTCTTTACTGCAATAGTGTAACCAGAAGGCAACGCTTGGGTGGGCCCTGACTTTGGGTGGATGAAACCAGGCAATGATTGAGAGCAAGAGGAGGGGGAGAGGAAGGATGGGGCCATCTCCCCCTCAACTGGCTGGGAGGAGGACAGGGAATAACACTGGCCATGGGACTCCAGACTCAAGGGATGCACCAAGAGAGTGGGGTCTGCATGCAGGGGCTTGCTTTGTTCTTCCCATCAGCCTGGCACTCCAGCCTGGGAGCAGGGCAAGTCTCATTCCTACTGCCCAACTGGAGCAGGGTAAGCCCCTGAGCCCCAGCCCAGCTCCTCAGCCCCAGCTGGGACACCAGGTGGAGCAGGATAAGCCACCACATCCTGATCCCAAGTTGGAGCACCAGGCAGTAAGATGGAGCAGGCCAAGCTCTTGTCCACCCTCCCCAGGTACAGCACAGGATGGAGCAGGGTAAGCCCCCCCAGTGCTGCTCCAACCCTACCCAGCTGGAGTGCCTGGCAGAGCAAAGTAAGCCCCAGCACCACAACCCCACTCTCTGAGTACAGCACTGGATGGAATGGGTTAATCCCTAGTGCCCCAATCCTGCTCTCCAGCTGCGGCACCTCACATGGCAAAGGTAAACCTCCCCACCACCCCACTCCCCAGCTGCAGAACCAGGGAGGCTGGTGGAGCAGGACAATTGCTGGGGGGTGAAGAGACCTGGGGAGCTGCAGGGTGCAAAGGGGGTGGCCAGAGCCTACTCAGGCCTGCACAGGACACCGCTGCTGTAACGTCCCCTCTGCTCTGCTGTGCCAAAGAGAAGTACCAATCAGACGGTAGGAGGGTTTTTGGCATAAAAATGGAGCTATTTGTGCGTGCCGGGGCGGGGGTGGGGGGTTCCTTCCAACTGGAAACTGAACTGCTGCCACCCAATTCATTTCAAATGCCCAGTGTATGACTGTAATGGACCTTTGACCCAGCAGCACGGACAGCCCACGTGCTGCCTGCCAGTGCTCAGAGACCCGCTAGCACGTCCTGCAGCCCACACACTTGCACTTGTACAGCTGAGAATCCTGTGAAGTAACACGGGTCAGGACCGGGGGGCTTCAGGATTCGGGGCGGGGGGATCTGCACAGATCAGTTTCGCCCCAGGCCCTGGCGCAGACACGGGGAGTTGCTGCCTGGCCACTACCAGGCATGTAGGTGCCACGGGGTGAGAGAATAAGCAGCGGGGGCACTGCCCGCCGCGCCTGACCTGCGGACCAACTGGGGTCCGCAGCGTAACCCGCTAGCGCCACCCACGGCCACCAGCTGCGTGCGGAGGCTTCTCTCCCAGAGCACCGCCCCCGCGTAAGGCCCGCCACTGCCAGAGACCAACGGGCAACCAATCGCTCGGCGGCCCCCCAACTACCCAGCCAATCGGGAGGGCAGTGCTGCGGCCAATCAGAGCGCGTCCAGGCCTGGGCGGGGCTCTGCCCGCGCGTGCGAACGCTCGGCGAGCACGCGCTCGGCGGTTCCAGTCAGTTCGCGCCCTTGCCATGTCGGACTGGGAAGCGGACAGCGACGAGGAGTCCCGCGCTGGGAGCCGGTCCCCAGCCCCGCCGCTGCCAGAGTGGCAGCCGCTGCCGGCCCCCGCCCACGGCCGGAGGAGCCCGGCGCCCCCGGGGGGCGGTGGAGGGCGAAGCGGAGGCAGCGCGCCGTGGGGCCAGGAGGGGCCGGCGCGGAGAGGCGGCGGCTGGGGGAGGAAGGACGGTTCGCCGCCGGGTCAGCTCCGCGCACCCCGGGAATATCGAGCCCGCGGCCCCGACCGGGACTGGGGCTCGGGCGTGCCGCTCTGCTTCCACCTGGACAACGCCGTGGTCGGGGCCCTCATAGGTAACTGCCGGCAGAGCTGTCTGGCCACGGCGGCTGCCTCAGCCAGCCCGTGTCCGGGAGGCGGGGTAGGCTGGGGTTACGCGGAAGCAGCAGCCGCAGGGGGCGCCTCTCCCTGGCCTCCCTTCGCCGCGGCCAGCGGCAGCTTACCCGGCTCTGCCTCTGCCCCCTGACCCGCCGAGCCCAGCTTCACGGCGAGCTGGGAGTCGGGTCCCAGCTACCTGTGGAGAGACGGGGCTCAGTGGGCCAGGAGGGTGTGGTAGAGAACCGCGTGGTGAGTGCGGCGAGGCAAACCCTGGGGGCTGCTGTTGCTCTCAGGTAATCCCCAGTTAGGAGTTAGGGCAGGAGCGGAGTGGGAAAGGGGCAGGACATGTGCTGGGCGGGCTGAGGATGTCTTGTCCCCTTCCTCAGGAGGGCCCTGGCTGTTAGGCATGTCCAGTGGTGCCTTTGGGGCCAGTAGCTGGTGCTCTGCCTTCTCTGGTCAAGGGGTGCCTGGGCTGTGTACCAGGGTGGCATAGGGCTGGTTTGATTTCTCTATTGGGGGAGGGGCAGTGTGAGAGTCTGAGTGATTGGTTTGTGTCCCCTTCACCACCTTTTGCTTCCCATTTAGCGCACAGGTTTTCAGACAGTGGGATGTGCCAGAAGGGGCATGTGAGAGCATGGGGGGGGGCAATAATGCTGGCAGGTGTCTCAGGTCACCTTCATGCAGTAGGGTGTGGGGAGAAAGTGACTCACCTCCCTGTGACCCTGTGGTTCCAAGGTCGCCCAATGTTCCTGTGCGCACATGCGTGCACGCCAGTTTGTAAACCTCTGTGATAAATGGAATACAGAAATCTGCTAGGGGCACATGACCCTGTGTACCCACCCATGTGTAGCCTCTGGTTGTGGGGAGCATTCCCTGTGCCCTTCCAGTCTCTGCCCTTGCCAGGAGAGGTCAAGGCACTTAGTGGGCTGCTGTGTCAGCGCATGTTGATGAGGGCTGACTGGCACCAGCTTGGGCCACTTGACCTTCTTTTGACCCTGGTTCCAGCTGAGGCAAAGGATAGCGCACAGTCTGCAGTGCCATGTTTCCAATGAAAACATGATACCCTGGGAAGACAAAGCTATGTGCTTGATTTCCCATCTGATCACATTGAAGGGAGTGATGGCTCACTTGATTGGTGGGCAAGATGGGAGTCGTTCACCACAAAAGTCTTGCTCAGTCTCTGACAGCCAGCCCCAGTGTGAAAGTGTCTTTTAGCTAGAAGAGGGGGCAATTTGGACAAAGTCCTTGGTAGCCAGGTAAGGAACTTGAAAGTGTCTCCCTGGTGCCATATACATTTTTTTTTTCAGTGGATTCTTCCTCCCACCCCAAGATTCATTTGTTTCTGACTTAGTTTTCTTTTTCCTCCTGCATTTTCAAGCCATGATTACTTGTTAACAGCTCTGTGTGTTTGAAGAAAGTCAAAGCTTTTATTTTTGATGACAGTGTAAATAGTAACAATGAGAAGACGGTGTATTTCCAACTCTTGGCACAAGTTGGTTTGTGGCCAGTATTTGTGTAATCTGTACAATATATTTTGTAACAGGTCGGGCTGGAACTAAAATAAGAGAACTTGAAGATTCTTCTGGTTCTAAAATACAGGTAAAGTGCACTACATTTTGTCAAGAGCTTATTGCTCAGTACTTTCTCCAAGACATGTCCCTTCTGCTACTATATTTCCAAGGTAGCTGCACTGTGATCTGAGAAATTTTAACCTTTCATCTGTCACTACTTGCTCTTGAGGTTTCATGTGCTTCATTAATATTAGTCCTACCCCTTGTGTACATGGAGAGTAAGTAAATAGAACTAGAATATGAATACACACCTTTCTTGTTTTGGGGATATAGGATTTTCTTTAAAAAGAGAGGAAAAAATTGTAAGAGCGTGCTATTTTAAAAAAGGAAAACTTTGTAACACAGGGTCTCAGTGCCACAAAGATATTTAACTGCCTAAATCCCAAATTTGTTTCCACTGCTGTCCATAGAACTCCCCTAAAACCCTGTAGGTGCCTAAATTTACTTGACACTTAAATTGTCAATGGAAAAGCTCCCTAGGGTCCTGTATTTCAGGCTCTGTGCATGCATGCTGCTGCTGCCTCCCTCAAGGTGTGTGATGCCTGTCTCCCACCTAAGCCACATAGTGATTCATTTAGGCTTTCAGGCTGCCCAAGCTTCATGCAGGGTCATATCCTGGTAGGCATGCTCTGATGCAGCCTAAGCCTACTGGATCATTTTCCATTCACACTCTGTTGGGGAGAGGCAGTGACTAATGCATCAGTGTGGGAGATGGGACTCCCACAGAGGTAAAAGTAAGATGGCACACCCTGATGCACCACTCCAGCCTAAGTCAGTGGGGTGGTCTGCTTTAGGCATGTCCAGTGCAGTTTACTGTGCACTTTCCCAGCAGGGCTCCTGCTGCATGCTTGTGGTAGCAGCCCCACACATGCAGCCAGGTGAGGCTAGTAGGTGTAAAAGAGGCCAACAGAGGGCCCGCTTTAGGGGAAGTGTATGTACTCCCAGCCAAGCTTCTGGTGCATCTGTGCCTCTCCTGCTTTTCCATTCTGCTGGACACTGAGAAGCATACATGTGATTTTTGGTGTGCAGTACTGTGGGCAGCCCTAGGGAAGGGAGCAGCTGGCCAGTGGGTCTTGGGTTGCAGCTGGTTTCCCAGCCACAGGGCCTGTGCACAGCTGGCCCACAGCTCCCTTGTAGCAGTACAGGTACTGTTGTGTTGGGGACTCCCTGTCCTTGATGCCACATCAGGGTGGGAGGGGGTTGTCATAGGACAGAACCTGTAAAAATGTTTTATTTTCTTCCCGGGAAACCCTTAGTTGAAGCATTCATTATCTTTGTGTGTGAAATGAGGCAGGTATCTTCATACTTTGATCTAATTAGGCCATACCGGGATGTGAAATCCAAATCCCTGAGTTATGTAGTTATACCTCTTTAATCACCCACACCTGCACCAATGTAGACAGAGTTATGTTGGCAGCAGAGCCTTTTCCATTGACAAACTTTCTGCCAAATGGGAGAGTTCTCTGAGAGAGTTTGAGTATATCAGCACCTGCACAACTAAGTCAGTGTAAGCTGCCTTACTGTGACTTAGTAGTGTAGCATAGACCAGGTTATGGTTATGCTGACTTATCTTCCAGAATAGACATGCCTTTAAGTGTATGCATACCTTTAGGCATTTAACTGTCCCCATTCATTGTGTAGAGAAGATGGCATACTTAACTCTTGGCTTTGTGGATTGCACTGTTGTTCTGCTGACTTTTTTACATACCCAGAAATTAGCGTTATGATGTCTAAATCTGTCTGGGTAGCCCACCATAGGTCTTAGGTTAGACAGGGCAATTGAGACTGCAGATACGTTAAAAAATCAAGTGGGATATCTGTGCATGTTCTAGTACACGAAGCTTGTGCTGTATAAATATTAAAATTGGCTTTCTAAATTTAGGTTGTAAGGGGAGCATATAAAGCTGAAGTAAAGATTTTTGGTGGTAATGATGCGCAGTGCAAAGCCAAAATGTTGATAGATGATCTTGTTGAGAGGTATGGCCAAAATTACCCTGGAGACAGGACTGAGAAAGGTAAGTATCTCACAGTAGAGGAATTGTAGCATCTTGGACTTGTCGTCTTACAACATTTTACTTGTACATATTCCTTAACATGTATAATATGCCTTTCTATATATACTGTTATCACAGAGAGAGAACTTTATCAAAAACAGTTAATTGCTTCAGGAGAATACCACTCTCGAATCCGCAAAAACCAGGAGGTAAGAAGAGGGTGCACTAGTTAGACACTGCCATTTACACTTGCATCAGCAGACTCGATGTCCCTCTAAATACATCCCATGGGCTTCCATCAAAACAATATACATCACATTAATCACTTCACTGAACTTTAACTCTGACCTCCACATACCCTGATAATTTACCTGTTCATTAATGCTTAACAGAAATAAATATTTCCCATGAAAAGAGAGAGAAGACTGTTAAGTTTCCACATAATAGTGTGGAATGTAATACATACGGTTACTGTATACATTGTAGGATACATAAGCAGTGACTACTTTTTTCCATTCTAAAAGCTTGCTTTTGCTTGTTTTGTGTTTGCCCAAAAGGCTTTCTGTATAAACAAAGGCTATGTCTTCAGATCCAGACTGAAGCACTGAGGTGTGCGGGGGGGACAAATTAAGCACAGAATTGAGAGTTAGGTTCCATGTTCCCTATAGAGGGGGAATGGAGTGAGGAGTAGTTTGTCCACAGTGGTGGCAGAGCATATTTGAGAAGCCTAGCAAATATGTTTCAGGAAGGAGCAAAGCCAAAGCCAGAAATGCTCAACAGTTGTTTTCTTATCCTTTCTGCATGTATCCTGGCTGCTGTAGCATAAGAATGTAGCTCACCACTGTATTTTCTTCTATGATAGTCCAGTCTGTCATTGGGAACCACTTAATCATTGTCCTCACAAGCAGTATGTATTAACCTTTTTGTGTCAAAATGGCTAAATTTGCTTTGAGAGAGCCTAACTTAATGGATCTCATATAAATATATTTATGCATTTGGTATGTGTGACTTAACTATTATATTATCATTTTGTCCCCTTTTTCCTTACTGTTGAAAATAGAGGTTTCTGCTTGTTCCTTGGGATCTGAGAATTTATCTCCCATTTTTCCCTAGTCCCTAAAGAACCCATATCACAGGAAGCCTGCTTCTAGCCAAGAAGGCCACTTGAAGTTCCCTGTAGAATTTGTCAGTACTACTAAGTACAACAAAATTGTTTAAGGTGTCCACTAGCACAGCTGTGTGCTTTTGGCAGACCTTTCTGGCATGTTATAAGATTGGGTCTCAAGAGCTAACAGTAAGCCCCAAGTACTTACATTCTGTTTAAACTTAGTCCCCTCAGAATTCAAATTGAAAAGATTGTGTTTAAAATAACGCTGTTGTTCCCCCCCAACAGGTTCCCTCAAATCCCAGGATTTTGGCACTAGTTATTCCACTGAAAGTCAGTATGTTCCTGTCAAGTCTGGAAATGGCTCACAGAAATCAGTAATTAACTGGGCATCTCTTCGAGAAAATAAAGCTAAATATGAAGCGATGAAGTGGGCAGGTTAGCATACAGGCTATGAAGGATTGTGGTGTGCCAGTATATAAAATACAAAATCTTGATAGCGAGTTACAAGTTTTTTTAATAGTAGGGTAGAACTTTTTTGATCATGTCTGTGATTGTGTTGAAGTCAATGTATATTTTCCAGTACCTGTATTATTAATCCCTGTACACTTTATTTAGTTTCAATTAAATATAACTGCATAGGCACAGTAATACTCTACAACATGACTTTCTTCATCACATGGTTTCTGTGAGAGTAATACTTCCTATTAACTTAGAAAATTTGGTAAGGTGGTTTATTTAGCAAATACTTTATCCCTTCTTCAGCTTTAAATTTTTTGTTTTCCCACAAGGAATCTTCATGCTGCTGCTAATAAGTTTCTTAGTACAGAGTGATGATTCACGCTGTTGCATGGGTTTTGGGTTCTTCCATCTTGATCATAATTTTGGTAGGCATCTACCTCTACCTGGTTAAATTATATGTTGCAGTTCTAAATTCTGAGTAAGCATCTCTCTCACCAATTTTGGAAAGTAACTTTTTTAACAGTCAGCTTTTCTCCCCTTAATTATTCAAGATTTGCCTCCAATTAAGAGAAACTTCTACAAAGAATCACCGAAGGTTGCTTCCATGCCAAAAGAAGAAGTGGAGAAGTGGCGGTAAGCTCTTTGTATTGGAACTAACTGCTTGTTTTGGAATTGGAATGGTATTTTTATTGTTATATTGGAGCTCTGTAAATGTTAAAATTTTCTTTTTGAGTTCTGTAGGCTAACTGGGATGGAACATGAGTAGATTGATTTTTAAATCAAAGTAATTTTTGCACCAATTTTAATCATGATTTAAAATAGCAAGCAGAAATCCTCAGTTTTTAAATATCCATTTTCATTGTTTTGCATTGTATGCATTAGTTAGCTTCATGAAAAAAAGCTCTGTTCTCCTTGGTGACATGAAAATATATTTTTAATAAATTTTTGGTTCTGCTTTTTTTCTAACCAGGAGCAAACAGTATTTCTTTGTGCACTAGAGCAATTATATAGCTTATTTTACATTTGCATTCTTAATTTTTACACTTTCATTTTCTACAATTTTTTTTAACCTATTGGGTTAATTTTTTGCTTATTTGTGTCAAGGTCTATTTGACTAGAAATTAATATTCAGCTAAAATGCACCAAATTAGTATTTTATTTTTATTAACTCTAAATATTCTGGATACATAAGGAAGTTTAACATGTTCTGCATTTAAAACTGATTTATTAATAGTATCTGTAGCGAGTGAATGGAACTGATTGTCTCTGATCACCAGGGTTTTCATTATTTTTACAGTTGACAGTCTCTCTCATACACAGCTCTTATTTAATAACAAATAAAAAACACTTTCAGCACATGCAGAAGAATTTACTGCTATCAAAAGCTGGTTTAGCACTTCAACAAGCTCTAGATGCAAGTGCTTAGCCAGTGCCTTCCACCAATAAGCAGTTTGATTTTAATTTATAACTTGGCAGCAAATGAATGTGTAACTTTTTAAATTTAATTTAAATAATTTTAATACATGACAATAAGATTAGACCTTACCATAGTGTAGTATCCACAGGCACTGAGACCACATGTGGGGTGAGTGAAGTCTCTGGTCTATAGCCCTGGCTGAGAGCCAGCTGGCCTTTAGCTCATGTGGTAGAGTGCAGGGCTTTAGACCCTGTGCTTGCAGGTTCTATTCCGGGGGCTGGCAACCCGGGTCTGTTGGTGTTACAATAGGTTGTCAGTTATAATTTTAACTTGGTTTCTTTAATTTAAAAAAATATTTTTTTAAAAAATCCAATATTTTGAATGATGACATTGATATATATTTTTTTTAATCCATCATGAGTTGAGCTTTAGGCATGCAGCCAATTCCTCCCCCATGAAGCTGGTAGCAAATGGTGGCTGTAATTTCTGTAAAAGGCGCATGGCCAGTTGTTTTCCCTTAAACATCAGAATTTCTCGTTTTGTATTACAAAAATAGATGGCATTGGCGGTATAATTGGTTCATAAAACCCTTCAGCGTATGTATTTACTGGAATTGGGTGAATTATGGAAGAGTGGACTGGAGTTCATTAATCCCTTCAGGCTGTAATCGTCTGAAAATTGTGACAATCTTAACTACTCCTTGACCTCCCCTTTTCTTCATTAAAGCCTGATTCAGACATCTTCCAAGCAATTAGAACTTTGATTCGTACTGCCATCAGAGATGTAAATAATGTGTAAAAACAGTAACTATGCAACTGACTTAAAATTCTGTTGGTTATACATTTAGATGTTTAACTGGGAATCGCTTGTACTGGCCCAGTAGGCCCCAGATGGAGTTTAATCATGACGGAAAATGAATAAACATGAAGCTTATTGATTAACTTGCTACACTTTTACATCCTGTCCTCTCCTTGATAAGTTTTAACCTGGTTAATCACTAAGGGTATGTGTATACATTTGGGAATAAAGTCAACTTTTTTAAAACTAGATTTTTATAAAATCAAAGTTGTCTCTGAAACTTCTCACAAAGTCCACTTAGTGTGTCTCCATTATATTGCCTAAATTCAGTTGTAGCAGCAGTGCATTGTGGGCTCCTGTCCCACAGTTTTTGCAGACCCATTGCATTTTAGGATTGTGCCAATGTCTGGGGCAGACGGGGGGGGGCGGGTATTGCTGCAAATGGGTCTGGGTTCTGAAGTCATCATCCCCAACTTCATTTCCTTCAGTTTCTGCTTCCCACTGAAAAGAGATAAACAAGGGAATTTTTGCACTGCTTTTACATTCACTGCCACCTGCCATTGCAAAGAATAACATGGATCTCAAGACGCTTCAATGTTTGGTGCAGTGTTTTGCGGTGACTGCTTTTACCGTGATGCAGTATATTCTGAACAAATGCCCATGGAGTTTGAATGGATTGATGTGGTGGGGTTAGGAAAGGCACTGATGGACTTCAGGATCTGGAGAGTAGCAGCACTGGACTCGCTGCACAGCATGGAGCGCAGGTTCAGGACCTGCAAAACCAGCTCAGACTGGCAGAAGCGCATTGTTTTGCAGTCATGGGGTGATCAGCAGTGGCTGTGAAACTTACACATGCGTAAGGCCGTTTTCATGGAGCTTTGAAATGCTGTCTCCTGTCCTGAAACAGCATTACCAGAATAAGACTTGCTTTGACAGTTGAGATGTGTGTGGCAATTGCTTTGTGGAAGTTAGCAATACCAGACAGTTACCGGTCAGCAGGAAATCAATTTGGAGTAGGCAAAACTACAGTGGGGGTGTTGTCATCCAGGTTGCTAAGGCGATAGCTAAGCTTCTCCTGCGAAAGACAGTGACTCTGGAATGTGCAGGAGACAGTGGACAGATTTGCTGACATTGGATTCCCTAACTGCGGTAGGGCCATAGATGGAACACACACCAAAGCCTGAAACACCATAGAGAAGTACCCCTTGCTGGCTAATGCACTCTGAAAGCTTGGTGGTCTGGTGCCAGAGTGGGGATGTATCACAAAGGTCATTTCACCGACATCAGTGTGGGTGGTTGGGAAGGGTGCATAATGCACAAATCTTTAGGAATTCTGTCTTGTTTAGAAGGATCCACAGCACTGCTTTCTTTCCAGATAAAAAAAGGAACGCTGGGGACGTGGAAATGCCAGTGATGATTCTTGGAGGCCCTACTTTTCCCTTGTTCCCTTAGCTCATGAAGCCATACAGGGGCATCTTGGACCCCAGTAAGGAGGTCTTCAACTACAGGCTGTGCAGGTGCAGAACGGTGGTAGAATGTGCCTTTAACTGTTAAAAGCCAGGTTCAGGTGCCTTCTGATCTGTTTAGACCTCAGTGAAGAAAACATTATCCTTGTCTTTGAGGCCAGCTGTCGTCTTCATAATGTTTGAGGTGAAAGAGGAGAATGTCATGCCAGGATGGAAGGGCAGAGGCAGGTCTTCTGGCCCAAAATTATTAACAGCTGAACACAAGGGCAAACAGGATAGCACAGAATGAGGCAATAAAAATCGGGGATGTTTTGAAAACCAAGTTTGAGTGAGTTTTAAGGGTCCTGCTTATCCTGCAGTTAACTAGCAGCTCCCCCATACCCACACTGTTTCCTTGTCTTTTATGAAACTGCCTCTAATCGGGTGACAACCCTCATTGCCACACCCAACTCCAAAGTATATTAAATAATAAACAAAACTTTCTTTTTCCAGCCTATGATGCTTTTATGTAGAGGGCCCTAATGGTAGAATGGTGGGTACAGGGTAAACAAAAGGATGATAAACTCATGGTTGCTGGAATATTAAAGTTATTTGGGTAATTCCCTGGGAGCAGAGTGCAGGAAACTGACTTTCCATCACTCATTCTGCTGCCCCGATGAGGGCAAGGGCTGGAATATGCAGAGGTAGGAGTTGTGCAAGGTGGGGGCATACGTGTTGGGGGGAAATGCAGAGCCCTGAGGCGGAGGAGAGGTGAATGTGTTGAGGGAGATCTGAAATGAGGGGCCTGGCCAGGTGAGGGGAATGAATATGGATAGGGTAGCATATAATTGGATGTGTATTGGATGGGGTATATAGTTTGGCGGGGGGTTTGTTTGTTTTAAAAAAAAAAAAAAAAAAAAAAAAAAAAGCATTGCTTCCATGATCTCCATTTGACTGTTCATTGACAGAACTGAAGCATGGATTTTAGTCTGATTGACCTCTACGCTCCCCTTCTTTTTCCTTTCCTGCCCCTTCCAAATAATCTGCCATCATTTTTTGATGTGACTTCCTCCTCCTTTGCATTTGGGGCAACCTCATTTCAGGGGGACTGGAGCCTCTGATCCTCTGACTCCTGTTTGTAAGGTCATTTTCTGCATTAAAAATGTTGAAATATTAAGGGCGTTGTCAATAGCAACATTTTTATTTTTACTTGGAACAATGAGCATACTGTCAGAATGAATGGCTGGCTGTCTCTGTGGAACAACGTATTGCAACTGCAAAGTCACTCTGTGCACTCTCAAGGCTGAAGAATGCATGGTTGCAAGAAGAATGATTTTAAGATCTTCTGCAGCTGATGTTTACCTTGAACACACTGGTAAAGTATCTTTGGTTCATGGGTAAAAAATAATGTGGAAGCCCTGCTTCTGCCATTTGGATGGGACATGCCACTGAGCGGTGGAGGAAGAGGTAGCTTTCATGTGGACTTGTTAAAGCAGTACTTGGATTTTAAAGCAGGCTGGGCCAGGATTTAAAAAAAATCATTAAAACTCATTGCACACACTCATAAGAAACAGGGCAGGGTTCGATCGCCTGGTGGCCTCGTGGGGGTGGGGAGGCTTGCTGTACCATGATTTAAAAGCTGGTATGGCTACGTAAGTTTTGCTTTGCGCTGGATGGGTCACTGGCAAAAAATCATTAATGACTCGCAAAACTTTCCAGGATCTCTGGGTTGCCAGAGGTGACCTCAAACCTCTTATTCTGAAGAGAAGGGATCAGGAAAGATTGCTTGTTCTGTCCAGGTACAATGCTGGAAAATTTGGAAGAATGCTCTGTGGGGCCATGATTCCAGATTCCTTACTGGTGGTTTGGCAAGGTAAGGTGTCTTACCATAGAAGCAGGAACAAGTCAGGTCTCCCCAAAAATCTTGTGAGAAGAATCCAGAAGTGCCTAAGACCTTCAGTGAGCTGTGCAAACAGGATCAGCATTCTTATCACCAGAAATATTAACAAGGTCTTCTAAAGAAAATGGTCATAGACTCTTTCCTCACAATTGCACCAAACTATTATCAGTAGGAAAAAAAAAACCATACTCACCAGAAGTGCCCACTCCAACATCTTGTTTGCCACCAAAGTCACTTCCTGGGTGGGTTCCAAGTTCAGAAATAGGTCCTGGCTTTTAGGATCAGCTTCTGCACTTGACTGCACTCCACTGTTGTCTACCTCTTCTTTGTCCAACAGCTCACATTCTACTTATCATCCTGCCGAGCAACACATCTGAGGAGTCCATGCATCCTCTGGAGAAAGCAGTTGTCTGTCCCAGAATAGCACGAAGCTCCCTGTATAGCAATGTTTCTGGGGAAATGCCCAGACCTACCATTAGCTTCTTTGCACTTTTGCTGATTTTTGCCTCAGCTCCTCGATTTTAATATCTTACTGCTGAGCATCCCTGGTTTACTGTTTCTGAATCATGCCTTGTGATATCTTTGCGTTAATTCCCACATTTCTTTTTCTGGCTTTGAGCTGACTGAAGATAGCTTCTTCTCCCTGCCCCCCCACAGTGGTGAGGTCAATGATTTCCTGCTGGCTTCATGCTGGGGCTCTCTTGTGACCCTGGGAACTCATGGCTACTAGGTGTGCTTCAGAGGTGTGCTCCTGATGTCTGCCTGCCATGCTGGCCAGAGGGGAAAGGAAATGGATTCAAAATTCCTAGGCTGATGACCACTGCTTCCTGTCACCTACGTCATGCTCACCTGGAGAGCAGCCAAGGTGATGCAATGACCAGAAGGGTCACATGGAGGGACATTGTAGGATAGTTTTGGAGGCTAATAAAATGAATTTTAATAATGCTGCTGTCTGCACTTGTATAGGTCAACATTATAAAATCAACTTTTAGGAGTTACTACCTGTGAATTCAACATCACAAAAGTCCACCTTAGAGCCCCTTAAAATTGACCTATATGCATGTTTGTCTGTAATTATGGCTTCTGTAATTTTGTTCATCTCCTTTTTAAATAACTAAATGAGGGAAAGGGGGGATTGAAAATCTTTTCTCTTTCTGCTCCCTGGCTGAAGCAAAGATGTTCGTTGAATGGAATCATGTATTTAGCCTGGCAATAGAAAAAAAAAAAAAGTAAAACATAATTGATACGTATTTATTTAAAAAAAAAACAAAAACAGCCTCTTTAAATATCTGTTCTCGTGTGCTGTAAAGCTATTTAAAGTGGGCTGAAGATCCTTATAACCCATAGACCTTTGTTCGTTAATGTCAATTCTAACATGCTTTTGTTTTACTCTAAATTTGTGACCTCTGTGGTAGTTTTGTATGGAGGGTTATGGAGAGGTAGATAGAGTAGAGAGAGAATCCAGAGGGACCTGGATAAACTGGAGGACTGGGCCAAAAGAAATCTGATGCGGTTCAATAAGGAGAAGTGTAGAGTCCTGCACCTGGGGTGGAAGAATCCCAAACATCGTTACAGGCTGGGGACCTCAGCAGCAGTACAATGGAAAGGGACCTAGAGGTTATGGTGGATGAAAGGCTGCATATGAGTAAACAGTGTGCCCTCGTAGCCAAGAAGGCTAACGGCATACTAGGGTGCATTAGGAAGAGCATTTCAAGGAGATCTAGAGAAGTAGTTATTCCTCTTTATTCGGCACTGGTGAGGCCACATCTGGAATATTGTGTCCAGTTTTGGTCCCCCCAGTATAAAAAGGATGTGGATTTGCTAGAGCAGGTTCAGCAAAGGGTAACAAAAATGATTAAGGGTCTGGAGCACAAGACCTATGAGGATAGGCTGAGGGATTTGGGCTTGCTTAGTTTACAGAAGAGAAGACTTAGAGGTGATTTAATAGCAGCCTTCAACTTCCTGAAGGGGAGCTCTAAAGAGGAGGGTGAGAAACTGTTCTCAGTGGTGTCAGATGGCAGAACAAGGAGTAATGGTCAGAAGTTGAAGAGGGAAAGGTGTAGGTTAGATATTAGGAAAAACTATTTCACCAGGCGGGTGGTGAAGCAGTGGAATGCGTTGCCTAGAGAGGTGGTGGATTCTCCATCCCTTGAGGTTTGTAAGTCCCAGCTGGACAAGGTCCTGGCTGGGATGACTTAGTAGGGGTTGATCCTGCTTGAAGCAGGGGGCTAGACTAGATGACCTCCTGAGGTCCCTTCCAGCCCTATGATTCTGTGACAGTGTCACAACCACAGTTCTGGTAAAAGTCTAGATCAGGCGTGGGCTGCATGCGGCACTGGACAGCTAGTAATGCGGCCCCACAAGATTGTAAACTTTTAACATTATGTGACTTATATACATATTTCATATGCGGCCCAAGACAATTCCTATTCACTCAGTGCGGCCCAGGCAAGCCGAAAGGTTGGACACCCATGGTCTAGATAGTGTAGCGAGTAGCACTCAAATGACATTTGGATTGCAATAAGACATGAATATTCTTTGCAAATGTATATTTTATTCAAATAGGGTGTAATAAAGCTCAGATATATGTCCATAGTGCATAATCATATCCATTTAGAGCAGCTAATTGTGTAGGTGGGAGTAGCTAAAAAGTCAAAGGGAGAACTGAAGGATGTGGAACGGTATCTCCCAAGAAACACTTTTCGTGAACATAAGACTGCCATTGTCACTTTTTCTGCCCCCCCCAGGAAACTTGTACTCTTTTTTTTACAGATTAGTTTCTCAATTTATTGTGTAGCTTTCTGGTTTGGTTTTAATTTTTTTAATTGTTATTTAAAAGCTGCTACATTGATATTTTTAAACTTTATACAGAAGAGAAAATAATAATATCATCTGTGATGACTTGAAAGAAGGTGAGAAGCGCCATATTCCCAATCCTGTTTGTAGATTTGAAGATGCATTTAAATATTATCCTGATGTTATGGCAAATATCAGAAAAGTTGGCTTTGACAAGCCTACACCCATTCAGGTACAGTGAGGTACTAGTTGTGGTAAAATTCATATTTTAAAGAGAAATGTACATATGTTAAGCACTTACATTGCTTTATTTTAGTCACAGGCATGGCCAATCATACTTCAAGGAATTGATCTCATTGGTATAGCACAGACTGGCACTGGGAAGACATTGGCTTATTTAATGCCTGGATTCATTCATTTGGATTCACAACCGATGTAAGGGCTTGACAGAGTGAAAAAGTTTTTGTATTTCCTTACTAAGATTTTTTACTTTAAATTGATATTTAAACACAACTTTTAAGAGTCCAATAAATAGTTCTAAAATTTAAGAGACTTGTACCATTTTATGTTGAATAGAATGTGGCAGTTTATTGAGAGAATCTAGAGAGAGATTAGATTAAAATATCGAATGTGAGTGCATATTTTTCTGCAGCCTTCTATAACTACTGCCTGAAGCATTTTTAAAATGTTGTTCTTTCTTAAAGCCCAAAAGATCAGCGTGGTGGGCCAGGTATGTTGGTACTTGCTCCCACTCGAGAACTAGCTCTTCAAGTGGAGGCAGAGTGCTCTAAGTATACATACAGAGGTATTACAAGGTAATCTCTATTCTCATTAGTTTCTTAATATTAAAGACAAATGTTGGCAGAAGTTTTGCATTACAGCAAGTCCTGTCAAATAAAAAGCTAAAGTGTTGTAACAAATGCAAAAATTTGAATTATCCTGTAACCTTTAGATTATCTGATATTCTGTTTGCCTTGGCTGTAGGCAGCAGAATACATGCTGTTCACTTTGGGCCACAGATGTCTACCATATTGTTTGTTATGAACTTGCTAAATAAGTTTGCTTGCCTTCCCCTGTGGGCTCTCCTTCAGTACTTGGTCAATAGTTGAGCTTCTCTTTGGTGAAGCCTCTTCCTCTGGCATATTCTAAGGGGAAGCTATTTTGGTGGTGCTGTAAAGTCTAAAGAGGTCCTTAATCTGTACCTTTTTTTTTTTTTAAAACATCTTTCCTTCTTGCTCAAGTCTTTGAGGCCCTATTTCTCCTTCTTTTTAAATTTGTCGTCTTTATCCAGTCTGTGGTTTAAGGTTGCTTTCATCTATTCTCTTGACCATTTTTTTAATGAGTAATTCCAAATTGACCTTCAGGCTGCTCCACCTGTTCCTCCAAAGCTGAAATAAAATTACAATAACTATATTTATATAATCGCAAAATTCTCTTTATTATACTGTGCATCCCCTACTTTCAGTCAGTTCTTTATTTGTTTACTTCAGAATGTCTTCCCACTTTAAAATATGTGAACGCTTAAGCACTGCAGTGCCTAAATAATTCTATTTCCTTTGTTTGCTGATAGATTAAATTTTAAATGTTACATATTTCCTTCACTGCTGTTTCTTCTGTGTGGTATATTAGGTCTGAGCACAAGCTGTGTGATCACCTACATCTTTTTCATGCCTATTCTGTGGTCTTCTGTCCTTAGATTGGCCTTTCACCACGAGTTGGGTTTTTAATGTACTTTTAGTAAATCATTCTGTTTCTGTATATGACTCTGGGTATCGGAGGAGAAATTTTAAAACTGCTAAGAATAGTATGTAGAAACTGAAGCAACAAACTGAGTGATAGATTGTTAGGCAAGTGGTTTAATGCAACTTTTCAGCAACAGTTTATTTTATTAACTTTTATCTCTTGGTTAACATATCTGAACTTAAACACGTTAATTGTGGCATGTAAGTAAAACCATAAATATTTGTTTAAAGTAAAAAGTATAAATCATTGCTTTTTGACACACATTCTGTGACTAATCTTGCCTCTTGATAGCAATACAAATATGTCCTTTAAATATTATGAGACCATGTGGTGGTATTTTTTTCAATTTTTAAAGATTGATTTTAATTAAACTATACTACTCAACTTCTGGATATTTTTTTTTTTAAAGTATTTGTATATATGGCGGTGGTGATCGAAAAGGACAGATAAAGGTGGTTTCCAAAGGTGTGGATATTGTTATTGCTACTCCTGGTAGACTGAATGATCTTCAAATGAACAACTTCATAAATCTGAAGAGCGTAACGTATTTGGCAAGTAGTCAGTATGCAAAAGTAATGCACTTATTGTGGTTGAGATGAGTAATCTGAACCAAATCTTTAATTTGTTTAAAGAATTAAATTTTAATTAAATTGAAAGTTTAGAGCTAAAATCTGATAATCTTAATACTAAATTAAGTTAAGGAAGGAATTTTAGATTATTAAACTGCAGTAAAGAAAAGAATTGTTAGTTTTAAGCGCTTTAACAGCTAAACGTTGTCTTAAGCCTTGTGAACTTTTGCTGTCACGCTATCTCTGGCATTCTCTGGCTTTCATTTTTAGAGTATGGATGAAAGCATTTTTTCAGATAATTTTCCAGTCTACAACTGTGCCAGGTTTGCGTCTTCAACAAGGAGCAGCACCAGAAACAGTTTAGATAATGAAAACTCAAAAAAGAAGTTGTTTTTGGGGTGGAAATAAGTAGATTCTAAAATGAGCTTTTAGGGTTCAGGTGAGAGATGCCTCTGAAGAAAAGGCTACTCAGTAGTGTGTTGCTGAAAACTTCATGAAAGAATCATAGGAACTAACATTGTTTCCCACAGGTTTTAGATGAGGCTGATAGAATGTTGGATATGGGATTTGAACCTCAAATAATGAAGATCTTACTAGATGTACGTCCTGACAGACAAACGGTCATGACTAGGTATGTAAAATGTTTTCAGAAGCTTAGAATTAGGTCTGGTGTCATTGTAAACTTGGATATTAATATTTAGATTCAAAGACTGATGTTAGCATTTTTAAGTATAATGCTTCCTGAATGAATAATGTGCTTACATGTAGGGGATATTGGGTACCTGCTATTATAATCTTGATTGTCACATAGATTACTTTTTGTTGAATTCAGTTACATGCAAATTTTCAGGTACTCTTGGATACTGGGTAGTTGAGTAACAATTGGCAACTAAATGGGTCTTAGACTTCTGATGCAGACTGATTAGATTGAAGAACTCCCATATGCCTGACTGTCCAACTTGATCCATTCTAAATCTTGAACTGAAAGATTTGAGGATATTTGGAGTCTTCACATTGGGATTTTTTTAATTTAATGTGAGGTAAACTAGGAGAGGCATTCAGTATACCAGTAATTTGATGTTTTAATTTTTTATCTGTTTTTGCAAGCTTGTGATGTGCATATCCACTGCAGGTTGTCAGCTGCTTCTCAGTGTGATGTATAAGCATGCACTCTATCAGTTACTTTTAGTTACCCCGGTTATCTTAGTGGTAAGTCTCATTTATCTCCAGTATTTCACTTCAGAAAGAAAAATATTTTATGTCAGGTACTCTGAAGAATTTTGCAACACAGAAGATATCATCGTAATCTAACAAGATTATATAAAGAGCTGTTTTTTTTAAAAAAAAAAAAAATGTACCTGGGATTCATTTTAAAAAAAAAAAAATGCTTAAAGAATACACAACATCGCTGAACATACGCTTTGAGTACTTTAGGAACATTGGCCCTACTTTGAAATCGCATTCCTGATGTCTGAATTCGAAGTGGTTGTGCACTTAAGGGAATGGCGATTTGCCCATTATTTGGTGTGTGGCTCTGATTTATTCGAGTGCCTAGATATTTTTTAATAAATCTGAGAAGGTCTTTTTTTCAATCAAACAAGTCATGCGGAAATTCATTGTTCATGAGGTTTGGACTGAACCTTACTAAATCAGTAGTTTGTAACTGAATTTGACATCCTTTTTAGGGTCAGGTGAAAAATTGATTTACAAATAATTTAAAGCTCTTCTTTTTCCTTGAAAGTCTCTTAGCTGAAGCTCTTACTTACTTTGCAGTTTTCTGGTCATTGCCATCTAAAGAGAATGGTCACTTTTTGAGGTCTGTAATATTGAGAGCGCAGGAATAAATGGCCCCTTGGTGTTAATATCTTGCTCTCACTGGCCAACGCTAAACAGTATTAAATAATGCTTGTTTTTTGGTATGCAGAGATCTTACTTTGTTTAATATCATGGCCCAAATCTAAATAAAATTGAAAAGATTTTTTTTTAAAGATACAGAAAAGGAAAAACGGTTAATGTGATTCAAATATAAAACACTAAGGCCATGTCTACACTAGCCAAAAACTTTGAAATGGCCACGCAAATGGCCATTTCAGTGTTTACTAATGAAGCGCTGAAATACACATTCAGCGCCTCATTAGCATGCGAGTGGCCGTGGCACTTCGAAATTGATACGGCTCGACGCCGCTTGGCTCATCTAGACAGGGTGCCTTTTCGAAAGGACCCCGGCTACTTCTGAGTCCCCTTAGTCCTATGAGCAGATAGGAATAAGGGGATTTCGAAGTAGCCAGGGTCCTTTCAAAAAGGTGCCCCATCTGGATGAGCCGCACGGCCGCGAGCCATGTCAATTTTGAAGTGCCGCGGCCTCCTGCATGCTAATGAAGCGCTGAATATGTATTTTGGCGCTTCATTAATAAACTTCGAAATGGCCATTTGCATGGCCATTTTGAAGTTTTTGGCTAGTGTAGACGTAGTCAATGACTTACATTTTAACATCCCTTTTTCTTCTGCTGATGAGAGTTTTAGAAGGAAATAATCCTTGTTTGATAGTTTCTTGGAGGGTGATGAATCTGTTTTTGGAGGCTGAAGCAGGGGGCTCTGATGTGAACTAGTGCTACTGTAGCAGTGAAGGTCCAATCCTCTTTCATTCCAGGTGATGGATGGGCTTCAGTAAAGATTGTGATTTAAGGCTTTCTCTCTGGCCTGATCTGTGAATGACATCTCTCAGTATCAGGGTAATGAAGGCCTGGAGTCCCGTGACATAGTTGGGGTGTCGTCCATGATGGTCACCGTTCTTAGGCCCATTGCTGCTGAAATTCCACATCACTTATCTGAAGAAAATCTTCTGATTATCAGTTTTTCTTTCCAGTCATATGGGAAAATAATTGTCATTTTTAAATTCCCCACCAGCGTGTCCTTTTCCTGCATACCCAGAAGTTATTCACTATATCCTTAGGGTATAAAGTATTAAATGCCACTGAAGAAAAAAATTTCCGTTTTCAGCAGTCTTCAGTTGAGACTGCAGTGTCTTAGTATGCACTCAGTTAAGGATATCACATAGAGCAGGAGCTGACAATCAGCAGCAAATATGTACTTTTGTGTTCTGTGGATTTATGAATAGGTGATAGATTGAATGTCCTCTTTAACCTAGTTATTGAGATGATTCTGGAATGCTAGCATTAAGTGCTAGACGAATTTCTGAAGGTGATCAGGGAGTCCAGTTGGTTCACAGTAGATCAGGCGTGAACGTAATTTAAACAACCCCTATACCTTGATATTTAGTAACAGAGAGAAAGCTGTGCTACTCTATATGCAATCAAAACAAAAAAGCAGTTAAGTAGCACTTTAAAGACTAACAAAATAACTTGTTAGGTGAGCTTTCCTGGGACAGACCCTAGACTTCCCCTCCATCCCCCTTCTGCCCCTCTACTCTCTGATTTGCTCACCTTGATAATTTTTTGTCTGATTTGTCCACCTTGATTACTGTTTTTGGTCCTCTGTGCCTTAAATATTGAGTCTGTTGTGGTATGGCTCTGGTCTGAAGAAGTGGGTCTGTCCCACAAAAGCTCACCTAATAAAAAATTTTGTTAGTCTAAAGTGCTACTTGACTCCTTTTTTTGTCTTGATATTTAGATGCACGTTTCCTATGGTAGTCAGACATCTCCACTCTGTCAGTATTTCCTTAAGTTCTTATTGGTCCTGTCTGTCCCACTCACAGGTGCTGATAATTCTGATGGCTACGTTTACACGAAAAACATGTGTCAACAGAAGTGACTGTCGTAAGGGATTTCCAGGCAAAACTTCTCTCGACAAGTTGTGTCTACACATAGAAGCAGATCAAATGAACAACCTGCTCTGTCAACTGAGAGCTGCCAGACTATCCTGCCCTCTCTTGACAGAACAGCTGACTTGAAGCTGTGGAAACAGGGTTACCTGGTGAACTGGAAGCCACATTTGTTGAGAGAGAGGCCCTGGGGAGTCTACATGGTGGTTTTTATCAACAGGAAACTGAATGCGGAGAGGGCCTATGAATGTGCCAGGTTTTGTTAACAGAATGTAGACAATTCATGGGTTTTTCCAACAAAAGCCCAGTTTTGCCAGAAGAACCCTCTTCCTTTGATGTTCGAATGTTCGCCGAGCTTGGCCATTTGATTGCAAATGTTTCATTACCAGTCGAGGTAACGTCATCAGTGTGCAATAGATTTTTAATAGAAGTCCTCTCAGACCAGTCTTTATATAGTCTTTTGCGTGACCCTAACCAATAGTTGATTTTAATTGGCTGCTTATGGCCTACCAATCATTGTTAACCATGTTTTCATGAGATGTTCTTTTTCCATTATCCCTTAGCCTCATATGTTCAAACACCCAGATCTAAATCAACATGCCGATTAATTGAATCATTTCCTGAAAACCATACTTCTAGAAACTCCCTTCCTTGCCTAAATACTGTTTGTCCTATAACTTTCACATTCATAAAATCAAATTTATGACCAATATTGTCCTCATGTAATGAAATCGATGACAGAGGATCATGTTGTTTCACAGCCATCTGATGTTCATGTGTACATGTGCCTAATCTCCTTCCAGTTTGTCCAACATAGTGTTTGGAACAGTTTGAACATTGAATTTTATAAATCACATTTGTTTTACATGTATATTCAATCGGCTTTTTGGCGTGGATAGGGTATTTCTCAATGTTGTTTGTCCGTTTGTGCACAACATTAATTCCATATGTCTTGATGTCATTTCAGAAATATTTTTGACATATGGCAGTTCTATTCTTTTGCCTGAAGGTTCTGTAGTTATCAATTTTTGATTTTTCTTTGAGTGTCTTCAAACAAAGTTCCTTGGGTAACTGTTTAGCTTAAATACATGATTAAGATGTTTCTCTTCAGCTTTGCTTAATAAATCCGTGCTGCAATGCATTTTAGCTCTAGTAAAGAGAGTTCTTACGCAGCTTGTTTTGTGAGTGACAGGATGGTTACTGAACAAACTGAGAATTTGATCCGAATGTGTTTCTTTCTATATACAGATGTTTCCAAATGCCCCATTTTACTACAAGTCCCTAACACATTGAGAGACAGAAGTTTTTGATTGCATTCTTTTTCAATAGTAAACATGATACCATTTGTTTTTATTTAAAATGTCACGAGCGCGTTCTGTATCCGTGTGCTTAATTATGACAAATGTATTATCAATCTATCATATCCAAATACTTGGTCTCAGACTAAAAAAGGAATCCTATAAAAAATGGAAACTGGGACAAATTACAAAGAATGAACACAGGCAAATAACACAGGAATGCAGGAATAAAATTAGAAGGGCTAAGGCACAAAATGAGCGCCAACTAGCTACAGGCATAAAGGGTAACAAGAAGGCCTTCTACAAATATATTAGAAACAAGAGGAAGACCAAGGACAGGGTTGGGCCATTGCTCAGTGAGGAGGGAGAAACAGTAATGGGGAACTTGGAAATGGCAGAGATGCTTAATGAATTCTTTGTTTTGGTCTTCACAGAGAAGTCTGAAGGAATGCCTGACATAGAGGATGCTGGTGGAAAAGGGGTAGAGTTAGTTTTTGAAATAAAAAAAGAACAAGTTAAAAACCATTTGGAAAAATTAGATGTCTGCAAGTCACCAGGGCCTGATGAAATGCATCCTAGACTCCTCAAGGAGCTGATAGAAGAGGTAGCTGAGCCGTTAGCTCTCATTTTTGGAAAGTCATGGGAGACAGGAGAGATTCCAGAAGACTGGAAGAGGGCAAATATAGTGCCCATCTACAAAAAGGGGAATAAGAACAACCCAGGAAATTACAGGCCAGTAAGCTTAACTTCTGTGCCAGGAAAGATAATGGAGCAGGTAGTTAAGGAAGTCATCTGCAAGCACTTGGAAGGTAGTAAAGTGATAGGGAACAGCCAGCATGGTTTTGTAAAAAAACAAATCATGTCAAATCAACCTGATAGCTTTTTTTGACAAGATAATGAGACTCGTAGATAAGGGAGAAGCAGTGGATGTGGTATACCTAGACTTTAGTAAAGCATTTGATACGGTCTCGCATAATATTCTTATTGACAAACTAGGCAAGTCCAACTTAAATCACGCTGCAATAAGGTGGGTGCATATCTGGCTGGCTAATCGCACCCAGAGAGTAGTTGTTAATGGTGCTGAATCCTGCTGGAAAAGCATAATAAGTGGGGTTCCGCAGGGGTCTGTTTTGGGACCAGTTCTGTTCGATATCTTCATTAATGATTTGGATATTGGCATAGAAAGTACGCTTATTAAGTTTGCAGATGATACCAAGCTGGGAGGGGTTGCAGCTACCTTGGAGGATAGGGTCATAAATCAGAATGATCTAGATAAATTAGAGAAATGGTCTGAAGTAAACAGGATGAAGTTTAATAAAGATAAATGTAAGGTGCTGCACTTAGGAAGGAATAATCTGTTTCACACATACAGAATGGGAAAAGACTGTCTAGGAAGGAGTACAGCAGAAAGGGATCAAGGGGTTCTAGTAGATCACAAGTTAAATATGAGTCAACAGTGTGATGCTGTTGCAAAAAAAGCAAACGTGATTCTGGGATGCATTAGCAGGTGTGTTGTGAACAAGACACGAGAAATAATTCTACCGCTCTACTCTGCGCTGGTTAGACCTCAGCTGGAATATTGTGTCCAGTTCTGGGCACCCCAATTCAAGAAAGATGTGGAGAAATTAGAGAAGGTCCAGAGAAGAGCAACTAGAATGATAAAAGGTCTGGAGAACGTGACTTATGAAGAAAGGCTGAAAGAATTGGGCTTGTTTAGCTTGGCAAAAAGAAGATTGAGGGGGGACATGATAGCGGTTTTGAGATATCTTAAAGGGTGTCATGAGCAGGGAGAAAACTTGTTCTTCTTGGCCTCTGAGGAGAGAGCAAGAGGCAATGGACTTATCCTGCAGCAAGGGAAGTTTAGGTTGGTCATTAGGAAAAAGTTCCTAACTGTCAGGGTGGTCAAGTACTGGAATAAGTTGCCAAGGGAGGTTGTGGAATCTCCCTCGCTGGAGATATTTAAGAACAGGTTAGATAGATGTCTATCAGGGATGGTGTAGATAGTGGTCGGTCCTGCCGTCGGGGCAGGGGACTGGACTCGATGGTCTCTCGAGTCCCCTTCCGGTCCTAGTGTTCTATGATTCTATGGTAGAGCAATTCATTCTAAACTTTGCATTACTGCTTCTTCAATTAATCCCGAAAGTGGCGAACCCATTGGTGTCCCTTTAATTTGCTTGTATATCTGACCATCAGATATAAAATTAGCATTGACATAATTCAGCAAGGTCCATTATAGAATCGTGACTAATAGTTTGCACTAATTGAGACCCATCAGTCTGTAGACGTTCATTTAACGTTTGCTTAGCTAGCTGCAAGTCAATTGATATAAACAGCGCAGTGACATCAAAAGAATCCATTCAATCTGTTTTCCTCTAAGTTTTGGTAGGAATTGTACAGAAGAGATGATCGAATGTGGTGAATTTGCAGTTAGGTGTTTTAAGCACTGCCATAATTCTTTTGATAAATTATAAGTTGGTGTTCCTGGGAGGGAAACAATAGGCCGTAACGGGATGTTCTCTTTATGAACGACATGATCCTCTGTCATTGAGTCATAAATTTGATTTTAATAATGTGAAAGTTATAGGACAAACAGGATTTAGGCAAGGAAGGGAGTTTTTAGAGGCACAGTTTTCAGGAAATGATTCAATTAATCGGCTTGTTGATTTAGATCCGGTGTTTAAACCTGTGAGGCTAAGGGATAGTGGAAAAAGAACATCCAGTGAAAACATGGTTAACGATGATAGGTTGGCTGTAAGCAGCCAGTTAAAATCAACTATTGGTTAGGGTCACGCAAAAGACTATGTAAAGACCGGTCTGGGAAGACTTTTATTAAAAACCTGTTACGCACTGATGATGATACCTCGATTGGTAATGAAACATTGGCAATCACATTGCCAAGCTCGGCGAACATTTGAACATCAAATTGAATCTCCCGAGCTACCAATCCTTTCTTCTATTTCAAAACCGTCTTGCATAGATCTAGCCAGTGAGTGCTCTGTCCCCACTCCACTCAGTTCCTTAAGGCCCTGCCCCCTTTTCCTGTCCTTCCTTCACTCCGCCTCTTCATGCCCTTCTCCTCCCTCTCCGCAAAAGCTCCAGGAGAGATGCTGAACAGGTATGACAGCTGGGTGTTACCATCTTCCCTATTTTTCCATGGTTGCATGACTCCAAGAGTAAACATGAACTTTGTGCCTATACTGATTCTCTCCTTGCTTGTAGCAGCGTAAATCAAGAGCAACTCCAGCAAAATCAGTGAAGTTGCACTACTATAAAATTAATGAACTGCAGGTGATTCACTAGCCTGGGAAAGCAGTCTGTGTGGTGCTGTGGTTGACCAGTAGCTATAAAACCAATCTGACAAGCCAGGGAAGGAAATTGGCAAGAATGTGAAAACATACTTCTTGAATTGAAAAGGGTATTAAAGAGGGATGAACCTAGCTGGTATAGCTGTATTGACAAAGGAGAAGTAGTGTAAACAAGACAGACCTACATTAACCATACCTCTGGGCAGTTCATTTCTTTCTTGAGGAAGAGATGTTTAGTGAGGGGGCATGATTGGAGGGCACCTATGGGATGGAAATGATCTATTACTTCTGGTTACCAGCTGCTCTGCCCTCCTGTTGTTCCCTCCATGCCCTCCCATAGGGCAGGAAGCAGGACTGTCCCTAGATGTGGGTGCGGGGCCCAGGGCAACCCCCTCCTAGTGCCATAGGAGCCAGAGAAACCCCACTTCTCTCTGTAAGCCCCACCCAGCCTCTGCTCCACCCCTGCCCCTCTCCATTCCTACCCTGACCCTGCTTGTACCCTGCCCCCACTGCACCCATTCCCCCAAGTCTCCTCCCTGTGCAATGTGACCTAGGGGCCTGGGGCAGGGTGGCAGCTGGGTTTGGTTCACTGCAGGAGCTGGAGATACCTGGCAACATGCTCTTCCTTCAGTTATCTCCCTACCTGTTGTGCTCTACTTCACTGAAGTGTTGAGAAATGGGGTGCCCTGGCCCCAGCCTGCTTCCCCTACATGATGAAGGATGGAAGGGAATGCTCTCTTTACACCGCTGCGGTAGAGTGGAGCAGGCTGCCTGTTAGCTCCAGCTCCTGCCACCTTCTTAAGTGCAGGCAGGAAACCACCTCTGCCACCCAGTGCCAGAACCTCTCCCAAGGTACTTTTCATGCTGCTCTGGCAGCTATTATGGGAGGCTGTTCTGCCCATAGGACAGTTGAGGCAGCCACCATGGCCCCTCTTCCACAAAGCTCAGGGCCTGGGGCAGCTATCCTGAACCATCATATGGATGGCACAGCTCTTCTTCCTGTGGGAAGAAAGGAGGATAACTGATGGACTGTGAGGAGCACATCTACCAGCTGAAAGCAGCAAGAGGAATAGAAGGGAGCCCCCAACTAGTATGTACTTCAGGGAGCTAGTATAAAGAAAGGGGCTTTGCACAGCTCCTTGTAAAATAGGAGTACTCTTCAGCAAATGGAATGGCCCGTGCACCTTAGTGGGATGTGCTCAGATAAATTAGGATGCTCTAAAGAGATGAATAGTCTAACACAACAGCTTCAAGTGGAATGAAATGACCTATTCATCTCAGTGGAAATACTGTTCTATGATAAGTGAGAGACAGTCCCACTACAATCTCAGATCTTGACTGCTACACTCTGGCTATTCTTATGACAAAGTTCTTTGTTTTTTTGAGGTGCCCTTCAGCTAATCAGCTGTCCGCTAACCCTGTCTCACCTGTTTGTGCTCCAAGCACTCTGTTCAATGGGCTATGTGCCTGCAACAGTGGATGGGGACACATTTTCACACCCAGGTCCAATCTTTCAGCCTCTCAAAGTCAGCAGATACCCTTTTTCAGGGAATTAGGAACATAAAGGATAATTTTAAAGAATCAATAATTGAGTTTGTCTTTAGTTTTCTGATGTGTAAAGAGAGGATGAAGATTTGGGGGCCCTGGAAATGTTTGTGTGTGTGGTGGTGGATTTTTTTAACGTGGGAGTGAGAAGGAGAGGGAAGATACGTTTGTTGCCTCCTTTTGTGTTAAAAATCCAAGTCCTCATGCTTTGGCTTTCTCTAGACTAGAGCTGGTCCTGCTATAATTGTCTCTACTTGACCATAAATGTTATGTGCGTTAATAACTGAGGCTCTTTGCAAACGTATGTTCTGAGGCACAGAATTTTGTAGTTTGCTGGAGGCTGAGCCACCATATCCTAATACTTTGCAAAAGTTTGTATCTAAGTTAGCAATTACGGTTATATAACAAGTAATTGGCAATCAGTTACAACAGGACAAATGCTAATCAAGACTAAGCCTACCCTAACAAGAGAACTAGTGAAATGATACCACAAAGACAGAAAATTGAGCAATGCAAAGGTGGAGGGATTATAAAACACACTTTGATAACCTCCTTTTCTCTGATATTTGTTAATTTGATAATTCAAATTTGTTTTAGAATTGTGCCAAATGAGTATTTTAAAGAAAGGATGCCTGAGAGCAAAGGAGGGCTGAAAGACAAATTTATCCCCATGTTCTTAGTATCCTGGGGGGCCATGACAGCCATCCCCTAAATGGCACCCCAAGCACAGACACTTCTCCACCTATGTAGAGCAGCTCAGCACTGGTGGAGAGGAGGGGTGACAATGACAGTGACTTCTATCCCCAAACTGCATTCATGGTGGAATCCCCTTGCCCTCTCCCACACTGCAGCAGGCCTCAAGGCTTCCTCTGCCTGAAACACGACTCAGTGTTGCCTGTAGTTGGAGCTGGCTGGTAGCTGGATCCTGTCCAGGCGATCTAAGTAGGCAACCAGATGACCAGGTAAGCAGAATCTTGACACTGCTGATCATGCAGATCGTCTGCAGAGCAAGCCATGTGCTTCCACCAGTTCCCTCTTGCAGTACCCCACCTCTCCAACTGCCCCTCACCTTGATTAGTTCAGCTCCCGAACACTGCAGGAGGAGGGCCCAGGGATCACAAAAGTTCAGCAACTCATAGGTGATTGATGCAGCCATCTGCAAACTGCATGATGGAGTCAAGCTGCCCAAGAGCTACTGATCCCTGGCTGGGGCTAAAGTGGTTTGTCAGCACTGGCTCTTCCCTCTTTTTTTTCCCCCCACGGGTATTCTTGGAACATCAACAGAGTTGGCACCTATGATCCCATTTCCATGCTTTCTGTGTGTTTGTCTTCAGCTCCAGTCACTCACGGGAAGACTTGTCAGGGCAGTAAACTGTGGCACCAACAGAAATCTGGCAACCATTTTGGCATTGCTGAATGTATTTAAAATTTGCATCTAGTTTTTAAAGATGAGTTGTTCTGCTGATTATTCATAGCTGTGAACTGGTTTATGATTATAGTTAAGGAGTAATGTCAGTCTTCGCAAGATAAGCTCTGCATCATGGAGCTGTTTATAATGAGTGCTGGTATTTGACTCTTTGGTAGGTAGCAAATAAATACTCACTTTGGGGAAGCCAATCATTATTATCCCTGCTACCACAAGTAAAAGGAAAAGCTGTGTAAAGGAGGAGGGGTGAAGAGTGGAGGGACCTTGGTCTGCTTGCCCCAGCTTTCTCAGGCCAAGCCACTGCCAGCCCCGCAATTTGTCCCCACTCCAGCATAAGATTGTCTCCATTCTCCCAGCCCCAGCACCTGGCTGAGACAGTAGCCTTCCCAAGCACCAAGCTGGTGAAGTGCCACCAGAGTTGAGCTTACCTGATCCACCACTGCCCCCCACCTCCCTGAGTGGTAGGTTGGCTGCAGTTCTTGGCCAGTCCTACAGCAGCCTCCCCAAGTGCCAGTTTCTCCTGTCCTGAAGGCCCTGTTATTCCCCCAGCAATAATAGCATCATGCTGAACCTCCTCAATCCAGTGCTGCTCTGCATCACTCCTTGCTGCCCCATTCCCAGGAGAGGAGACTCGGTGAGCAGCTGGAACCTGGGCAGGGGGTTAGGAGATGAAGCAGAGGAGGCAGTAGGGTTCTTAGGCAAGGGTGATGGCCCAGCTGTCCAGTGGCAGTGAGGGGGAAGCCATTGATGTCCAAGGACTTTTGTCATTGGATATTTCATCTTAAAAAGTTGTCTCTCTCAGCAATGTACTTACTTATTTGTTACAAATTATTTAAACCTCTTAAATTGATAGAATTGATTGAAACAAGAGTTTCCAAGGACAGGTATATGAATCTTCCCTCTGTCTCAAACCACTATTTTTATTTTTCAGGTTGTCTGTATGGGTGTTCCACCTGAGGGGTCCCCATGCCATTTGCTCAGTGATTTTTTTTTTTTTTTTTGTAAGTGGTATTTCCAGGTCTGCACCTGCACCCTATGCTTTCTCGTGCTCCAGACTGAGAGTTTATAAAGTGGGGTCGTTCTGTTGCCACTCCAGTTCGTTCTCAACTTTCTGTGGCTAGTGTCTCAGTGCACTCTAGCTTAACGTGATTGGCTTACTCTATTTTTGTTTTATTCCTTGGTGGTTCATTCTGCCTTGGGACATTAATTCTCAATGCAATGAGCAAACCACCCTTTGAAGCCATTGTGAGCTGTCATTTTCTCCATTTATCCCTTAAAAATCTCATCTCTCATAGCTATTGCTTTGGCCAGGAGAGTAGGGGAATTGGGAGCACTTATGAGGAAATGCTCTGTCCCCATCTTGCTTCTTGCTTAAGATTGCACTGGACTTTCACATCAAGTAAGACAAACAGGCTTTTTTACCTGAAGCCTTGTGCTACAATGGAAGAAGCTGGCCTCCATAATCTAGAGGTAAGAGGAGCAATTGCCTTTTATCACAACAGGACTAAATTCTTTAGCTCCTCCCTCAGAATTTGTCTCCTTTGCAGAAAGGATGAAGGGAGCCCCTAGTAAAGTGGATAGCAAGGTGCATCTTTGCTGCTTATAAAGTTTCTATGTAGCATCTTCTGCTTCGACCCATTTCACCAAGCTACAATTCCCCTCTATGCCCTATTTAATGTACCTTTGTAGGCATTGACAAAGTTGTCACTTAGTCCAGCACTATACTAGCATTTGTGTTTCTAAAGCTGATATAGCCCTCGGCAATGCTATTTTTCTACACTGTACTGATTGTCTTCTCAGCTTCCTCATCTATAATCAGTGTATTGCTTGAAAATCACCTGAATTGGACCATCCAAAGGGACAGTAACTCAGAGGAGCGATTACTTAATTGTACAATAACTGGAGTGATAGGTGTTTTGTCCATATGGATGCTTCACTAGTTGGTTTTCAATCCTCAACCTACAATATATGCATATTCATGTCAAGACACATCCATCATGCAAGAAATACCTACATGTCACTATGGGCCAGGGTTGTTTCTGATAACAAGTGCTTCTTTGTGGCCTGCCTTTAACCGAAAGGTATTCTCAAAGGCCCTTCACTGTAGCAATAAATGATCCTAGTTTTCTTGTACCTTTACAACTAGCTAATCAAGGAACATAAAGACATTGCTAATATTAGAGGATGTGTTTCTGCCATACTTGCAATCTCTGCTCCTTTCAGGCTTGTCTGTTCTTCAGGACTTTCCCACACTTGGGGTTGAACCACTGCTGCTACTCCAGGAGAGGCACCTTCCCCAGTCATTGGATTGGAGCCTGTAATTTCCAACAGAATCATCTTGTGTCTGAGGCCCAAGAGGTGATCTTGCTAACATCTGGCTAGACAGACCAAGCTTGGGCACCCTTGTCCATCTGTCATCTGTAGTGTTAGAAATTCCAAGGAAGTTGTAGTTCTTTGAGTGATGTTGCCAAGGGTGCTCCACTGTAGGTGCTGGGATTGGCCTGATGCTGCCAATCGGAGACTCTCTTCAAAGCTGTATCTGGCTTACCTGCACGTGTGTGGTCACTGCTTCGCTCAGTTCACGCTCTTTGGCCAAACATGCAGACTGGCTTAAACCAATTCCTCTCAACTGCCCCACGCTGCAGATGGAGCTACTGAACTCTCCTCGTTTCGACGTTCTCAGATCCTTTAAATTTAAATCCTTATTTCTGTTAGATTTTCTTCGCTTTGTTGAACTGTTGCTAGTTGTTCATCTAAAATTTAAAAAAAAAGGAAAGAAGGAAAGTTGAGAAAAGATCTTAGTAAACTGTCTTTTGCTGTTTATAACAGTGATCAGTTTTATAACTTATTGGTGAATCAGACTGCTGACAAGTGGCTTACCATGCCTGAACCTCAAGGATTCAAAAAATATGAGCAATGCTGCGAAGTAATGCCTGCCTTGGTGGTTACTCCAAGTGCATAAGATATCTGGGAGAGGGTTATCTCCCACAAAAATGTTACTGTTGTGCTAAATTGATGGCCAAAGCATGACATAAGTGCAAAATGCACCCCAAAAATGAGTTTATTTGATAAGGCTCTTCAGCCTTTTAACAAAGAGGCCACAAGGTCTGTGCAACAGCCTGCATGTGAATCCAGGGCTTCCTTGTCCTGGGCTGTTCCATCAAAAAATCCAAGACTTAGACAACCAGATTGCTGCCTGCTACCTCGCAGGGCACATCTGATGTAGCTGTGAAGCCTGGCACTTCCGGCACTGTCTTTGTACTCGAAGGTGGATGCAACTTCTAAAATGGTGAAATCTGTGCCACAGCACTGATGTCCTCAGGTCTGAAAGCTTCAAGTCAAGAGTGCCCGCGTCAACCTCTTCTTCATCTTCTAAATGCCCAGTTCCCAGTGCTCTGGCACCATTGTCAGCACTGACCACCACACCAGCACCAACAGTGTGTTAGCACTGGTGGCTTCTCCATCTTGCTGTCTGGCACGATCTACACAGACGCTGCGGCACTGAGGAAGGCACTGACTAAATCCCAGCGCTATAGGCTTAATTCATGGTCTCTGTTCCCTACTTCTTCACTGATGCCATCTCCATCCCCACCAGTGCCGACACCAAGATCACTGCCTCCACAAATGTGCAGATGAGAGAGACGCATCCCTTGCTATTATGAATTCTGCAGGCTGTTTGCTTTTCTTAACTCCTCCTACGCATCAGAACACTTATCGCAAATATCTATTACCTTTGCCACCATCCTCTTCTAGGATGTTCTGCCCAATCTTTTTCTTCACACTGCAGGGACCCCTCTTGGGACTGGCGCAGGTGCTCCTGTGAATCAGTGTGCTTATGTCTATCTAGTAGCTGCTGATATCATGATCACCATCGATACTGTTCTCCCAGACAGTGTTCCTCTCAACAGGGGTCCTTTGGCAGGTCTTGATCTTGGGGCTGCCCCACTACAGGCTATGCTTCTCCTTGGCTGTCGCCAATTCCGGCTCCAATACCGCCACCACAATCTCCAGCGCGTAGAGTCGGAGAGAGCACCCGCATGCGGTGTAGAGGAGCAGCACTCAGATGCCTCTTCCGCTGATCAGTTATCTTCGTCACCTGATGAGGCTGTCATAGCAAGAGACCTTTTTTTTTTTTTATCAGGTGACATCTTACCCCACAGGTGACATCAGAGAATTCAGTGATCTTTTCAAGAGAGTTGCTATTAGCCAGGATGTGCAGTTCACTGAGAAGCAGGAAAAACAGCACCAACTTCTAAAGAACATGCAACCTGCACAGTGTTCTAAAACAGTCATTCCTTTAGACAGTGCCATTATGGAAGCGCCTGATGCCACATGGCAAACCCCTGCCTCAGGCCACTGTACTAACAAACTGGACAGTAAGTACTTCATGACCACGAAGGGGATGGAGTTCTTATTTACACGTCTACAACTCAACTCACTGGTCATGGATGCCACACTATACAGATCACACACACTACAATATAGGGGTGTAGCAGCAGACAAGGATGTCAAATGACTAGACATCTTTAGCAGGAAACAGTATACTTTGGCAACCCTACTGCTGCATATAGTGAATTATACAGCTCTCCTTTCCAACTACAACTTTGATAACTGTGCTAAGGTTATGTCTCTCATGGACTACCTGCTGGAGCCCAAGAGGCTAATTCTCAAGTCGGGTGAAAGAAGGCTATACCACAGCTAGAAGAGCTGTAGTGGACATGGTAGCATAGGCTGCAGCTACAGTAGTAGTAATGTGGCATGCCTCATACTTGCAGGCAGCTACCATACCCAAAGAGCTGCAGACTAAAGTTGAAGACCTTCCCTAGACAAAAAATGTTGTTCGTGGAAAACACCAATACAGTCCTCTACTCTTGCAAGGATTCCTGGACAACAGTACCCTCTCTGGGAACGTACACCCTTTCCCATAGAAGGGGATGATACCGTCCTTACCAGAGACATTACAATATTGAGTACTCCAAGCCTCGATTCCATCGGCCTCCTAGACCTTACAGCCAACATCATGCCCAGCAGAGGCTGCAAATGTACACAAATCGGGGATGCAATTAACCTTCTCAGTCAAACAGGCAGCAGGTTTGAATTGTTGGGCAAGAACAGCAACATTGCCGTGGTTACCTGCAACTTCCCAATGTTTTTCACCACTGGCTGAGGCCTGTTCTCCATCAATGGGCCTCCATCACCAGCGACAGGTGGGTTCTGGAGATAGTAAGCTCTGGCTACGACATAGCATTCACTTCCATCCCACCTGCTACATGACCTACCCCTTTCCTATTCAGGGATCACTCTCATGATACTCTGCTTCGTGAGGAGGTGGTCCATCTCCTATCCATAGGTGTGATAGAATGAATTTCAGTCGAATTCAGAGGCAAAGGCATCTACTCCCATTACTTAGTCACGAAAAAGAAGACCGGTGGTTGGAGACCAATACTGGACCTCTATGTGCTAAATTGCTATATTTGGAAGCCTTGGTTCAAGATGGTAACCTTGGCCTCAATAATTCCAATTCTGGATCTCAGCAATTGGTTTGCTGATCTCAATCTCCAAGACATCTATTTTCACGTCACAATTCATCCAGTTCACAAACAGTTCCTACAATTCACTGGAGAGTCATTTCCAGTACGTTGTCCTCCCATCTGGACTCTGTACAGCTCCCAGAGTGTTCTCCAAAACTCTGGCAGTGGTGGCAGCATACCTTCGTCAGTGAGGAGCTCTGAGACTTCCCTGCTTTTATGACTGTCTAATAAAGGGCCCCTTGCCTGCAGAAACAGCACATACGGTGCACACAACAATGACTGTTTTTCACTCTGAGTCTACTCATCAATGAGAAAAGGTCAACCCTCCAGCCTGTGCAGGATCAGGGGTTTGTCGGGGCTGGATTTGATGCCACTAGAGTAAGCGCTTACCTGCCCCTTCACAGATTTTAGATCATCCAAGATTTCATAAATGTTCTCAGGGACAGTCCCAGTACTGGTTTGTCTCAGACTTACGGGCTGCATGGCGGCCACAACTTCCATAGTGCTACACACCAGATTTCATTTTCACTAGCTGCAACATTGGGTGGCCACTGTCTACAACAGTGCCCACCTCAGCCTTCACTGCTCGGTGGCACCTCCAGCTCTTGTACACTCATCTTTTTGGTAGTGGCAGAGCAGGAAAATCTCTTCTTTGGCATCACATTACATCCTAGGCACCCTCCCCAATATATTACTACAGATGCTTCCTTACTAGGGTAGGGAGACTACATAGATGCCCTCCCTATCCAGAGTCGATGGTCTCCTCAGGAACACCTCCTTTGCATCAGCGTACTGGAGCTCAGGGCTGTTCTCAAAGCTTGCCGACATTTCCAGCAGAGTACGCTTAGGGCACCACGGTCAAGATACTAACAGACAGTGTTGTGACAATGTACTATATCAGTCACTGGAGAGGGGCTCACTCATGCTCCCTCTGAGCAGAGTCAATCCGACTCCGGAATTGGTGCATTTGGAATGACATCATACTCGTGGCATCTTACTTATCTGGGCTCAACAATGTTACTGCAGATTCGTTGAGCAGATGCTTCACACTGGATCACAAATGGGAACTCCACAATGGAGGAGTTTGCTCCCTATTTCAACGTTGGGGTGCTCCCTTCAGCCTCTTTGCCACCTGTTGCAACAAGAAATGCTACTATTACTGCTCCGGAGTGGGACACAGGTCACTAGGAGATGAATTTCTAATGACATGGAAAGGCTCTCTTTCGTACCTTTGCTCCCGTCACACTCATCCCCAGACTATTCCACAAGGCCAGAGTGGGTGGGACCACCATGATATTCGTGGCCCCCACATGGGCTTAGCAACACTGGTTTCCCCTGTTTCCGTGAATGTCTCAGTAACCTCCTATCCTCTGCCCCTTCTGTCAAACCTCACTCAAAACCAGGGAACCCTACAACATCTTCAGGCATTTTACACCTTACGTCTTGGTTCCTAGTTGGCTCAGTGACTCAACTGCTCTGCTCTACACAGGTCAGGGAAATCCTAAAGTGCAGCAAGAGGGAAAATACCAGGACTGCTTTACTTCTGAAGTGACATGTAGATTCACGGTCTGGTGTTCGGTACAGCACATGGAATTGCTAACATTACCTCTGCATGCTATTTTGGACTATATGGTGCACCTGAAAGATTCATATTTGGCAGTGACCTCCTTGAGAGTGTATCTGGTGGCAATTATGCATAGAAGAGATTCCAGTGTTCACCCGTCCATTCACTAAGACTTCTTAAAGGGCTCACACAAATATGTACCCTCTACATAGCCTGACTCCTCCTATGTGGAATCTTGATTTAGTACTCCAGGCATTGATGAGGCTGCCACTTGAACCTTTAGCTACTACTTCTCTTAAACTACTTACAATGAAGGTAGTTTTCCTTATTGCCATCATGTCACCCATAGTCAGTGAAATATCTGCTCTTATGGGCCTTGTCTACACTTAGTGTAAACTTCGAAATGGCCATGTTAATGGCCTAATTGAAGAATACCAATGAGGCGCTGAAATGCATATTCAGCACCTCATTAATATGCCACGGTTTGCTGCCACATGGCTCGTCTACTCCAGGGTCTTTTTTGAAAGGACCCCACCAACATCAAAATCCCCTTATTCCTATGTGCTTACAAAGTGCCGGGGCTGTCGGCATGCTAATGAGGTGCTGAATATACATTTCAGCACCTCATTAGTATTCTTTGATTTGTCCATTAGCATGGCCATTTCGAAGTTTTTATACTAAGTGTAGACATAGCTGTGCAGGGGCCCCTGTTCATGATCTTCACCGAGGTAACCCTTGGGCATCATCTTGCTTTTATTCAGAAAATTTGTTTGGACTTTCACATTAATGAGCCAGTAGTCTTACCTGCGTTTTATCCTGTATTGTGTTTATCACCACAGGAAGTGTCGCTACATACTTCGATGTACATAGGGTAATCGCTTTCTATATAGACTAGACGTTCCAGGAAGGAAAAAAAAGACTGGCTCCTGGTTTTGCTTAGGGAGTGCTCCAAGGGCGAACCTTTGTCATTTCAACTTATAGCTCGCATCACTGCGTGCATTGGCCCAGTGCTACTCTTCCAGCCACACGCCTCTCCTGACACAACTGCAGTCTTGCTTCTTCAACTGCCTGCCTTATGGGGAGTTCCTGTTAGAGCCATTTGCAGGGCGGCTACCTGGACATCTTAGGAAACTTTCATGAGACATTACACTGTTCAGAACCAATGGGCTGTGGCCACTTGACTGGTCTTAGTGGTCCTTTCCACATCAACCACACAGTGACCCCTTTTTCCCTCCTTCTGTTGATGGGGAACTGCTTGGGAGTCACCTACAGTGGAGCACCCATGGGGACATGACTTGAAGAAAGCAAAGTTACTCACCTTGGTGCAGTAACTGTCATTTTTCAAGATGTGTGTCACCATGGGTGCTCCACTGCCCACCCTCCTCCCTGCTGTGAAGTCTGTCTCGTTTTTGTGTGTTCAGATTTTCTGGAGCAGTTCAGAGGAACAGGTTGGAGCCGGTCTGTGTAGTCAAAAAAGAGTGAACAGAGCAAAGCAGCAACCGTGCATGGACAGACCGAGCTAGATACAGCTTTGAAAAGTCTCTGATCTGAAGTGCTGGCACAAGCCCAGCATCTACAGTGGAGCACCCATGGGGGGGGCACATCTCAAAGAATGACAGTTACTGCACTGAGGTGAGTAACTTCGCTTTCTGGCAGCGTGAGAACTTCAGCATATGTCCCTCATGATCACACTTATTCTTTTCTTGCCCATTGTAGATTTTGTCTTACGTGGTCCTCTTTCCTAATGTGATTTTTTTTTTTTTTTTTTTTTTGGGGGGTTTGTAGCAGACACTAGCTAGTACCATATATTGTGATTTATTTGTTAGCACATTGATCCAGAAGCCTTTAAGATGACTTTCTTTTGAGTTACCAGTGACTCAAACATGTACAGGTTGATCGTCTCTGGTTCAGCGATCTTTGGTCCTGTGAAATCTGTGGTATGGCATGATGTTAGTTAGCCGGATGTCTACTTGTGGGTGTGGCCAAGTTCCCCATGGTCCCATAAAGTTTGTTTCCAGCCACCAATCCCAGCTCTATGTTCTGTGCTGTTATTTAGCTGTAATTTTCCCCTAAATATCTAAGATCCCATTACGTAGTGGAAGTGTTGGTAATGCTTCTACACAATAGTGACCTCCCATGGTCTTAGCAAATTCTCTCATTCAGCACCTGTCAGGTCCAACGGGTGCTGGATTAGAGACATTCAACCTCTGCCATTTTTGTTAATGCCATTCCTCCTCCCATTTTGCCCATTTAGGGCCTTCTTGAATAAGTTAAAACCATTGATTTTTAGCATTTCAGTTGCATAAATCATTCCACCAGGCTTCAGTGATATCAACTGGATGGAATTTTTGATAATGAAAGAGCAATTCCAATTTTTCTCATGGTTAGTACATGGGTGTGACTGTTATTGTGAGTATAAGATACTGCTGACATGCATTGGGATTGGGGAAAGGATGAAGGAAGTGTGTTAGAGACCTTGCTCATTTTTAATATGTTCTTTCCTCCCACCAGTGCTACTTGGCCTGATGGTGTGCGCCGCCTTGCAAAATCATATTTGAAAGACCCTATGATTGTATATGTTGGCACTCTTGATTTAGCGGTAGGTTGTTTTTTTTTGTAAAGAAATTTAAAGTGACATTAAGTTTTTGGAAGTACTAATAAATGAATACAACTATGATATCGTTGGCATCACAGAAACTTGGTGGGATAATACTCATGATTGTAACATTGGTATTGAAGGGTACAGCCTGCTTAGGAAGGACAGGCAGGGAAAGAAGGGAGGAGGTGTTGCCTTGTACATTAAAAATGTACACACTTGGACAGAGGTGGAGATGGACGGGTTGAAAGTCTCTGAGTTAGACTCAGAGGAGTAAAAAACAAGGATGAGGTCCTACTAGGAGTCTACTACAGGCCCCCTAGCCAGGTGGAAGAGGTGGATGAGACTTTCTTTAAACAGCTAACAAAGTCATCCAGGGCCCAGAATTTGGTGGTGATGGGGGTCTTCAACTATCCAGGTATATGTTGGGAAACTAATACAGCAGGGGACAGACTGTCCAATAAATTCTTGGATTGCATTGCAGACAACTTTTTATTCTAAAAGGTTGACAAAGCTACCAGAGGGGAAGCTGTTCTAGATTTAATTTTAACAAATAGGGAGGAAATTATTGAGAATTTGAAAGTGGAGGGATGCTTGGGTGAAAGTGATCATGAAGTCATAGAGTTCACAATTCTAAGGAAGGGTAGAAAGGAAAACAGTACGATAGAGATAATGGATTTCAGGAAGGCAGATTTTAGTAAACTCAGACAGCTGGTAGGTAAGGTCCCATGGGAAGCTAAACTGAGGGGAAAAACGGCTGAGGAGAGTTGGCAGTTTTTCAAAAGGACATTATTAAGGGCCCAAAAGCAAGCTATCCCACTGTGTAGGAAAGATAGAAAACATGGGAAAAGACTGCCTTGGCTTAACCAGGAGATCTCGTATGATCTCAAAATAAAAAAGGAATCGTATAAGAAATGGAAACAAGGACAAATTACAAAGGACGAATATAGGCAAACAACATGAGCGTGCAGGAGCAAGATTAGAAAGGCTAAGGCACAAAATGAGCTCAAACTAGCTACAAGCATAAAGGGAAACAAGAAGGCTTTTTACAAATACATTGGTAACAAGAGGAAGACTGAGAGGGTAGGGCCATTGGTCAGTGAGGAGGGAGGAACAGTAACAGGGAATTTGGAAATGGCAGAGATGTTTAATGATTTCTTTGTTTCGGTCTTCACTGAGAAATCTGAAGGAACGCCTGACATAGAGAATGCTAGTGGAAAAGGGGTAGGCTTAGAAGTTGAAATAAGAAAAGAACAAATTAAAATTTACTTAGAAAAATTAATGTCTGCAAATCACGAGGGCCTGATGAAATGCATCCTAGAATCCTCAAGGAGCTGATAGAAGAGGTATCTGAGCCTTTAGCAATCATTTTTGATAAATCGTGGGAGACGGGAGAGATTCCAGAAGACTGGAAAAGAGCAAATATAGTACCCATTTATAAAAAGGGGAACAAGAATAACCTGGGAGACTACAGGCCAGTCAGTTTAACTTCTGTGCCAGGAAAGATAATGGAGCAGGTAATTAAAGAAATCATCTGCAAGCATTTGGAAGGTGGTACGGTGCTAGGGAACAGCCAGCATGGTTTTGTTAAAAACAGATCATGTCAAACCAATCTAATAGCTTTCTTTGATAGAATAAAGAGCCTTGTGGATAAGGGAGAAGCGGTGGATGTGGTATACCTAGACTTCAGTAAAGCATTTGACATGGTCTCACATAATATACTTATCAATAAACTATGCAAATACAACTTAGATGGGGCTACTATAAGGTGGGTGAACAACTGGCTGGATAACCGTACCCAGAGAGTAGTTATTAATGGTTTTCAATCTGTCTGGAAAAGTATAACTAGTGGGGTTCCGCAGGGGTCTGTTTTGGGACCGGTTCTGTTCAATATCTTCATTAACAATTTAGATATTGACATAGAAAGTACACTTATTAAGTTTGCAGATGATACCAAGCTGGGAGGGGTTGCAACTTCTTTGGAGGATAGGGTCATAATTCAAAAGGATGTGAATAAACTGGAGAAATGGTCTGAGGTAAACAGGATGAAGTTTAATAAGGACAAATGCAAAGTGCTCCACTTAGGAAGAAACAATCAGTGTCACACATACAGAATGGGAAAGGACTGCCTAGGAATGAGTACAGCAGAAAGGGATCTGGGGGTTATAGTGGACCACAAGCTAAATATGAGTCAACAGTGTGATGCTGTTGCAAAAAAGGCAAACATGATTCTAGGATGCACTAACAGGTGTGTTGTGAACAAGACACGAGAAGTCATTCTCCCGCTCTACTCTGCGCTGGTTAGGCCTCAGCTGGAGTATTGTGTCCAGTTCTGGGCACCGCAGTTCAGGAAGGATGTGGAGAAATTGGAGTGGGTCCAGAGGAGAGCAACGAGAATGATCAAAGGTCTAGAGAACATGACCTGTGAAGAAAGGCTGAAAGAACTGGGCTTGTTTAGTTTGGAAAAGAGAAGATTGAAGGGGGACATGATAGCAGTTTTCAGGTATTTAAAAGGGTGTCATAAGGCAGAGGGAGGGAACTTGTTCGTTCTTGCTTGCCTCTGAGGATAGAACAAGAGGCAATGGACTGAAATTGCAGCAGGGGAGGTCCAGGTTGGACAGTAGGAGAAAGTGTCTAACTGTCAGGGTGATCAAACACTGGAACGAGTTGCCAGGGGAGGTGGTAGAGTCTCCATCACTGGAGCTATTTAAGAAGAGGTTAGATAGATGGCTTTCAGGGATGGTCTAGAAAGTGCTTGGTCCTGCCATTAGGGCAGGGGGCTGGACTCGATGGCCTTTCGAGGTCCCTTCCAGTCCTACTTTTCTATGATTCTGTGATTACTTCTTGTAGTTGTACATAACTTTAGTTTGGAACATTCTGAAACTACTTTTAGATAAAAGTATAACTCATTTGGGCCTCTCACAACAGGCTTCAAGTAGGCAGGGATCAGTGGTACTTTTAAAAGCTTCATTACAAGCCCAGGATGCATCTTAAAACTGTAAATGGGAAATCTTTCTCATAGGAGTATAGAGAGACACACCAAAGAGCATTTAGTCTCCACTTTGGTTATGGACAGATGAGATGATACATTTTATGATGCTTATAAAGCATTTATGTGGTTTAATAAGAGAACTTCAATAGCAAAGATTTCATCCAAATTGTCCTTGGTGCTGTTTTTGATTATGCAATATAAATTTTGTTGAGAATTTAAGGTTTTATTTTAGAAACTATCTAGCTCTTTTGGTTACAAAAATAAGAATTAAAATGGGAAATGGAAGTAAATGTATTTCTCTGAGTATACAGGCAACCTGTCATAGTTCTCAGAAGTTCCTCCTTTGTCTGTTTTCCTATTGACTGTGAAACCTACCAGATTTAAAAGTTAACTGCATGGGTGCTTGTCATTTTAGCAGAAACTTCAAACTGAAGTATTTGGACATCAGATATTTTAGGCTGGGGAGAAATGCATTAAAGTTCTGAGTTTGGAGAGCAAGGAAGGAATTCATACACCAACTCTCTAAACCTAAAGGTATCTCGGCCCCTGCCTAAAAGCAAAAGGAAGATGTACTGCTTTCTCAGTATTGAAAGCTTCAACTGGATGCCTCCCCCAAAAAAATCCTGTCCTTTCCTGGAGTCAGAAAGGATCATTATCCCTTATGCAGTTAGTTGCTCTCTTTCAAAAGCTTCTACAATACATTTTTATTTTTGTGCTGACTGGTTATAAATTGAAATAACATTGCCAATATTGTAGCAGCTAATGTATTTTTTTCACTCCTGTTTATAACTTCACTGTAAAAACATTTTCCTTGCATTTTTTTATATAGCATGGATGTTCTGAACTTTATCAAACTTGCAAAGAGCACTTCAGTCAATATTCAGTAGTGTCATAAAGAAGTTAGTATTTGTTTTTTCACACAGGTTTGTTACTGAATGAATTTTACCCCTGTAGGTCAGATTCCAGGCAGAATGGGGATATTTTATCTATCAGAACAAGACTTGGTTCTGTTCTTTAATTCCTCTGGTTTCCTGGATGTGTGGGTCAGGGTTTTGTTTTTCCAGCCCTCTTTCTTTTCCAGTGCAAACCAGGAGTCTTCCTTGGTCTTCCAATGTTTTAATGATTGAAGACCGCTTCTATCTTAGGAGTTAACCAAAGGCAACTGTATGTCTGTTCTTAAGTTTGCTCTCTAGTTATGCAAATACTGTAATAGCAGTCAAAGAGTACAAGGGTAAAAGAGGTTGTATGTAAATCATTATAAAGTAATTGAATTTTTATTCACATATGACCACCTGGCTGCCTTACGTGTTCCTCTTTCTGCATCGTCTTTCTTTGTAGTTATTAATTAGTATTAGTTATACCTACTGATCCCCAAACAAGATTGGAATTGCATATGCTAATCACTATGCAAACACTCAGTAAGAGAAGTTATTGCTTCATAGTTTACAATCTGAAGAATTTATTCAGAGAAAGGAAATAAGTATCATTGTTGCCAGTTTACAAGCAGAGAACTGAAGCCCAGAGTTTGACTGCAAACCTGCGGGCTAATCCAGTAGTCCAGTGAGATCATGCTTCAAACAACTTCACTGTCCAGTTTCCTCTGCTCAGGAGTTCTGTTCATTAAATTAGGAAAAAAAACTAAAAACAAAGCACTGAAGAGATCTCAGAGCTCCAAAGAGTGTTCGCTTAGCTTTGGTCTTTCAGCTCCACAGCCTTTCCTAGCTCAGGCTTCTGAGCAGTCAGCTCTTATTCATATACATCTCACAGAGCTGGAAGGGACCACAAGAGGTCATTATGTCTAGTCCCCTGCACTCATAGCAGGGCCAATCACCATCCCTGACAATTTTTTTTGTTAAAGTTGACCTGCCCTAGAGCCTTGAAAGGCCACCTCAAGGATTGAGCTCACAGCCCTGGATTTACAAAGCTGGTGCTCAACCACTGAGTTATCCCTCCCCCGACTCTAGTAGAAGTTTCTAATTCTGGACCTTTTTTCAGATATGTCCAGCGACCTCCTTTATTCTGTGTCCTTCCTGTCTGTTCCTTTGCTGAAGTAGCAGGAGTTCCCTGTTTTGAAATGTCCTGTAGCATACCTCACTAGGATGAAGCATGTGACCTGCAACTACAGCTTCTAATTTTAAAGGACCAAGGCTGTAATAAGCTTAGAAGGGTGCATGAGTGTTCGCAGAGATCCAGTGTCCTATTATGTGGCTTTGGTCAAGCTTATACAGGAAGTATTTTGCAGAAATGGGAGCTGATCCCAATCTAATATTTTAATTACAAGATTTTTTTTTCTTGGTTATGACTTCTTTCAGAACAGTATCTGAGGGGTAGCCGTGTTAGTCTGGATCTGTAACAGCAACGAAGGGTCCTGTGGCACATTATAGACTAACAGAAAAGTTTTGAGCATGAGCTTTCGAAAGTGAGTGTGCTCACGAAAGCTTGTGCTCGAAACTTTTCTGCTAGTCTATAAGGTGCCACAGGACCCTTAGTTGCTGTTTCAGAACAGTAGTATCCTCTGGGTATGCAATGTCTTCCTACTTGTATAGCAGCAAGCACAATTTGGGTACAATCAGAAATAATTACAAAGGAAATGTGGCAACCATAATCCCCTATGAAAGGACTATTCTTCACAAAGACAATAGGCTGGAAGCTGTACTCTCTTAATGATACTCTTTGCAACAGCTCTTCTTGCTTGGAAGGTTAGATGTGTGAGTGTTTAGTAGGCTGACAAAGCAGGTCTCTGCCCACAAAAGCTTATGCTCCTAAATTTGTTAGTCTATAAGGTGCCACGGGACGACTTGTTCTTGAAGATACAGACTAACCTGGCTACCTCTCTGTTACATACTAAATAGTGTTTCCGATATGGTGAAAAGACAATCCCATTACTACAAAGAGATCATTTAATCTGTCTTTGTGTTTGGCTTCACTCTTAGACTCCTTGTTTTTGAGCCAAGAGCAATAGGATATAAGTAAGGCTTTGTGGGCTTTGTATCTGTCACAGAAGTCGCACATTCTGTGATGTGTGCAGTGACTGATGTGCCTGTCCTATGGGCTGTCTGAGCAGTCCAGGCAGTCCTCCTGAGACACAGTGCACCAACTGCTCCTAGAACGGTCTTGGGCCTCTCCCATACCCCAGCAACAGGAGTTTTGTTGGTATGAGGGGTTGGAGTGTAGGTGGTGGTGTAACCTGTTGCAGGGCTCAGCTGGCTGGCGTGCTGCCTCCACCTCTGGTCACCATATTTCCCAGCTAATGGGAGCTGCAGAACCTGGGCTTGCAGTGGAATCGAGGTACCGCATGGAACTGAAAGCTGTGGTTGCAGCAACCCAGGAGCTGGGCAAGGAGGCCACCACAGACCTGCAGTGCCCCCAGGACCACCCCCCTCCCCCATCCACCCATGTTTTGGTCAGGACAGCTTACAGTCCATTGAATTTTTGTTTACTCTTCATGACCTGTCCATAATTTACTAAAAATATACCTATGACTTAAAATTTAACCTTACTTACAAGACTGTGACCTGAAGACGTTTGTGACATGGACTGCAGATATTCAGCTCTTCCATTTTATGGAATCTCCATACTAGTTGAAAGAAAATTTTGGGGTTTGATTTGTTTGCACATTCCTTCAAGTAGTGCTAGTGGGAAGGTTTTTTGCCTCTCCTTTTCAGTCAAATGACAGATGAGTCATCTTTTGGAAATGCTTCCATTTCTCCAAGATTCATCATATGAGACAATTTAATAGTCAAAATGATGTGGAGTGATACAGATGTAGATATAGAACAAACTCTTCCAGACTGCCTCCCATTAACCAAGACATCAGAGTTCTGAATCCTTTCTACCATCTGAAGCTTACCTTTAACTTGATTCTTCCCCATTTGGCTCAGAGAAGAATGTGTCAAATTTATCTTTCTGTTGACATTGATAATTTTGATTGGAAAATAAACTAGTTAAGATCTCTTCTGGCGTTATTTTATTGATAGTCAAATATATCAATTTTGATGTCTGTGGCCTGAAGTTTTGTAATGCGAGAATGAATTAACTGGAGAGAAGTAATTTTGTTCAGATTATCTTTTTAACTCCATGTAATTTTTTTTCATATTTTACAGGCAGTAAATACAGTAGCGCAGAAAGTTGTTGTTATCCCAGAAGAAGAAAAGAGACCTTTCACACGCTACTTCATCGATACTATGAAGCCTAAAGATAAAGTCATCATATTTGTGGGGAAGAAACTTACGTATGTAATTGTTTAACCAATATTACATGGTCTAGTCTGCTACCAGTTTATTTAGAAATCGGGTATTCTCAGATCATAATCACTAAGACACTTAACTATTTTAATTACAGTGTAGTGTTAGTAATGACTTTCTGTATATCTCCAGCACTATCCATGACGTTACACACATTCTCTAGTCCCCTAGAACTACTAATATGCATGGGATTGTGTCTCCACTATGTTAAACTTAAAATAGGGTTCAAGATTTTCTATACTAAAACATTAAAATTAAAGACAAGTGAGGTGTTTTGAAATAATTGAAATGAAACGCTTTGATCTGAATATTTATTGGCCTATCAGTTTATGAATACTTGAAATTGACTTTTTGTCCAGTTTTGGATGGGAAATGTTTTTGAAAACTATTGTGAGAAGAAAACAGTTTCCAACTTGATTATCTTCCCCAGTACTGTCAAAGAGGGAGTAGAAGGGTCATATTTGTGATTCTGCCTCAATACCGATTTCAAAATCTGGTCTGCAGTATGGTTTAGCTGTTCCACTTGATGCATGTTATTGAACACTGGCAATCAAGTCCTGTATTGGCACCAGTTACATCCACATTGATGACATTGCAACAAAATGGGAGATGAGCCCCTCAGTGACACTTACCCTTGCGATACTGCTGCCTTAGACACCACCACCTTTTGATACATACAACCTTGGAACCATTTACATCTTCTGGGGATTTGGCTAATTACACCTAACCCGGGAGCTCCTCTTCTGAAAATGAGACCGATAACATCAGCAAGACCTGTGTCAGTAGTGGAACCAAGGGTACCAAGAAGAAAAGTGGGTTAAATTAACCTCTGTAGTCTCTGGTACCCATATTTCATGGAATATCATCCTGGCCTAACTTTTTCAAAAATCATCCTCTCTTCTCAAAGTTTATTCTTCTATTTCTTCCTTTTCAGGAACTATTAGGAGCCCTTGTCTCTGAGTTGACTCAGTCTGAGTGGGAGTCATAGAAAGGGACCTCAGGACACTCTTCCACTGATTGTAAGACAAGTTTGTCCAGGTCCAAATTCCTGGATCCTTGTACCTTGGCCTTAAGTACTATATCTGTTGGCTTGAGCTTAATTTCCAGGACCTGATAAAGATCCCACCCTCATCTAGGAATAAATATCCCATTCTGGCTAGTCCTCCAAAAGTGATGTAGGCCCCTCAGCAGAGTGAAGCACGCAAACTGGAGCAGAACATCCAGAGTGGTGGTTGTGATTATCCTCTACATTGGAGGAGCCCCCTGTAATGCTCTATTTCTCATTTTGTGTATAAGTGAGATATTGCATGGAAAGCATACAATTTCAGGTATCAGGAGGAAAGGTTATGATCTGCTGAAAATAATTTGGCTGTCTAAATATGTATATCTTTAATACATATGAAGTCATGAGATTGTGTTATAATATGGTCACTAAAATGTGCTTTAAGTTGAGGAATCATCCAGACATTAGATCCCAAAAGAAAACAGTGAACACAGTGACCAACTCCCAGGCAGGCGACAACCACCAAGAGCCATTATCCAGCAAGAGCACTACTATCCAATGGCTTACCTGCTTGACACCACACCAGAGAAATTTCTCAACCTTGCCTGGGGACTTTGCAAACCCTAGAAGACATGCCTTAATTTGCATTCTCCAAGCACATGAGTTTGAGCACATAAGAGATCACGGGGCACCATGCTTGGCCTTTCTACTCCCCCCTCCCTTGCTGCAAACAACAAGGACACTAAGGCTGCATCTACACTAGCAGGACCTTTCAAAATCATTTTCGACGGGAGGGCCTGTTTTAAAAGATTACACAGAGCATCAACATAACAAAATGTGTTCTTTTGAAAGAGAATGTGTGTAAACGCCCCACAGGCCACCCTTTCGAAGAGAGGGTCCTTTATGGAGACACCCCTGCCAGCACAACCGGACTCTGTGGTCTCTGACTCTGGATGTGTTTAAAGATGCAGTCACCTAGGAGCCCCTGCACCCCACCCAGATGTCTAAAAGCTCCCAGGACTCCAGCCAGGGGCCAAAGAAGGCCTCCTCCTGGAGCAAAGCCAAGGTAAGGGACCTGCTTGGACTTTAGGAAGCAGTCCTCCTCCATACCACTGGCTGGCACTGAGAAGCAGCAGCATTTGTCCATGTCTCCACCAGCCTGACTTCCCAGGGCCACCCACCCCCGCACCCCAGACCAGGTACACTCAAAGGTGAAGGAGCTGTGACAGGCCTACTGCAGGGCCCAGGATGCTGCCAGCTGCTCAGGAGTAGTGCCAACCAGCTCTCCCCACTTCGACAAGCTGGACTGCCACCTTGGGGCAAAGGAAGCAGCCACCCCAACTGTAGTCCTGAATGCTGCCAAGCTGGAGCACGAAACTGAAACTGAGGTGAAAGACTTGGCAGCACCCGTGGGCCACAGTATCTACCGGGAGACAGATCAGGAGAGCGAGGCCACCAGCAATTGAGGGCTCCATTGACAGGGCCATCGCCATCCACCCAGGCCCCCTCCAACGGGGCCTCCCCCAAGCTCCTGGAGGGACCCTCAGGTAGGTCCCAGGCAGTTTGGATGCCTCAGCATGTGGGGAGGGGGCACCTGCATCAGCCACACTGGCAGCAGGCTGCTCACATGGTTGCCACCCCCAGTCTGGACCCACCAGATGGCTGTGCTCCCTGGGCCCCAGAGGGAGTCTTGCACAGCACTCAGCACCTACCCCCATGGATAGCACCACTGGCCCCATGCACAGACCCCCAGTTTATAGGATCTCCCAGGGCCTCTGGACCAGAGGATGGGGAGGGCAGAAGGGTTCACGGGTGGTGGGGGGCACAGGATTGATGGGTTGTTTCTCTGTCCCCTTTGTTGCCACAGCTCAGCCATCTGGGGGCTGGCGAGCCCTGCAGCAGCTGGTGAGGATGACAGGGCACCCACACCTCCCCCACCCTCACAGGGCTGCAGCAGGGCTGAGCAGTGGTACTGTCTAGAGGAGGAGGCCACTGCCACCTACATGGCCGCCCTGTGGGACCCAAATAGCATCCTGCGGGAGTGGCTGTCAGTGGAATGGGAGGGCCTGGGGCTGGGTGGCAGGAGCCCTTGACACCCTCACCCAGGTTGTGACCGCTTGTCTGTCGTAGCCTCCTGCTCCAATGCCAGCCACGCCCACAGCTCCCCTGCAGCCCTGACCTCGCTGCCCTGATCCAAGCTGCTTGTGGCTGTGGGGGCAGCACAAAGCTAGCTCCCCTCATCTCCCACCCCCCCTGCCAAGCCAGTAATCTCCGTACCCCTGCCCTGCCCTTACCTTCCTGTAGCTGTAGCCCTGTCCTAGCCCCAGTGGGGACTCTAGAGTCAGGGGCTCCTGTGTCTGTCAAGGTTCCCAATCCTCCATCCCTGTGGAGGATTAAGGCCCCCCGCCCCAGGACCTCCCTTCAAGTTTGGTGCCCCACCCAACAGGGTATGCAGAGTTCCCCCACTTCTGTCCACTTGCCTTTGTTACTACCCCTTGTTGAGTTTCTGATATGAAAACAATTCCAACAGTTACAAAGAACTTATTTACAACCACTTCTGTGGGGGAGGGCGAGGGGTGTGCACCTGGGGTCCCATTGATCCTCCCCACAGGCAAAGGGCTCCCTAACCCTCACCCTGTCCCGGTACGCCTAGCAGCATGGAGCAGGGGCCAGCTGCTTGTAGCTGGGCCCAGGCTTGGCAGCCCACCCCTGCATGAATATCTCGTACCTGCTCTCCACAACATTGTGGAGAGTACAGCAGGCCCCCACCACTGCCAGCATGTTAAGGAGGTTGGCCTCTAGCTGTGTGAGTAGGCACCAAAAGCGTCCCTTCAGGTGCCCAAATGTCTGCTCTACTATGTTTGGTTCAGGTAGTCATTAAGAACATCCTGGCTGGGGTCAGTGTGTCTGATATAGGGCCGCATCAGCCACGGGTGCAGGGGGTGCACAGCGCTGGCCATTATGCCAACGGGTCATGGTGGTGTCCCCAACCAGGAGGTCCTCTGGGAGCATGTGTGTCGCCTCCTGCAGGTGAGCCAGGAGTTGCCGAATACCCGGTCATCCTGGGCTCACCCAGACCGGGCCACACAAATATCCATAAACTGCCCCTTAACATCCACGAGGGCCTGAAGCACCACAGAGTGGCGCCCTTGCAGTGGACAAATGCATCCATGCTGTGATCTGGGGCTTGGATGGTGATGTGCGTCCCATCCGAAGCCCTGCAGCAGTTGGGGGAAACGTAGCTCCTCAGACCCCACGAGGGTGACGTTGAGGTCACCAGCCTGGAAGACCCAGCAAAGGAGGACACTTTGTGGGCCTGACAACCTGCATGGAGTGGAGGGAGGATGCACCCATGAGTGCCTAGCAGTGTGCTCCATGGCCACCTCTGCAGGGTCTCCCTCTTCCCTGTCCCCACGGGCCCCCTGTGCCCAGGGGCGCCTTTCTGCTTCCTTTTGGTGGGTTTGTGATCCAAGCATGGCTTATCTCCAGGAGGCCCTGATGGTAGCCTTGCCCACCGTGAGCTGGTGGCTGGCTGAGTGGTTGCTGTCAAGGTTGGCCAGTTTCCTCAGGGCAATGGCTACCTTCCTCTGTAGAGGGAGTGCAGGCCACATCTGGATGTCATAGTGCTGGAGGGCTGGGGCAAGCCAGTGAAGTAGCTCCAGAAACATCGACTTGGTCATGCAGATGTTCTGGAGCCTGTGAGGGTTGTCCCAGTCCCCCAGCACCAGCTGGTCTCTCCACTCGCTGCTGGTGGGATAACCCCACAGGCACTGGCTCACCCAAGGAATGGCATGTGGAAGTTACTACATGGGGATGGTTCACAGGAAGGCATCTATGCAGGTGGCCCCCCGGAGCAGCCTCGAGGAGCTCCCCAGTGGGGACCTTCTGGGGGGATCCATGTGGCTCTGGAGTGAGCGTCTGGTCCCTGCATGGGGTTTGTTGTGCTGTGTGTGGCAAAGCAGCCTTCAGCTTGTGCTGGATGGGGGTGCTTGGGAGGAACCCTTTAAAGGAGCTGCAGGCTGCAGCCCTCAGAACAGCTTGTCTGCCATGCATCCCCATCTGTGGTGTTTCCTGGCCCTTTCTTTTGAAAGAGCACCCTGGACATGTGGACGCTTCCTTTCGAAAGAGCAGCTCTCATCTTTCATCCACTTTTTGTGTGTAAATGCATGATTTTGAAAAGCAGTCTTTTGAATGGTGTCTTTTGAAAGCTTGCCTTTCGAGTTTGCACTGTAGTGTAGACATAGCCTGAGAAGAAGACTGAAGAGTCCACAGAGGAGATTGGCTAGGGCTTAAAGGACAAGCATATGAAAAACTACAGTATCTAGTGGAGTGGTTTTACAAAGACTAGCATATATCCACATTCCATTGATGAAGCTGAGAACCAAGTAATAAATTAGTATATCCCTGAGGTGTCTTAGTAGATGTGGGAGAGGGCATTTATTTGACTGGTGCCTTATTCTGAGGGCTTGAGAGTGGCTGAGGAAGCATTCATTCAATCTAGCAGCTGCACCTGGGGTTCCATATGCAGTGTTATGGAATGATAAGACTTGGAGGGGCTTGCTGTTTATAACTACCAAAACATAGCGAGAAACAGCCCAGATTGGTGAGCTAAAGGAGGTACAGCGGTCCCACAATCCCAAGCAGCATCTCAGGGATCTTGTCAGAGTGATGATCATCAAGAGGAATATTTGGTTTCTCATACATCTGTGGTAATTTGCCAGATGAATTTGTATTGTCTGGTTATGATGACTTTGAGGTCTTTGTAGATCTCTTGAAATTAAAGGCAGACACCTTTTAGTGCTCCCTGTAGCAGTTCAAGAAAAAGTTATGAGCATTTTGACATATAAAGATCAACGGAATGTTTGATGTGAGAGGGGCAACCTTGTTGATAGTGCTCTCTCTGGTACTGATGAAGCCATTGGCACAAAATAAGTCCTCAACAACATCGGAACCATTGGCACAGACCAGATCGTCAGCACAGAAATCTTCAGCACTGACCAAGTCACATCCACCCTTCTCTCAGGAGATCCCTCCCTTCCTCCATTCCCTTCTCCAGTAAGGAGGAGTGAGGGTTTCATTGTTTCTAAGACTACTGAACAGATTGCACCAGCTTTGTCCTGTATGTGCAGATCTCTTGGTCCTCAGTCCTGGCAAGGACTAACGTGGATGCAGCCATATGTGCCACTCCTACCAATTTGGCTAAATTGATACCCTTTGATGTACAGGGCACAATTCAGGAACCTTCCCAGAGAGCAATGCCAGAGACTTACAGCAGTCTCTTGCTCTCAGGAAACTGAACCACTACCAGTAGCAACAGAAGCAAAAGGAGGTGGTTCTTCGAGTGGTCCCCGGGGGTGCTCCACAGTAGGTGTCAGGCTCACCCCGGCGCCGCAGCTCAGAAATTCTTCAGCAGTCTCCGTCGGGTCGCGCATGTGCCGATGCGTGTCGGCTCTTCGCGCACTTACAGTCACGTGCGCGATCCGGTCCCCACCAGTTCCTTTTCAACTGCCAACGGCTGCAGACGGAATCCTCTCCGGCTCCAACGCCCAAGACAGATAAATCCTATTTTTTCTCGTGTTAATAGTTATATTATTATATAGTTAGCAGTTATATAGTTGTTATAGTTTAGTTTACCTTGTTACAGTTCGTTGTAAAAGTAAAGACTGTCTTAAGGACTGCAGCGGCCACCTCCGGGCGGGCCCGCTAGTTTTTGTCAAGCCTCCAAAGGCCAACGGTTGCTATTGTTTAACAAATAGACTGTTAAGTGTGCTGTTAGCACCTAAGGACTCGCAGAGTTAAGCTTTAACAATGTCATCCCCCGGCTTTAAGAAGTGTGAATCTTGCTGGGAGGCCATGCCTGCTTCGGATGGCCATAGCAGATGTATCCGGTGCCTCGGGGAGACACACATTCCCCAGAAGTGCTCCCGTTGTTCAAAGTTGACGAATCGGGCTAGGAAAGATAGGGAAATGAGGTTGAAAATGCTGCTATTTGACAAAGCACTTCAACCTGCCTCATCAGAGACGCCACATACGGAGGGTTCTTCAGGATCGCACAAGAGGAAGGCTGCCTCTTTGACCTCCTCTGTGCAGAAGAAAAGAAGCGCTTCTCCTGCTCGATCCCTGCCCATTACCTCTGGGAGCGGGACGAGTGAAACGAAAGGCCCGTGCATGCTGGCTTCCTCTATTGGTAAAGCCGTGGCGTGTGTACCCGCCCAAGGGCCTACAGCTACTAAGGAGACAGCACCGAGAGCCGTGCAGGCACTGGACAGACCGGCACTGGGAGCAGCAGAAACTAGCATGGCACCTGCTACAGTACCGAGCCCACCGGCACCGATAAGACCAACTGAAAGAGCAAAAGCTAAAACAAAGACCAGGCACCTCAGCCCCTCCCCTGAGGTAATTGCGCTGCCTTTATCACCACGATCACCACCGGAGATTTGACGGGCAGCAACACCTTCAGCCTGCCACAGACGTCCATCTCCTTTTCTTCAGAGTCCATTTCATGGAGCTGCACGCTTCTCTCCATCATCCAGCAGAGACCCCTATGAGTATCCTCACAGAGGCTCTCCCCACATATTGGTGTCATCTCGACGGTCACGGCATTCCCTGCATCACCCTTACATCTTTGGGTTTGGGTCTAGGTCCAGGTCCCCATCACCGGGCCCCTGTCCCTGTTGCTATGACCGCCATCATTATACAGGGCGTCAGCATAGGAGGTCGGCATCTCACCATGGATCTCCGTCAACTCCTCCTCAATGCCACAGTGCACAGTTTTCACCTGGGGGAACACCGCAAGTCTCCCAATCAGAGGCTGGATCGAGAGACTTTGAACCCCACCTCGAAGCTTCAAAAGGACAATCATATCAATACAGCCAGGATCCAGAGGAATTGGAGGAGAGATACCACAGTGATGCCTCCTCATCCTTGCCAGACGAGGCGGTGGTCCCTGGAGACATTTCTCCCCCAGATGACCTGAAACAATTCCAGGAGCTGTTCAAAACGGGTTGCTCAATCCCAGGATATTCAAATGGCGGAAGTGCAGGAGAAGCACCACAAGCTCCTTAAAAATCTCAGGCCCCCGTCCTCTTCTAAAATAGCTATGCCATTGGACAATGCAATCATGGAGGCAGCCACTAACATATGGCAAACTTCGGCCTCCGCTCCTCCTACCAACAAAAGGGTGGACAAAAAGTACTTCGTCCCTGCTAAAGGTATGGAATTTCTGTTGTCATCCACAGCCAAATTCACTAGTGGCTGAATCTTCTCAACATAGGTCCAAATAGTCCCCGTATAAATCTGGGGGACTGGACAAGGATATAAAGAAGCTGGATCTCCTGGGTAGAAAAGCCTGCTCTTCATCTACCGTGTTGCTCCGCATGGCTAACTATGCTGCCGATTTGTCGAACCACAATTTCGACAACTACTCCAAACTTACCGCCCTCATGGACTTCCTCCCAGAGGATAAAAGGCCGATCCTTAAGGCAATTGTACAAGAAGGCTATGCAGCTTCTCGAACGGGCGTCCAGATTGCATTGGATGTGTCAGACACAGCGGCTCGCGCCGCAGCCACTGCGGTTGTAATGCGGAGGGAGTCATGGCTTCACACCTCCGGCATTCCCAAGGAGGTACAAGTCAAAATCGCGGACCTTCCCTCTGACAAAATAAAATTGTTTGCCGAATCAACCAACTCAGTCCTACACTCGAGCAAAGACTCCAGAGCAACACTTTGGACTTTGGGAATATATACCCCACCATTCAGAAGGAAGAAGTTTTTATCCTCAACGACGCCGTTATGGTTACCATCAGCAACGTACCCAATTTCAATGGGGGTATGATCAGGGATGCCATCAACAACCACATTACAAGGGCCCTAGACGTCGACCTCAACAGGGCAACGCCGCCCGAGGGCAAAGTACAAGACAGCAGGTTTGACAGGTATGTTGAGGGTCGCGAAGCCAAGACCTTATCTCAGTGCCAGTCTCAGTACATGTTCCATCATCGCCTCAAGCCGTTCTACCCACAATGGAAAAGCATCACTTCGGACAAGTGGGTATTGGAGATTGTAAACACGGGATACACGATCCCCTTCCAGTCATTACCTCCACCAAATCCTCCCACCGCACCCCTTCTCAGAGACCCCTCTCACCTACCGGAATTAAGGTGGGAGGTGGACCACCTCCTATTCATAGGGGCAGTGGAGAGAGTACCGGAGCAATTTCAAGGCAAAGGTTTCTACTCCAGGTACTTCATGACAGAGAAGAAGACAGGAGGGTGGAGGCCCATTTTGGATCTGTGGACACTCAACCAGTATCTACGCAAACAGCGCTTCAAGATGACTACGATGGCTTCAATAATCATGGCACTAGATGACGGAGATTGGTTTGCAGCCCTCGACTTACAGGATGCGTATTTTCATATCGCAATTCATCCAGCACACAGGCGCTTCCTCCGGTTTATTGTTGGCACAGATCATTTGCAGTACAGAGTCCTTCCATTCGGCCTCTCTTCACCAAGACCTTAGCGGTGGTGTCAGCATACCTACACAGACAGGGCATTTTCATCTTCCCGTACCTGGACAATTGCCTACTAAAGGGAACTTCCCAGGCAGAGGTATTACGGATGATACACATCACCACAAACACATTTACGTCACTGGGCCTCATCATCAACTTCTCAAAGTCAAAGACCGAACCCACGCAAAATATAGAGTTTATAGGGGCTCGGATAGACTCAGTCATGTCAAGGGTATATTTACCCGATGCCTGTTTTCGCGCCATCGAGTCTCTCGTACAAATAATAACGTACAGTCCCACTGTCTCAGTTCTGACGTGCTTACAACTACTGGGGCATATGGCGACCACCACGTTTGTGGTGCAGAACGCCAGGCTGCACATGCGAGGATTGCAGCATTGGTTGGCAACCATATACAAACCATCAATCCATACCGTTCACAAAAGGGTGTCACAACAAAGGCACGAAGGTCACTAACTTGGTGGGTAAACCCCAAGAATCTACTAACGGGTGCCCTTCCGCCAACCACAAATTACTGTGCTCATTACAACAGATGCCTCCCATACGGGATGGGGGGCACACATGGACAACAAAACCACTCAAGGGTTATGGTCCCCCGCAGAGAAGACACTGTACATAAACATATTAGAGCTCAGAGCAGTGTTCAGTGCATGCAGGCATTTTCAGAATTATCTGCACGGAAAAATAGTCGGCTTGAATACTGACCACCACCATGTTTTATATAAACCGGCAGGGGGGAGCCAGGTCTCGTACACTTTGTGCGGAGGTGGTCCAACTGTGGAACTGGTGCATTGCCAACCATATAACCGTAAAGGCTTCATACTTACCGGGTGTCCACAACGTCAAGGCGGACCAGCTCAGCAGACACTTTGCGCCCACACACGAGTGGCAGATCCGTTCAGACCTACTTCACCAAGTGTTCCGCAGATAGGGTTTTCCCCAAATCGACTTGTTCGCCACCCGAGACAACAAGAAACGTCCCCAATACTGCTCCAGAGCGGGCATGGGACGGGTCTTTGGGGGACGCCTTCATGATCCCATGGAAGGGCCCTCTACTTTATGCGTTCCCTCCCACGACACTTATACACAAGGTCTTGGAGAAGGCCAAAAGAGGGAGAGCACGCGTGATACTCATAGTCCCAACCTGGGACCGGCAACAGTGGTTCCCATTGCTTCTATGCATGGCACAGCATCGGCCGTTTCCCCTACCAACAGTACCGGACAGTCTCTCTCAGGCTCGGGGGTCAATACTGCACCCGCACCCGAAGAGACTTCGGCTACAAGCATGGTTAATCCATGGCTCAGCTCCTTAGAGACTACATGCTCAGAGGGAGTACAACAAGTCCTTGAATGTAGTCGGAGGACTTCTACCAGAAAGACTTATCAACACAAATGGTTGGATTTTTCCGATTGGTGCTCCTCCAGGCAGCTAACACCCCAGGACGCCACCATACCTACGATTCTGGACTATCTGCTACAACTCAAACAGAAGGGACTTTCTCTATCCTCTATAAAGGTTCATCTGGCAGCTATATCAGCGTTTCGACATGAAGAGGATGGATCAACCATATTTGCCCATCCTGTTGTCTCATGTTTCCTAAAGGGGTTGGTAAATCTGTACTCCCCTCGGAAACCAATACCGCCGTCATGGAGTTTAGACTTAGTTTTACACACCCTCTCGGGACCGCCCTCTGAACCATTGGCTACGGTCCCCCTTCGACTACTTACCATTAAAACGACTTTCCTCCTGGCAATCACATCAGCTCGCAGAATGAGCGAGCTCGCGGCCATAATGTCCACACCACCCTGCACGATATTCTCAAAAGAAGCGGTGGTCTTACGTCTGCACCCAGCCTTCGTCCCGAAGGTCTCTTCAGATTTTCATATTAATGAACCAATAGCGTTGCCCTCGTTCTATCCTAAGCCTCACAACTCGAACGAAGAGGCACGGTTACACTTACTTGACGTAAGAAGGGCACTGGCCTTCTACATTGATAGAACTAAACCTTTCCAGAAAACAGGCAGACTCTTGGTGTCCATTGCATCCAGGTCAAAAGGGGAAGTGCTATCCTCACAGAGGATTTCAAATCACATTGTGTCATGCCTAAGACTGTGTTACGAGCTTCACAAGACTCCTCTGCCAGTTCCGCCAAGGGTCCACTCTACTAGGGCGATGGTGGCGTCAATGGCCTTCTTCAAAGGAATCGCGCTGAGAGATGTCTGCAGAGCGGCGACGTGGTCTTCCTATGACACCTTCGCCAAGCACTACGTCATGCACAGGATGCTTGATGAGGATACACACACGTCGACAGCAGTCCTTTCACGGGCAAGCTGTGCGTAAATCGGGTACCCATCTCCTTTTTCGGGGGGGGGGGTTACTGCTGGGTAGTCACCTACTGTGGAGCACCCACGGGGACCACTCGAAGAAGGAGGAGTTACTCACCTGTGTAGTAACGATGGTTCTTCAGGATGTGTCCCCATGGGTGCTCCACTACCCACCCGTTCCTCCCCACTTCAGAGCTCTGTTTGTGTGTGTTTCAGAGACGTCCAGAGCGGTTGATCAGGAACTGGCGGGGACCGGATTGCGCACGTGACCATAAGCGCACGAAGAGCCGACGCGCATCGGCGCATGCGCGACCCGACGGAGACTGCTGAAGAATTTCCGACCTGCGGCGCCAGGGCGAGCCCGACACCTACTGTGGAGCACCCACGGGGACACATCTCGAAGAACCATCATTACTACACAGGTGAGTAACTCCTCCTTCCACCACCTTTTGTGCCTGCATCTCACCATCAAGACTGTTATGTCTCAACCCAATACATCTGCTGACAACTTCAGGCACTTAAAAAATCTGTTCCATAGAATTGCAAACTCTCTCTACATACAGCTACCATTGGAGGAAGTCAAGGACCAGCAGCATCAACTTCAAGATATTGTCCATACATCATTTTAAGATAATCCTATCCATCAGTGAGACTGTTCCTAAACTAGCGAAGGTTCTTGACTTCCATGTTTTCAAAATGTAAACACTCTGATAGAAAATATCTTCCAGGGAAGAAAGCTGAATTTTTTTTTAACTTCCCACCCCAAATCTTTGGTGGTCAATATGGTGCATGGGAGAGCTGGTCAGTACCAATATCTAGTCATTCGGGCAGAGATTGTAAACTCCTGGACCTATTTGGATGCAAGACAGACTCATAAGATATTCTCCAATTCAACATTTCAAATTTTGATGCTATCCTGGTCAGATATATTTCTGAACTACTCCAAATCAAAGGAATTCTTCTATGGTCTACAAAGACCAAAAAAGTGTAATTCAAGTCATTGCTATTTGAGGGACCCCCAAGTACAGACAGCCCTATGAGCCTCATTAGATTCTGCAAACGCTGCTTCTTAATACGTTGTGACTGTTGTGGTCACGAGGGGCCTGTCTTGGGCTTTTTACCTCTTGGGAGTATAAACCACAGTAGAAGACATACCATCAGATGCTGTTCAGTTCTGCACACCAGAAGTGCAGTTCCTTAGATTGAATCATAGACTAAAAGAACTGGAAGAGACCTGGAGAAATCAAGTCCAGTTCTCTGCTCTCCTGGCAGGACAAAGTACCATCTGTTTCATCCCTGTTTAAATATTTATCCAATCTGTTCTTAAACTTCTTCAATGCTGGAGATTCTACAACCTCCCTAGATCATTTATGCCAGTACTTAACCACCTTAACAGGAAATTTTTTCCTAATGTCCAGCCTAAACCTCCCTTGCTCCAGTTTAAGCCCATTGCTTCTCGTCCTATTATGAGAGGCTAAAGAGTGATTTTTTTTTTCTCCCTCCTCCTTATAACATGCTTTTAGGTACTTGAAAGCTGCTGTTATATCCCTTCTTAGCCTTTTCTTTTCCAAACTAAACAAACTTAATTCTTTCAATCTTCTCTCATAGGTCATATGTTCAGGATCTTTAATCATTTTAGTTGGTCTTCTGTAGATCCTCCCCAGTTACTCCACATCTTTCCTAAAATGTGGTGCCCAGAACTGGACGGAGTACTTCAGTTGAAGCCTAGTCAATGCAGAGTCGAATGGAAGAATTATTTCTTGTCTTGCTCAGCGTGCTCCTCTTTATGCATCCCAGAATCACATTTGGGGCTGGCTGGTTGGTTGGTTGGCAACAGTGTCACACTGACTCATACTCAGCTTGTGGTCCACTATGACCCCTTGGTCCCTTGCTGCAGTATTGCAGCGTATGACATTGCTTCCCAAATTGTATGAGTGAACCTGATTGCTTCTCCCTAAGGGGAGTGCTTTGCATTTGTCCTAAGTGAACTTCGTCCTAGTTTCCTCAGCCCATTTCTCTGGTTTGTCCAGGTAATTTTGAATTCTGACCCTGTCCTCTAAAGCACTTGCAACCCCTCCCAGCTTGATGTCATCTGAAAATTTGATAAGGGTGCTCTGTCATCTTCTAAATCATTGAAGATATTGAACAGAACTGGCCCCCACAACTGACCTTGTGGAGCCCCATTTGTTTCCTTCTAGCCTGACTGTGAACCATTTATAACTGCTGTCTGCAAACAGTTACCCAACCAATTACACACCTGCCTGGTGGTAGTCCATCTAGGTTGCCTTTCTCTAGTTTACTAATAAGGTCATGTTATACTGTTATCATATGCTTTACTAATGTCTAGGTATATCTTGTCCACCACTTCCCTTTTATCAGCAAGGCATGTTATCCTATCAAAGAAAGCTGTCGGGTTGGTTTGACATGATTTGTTCTTGACAAATCTATGCTAGCTGTTACCCATCACCTTATTGTCTTGCGCATGTTTGCAGAGGGATTCCTTAATTATTTGCTCCATCATATGGAGGCCAGAAACTAGTCTCAGAGCACACAAAAATATCGGCATTTCCCTTAAACACTTCCAAGCTACACTTCGTTCTCTTGGGATATACACACCAGCACCATAGAGATGCTTAGGGAAGTACCAATTCTGCCCCCTCCCCACCAATCATGTACTCAACAGTACACCCTTCAGTTGCTGTACAATACCCAATGCCATCATTCCTCTTTTCATCTCAAAGCTGTTCAAAGTGGGTCAGTCAAACTGCCACTTCCTCCCATATTGTGGAACGAATGTGTAAGACTTAACAAATGTTGCAGGGCGTCCTAGTTTATCTAGTATTGCTAATGGACTGTGTCTGCTGACTGTGTTGAAAGCTGTGGTCGTGAATGATAGCCTGAAGAAAGCTCTAGGTCTTAATGTCATCAGGGTTGCCTCTTTCAAACTGCACAGTAGATTTCAGATAAAGGTAAACAGTTATCTCTGCTTGAGCACTATTCAGAGCTATACACCCAAGAAACATATGTCACTGGTGAATTGCTGGATCAAATACCAACTCTATAGGTCATGCCAGAACTAGATATGGAGTCCACTGAAGAAGAGCTAAGCATGGCTATTGATTTGCTGTCAAGAGACAAGGCTCCTGGAAAAGAGGGTACTTGAGCAGAAATCCTCAAGTATGGGGAAGAAGGCCTGTTACCATATCTTCATCAGCTGCTACTTAAATGCTGGGAGGAGGGTTAGGTACTGGAAGAGAGGTATGATGAAGTTACTCTTCATCCTTTTTTTTTTTTTTTTTGCCTCACAATAGTGGTAGATTGCTGCTAAGTATAGTAAGAACAGATTTTTGCAAGAGTTACCTTAGTGTGTCTAAAACACCTGGTCAGTCATTTTTGTCCTGATTCACGGTTGGAAGATGGACTATAGACATATTTTGCTCTGCGTCCACTCCAGGAAGTGTGTGGAGAGCAAAACTGATCATTGTACATTCTTTGTGTAGTGTTCGGAGTCCCTAAATCTTTGTGCCTCAATTCTGCCCCAGTAAAACACATACAGCTCTTTTATGTCTTCCAAAGATATAAAGGGTAAGTTTTTCAAATGCTACTGTGATAAGGACTGTATGACTCTGCGTCTAAAACTTAACAAGTCTGACCTGTATGAGCATTCTGCTCTTGACATTTGTAGGAGTTCATCAAACATGTATTTACTTAGGGGTGCTCATTTCCAGAACTGTCAGAGTAAATATAGGTTAAACCTGTCTAGTCCAGCACATGCTCCAGCATGATTTTAGTTAGCCAAGTGTCCAGTTATGGATGTAGCCAAGTTTCCCGTGGTCCCATAAAGTTTGTTTACCATCACCAGTCTCCTGGCTCTGTGTTCCGTGCTATTATTTAGTTCTGATTTACCTCTAAATGTCAAATGAGTGTCCAGTAAGCAGTGGAAGCATTGGTAATGATCTAGACAGCATTGACCTCCTGTGGTTTGACAGATTTTCTCATTTGGTGCCAGTCAGTGCCTGAGGGTGCCAGACAGAGAGGTTCAAACTGTACTTTCTTAATTAGAATAGGCTTTTGCCAAAGATAGGTACGAACGTAGGAGTGCTTATTTGCTAGTAGTTCATTCCTGCATTTTAAAGTATTTAAAAGTACCTCTGTAATTCTAGAGCTGATGACTTATCAAGTGATTTTAGCCTCCAAGGAATTCCAGTTCAGTCTCTTCATGGCAACAGAGAACAGTGTGATCGAGAACAAGCTTTGGATGACTTTAAGCAAGGCAAGTATTGCTCTTGAATGGTATTCTGTTGAGCCCGGCAGTTTGTCTATACTGTAATGTCCACCTCACCTAATATCATTTTTGTAAACACACAGCAGTCTAAAATAAAGGAACATCATTGTTAATTATTCTGAGTCTTGTTCCCACACATTTTAATTGTATTAGTGTATCAAATAATGAGGAGTCCTGTATCACCTTAAAGGCCAACAAATTTATTTGAGCATAAGCCTTTGTGGGCAGAGACTCACTTCATGAGCTCTGCCCATGAAAGCTTAAGCCCAAGTAAATCTGTTAGTTTTTAAGGGGATGCAGGACTTCTCAGTTATTTGGCTACAGACTAAGACTGCTACTCCTCTGATACTTGTCACAATGTACCAAATACTAGCTCTAGAAAACAATGGCAAGAAAGTGGAGATAAGTTCCTACTTTATTCCAGCAGCAGCCTGTGGTCTGGTTGCAGCCCATGTGACCGTCTCAGGAACGTACTTCTGTGGAGGTGACCTACATAAGGCAGAAAGCTGTATATGTGGCCCGGAGTGGTACATAGGTTCACAACCACCGTTTTGTCTGTTAAATATTGAAAGGGCTGTGAGTGAAAATGAAATGACTGTTTAAAGTACTAATAATTTGGCTTTCATATGTGGAAATTTCTTTTGAAAACCAGTGTTTTGTGAGCATAAAGGTTAGATGAATATGCAATTGAAATATTAGCAGGTAATTAAGATGAAGGCTACGCCGGTGGTTGGGTTACTACAGGTTGAACCTCTCTCGTCCAGAATCTTTGAGATCTGACAGGTGCCAGATGACAGAATCTGCTGGACTATGGCTACGTCTAGACTATCCCAAATCTTCAAAATGGCCATGCAAATGGCCATTTCAGAGAGAACCAATGAGGCACTGAAATAAATATTCAGCACCTCATTAGTATGCCGCTGGCCATGGCACTTTGAAATTGCTGTGGCTCATCCAGACAGAGATCCTTTTCGAAACGTCCCTGGGACCTTGGAAATCCCCTTATTCCTATCAGCAGATAAGAATAAGGGGATTTCAAAGCTGGTGGGGTCCTTTCGGAAAGAAGCACCGTCGGGATGAGCTGTGCGGCAGCGAGCCATGGCAATTTCGAAGTGCTGTGGGTGGCGGCATGCTAATGAGGTGCTGAATATTTATTTCAGCGCCTCAGTAGTAATCTTCGAAATGGCCATTTGCATGGCCATTGTGAAGAGATGGCTCGTGTAGACCCAGCCTATGGGAGGTCAATATTTTCTAGCACATTACCAACACTTCCACGGCTTACTTAGGCTCTTAGACAGGAGTAAATTACAGCTAATTAACAACACAACACTGCGAAACAGGGCTGGTGTCTGGAAACAGATTTTATGGGACCACTGGAAACTTGGCCACACCCATAACTGGTCATCTGACTGACTAAAATCATACTGGATTACAGAGTTTGCCAGATGAGAGTTCCAGATTAGAGAGGTTCAGTCTGTAGGTTGAGAATTGGAAGATCTGGATTCAGTTTTCTGATCCGTTACAGATTTATGATGTGACTTTTCAGCCAGTCTTTCTGTCCATCAACCTCTCGCCTGTAAAATGCTCATAGGAATCACTTTCATTACATGGTTCAGGGAGGCAAAATATGTTGGATTGTGTGGTGCTCTGATACAGGGTAAATGGGGGCCTTAATAAGCATTGAAGTGGGGTAGATTATGTATTGTACATTTTTTTTAAACCTGCTGTTTTTTAACCTGCTAATGTATATTTTCCATACATGTTTTTTGCAGGAAAAGTGAGAATACTAATAGCTACAGATTTAGCATCCCGTGGGCTTGATGTACAAGATATTACTCATGTTTTCAATTTTGATTTCCCTCGGAACATTGAAGAATATGTTCATAGAGTAGGTCGTACTGGACGAGCAGGGTAAGTAGTTTTTTTTTTTCTACACATGAATTATTTTTCATATATTTAAAATGACAGCAAATCTTACTCTTTGGATTTACTCAGATTTTCATTGTACATTTTTACTATGTTCTGTAAATCTAGCCTTTTCCACCAGTTCTGTTAATCAGAACTCAATTTACAAATTGCAAAGTTATTTCTGAAATATCAGTACTTTGTGCTTCTAACCACTTCCTGTCCTTGCACAAATTTAACTTCTACCTTTTTTTCCTAAGTTAGCTGAAGTTCTACATGGTTTCTAAATAGACATCTAGTCTCCTTCAAAATAGATTGCCTTCAAATGCTTTTTTCTGCTGTAGGCACATGAGTGTTGTGTGAAGTCAATTCTGTTGCATGTATAATACAGATAGAAAGTGTCCAACAATTTAGTTTTTCCTTTCTCTTGATGAGTAAGAGACTGTATTTTTTTCTCTTAGACGCACAGGAGAGGCTGTAACGCTTGTCACTAGGAATGACTGGAGGATAGCATCTGAGCTGATTAACATTCTGGAAAGAGCAAATCAAGTAAGTATGTTTACCTTAGCAGGGCAAGATGCAAAATGCAAAGAAAGCTCTCAATTGTTTAAATATACTTGAACATTTTTAATTCAGCAACCCTGGAAAAGTGTTTGCCAGATTAAAGATTTTACCAGGCCAGGGAAGGTGTGTGTGGTGGGGAGGGATGGGTACCTGCCTGGCTCTGTGCCCCCTACTGCTCTCATGTACTGCCCCCACAACTATAGGATTGGTGGGGAACACCCTCCAGTGAAGTGTGTCACTGCTGCCATTCGTTCTCCTGTGGCAGAGGGCAAGTGACAGCAGGCAGAGCCTCTTCTTCCTCCTGTCAGGATCCGTACCATGGTGGTTCTCAGATAAGGGACACCCAGAATGTGGAGGTTACACTGTATGATTGATTAAATCCCTTTCAAAGTGGTATTTTAGCCGAGGGGAGGACTTTACTGAGGCCCATCCTTAACTCTAGAGCTTGGGCCCTCCAACCTTTTTTAAAAAAATCCTCAGATTGGACATTATGGCAGTGGTCCTAGACCTCAATTATAAAAAACCCAAAAGACAGAGGTGGTTGCCATTCAGTACAGAGTCTGCCTAACTTTATCAAATTCTTCAGCTGAGCAAAGAAAAGGGGCTATATGGGGGAGTGGACTAGGTTTTCCAAAAGGCATTTGTTGAAGTGCTTGTCCATAAGTCCATTCTTGTTAGGCTGCCCAGGCCACATAATTATAGGGTGCAGTGGGCTCAGCCACCACTAATTTCCTTCTAATTACTTGTAGCTGGCAGTGTCCAGGCCTCAATGCAGTTGTGTAACTATTTTCCTTATAGGTACTTGTAAGTGTATGTGCAAAAGAATAGGATTTTGGTACAGTGAAGAATATTCAGTATAGTCATATTTCTTATTCAAGGGGAAAATATCTTCCTTTAGTACAGGGAATTACTTAAAACTGAATCAGAGTCTTCTGGCTCTAAAACCTCCCTCCTCTCCTCACATGCTGCTTAATTATGGCTACACAAAATGCTTATTTGTCCCAGAAATAAAGGAAATAGACTTGTAAGTTTTCCAACTGTAGTCCTCTTTAAAGAAAGAACAGAAGCCGAGAGCTGCTAATCTCAAACTTTGGTATAGTCTGCCCTGTAGCCTGCCTTGGAATTGTGCAAGCAAAGAAACTTCCCTGCGTTCTACCCCACCCCCATCCCAAGAAGCTCACCCTAGATCCAGAAGAGCTCTAATGTAAGTTTTTTAGATCAACAGCTGATTCGTGAGTCCCATCCTGCAAGACAATCCTGGCTGTGGCCTCTAGTAGGAGTTTTTAGATCCCCTAGATCAACTTGAATGGGGTTGAAAGGATCATCACATTTGTGGAAAGTATAAATTTTAGATCACTTTCTGCAGACTTGTGTAAAGAAGTTGAAATTGACTTACTGCTCCTCATCTAAGGGGACTTCACATGAATCACTGAGTTTGACTTATTGTGTTCAATGTTTAGTTTTCTAAAAGATTTTAGAGTAGTGTTCATTAGTGTACTAAATATTAACCTGTTTCAAAGTGGTCCATTATAGGTATGAATATACATGCCTGCTGCAGCCTGAGGAGCAGGGGGGGCGAGATCGCGGGATGTCAGTGGTGGGCAAGTGGTTTGGGGGCGTCTGGTACGGCTGTGAGGATGGCAGCACCCATGGAGGCTGCTTGTGGTGTGCTGGCTCAGATTGCATGGCTTCCAGGCCCAGTCCTGTGCTCCCTGCATGCACGTGCCGCACCAGATCTGTGGGGCTCCAGGGACAGCTGTAGCCAGATGAAGAGTTGGTGGCTTTGGCTGGGACCCAAGGTGGCTGGGCTGCGAGATCGGCGCCTTCCTGGAGGACGTGGGGCTGCAGCAGCATGAGGCCAGGGGAAGGGGGACCTGGGGGCAACGAAAACTGATAAGGTGCAGTGTGGTGCAGTCGGGAGACATGGGAGTGGATGGGGAAAAGGGGACAGGGAGGGAGGATCTGGGGGTGATGGTAGCTGATGAGAGGCAGAGGGGTGGGGAGGAGGGTCCTGGGGAGGCGAGGAGGACGTCATGGAGAGCTTTGGGACATGTGGTGCCAGGGAGGTGCAAGAGGTAGTGGGACTGTACCCACATTCTCCATGCTCCACTGCCTTGTGGGTTATCCTGGAAAGGAGCAAGGCTAAGGGAGTAAACCCTGACAGAAAATCTGGAGGGAAGTCCTAAGGCAGTTCTGTGCCAACTTCTGGCATTGACCCGGCAGCTCCTGCAGCTGAGCTGGTACCAGACATAGAGGTTATCCTCTCCTTTGGACTATATCAGTAAAGCCGAGAGGGGAACACTGGCATCTGGGCAGCCCAGGGTCCCAATAATCACCCAAGCTCACGCCTGGAGAGGTACTCCAGCATTGCTAACAGCGTTGAACCAACACGGGAGGTAACAGATACCGGTTATAACCTCTTGCTCGATTGGCATAGAGAACGAGCGCCAGGGGTTGCCTCTGACAGTGGGAGAGATCATCACATCTCACTGGACAGTCACCGCCCACCTCAAGCTGGGCAGCCCCCAGCCAATAGGGTACTGTCCCGCCACAGTTCACCTGCCTCACTGGGTGCGTGAGCCTTAAGGTTCCCAAACCTGACAAGTGACCTGAAATCTGAGCACCAAGCAAACCAATAAGACAATCAACAAGAAAAGGAAACCATCAAAGTTTTAAACTTGCTTGCTGGAATGTGCGGACCATGCTGACAGGTCTGACTGAAGATCTTCAGGACATCAGCGACACTCGAAAGACCGCTGTCATCGATGAGGAACTGAAGAGGCTCCAAGTTGAAATTGCTGCTCTGCAAGAGACACATCTCCCAGATTCGGGATCTCTAAAGGAAAAGGACTACACCTTTTTCTGGCAGGGTAAAGTCTGAGAAGAACCCAGGGAGCATGGAGTTGGCTTTGCCATCAGAAACACCCTTCTACAAATGGTGGAATTAGTCATGGGTGGATCAGAAAGACTCCTTCAGGTCATACTTCAAACTCGTGCTGGTCCTGTCCACCTGATTACGCTTACGCCCCAACCCTGTACGCTGCACCGGAAGTAAAAGACAAGTTTTATGACATGCTTAGTGCTGCCATAGCACAAATACCTGCTCGCGAACAACTGTACGTTCTGGGTGATTTCAATGCGACAGTTGGAGCCAATCGTGACTTGTGGCCTTCCTGCTTAGGCCACTTCAGTGTGGGAAAAATGAATGAAAATGGTCAGCATCTTCTCGAACTTTGCACGTACAACAATCTGTGCATCACAAACACATTTTTCCAAACCAAGCCACAGCACAGAGTGTCGTGGAGACACCCACGCTCAAAACACTGGCATCAACTACATGTGGTCATCGCTAGACGTGATAACCTCAAAAATGTCCTTCTGACACGCAGCTATCATAGTGCTGACTGTGGTACAGATCGCTCATTAGTTTGCTCCAAACTCAAGTTGATTCCCAAGAAGCTGCACTGCTCTAAACCGACTGGAAGGCCCCGCATCAATGCCAGAGAGACGGCTAACTCAGAGAGCTGAAAAGTTCAGAGCGCCCCCAAGGAGAATCTGCACAGCAACCCTGGGGGTGCTGATGTGACATCCAGATGGCAGCATCTGAGGGATACAATGTACAACACGGCCTTGTCGGTGTTTGGAAGAAGAGCTAGAAACACAAATGACTGGTTCGAAGCTAACTCTGGTGAGATGATTCCAGCCATCAAAAAAAAGCGCACTGCGCTCCTAAAGTACAAAGGTTCACCGAGCCAGAATACCCTGCAAGCACTCAGAGCAGCCAGAAAAACAGTACAGCAGACGGCCAGGCGCTGTGCCAACAACTACTGGCTCGAGCTATGCAGCAGCATCCAGACCAGTGCTGACTTTGGTAACCTCAGGGGAATATACGAGAGCATCAAAAAGGCATTAGGACCCACCCAGAACAAGATGGCACCTCTGAAATCCAAATCTGGTGAAGTTATCACTGACAAAGCCAAACAGATGGAGCGCTGGGTCGAGCACTACTCCAAGCTGTACTCACGTGAGAACATTGTGGTCGACTCAGCCCTCAATCCCGTCGAACTCCTACCAGTGATGGATGAACTGGACCAGGAACCAACTGTGGATGAACTGAATAAAGCCGTTGACAACATTGCAGTAGGAAAGGCCCTGGGCCAGGATGATGTACCACCAGAGGTAATCAAGTGTGCCACAGACACTCTCCTGGAATGCCTACATGAACTACTGTGCCTGTGCTGGAGAGAGGGTGAGGTTCCACAGGATATGCACGACGCTAACATTGTATAAGAACAAAGGAGACAGAAGCGACTGCAACACTTACAGTGGAATCTCCCTCCTAAGCATCACTGGTAAACTTCGTTCACGTCATCCTCGGCAGACTCCAGAAGATTGCTGAGAGGGTGTATCCTGAATCACAGTGTGGATTCCGCGCAGAGAGATCTACTGTTGACATGGTGTTCTCTCTGAGGCAGCTGCAGGAGAAATGTGGGAAGCAGAGGAAGCCACTTTATATTGCCTTCATCGACCTAACCAAGGCCTTCGACTTGGTCAGCAGGGATGGACTGTTCAAACTGCTCCACAAGATAGGTTGTCTGCCACGGTTACTCAAGATGATCCAGTCTTTCCACAAAGACATAAGAGGAACCGTCCAATACGATGGCACATTATCAGATGCTTTCAGCATCGTGAGCGGCATCAAACAAGGATGTGTCCTTGCTCCAACATTGTTCAGGATCTTCTTCGCACTCCTCCTTAAACACGCCTTTGCATCTTCAACAGAGGGCAGCTTTTTGCACACAAGATCTGACGGGAAACTTTTTAATCTTGCAAGGCTGAAAGCTAAATCCTAAGGTGCGGGAAGTCCTCATCAGAGACATGCTGTTCGCAGATGACGCTGCTGTCATGTCACACACAGAAGACCAGCTTCAGAAGCTGCTGGATCGGTTCTCCAAAGCATGCAAGGACTTTGGGCTTTCCATCAGCCTAAAGAAGACAAATGTACTTGCTCAGGACGTTACTGATTCTCCATCAATCAGCATTGACAGCTATACATTAGAGGTCGTCCATGAGTTCTTTTACCTCGGGTCCACCATCACTGACACACTGTCCTTGGAGACTGAGCTAAATAGGAGGATCGGTAAAGCAGCCACAACTCTGTCCAGACTCAGCGAGAGAATGTGGAATAACAACAAGCTGTACACTCACACCAAACTGCAAGTGTACAGAGCCTGCATCCTCAGCACCCTCCTTTATGGCAGCGAGACTTGGACCCTGTATGCCTGCCAGGAAAAGAGGCTGAACGTCTTCCACTTGCGCTGCCTCAGGCGCATCCTTGGAATATCGTGGAAGGACAGAGTGCCCAACACTACCATCCTTGAGCAAGCTGGAATCCCAACTAGGCACACCCTCCTCAGGCAGCGTCGGCTCCGCTGGCTTGGCCACGTCCACAGGATGAATGATGGAAGGGTCCCAAAAGACATCCTGTATGGCGAGCTAGCCTCTGGCAAAAGACCTCCCGGACGCCCCCAGCTGCGCTACAAAGATGTTTGCAAGAGAGACCTCAGGGAAGTGGACATCAAGCCAGACAGCTGGGAGGAGCTGGCAGACGATCGCAGCAGATGGAGGCAGGAACTATACAAGGGCCTTCAGAAGGGTGACTTGAGGATCAGACAGCTAGCAAAGGAGAAGCGAGCCCACAGAGAGCACAGCAAGGACCTGCCAGACACCTATTACATATGCAACAGATGCAGCAAGGACTGTCACTCTTGTGTGGGTCTTCACTGTCACAGCTGATGCTGCAAATGAGGATGCCAAACGGAACTACGAAGGGCGCGTTTCATAGCCTACGTAGACTGAAGGATGCTACTACTATACATGCCATATTCAGAAATTAATTCATTTGTGTAGAAAACTCCATGTAATTACCAGGGTCAAAGATGTTAATAGGTCATCAATAAATGGCATATCATTTAGGAGTCATCTAACCTTTTATATCAGTTCTGTTGATGAGAACTTAATTTACAAATTGCTTAGTTAAGGCTTGATGCCCTGCCCCACCCCAACCTCATGAGGGATCCTGGCACCATCTTTGGATGATCCAGAGACTTCAGTACTGACTGAGTTGGTACCAGTCACATAAGCAACTTTCACTCTGGTGCTATAACCCCTCCTCTACCTCACAAGGCAAATTTTTCTGTATTGCAGTCATTTGCAGTAATGGGTCACCTTCAAGATTCAGCTGAATCAGAATCATAATTGCTGTCCGTGGTGCTGAATGTTTCCTCTACAGTGCCAGCTATCACTACTGCTGTGGTTTTTGCGTACTACTTCAATACTGGTTGAGCCACACTTGGGGGTAGATGTTAGGACCCCCAGCTACCCTTGTCTGAATGGGAGGTGTTTCCTTTATTGGATTCAGATTGAAATAAAGAATAATTTCTTGATTGTTCCCTGATGTCATGTTAATATGATACTTAAGACTCAGATTTGAGAGCCTGCATCAAGATCTGGGGCTTACAGACACAGGCAGTCTTCTTCATGACACCCACTTGGGTGTCGGGCCTTTTTCCCCTATAGCAGGGTTTTTTAAATTTGTGTTCCATGGAACACTGGTGTTCCACGTGATGTGAGCAGGTATTCTGTGAAACGAAATTGATGCTTTAAGTTGAAACTCTCTAATCTGGAACATTCATCTGGAAACATCTGTAATCTGGCATGATTTTAATTATCTTGTGACCAGTTACCATGGGGGTGGCTGGGTTACCCGTGGTCCCATAAAGCTTGTTTCCAGACACCAGTTCTGTTTCTCAGTATTCTGTGCTGTTACTTAGCTGTAGTTGATTCCTAAATGTCTAAGGGCCCAGTAATCAGGGGAAGTGTTGGTAACATGGCTAGAAAATATTGACCTGTGGTCATCAGGCAGATTCGTTTGTCTGGCACCAGTCAGAACCCACGAGTGCCGGGCGACAGAGTTTCAACCTGTACCGAAAACCCTCAAAATGCATGATTTTGAGTTGTGCTTAACTTGCACTAATGTGAGTTAAGGACAACTCAAAATCCCACTCCCCCTCTGGCCATGCACGGCCCTGGTTCAAACCCCCTGCACACGGCTCCAACTCACCCTCCCTGTGCAGCTCTGGCTCAACTCCACTTCCCTCTCCCCCGCAGCCCTAACTCACCCCAGGCTTAACCCCCCTGTGCCCCTCCCATGGCCCACCCACCACCAGGCTTATCTCTCCCCAAATGCCCCTCCAACTCAGGACTTACCTTTCAAAAGGAGCTCCAGGTGTTCCTGCTGTTTCCCCAGCTGTAGAGCATGTGTTCCACTGGGGAAAAAAGTTGCGCCCCCTCACATAACTCTAGGGACTACTCTAGTGATACTTTTCATTCTCAAACATTAAATATGAAAGTATGTGTTCATCCAAATACCTTTGTATTTTTGATAGTATTTATGGAAACATTTAATTTTTAAAATGCATTTATAACAGTATAGTTAATATGTGACCTGTGCAGACACAGTCTGTTTGGACTGTTTCAGCAAGAGTCATGTTCAGACAAATGACATGATGCTGCACCTTTTATGAGGATCCAAGTCTCCAGCATCATTCCTAATATTAAGCAGATTTGTGATCAAAAGATGCAAAACCACTCTTCCCATTTAAAAAAAAAAAAAAAACTGTAAAATGTTACTTATAAATTTACTTTTAATTTTCTGTAATGAAAATAAAAACACAAAATTTAAAAATATTTTTCCATACCTAATTTGTTTTGCATTTCTTTTTCATAAAAAATGGTTTTTAAACTTTGAGGAAGGACACTCCTTTTTTGAACAATATCTCCTTTCTATTTTTGTACAAAAAGTAACACTAACCATCCTTCTTTTGGCCGTTATTTTGCTCTTTTGTTTGTACTTAATTTTTTTACTTAATTATAGGATTGGTAACTGTCCTATCAGAAGGACATTAGTTGTTCATTCAGATGACTTTCTCTTGTTTTTTGGATTTTTGGAAAATAAGACATCTAAATAACCTAATTCTTTTTTAAATCATCTTTTGAGCATTACATGCAGGAATTTTTTGGTATGAAATCCTCCCCCCACTCGCATCCCAAACATGTATGTGTTCCATCAATATATTCCAAACCCAAAAGTGTTCTGTGGCCAAATGAGTCTGGGAAATGCTGCCCTATAGCATAGCTTCCTGGCCCTGCTGGGCCTCCTTGCCTCTTGGTGAAAGTCCAAGTGTCTCAAATTACTGATCAGTTAGCCTGCAATTAAAAATTGCTTATTTGCCTTCGTAAGTTACTTGAACTGATACATGGTCTTAGACTTTGCTAATAACTTTGTTCAGGAGAGCAAGAGAGAGAGGCTGTTGGTTGTCTTGACAGCCTTCTGGGCCTCTTTAGATGCATCCAATACCACAGCTAGATACATTACAAATTCTTTCACCAGGAGAGCATTTTAGCTGTGATCTTCAACCTTGTGTGGCTGGGGAGGTACAGACAACAATTGAAGATCTGCGCTTCAGAGGCTCTGAATTCATCATAAATGCAGATGAGGTATTACACTGCACAATCTCAGCCTAGTTTCCTTGCAGTCCTTCCTAGTGACTGAAGGAAATTGTGAAGAGGTCAGTCTTACACCACAGAGAGACTATGGCTGAGCTGCTTTTTCAAGCAAAAATCCTGGAAACCATGGGAAAAAGGGACATGCTCCAGAAAAGGAGAGAATCTGCTTCTATGTACCCTGAATCTGATCTTCATCTTGATATAAATATATAGACATTACATTTCAGCCACAATCTTGGATAGACCATCAACTGATCTAGGCTGTAGTGGGAGACTTTCCAGCATCCAGGCAGTAAGAAAGACAAGTGATCCTGATTAAACCACAGTCTTACAAACTCCAAATTCTGTGCTTATGTGAGGCTTTATTACAGACCAAAAAAACCTTCCTTTCAATCTCCACTTTGGTGGAGTGACTGTTGTTTCACTACCTGCTCTCTTTCCCTTCTACAATGATGTCTTCTATATCTTATAACAAAAATAATTTTTAAAAAGTCTATTTGAAAAGGAAAAAAATCAACCATTTTATATTATGAAGTGTTTGAAGTGGGACACTTTGATATTGGAACTTTCCCTTTTTTCTTCAAAACAAAATTTTAGTGACATTATTTTATAAAGCATTCACCAGACCTGAATTTTCTGACAGAAGACGTCTATGAAAGATGTGACCATTTTCACTAGTCTAGGGCAAAATGTATTGTTGGTAGGAAAGCTAAGATTTCCTTTATTCTGCAGTTGCGCCAGAATGACACAGTCTTCACTAAACAAAAATGCTAAACATCGGTGTCGTTTTGTGAATGTGAATTCTTGGTCTTTTCATAAACATAGTTCAGTGAACTTTATGATGATGGTCTTGGTACTAAGGCTTATTTGGATGAAAAAGTCTGAGAGAATTCGAGTGTCTTTAAAATATATCCCTACAAATAGTTTCTTCTTCAAGTGGTCCCTGTGGGTGCTCCACAGTAGGTGTCGGGCTCACCCCGGTGCTGCAGATTGGAAATCTTCTAGCAGTTTCCTCTGGATCGTGCATGCGCCGATGCACGCCGCTCCTTCGCGCGCCCTCGGTCACGTGTGCAATGCGTTCCCCGCCAGTTCCTTCTCAACCGCCAATGGCTGCAGAAGGAATCCGCTCCACCTCCAATGCCTGAGACAGATAAGACCGTTAATTCTAGTTGTTAGCTTGTTTTTTACTATTATACATAAAGCTTTAAAAAAAAAAAATGTAACTAAGTAAGAGAGAAGAGGAACAGAGGGGAGAAGAGCGGACAAAGAAGGCTGAGTTAAGCCGTCCACTGCCCTAAAGGCCGTAAATGTTGTTTGTTTGAAGAACGCAGTGATTAGCGGCTAAGTACCCTATTAATAGTTAGACTCACCGGGATGTCTTCCTCGGGGTTTAAAAAGTGTGAGTCATGCTGTGAGGCTATGCCGGCCTCTGCTCGGCATAGTAAGTGCATTCGTTGCCTGGGGGAGTCCTATGTTACCCAGAAGTGCTCTCACTGCGCTAAGCTTACAGCAAGGGCCAGGAAGGACAGAGAAATGAGGCTCAAAATGATCTTGTTTGATAAGGCCCTTCAGCCTGAGCCACCGGAGAAGCCTCTCACAGAAGGGCCCTCAGGGTCGCACAAAAAGGAAGACAGCTTCTTTGCCCCCCCTCTGGGCAAAAGAACAAACTCTTCCTGGCTCGATCCTTGCCGGCGAATTCAGCGAGCAGGATGAGCGGAACGCAGAGCCCTAAACCGTGGGCTGATGAAAACGGCAGCGTGGCCGTGGCCGGGCCTCCGACTAGTCAACAGTGGGCACCTAGGGTGCTGCGGGCGCCGGTGCGGCAAGCGCTGGAATCGGCAGCGCAGCCTCATGTGGCACCGGCTCTCACAGCACCGACGGCACAAGGACACCCAGCACGGGGCCAAACAGCACTGGAGGAAGCTACCCGCGCAGCACCACATATGGCGGCACCGACAGCAGGGCCGAGATCCCCGGCACAGGAGGGGGCGGCACCCACCCTGCAGGGGCGGCAGAAAACTAGGGCTAAAACCCGGCACCACAGTCCATCTCCGGACATTGCTGCACTGCCATTATCACCCAGCCCCCCTCCCCAGAGATCTCACTCACTCACTCTCACTCTCACTCTCTCACACACACACACACTCCCTCCCCCCCACCCACCCCGCGTTGCGGGGCGGCAACTCCAATGGCCTGTTTCAGACCCCCCTCCCCGTTCTTCCAACCACCTTCGCCTTGGCTCAGGCCACCTTCACCCTTTTTGGGCCTGGATCCCTACGAATACTATCACAAACCAGCTTCACCATTATCAATATCGTCACGGAGATCCTGTTCTTCCGGACATCATAGGTACACACTCTAATTGTGGTCCAGGTCTCCATCACCAGGCCATTGCCCGTGGTGTTATGGCCATCCTCATCATAGTGAACACCGACATCGGAGGTCCAGATCCAGGGGCAGATCCCCACCCGCTCCTCGCCAACACCCCCGCATACACTCTCGCTCTGGGAGAGGAACGCAGTTGTCCCAGGTGGAAATAGGTCCAGAGTCCTGAGACTTCCCTTCACAGCACACGAAGGAGCAAACATACCAGCGAACTCAGGAACCAGAGGAGTTGGAGGAGGTTTATCCTAGCGGTGCCTCCTCATCCTCCCCAGATGAGGCAGTTGTCCCCAGGGACATCTCCCCTCAGGATGACCTTAAACAATTCCAAGATCTGTTCAAAAGAGTAGCATACATGCAGGACATTGAAATAGCAGAAGTGCAGGAGAAGCATCATAAACTCCTGAAAAATTTGAGACCCCCGGCTTCATCTAAAATTGCCATCCTACTGGATGAAGCCATTATCAAATCAGCCACTAACATATGGCAGACTCCAGCCTCTATCCCACCTACGAATAAAAGGGCGGATAAGAAATACTTCGTCCCACCCAAAGGCATGGAATTCCTGTTTAGCCACCCACAGCCCGATTCTTTGGTGGTTGAATCGTCCCAACAGAGATCAAAGACGCCTCAGTATAAATCAGGGGGGGTCAGATAAAGATGCTAAGAAATTAGAACCTTTCAGCAGAAAGGTCTACTCCTCCTCTACCTTATTACTGAGAATGGCAAACTACGTGGCACGCTTATCAAACCATAACTTTGACAATTACTCTAGACTTACCTCTCATGGATTTCCTTCCAGAGGACAAGAAGCCAGTGTTAAAGGCGATCGTCCAAGAGGGCTACGCGGCCTCGCGAACGGGAGTTCAGATTGCCCTGGACGTGGCGGACACAGCGGCAGGCTCAACAGCCGCAACAGTGGTAACGCGTAGGGAATCCTGGCTCCAGACGTCTGGTATCCCCAGAGATCTACAGGCGAAGATCGTAGATCTTCCCTTCGACAAGCAAAAGTTGTTTGCAGAATCAACCGACTCGGTCCTCTACTCTAGCAAAGATTTGAGGCCACACTTAAGACCCTGGGTATCTACACTCCTCCATACAAGAAAAAGAAATTCTACCTCCAACAAAGGCATTACGCTTACCAGCCACAACGCGCGCAATACCAGCGAGGCTATGACCAAGGGTGCCATCAACAGTGGCAACAGTACAGGGCCCTCGGGCGACGTTCTCAACAAAGGCGCACAACCTCGGGGCAAGCCCAGAGGCAGCAAGTTTGACGGGTATGTCGAGGACTGCACTATCTCTCAATGCCACTTTCACCTCATGTTCCATCATCGCCTCAAACCGTTCTACTCCCAATGGCAAAACATCACAACAGACAAATGGGTGCTGGAAATTATAGCCACAAGTTACACGATCCCCTTCCAGTCACTACCACCACCGAAACCTCCCACCCGGCCTCTTCTCAGGGACCCTTCTCACGAGGCGAGGCTGAAGCAGGAGATAGATCACCTCATGTTCATAGGGGCGGTGGAAAGAGTACCGGAACAATTCTAAGGAAAAGGTTTTTACTCACGATACTTCCTGAGAAGAAAACAGGAGGCTGGAGGCTGATCTTGGACCTACGGGGCCTCAACTGATACTTGCGCAAACAGCGCTTCCAGATGGTTACAGTTGCCTCCATACTTACGGCACTGGATGGTGGAGACTGGTTTGTAGCCCTGGACTTACAAGACGCTTACTTTCATATAACAATCCACCCGGCACACAGACGTTTCCTCCGCTTCACGGTCGGCGGGGAGCATTTCCAATGCAGGGTTCTTCCATTCAGCCTATCCTCGGCACCCAGAGTCTTTACCAAAACCTTGGCAGTGGTATCAGCTTACCTGCACAGGCAGGGCGTGTTTATTTTTCCATATCTGGACGACTGCCTACTGAAAGGGGCCTCAAAGGCGGAGGTCCTACGCATGATACACATCACCGCGAACACTTTCACTTCGCTAGGCCTAGTTATCAACCTCGCAAAGTCAAAGACCGAACCCACACAAGATATAGAATTCATAGGGGCGCGCATAAACTCTTATTACATCAAGAGTATACCTGCCCAACGCCCGCTTCCGTGCTATCATATCCCTGGTACAAGTCATGATGTACAGCCCCGCGGTGCCGATCCTAACATGTCCACAACTGTTGGGGCACATGGCGGCCGCCACGTTTGTGGTACAGAATACCAGGTTACACAGGCGAAGCCTGCAGTATTGGCTGGCGAGCGTTTACAGACCAGCAGCCCATACCATCCACAGGATAGTATCGCCCACAACGGAGGTGCGAAAGTCACTAGCGTGGTGGGCAGATCCCAAGAACCTGCTAGTGGGAGTACCCTTCCACCAACCACAACATTCTCTTTTTCTTACAACCAATGCCTCCCACATAGGATGGGGAGCGCACGTTGGCAGCAAGTTGACGCAAGGGCTATGGTCCCCCGCGGAACAGACACTGCACATAAACATACTGGAGCTCAGAGCAGTGTTCAATGCGTGCAGACATTTTCGGAAATGCCTGTACGGCAAAGTAGTCGGGATCAATACTGACAATACTTCCACCATGTTTTACGTCAATCGACAAGGAAGGTTATGGTCCCGTGTGCTATGCACAGAAGCAGTCTGATTGTGGAACTGGTGCATTGCCAACAACATAACGTTGAAAGCCTTGTACTTGCCCGATGTCCACAACGTGAAGGCAGACCAACTGAGCAGGCACTTTACAGTCAAGCACGAGTGGCAGATCCGCTCCGACGCATATTTCGCACCTGGGGGTTTCCCCAAGTCGATTTGTTTGCCACCCAACACAACAAGAAATGCCCTCAGTACTGCTCCAGAGCAGGAATAGGGCGAGGGTCTTTGGGGGACGCCTTCATGATCTCATGGAAGGGCCCTCTACTCTACGCGTTTGCCCCCACAACACTCATCCACAAGGTTCTGCAGAAAGCCAGAAGGGAGAGAGCTCACGTGATACTCATAGTCCCAACCTGGGACCGACAACAATGGTTTCCCTTGCTTCTGCACATGTCGGGTCATCCACCACTCCCCCTACCGGTAGCACTGGACTTACTTACGCAGGCTCGGGGGTCCATAGTGCACCTGCACCTTCAGGGACTCCGCCTACAAGCATGGCTAATCCATGGCTCAGCGCCTTAGAGAGCACGTGTACGGAGGGAGTAAGACGAGTCTTAGAGTGTAGTCGAAGGACCTCCACCAGGAGGACTTACGAACAGAAATGGACACAATTTACCTCCTGGTGCTCTTCCAAGCAGTTAGCTCCTCTCGACATCCCTATAACTGTAAATTTGGAATACCTGCTGGACCTCAAACGAGACGGGCTCTCTCTATCCTTGCTAAAGGTCCATCTCGCAGCTATATCAGCTTTTCGGCACAAAGAAGAAGGGCCCACCATATTTGCCCATCCTATCGTCATAAGGTTCCTGAAGGGACTGGTAAACCTGTACCCCCCTCAGAAACCGCTACCACCGTCATGCAGTTTGGACTTGGTACGCCACACGCTATCGGGACCACCCTTTGAACCATTAGCCACGGTACCCCTCCGACTACTTACCATAAAAATGACTTTCCTTCTTGTGATTACATCAGCCCGCAGGGTGAGCGAACTCGCAGCAGTGATGGCAACGCCGCCCTGCACAGTATTCTCAAAGGAAGCGGTGATCTTACGGTTACACCCAGCCTTCGTTCCGAAAGTTTCCTCGGAGTTCCACATTAACGAACCAATAGTACTACCCTCGTTTTATCGGAAGCCTCACAGCTCCAGCAAGGAGGCATGACTGCATCTCCTAGATGTGAGGAGGGCGTTGGCCTTTTACATAGACAGAACTAAGCCCTTTTGGAAAACGGACAGACTCCTGGTGCGTCTCGCTCCCAGGTCGAAAGGGGAAGGCCTCTCTTCCCAGAGAATTTCAAATCACATTGTGTCCTGCATAAAACTGTGTTACGAGCTCCAAAAGATCCCTGTGCTAGCTCCGCCCACGGCTCACTCCACCAGAGCGGTGGCGGCGTCAACGGCCTTCTTCAAGGGAATCGCGTTGAAAGACATTTGCACAGCAGCAACTTGGTCATCTTACGACACCTTCACCAAGCATTATGCCCTGCATCTGGTGCTCGATGAGGATATCCGTCTGTCGACAGCAGTCCTCTCAAGGGCAAGCTGCACATGAATCGAGTACCCACTTCCTTACTTGGGGTTACTGCTGGGTAGTCACCTACTGTGGAGCACCCACGGGGACCACTCAAAGAAAGAGAAGTTACTCACTTGTAGTAATGAGGGTTCTTCGAGATGTGTCCCCGTGGGTACTCCACTATCCGCCCATCCTCCCCGCTTTGGATCTCTGTCCAGTGTTTTTTCAGGAGCATCCGGGGCGGTTGGTCAAAGAACTGGTGGGGAGCGGATCGCGCACATGACCAGGGGCGCGCATCAGTGCATGCGCGATCCAGAGGAAACTGCTAGAAGATTTCTGACCTGCGGCGCCGGGGCGAGCCCGACACCTACTGTGGAGCACCCACGGGGACACATCTCGAAGAACCATCATTACTACAAGTGAGTAACTTCTCTTTATGCTGTTTATTCCATTTCTGCACCTCAGTTTTGCACCTCCATTTTGGTTAGTAAAATTCCTTACCTTTATGTTTTTAGTTCTTAAAATATTTTAATCTACTTGAATTTTGTCTTTCCCATAACTTTTCTCAGAAGTTAATTCAAAGGTAGAAGCCATAGGATTTTTTTTTTCAGCTCTAGGTGTGTTATTGGCTCATCTATCTGGACTGGAAATCCAGTATCATAATACCAAAATACACTCAAAGTACAAAATATTTTTTCCTAACGTTTTAGGTAGAAAGTTTGTTCCCTTGGCTTTTTGTTCACTGTGTGCAAATACAGTATTCAGTTGCAGTAATACACAACTTTCTGGATAAATACTTGTTGACTTCATGGGCATATAACCTGCATAGCCTAGAGAATTGCTTAGAATCAACTTTCTCCATAACATAACTTTCTAATTACCAGCCAGTTCCTGAAGAACTTATTTCTATGGCAGAAAGATTCAAGCAATTTCAGCTGAAAAAAGAAATCGAAAAGAATTTAGGAAGACCTCATGGAAAGTCCCGGAAAGGTTTTTAAATTCCCATGGAGATATTTAAAGTGAGTAAATCCTTATACTAATAGTGGTATAGATTTTGAGTTCAGGGCTAGATATTTCAAGTGTTTGTAGTTCTGTGCTAGTCATGACTCAATTTTTCTTTAATCCGCACTTGCAGTGAAGAAGAGGAGGAAAGAATGTGTCAAAGTTAGTAATTGCAATGATGTAATTTATAAAAATTGTAGAGATACTGGAGAAAATTAAGATTCTGCTTTTAATTTGACAAACTGCAGACATTTTTAATATACAAGTAATTTAAAAATTAACTTACTGTATTTTCAGGAAGTCAGATTGGTGCATTCAGTCTACACCTGTCAGATTTGTTTCAAAATAACATACATGCCTTTGACATGTTGGACCACCATGAATGTCAGTTGAGTGCAAGAAAGGTGTTACTTCTGGTTGGGGACAGATAAGGCATGGCATACCAATTGATATCTTCTTCCATTCTTGTAACATGGAGCATACTACTACAGTAATTGCTGAATACATCTTTAAACTAATATTTCATTATGTCTGTCATACGGAATGGATGGAAACCCAACAAAATAAGAGTTGACAAAATTTTTGAAGCCTGAATCTTGTATTTTCTAATAAAGTTTTATGCTTTCTAGTCTTTATTCTCTTCCTTTCTTTTACATTAAGCTTATATTCTTTGGATGAACTCCTGGCTCTTCTGAAAGCCATAAAAAAAAAAACAAAAAAAAAAAACCCTCCCCCCTCCCCCCAAAAAAATTTAATCTTTCCTATTTATTTTGATGTCTTTGACCTATTTAAAGAGAGTAAATAATAGTTATACACAGTACTGAAGAGCTATTTAAACTAAAGGACAGTGTTGGTGTTAGAACAGATGGGTACAAACTGGCCATGGAGACACGTGGGTTGGAAATATGAAAGTTTCTAATCATCAAAGGAATGAGCTACAGGAACAGACTTGTAATAAGAGGAGAGAGGGCAAAGAACATAGCTAGTTTTAAGATCTTAGTGGTGGGGGAATTGGACTCAATAACCCAGAAGGTCTTTTCCATTCCTGTGTCCTATAATCCTGTATATGTGGCTGTAAAAACATTTATACCTCCTACTCAGTCTGATTTTTGTGCATATGTGGAAGTCACAGGGTGGGTACATATAGCATGCAATAAAACTGGAGGTTCTAACTGAGTTCAGTGCACGTGTTTACAATATACCTTTGCGCTGGATTCCAAATATATAAAGTGGCTCTTATAACTGCTGTAGTGTGATAGCTCTGGCATTGCTAACTGTTTTAGTCACTAGGTTGCTGTGTTGCCAATATTCATCAATCCTGCCCACACTGTTACACTTTCTGACCTCTGTGTTTCCATCAACTCCATGTTATATAATTATACTTATTTTCAAGTACAAAAGCTAATTGCTTTGGAAACACAAATCCTTGGAGCATCTCTGAAAACACACAAACAGACACAGGAAGTTAGTTGGGAAAGTCCATATCAAAATCAGTAACCCACTTCTGTCAGTTACTGATTGTCCTTCACATGAAGTAGGGATTATAGCTAGCGCCGCTCCCCCCCCCCCCCCCCACTCAGTATATAATTGTACCTTGATGGATTTGTTTAAAGAGGTCTCTTACCAATCTGACTTAAAATGGTGAAAAACTTCCTGTTGTCCCTTCTGTAACACTTCAATTTAAATGTGAAAGTCTCAGTTATTTTCCCTGATTACTTTACCATCGTCATTCAGAAACTGTCAGTATCACCAGAAACTCCCCAAAGAATAATTTCAATAATTGAGTCTTTATTAAATATTCTGATTTACAAAATATAAATTAAAATGTTCAAAAACCTAATAGAACATTTCCTTACTTTTGCAGTTCAAATATTGGAAATCTATTATTTATTTCATATTTAATTTCCTTTGAAAGGAAATCACTGCTTGCCTTATCAATCAGTTGTCTGCTGAAAAGATTGTATGTAGGAATAAAAAAATGTGGAAGGTGTGCATTGTTGAGGCAATCCAGAAAGTAATCCAAAAATCTTTGAAAACAGCTCTCAAGGTCTGTAACTAGCCATTGCTTGTCATCTGGCCAAAGGATACATGCTTGGAAAAAGGCAGTTTTGGCATGATAGGAACAGAATTTATCCAGGTCCCGTCTGTTTCCATGTTTTGTCTTAAGCTGGTGCAGAAGATGCTTGAGAAGTTTCAGACAGCTTTTCCTGTTGAACAGTAAGAGGTCATTACTAGGAAGTGCCTCACGTGTACTAAGTAAGTGTGTCTGGAAATGTTGTTAAAGAACAGAATATTTTGCCATGAGGTTTTTTGATACTGACCCCTAACCAGTGGGATCAAGAATCTTTCCAATAATATTTTCCTATAAAGTATGAAAACCAATGCATTTTTATTGGGCAGATTCATCCCCCGATTATATTAGCTTTTCCAGGGGGTCCCCAAATTGAAGGACTGCCAACAGAACTCTTGGTGATGCACTATAGAAGAAACTTCCTTCTGATGGGGAACATTGTATCGAAGAAACTGGATAGTGTGAGCAATCATGCTTCATTTAGTGCACTCGCCAGAGCAGATGTCATTAGTAGGCAGGTTTTGGAGGCTGCTCCAAATTAAAGCTATCCTTTTTCTGACACACTTGAGGAATATTATACTGCCTTCCCTTGCCCTGAAGAAGACAATTGGTATGAGAAGGTTCAATTTATATGTGCTTACATTGAACAGTGAATCTGGCCCAGTTCATCAAACAATTTTTAAAATTACTTTTGTAACTAAAAATAGAATGATTTGCTTAATAATTTGATGTGTTGTATATCACATCTAGAGAACTGACGAACACTAAACTGTGGCAGAAGTTAGCTTTGTCTCTGTACATAACTACATGACTCTTTTTTTCTCTTTTGCTATGCTTGGAATTGTTAATGAAATTTGGAAGAGTTTGAGTTACAAAGCTACGGAGTGACAGAAGCCATTTTTCAATCGGCTCCTTTAATTGTACTGTTTAAAACGTGTCAGAGGATTCTTAATGTAATCCCCACCCCTTCATACACACACATTAATGAATTGCCTCAAGTAGGTAATAAATTTAGTGCCCAGTATCTAAAATATTCAGTGACTAAGTTTGTAAACACTGAATCAGTGGACTTCTCAAGCTAACAAACTGGGGCTAACTCTTCTATTAGATATAAGAAGTGTGGGGAATTGTCTTTTAATAGATTTTATTTATTTGCTTTTTAATGCAAATGTGGGACCTGAATATGTGATGAAATGTAACCCCATGTTCTTTAGACATTATGTCTCTACAACAGAAGGATATTGTATTAGATTATATGCATTAAATGTTTAGCAGATTAAAAACAATCTTCATAAATATTAACTATTATCCCTTTATGGATTGCTGTTCTGCCCACAGATTACATTATATATTTAAAAAAACTCAGCACACTTGCTAAATTGATATAGCAGTTCAAAGATTTTTTTTTTTTTTTGAAGACGACAATACTAACCTACAACACTTTACTCCCTCAGTTTCACAACATGTCTTTGTGTTGCCATGGTTCTTTATCATGTCCTTCTCGACGTGTGAGAAAGAGAGTCGCCAGGTGTCTTCTAAATATGTAATGACAGAATGCAAACATTTTATTAACACTTGTTTTATCCACTGACAGTATGACTCTTACACAGTTTCTGAACAGTAATCCTGAGTGAACTTATTTGGAAATCTCTGAAATGTTTTCTAACTTTAAAAATATCAGTTTAGTCCACAGAATGCTAAAATTTTCTAAGAATGTTTTTTGTATAATGTCGTCGTCCCCCCCCCCCAAAAGATTGTTGTCTAGCTGCTTTAACAATATGTCCATACCTAAAAACATTTGGTTTCTTGGAAGTGTAAACTTAACTCTTAATTTCCTAGGTTTTGGGCTAATTACAATACCCAGAAAAGACTTACATCTTTTAAAGTTACAAGTAAACTCTTTCGAATACAGCATTCTGTTATCCAGAACGCTCAAATAACCAGCACTTTAACCATAAGTAAATGTTAGTTATGGTTTCCTTAGGTACAGTATAGTGAAAGTAAATACAGATAAATACACAGCATTTGCAGTAAGTTTACAGTGTACAATACTACTGTTGTAAATAAAGTACTCTGCATACATTTTTGTTTCTTAATATCTAATCTTGTTTTTCTTTAGTGTTATGCACTGCTAGGTATAACTGTTAATTATCTAGAATATTTGGCTATCTGGCAACCTCCTGGTCCTGCAGCTGCCAGATATGAAAGAGTTTACTGTACTTGGTATATGTACTTTCAGTCTTAACTTTTTTTTTGGGGGGGATATGGTACTGTTTGGCATAACTAAGACTTTTTCACTGATCTTGTTTTAGAGTACTATTGCAAGAGTAACAGGAGTATTCCTGTTATTCCCACAAGGCAAGGCATTCAGTTTGAGTAAATTAACATCACTAAAGAACTGAATTGGCTTCAGCTACATTATTTTACAGCATTGAGACACAACTATAAATTTCCCACACAACTATAGATCAGCTTTCTTCCCAAGAAAGCATGTACTCACTGTTTAATTTTCCCAGTACAAGCAATTAACACAAGGTAATACTACTTTCAAATAACGTTAGATGAAAACACTGAAAAAGCAAGTCAGTTTTCCCCAGATATGCTCTGCTGCCACCAATCAGATCAGCCAAGTGGAATAAAAATAAAAATAATGGTGGTAGTGTACTTATAAAAACCTGAACTTTATGGGGCATCTAGTAAATTGCTCTGAAAAGGCAAAACATTGAGGTCTTAACATGCATTGTTGTGCCAGCAACCTCGCATACAGAAACTAATTTTGATGCTTCCATTTTTGCAGAAGCATACTTTCCGGCATTCTCACTAGGTTTCTCTTGTGTAACGGGAAAAGATCAGAAAAATGTTTCTAAATGGCCATGGTTGGGAAATATCACATTGCTCTAATATGAGGGGGTCTCAAATTATTTCAGTGTAGCCACCTTTTGTGTAAGGACTCAAGGAGAGGGACTGTCTTTGTATAGCACTCCACAACATAAACAATAGGTCAACTTTAATAATTCAAAGAGAATTTTCTTAGGTGATGGCTCTAATGCAGAAATGGCCAGAGAGAAGACCACACTGCATGTCCTGCTTCCTAACAAAATTTTTTAAAAAAGTAGTTTCCCCTTGCAGATGTTAATTAAAAAAACAAACAGTACCTTTTAGCACTCTTCCATCCTTGGCATTTTTGGGTACTAGATATATTGGGTTCCATTTATATTCTTGTTTGACTTTCCTTCCCAGCCATTTTTCAATTTTTAGGCCATCTTGGGTACTTTCAGGCCAGCTCTGACTCCGAACTTCCAAAGCCAAGATTATATCCACTGATATCTCCATTGGAGGAGTCACAATGCAAAGTGTTATTGCAGGGCTTCCAGCCTTTTTTTTATCCACAGTCACTTTGATTTCTGTTTGTATCAAAAAATAACAAATTTTCTTCAACCTTAACTTTCTATTACTGGAGGAAACCATTTTTGAATGGTTGTCATTAGAATTTGTAGCTATATGTCAAATATCAGCGTAAAATACAAAGCTTCAGTCACTATGCAGGGATCTCCACACAGCAGCCTTATTCAAAATAAGCTATTCTGGAAGAGCTGTTCTGAAATAGCTTATTTCAGCTTAGCACTTAGCAATTTTGAAATACAGCATCTACACGTACACAGCCTATTTTGAAATAGTCATTGGATGAACTATGACTTATCTAAAAATAAGCTCTATTCTAGGTATCACTAGCACGCAAGGTGGGAGCTCAGCCCTGCCCCTCCTCTCCTTTGCAGCTAGGATCTTATTCAAAGGCACCTGTGGATTAACAAAGGACCAGTTAATTATACTAACCACCACCTCAACAGTGAAGCTCTGCATCTTTATTCATTAATGAAGCTGTTGTAAGTAAGTCTATTAATGGCTTTAATAGCACAATTTCAGACCTCTGCCTTGGAAAGGTTGCTGATCTCTGCTCTATTCCCTGTCTTAACAGCGCCTATTTTGAAATAAGTGCTCATAGAATGAGGTTTACCACTTTTTTTAAAATGTGAACTATTTCAAAACTATTTTGAAATAGCAGTTGCATTGTCCAGATGCTAGGATAGTTATGACATAAGTTATTGTGAATAATAACTTTGCTCTGTAGACTTACCTTCAGAAAATAAATGGAGATGTATTTTAAATCAGTTTAATGCAAATATGATTTAATGGACTAATGGGGAGAGGGGTGTCCCTTAATCCTGAAAGCTCATTAAATCCGAGGGTTTACCCACTAACCCTCCCAGCTCCTCCTGGCTCCCTGGTGATTTCTCCAGGTTCCAGCCACCTGCTCTGTGCCAAGGGCTCCTTGGGTTCTAAACCGCCACAGTCGGCCCTGAGCCACCTATGCTCAAGGTAGAGCATGAGGCTCCGAGCCGTCTGTACTCTGCCCTGAGCACAGGGACTCCTCTGGGCTTGGAGCCAGGACTCCACGGCTGCAGAGGTGTGAACCGTGGGACCTCGTGTCAGCTCTGGTGAGCTTTTTTCCATTACTGTACAGTACTGTACTCTACTTTCCTGGGGGAAGCCTAGCAGATGTCTGTTATTACTGATGTCCGGTATAATGGGGTCTGTTATATCACGGGTTTACTGTAGTTCATCTGTGAAGGTATGTGCATAAGCTTAACTAAGCAAACAAAAGAAAAGGCATGAAAAATGCCTGGAACTGCCAGAAGGGGCAAAATTGCCCTTTGCCTCCATCTACAACAAATAACCAAGCCATGTTTGTAAGTAGGTTATGTAAAATCCTAACATCATATTTTAGTACTTGACTAGCTGAATTAATATGCTACAATGTAATAAGAGTGCCTTTAGTAGTAAGACAACTGACATTTCAGTTGCTCTGGAGAAGCATATTTGCAGTGAATACTGATTCCAAAAGTGGAATGTTCTTGTCCAATATTATTTTCATGTGTGAATGCATTAGACCCATACAACCAATGTATTTATATTTAATATTGTAAATGTTGTCATAATTTTCAACATACACTGCTGAAAGATAAAAGGAACTATAATTTTTCATGAGTATATTCTTATGCTTAATGACTATTTCTGAAAGACACAACAAGCCACTTAACGAATGAAGGCACTATTCTCCCCCCATCTCTCTCTAGCCACTGTCCCCTACTGCCATCAGTGCTCATTCCATTATGTATAGTGCTTTAGGGCTTGGTCTATAGACCATAATTCAATATTATTTTGTCCCTCTTTTCCATGTGACTCTCACCCATGATTATAATACCATATTCATGAGCAAAAAATTAGTGAAAATCGAAACACTGAATTTGGTTTCATACAATCCACAGCCAGCAGACTGGTCTACTGTAGAAAAGATTTGAAAAAAAATTGTTTTAAAGGAAATTCAGAAGTCAGAAACCATATGGGTCATTTGTCATAGGTCTGCTACAACAAGCAGTCTTGAGCCATTTTACAAACTTGCTGGAAAAAAATATTGCTTTGTTTTATGGGAAGTAGGACAAGCTCACATCTAGTAAAAATGTAAGAACTGGAAGAAAGCAGAAGTTGAATTACAGTACTGTATGTACTATATGCCAGTAAATGATGCTTTGTATATTAACTATCTACAAATACTGCATATAAGTATATACTTGCTTTTAGGGATCAGTTCTGCCCATTAGTGCTTATGCTCCAGAAGTTAAACTCAGTTTTTAAAGAAAATATCCATTTTTATTCAACCTTTATGATTGTGGCAATAGCCTTAAAAATGTAAAGCAGGTGCAACAATGCAAAAATAATGATCTGATTATGCAGACAAGCTAAAGTAATGGCACTGAAAGCATCAGTGACAGCATTTGTTGAACAAGTATGTTAACTCCTGAAGCTCAATTATAATTAAATGTCAGAATTTTTGTTTACAGCATGAAAGAAGCAAGGAATGACTGTTTTGCTATGGTTTTATTGGTCCCAGGGAATTGGAAACAGTCTCCACATTTCCAGTGCTCATTAAGCAGACTACTGAGAAATTGTAAAAGTTCTAAAAAAGATAGGTCTTCTTGAGTTAATACAGTTGTTATAGTGCAAGTTATAGCTAGAAGCACTGGTTTCTGTAGAGCTAATTAGGCCAATGCTTTTAAAAAGAACTGTTTCACTGAAAGTTAAGATGTGGAAAGAGGGGCCTCCAACAACAGTGAGAGTTTAAAGTTCTTGTTAAACTTTCAACACTGAGAAGGAACAGCAAAAAAGAATGAAAATGTATAGAGCTACTTCTTACCAGCTCAGCACTAAGACCTTTCCATAAGGCCATGTTGAGTAAGCCAGGTAACAGGCATATTCCTGCGTGTAGACCAGAACCTGATTGTCCTTTGTTTCAACTTGTAAAAAACAACCTATTGCATAAGAATAATTCAGGCAGAACCCATTCATTCTAAACGCTGGAGTAAATCAGGTCCTGTGTGTGTCTGGTTCCTATTCTTGTGGTCTAGTGCTACACTGTAGCCTCATCCTGAAATAACTTGCACAAATTGTGTAAGTTACTTCAAGGTAATTTATTTTGAACGTGGTGCCAGCCACATGGCACTAAAGTTCGAAATGTGCCTATTTGAACTTCCCACTATCCCCCTCACAATGAGGGGCTGCGGGAACAAAATACTGTGCTCAAAATGGCCCTTCTATTTCAAGGGCAGTGTTTGGCTATGGGGTTTCTATCTCAGGACACAAATATATCCTGAAACAGAAATCTCAGGGTAGCCATACCCTTGTTGTCCAAGGTGAAAGTAAGCTAGTGCACCACTCTGGCAAGAAGGTTCCTGGGGCTTTCTTGCAGACTGTCGTGCTAAGCAGCAGGCCCCAGGCAGGTGTAAGGAGCTGGATGGGGGTTCTCACCTACCACACACTAACCCCAACCTAGGACTGCCCCCATCCCACAGTCTCCTCACCAACAGGGTGCAATTTCAGGAGGATGATGGGTAAGCAGCCATGGGTACGGGCACTCTGTGACTTTTCTTCCTTTTTCCCTAATTGAGGGAGTGAGGGAAAAGTGCACAGCCTGTGTGCCTTTGTCTCGCTCCTGGCTGCCAAGGGAAGGAAGAGAGGAGTACTTCACCCAGGCTGTGCAATTTTGCCTCTCCCCATGAGCAGGGTGTGGAATCTCCATCACTGGAGATATTTAAAGAGCAGGTTAGCTATCTATTGGGGATGGTTCTAGATGGTGCTTGGTTCTGCTGTGAGGACGGGACTGGACTCGATGACCTCCTGAGGTCCATTCCAGTTCTAGTGTTCTATAATCATCAGGGATGAAGGAAGAAGAGTAGCAGAAACATAAATGTGGCTGCAGCCCCCCTCCCCGTCCTCTCAACATGATGCCCTTGCCTATCCCTCTGCACTTACCTACACACACACCAGCCCCCTGCCATGAGGCCCCCCACTTTTGCCCTCATGCTGATTCCTGCACATCCACATCCCTCTCCCCTGAGCCACCCAACTCCCATACCCCAAGACTCCTGCATCACCTCCATCCCTAGCCTTCTGCTGTGAGCCCCTCTGCCCCTTGGCCTGAGCTCCCCCACCAGGTTCCAGCCTTGACTCCTCCACTCCCCAGTCTCCTTCCCTAAGCCCCCTCACACACACCACCCCACACTTAAATTTCTTACTGCCATATCAGGCATCCCCATCCCCTTGACCTGAGGGGGCCCCCCCAGGCAGGTGCAGGGGGTGCAATAGGACTGTATCAGTAAGAAAATTGTTACTTTTTACCCTTGCTTGTTGCTCTGGCAACAAGAAAAAGCATAGACATTTAGGCCGTTTCTACACATGCCACTTTAATAAACAGCCCAAAATATGTTAATGAGGCATGGATGCAAATTCTCTGCACCTCAAGGTCACATGATCTGGAGTCTTGAAGACAGTCTTCTAGACTCCAGAATGCTGTTTAGAAGCGCAGCCCCTGGGCAGTCTTCCGGAGGCCCCTTCTTCCCGAAAAATTTTTAGGAAGAAGGGGCCTCCAGAAGAAACACTTCCTTCTGGAAGACCCCCCCAGGGGCCATGCTTCTAAACAGCGTTTTGGAGTCCAGAAGAACGTCTTCCAGACTCCAGATCATGTGACCTTATGCTAATGAGGCTTTGGGAATTTGCATCTGTGCCTCATTAGCATATTTTGGGCCATTTATTAGCATGTGTAGAGAAACAGACTTATGGTTTTTTTTCTTGCATTTTGTCCACACCTCAGTGAAGGCATTGCTGACAAGAATGTAAGTTTTATATACACCATTACTTAGAGATTTACATATGCAGGTGTTAATTTGGACAAAGTGAAAACACTGGCTACTAAATACTTACTTGTCATGCTCTTTACAATCTCTTTAATAATGTTCCTCAGGGCTGAGAGCATCTTACAAGCTGCTAATGTTCCATCTTCCTGCAAAAATTTGTTCAGACTGTTTCCTTGAGGATTTCTTTTAAGTTTCACGTAATAAAAGGCACCAGAATCATCACATTTTTCCAGTTCAACTCTAGGGGCTGGCATTGTAAGCATGATATCGAACTCATCTGGTGCAGAAATCTGTGAATCACAGAAATAGTGTTTACTGGTTTTTGTTATTACAGGTAAGGTTTTAGCCTGTGTTTCCATTATAAAGTCCTCTAGAGTTTTTAATTCTCCCATCCACTATGTGTAGTGAAAAGGGGAACAAATACATGTTAATTTGCAGTAGGCTAAACCTAGGGAACTCACAAACAGGAGGACAATACACCGTTGGCCGTCAGGCCATCTCCCCAATTTCCACAAGTTTGATTTTTGAATGTCTGTAGATTAAAAATCATTTACTTATCCTGCTAAAGAGTGGGGGATGGGCTACACACAGCAAAAACTGAAACGAGCAAAGCTTGCACATCATGGATATAAAAACAGAATTGCTGAAAGAAGCCATTTTATGCTTCCCAATTCTCACTCTGGTGCCAGGGCCAATTCTTACTGAAGTTTACAATAGCTGCAGTAGGTGCAGGTATGACAAAGGCATGTGCTTTATTTTATATTCACCTGTTTGAATAGTTTTCAACACAGATACTTTATATAGTAGCATGCTTTGTGGCTGTAGTTGTGCCCTTTGTGCTCTTCCTGCCGTAGAAGATGCACATTGTGGGGTGGCGGCAACCCATTCTTAGTTCTTTGTTTCTATTGCCTGTTGTGCAAGATAGAATTTGTGGTGTCCACATTCCTTAAGCATGATATATTTTTCAGTTTTGCAATTGAAGTTTATTATAGGTAGTTCTAAGAAGTCTTCTTTCCTCTTATACTAAAAGTATAAAGCCCTCGTGTAGGCTTTTTACTCTTCCTGGAGGTCTTCCTCTCCTCAGGCCCCACACATATTCCCTATATAAAGGCACACTCCCAAGGAGGTTTATTCATGCAAGATGTGTACCATAACCTCCAGGATTAAATTTTGACCATTCTATGAAGCCCATTAGCAACAGCTTTTGAGGCGAGCAATCTGAACCAGGAAGACCATCAGAGACAACTCCAGTGCCAGTAGAGGCACACATGGCACAGTGGCTAATGAAAGCAGTGTCCTACTTCCCATGCTGCCTTTCATTAACCCTCAGCATCAGCCACAGCAGTGGTGGCTCAAGGGAAAGGAAGTAGAAAGCACCACCCCAAGAAATTAGTCTGGCACCAATTCTTATCCAGGATGCAGGGATAGAAGGCCTCACCTGGCTCTGAGGGGAGTGGGGGGGGGGGGGTCTTAAAATTAAGTGCTATACCAACCCCTTGTTGACTATGTCTACACTAGAAATATCTGTGACAGAGGAATCTCGACGGACCCTCTGTCAACAGAGGGCTGCTGCACACAAGTTACTGTGGCAACAGAGAACTGTCAGACTGCACTGCCCTCTGGTTTTAGAAAGTGGAATAGCAACTCTTCAAAGATGGCTGATGGGCAACCAGAAGGCCTCTCTGTTGGCAGAAGTGTCGACGCTGCACTTCTATCAACAGTACCAAACAGGTTGTTATGCCTCAATTTTTGAGGGATAATACTGTTGAGGCAAATGCAGAGATCTGTCGAGATTCTGTTGACAGAATGCTTTATGTGTGCAGACACGCCCTGAGTTATGGCAACAGCAGGCCCCTTCTGTTGCCAAAACTCTCTAGTGTAGACACAGCCATTGACAATGCCTGCCCAGACAGCACATTAAAGAATGTGCTGCCATTGACACAGCAGAAAAAAACATGGCACTAATTTCTGTCTTCTCCCCCCAGTAATATGTATTGTGGCTCTAAGTTGACTCTGTGCATCTACTAGCCATTCCCTTGTCCCCACCAGCCTGCCTGTGTCTACCCTGGGATCAATGGAAATCCTTGTGAAGCTTCACTGTATCACAGTGCACGGTCACCATGCCCAAGAGATTGACCCCAGTACCAAAACTGCTCCTCTTTGATAAACTACGAGAGGTAGCTACTATCCTTCCTCTAGTAAAAGTGCAAAGATTAGTTAAAAAAAATACACATTATTAAATGTTTAAATCTGATCACTGACCCTTAAATGAAATGACTTAAGATGTCAGACCACATTAATATTAGAGCTGAGGGTGTCTAAAAGGGTATGTGTACACTAGTCCCTTCCTTTTGAAAGGGGCATGGTAATGAGCGAGTTGGGAAGATACTAATGAGGTGCTACGATGAATATGCAGTGACTCATTAGCATAAGTGCAGCCACGGGGGCGTGGGGAGGGTGTTGAAAGTGCAGCTTTTGACTCATGCCCATCCCATGTAGATGGGGCCTTTTGAAAAGACCCCCCCCTGCCCCTGGACTTCAAAAAACCCTTATTCCTAAACCAAACAGGAAGAAGGGACTTTCGAAGACTGGGGCAGGTGTGTCCTTTCAAAAGGCCCCTGTCTACATGGGCAGTGTGAGAGTCGAAAGTGGCACTTTTGAACAGCATGTGGCCACTATTATGCTAATGAGACACTGCATATTCATGAAGTGACTCATTAGCATCTTCTCAACTCAGACATTACCATGCCCCTTCCAAAAGGAAGAGGCTAGTGTAGAGGGAGCCATTGGGAAATAGCCAGGCTGCCTGGACATGCCCCTATTTATTTAATTTCCGTTATCTCCGAGTTAGAGGAGCACCAGTCAGCTGAAAACCCAGCAATTGTTCTCAGGTGCCGACCAGCAACGCCGCCCTCAGCCCCCCGCCGCCCCCCCCCCCCCAGGCCGTCTGAAAAAGCGCCCGACCGCCCAGTGAGGAAGCGCTCAAGCCCCTGCCTGCTTCACCTCACCTTGACCCGCTCATAGTAGCTCCCGCTGCCCAGGATGGCAATGGCGCTGAAGTCGGGCCCCCGTGCTTTGATGGCTGGCACCAAGGTGCGGATGAGCTCGTTCACGCGCTCCGACGCCTCGGACGTGTCCTGCCGGGCCAGGCTCAGGGTCTTCAGCACCTCGCTGAGCCGCCGGGCTCCCAAGCCACCCGACTGGCCGCCGCAGCAGCGCTCGGGCCCCGCGCAGCAGCGGGCGGGGGCAGCGGGCGGCCCGCGGGGGACACGGACGGCCGGTGTCCGGCCAGCTCCCTTCTCTGGGCCGGCCGAGGCCGGTCCGGGCGCTGCTCCCTTCCTGGTGGGGCCAGCCGGGCGCGCGCCCCGCCCCGCATGGCCGGAGACCCCCTGGCGGGCGGCAGTGTCCCTCTCCTTGCGGGACCGGGCCCCTGGCGGGGCGGGGGGCGCCGGGCGCTCGCCGGGGTCACTGGTTTGTTCGTGCCCGCCAGGAACCCGGGTCGCCCCGCTGCCTGCCCCCTCGGCCCTCCCCCGGCCCCGCGTGGGGCACCTGGCGCCTCGCCGGCCGCGGGACCCCGCAGCGCCGCTCAAGCCCGGCGCCTCGCTCCACTGTTTGGCGCGCCTGGCTCCGGTGCCCCGCTCCGCCATGGCCCGACCAGCGCCTCCCGCCTCTGCAGCTCGGCGCAGCTAGAGCCGAGGGACAGTGCGGGCGCGGCGCAGGCGGCGGTAAGTTCCCTTCCGAAACCAGGGCCCGGCAGTGGGGAAACGAAACTCAGGACGCTGCACGGCCGCCTACCCTGCACAGCAGCCCCGCCCGGCCTCGACGGAGCGGGACACAGTGGGTGAGGGGCGCTGGGCCGAGGCGCGGGGGTGGGGAGGGAAGAGCCTGGCCACTGCCCCACTGCCAGACCCGTCCTCCCGCGGGCAGCAGCCGGGCCGGGTCCCGACCCAGCAGAACGGCCGGACCACTAGCTGCCCAGCCGGGTGCGACGGACGGCAGCGAGGGGCGCAGCGCCCGGGAGCCGCTTGAGACCCTCCCGGCCGGAGCCCAGCCCCTGGCTTAACATTGCCCCTGAGTAACGCGCGGCCCTGGCGTGAGATCATCCCCCAAGGCAGCCACGTCCAGCCAAGAGCCTCGTCCCTGCGCCACGTGCTGAGCTGCTGCAGGGGAAGAGAGTCACAGATGCGTTCTGTGTTTAAAGGAGTCCATCCCACCTCGCGTTAGCCCGGCGGGGGGTTCGGCAATCACAACAGCAAACACCAGCAGTTCTTTTCAACTGCAATTGAAAAAAAAATTGAAAAAAAAACCTCAGTAATTCAAGAGCCACGATGCTGGTGAGTATCGGCTGGCGCTTCATAGAGAACATCAAGCCAGACTTTTTGTAAGCCCTGTTCAAAGAACAGCACCTACACAATTATTTGTCATGTGATACATATTTACTGCAGGACTTTCACAAACACTTTACATATTCTATTTCCTATGTGTTTGTACTAGTCTTCCTGCCTTTCACTCCTGAATCCACTTTAGTTATGCCAATTTTACTTCGTGTTTCATTTCAGATTTTTCTTAAAATGCATATTGCCCCTCACGGCAGCAATGCCGCAACCTTCCTGTTCCCTTTCAAAATCAAGACTTTATTAGAAACACAATCAAAACACAGATATAGTATCATATCCCACAATGCACTGTGTATATTAAAGGGGGAGTTAGCCAATGTTTCAAGATCACCTTGTTTGCTCTTTAGATACGAGTTTTTCATTGTTCGGCTTTTAACATAAGAACATAAGAATGGCCATACTGGGTCAGACCAAAGGTCCATCGAGCCCAGCATCCCATCTGCCGACGGTGGCCAATGCCAGGTGCCCCAGAGAAGGAGAACAGAAGACAATGATCAAGTGATTTATCTCCTGCCATCCATCTCCTGCCCTTGTTATGAAGGCTAGGGCACCATACTTTATTCCTGGCTAATAGCCATTTATGGACCTGACCTGCAAAAATTTTTCAAGCTCTTTTTTAAACCCTAATAGAGTCCTGGCCTTCACAGCCTCCTCGGGCAAGGAGTTCCACAGGTTGACTGTGCGCTGTGTGAAGAAAAATTTCCTTTTATTAGTTTTGAACCTACTACCCATCAATTTCATTTGGTGTCCCCTAGTTCTTGTATTATGGGAAAAGGTAAATAATTTTTCTATATTCACTTTCTCCACACCATTCATGATTTTATATACCTCTATCATATCGCCCCTCAATCGCCTCTTTTCCAAACTGAAAAGTCCCAGTCTCTCTAGCCTCTCCCCATATGGGACCCTTTCCAAGCCCCTAATCATCTTAGTCGCCCTTTTCTGAACCTTTTCTAATGCCAATATATCTTTTTTGAGGTGAGGAGACCACATCTGCACGCAGTACTCAAGATGTGGGCGTACCATAGTTTTATATAGGGGAAGTATGATATCTTTTGTCTTATTATCGATCCCTTTTTTAATAATTCCTAACATCCTATTTGCCTTACTAACTGCCGCTGCACACTGCGTGGATGTCTTCAGAGAACTATCCACTATAACTCCAAGATCCCTTTCCTGATCTGTCGTAGCTAAATTTGACCCCATCATGTAGTACGTGTAATTTGGGTTATTTTTTCCAACATGCATTACCTTACACTTACCCACATTAAATTTCATTTGCCATTTTGCTGCCCAATCACTCAGTTTGCTGAGATCTTTTTGTAGTTCTTCACAATCCCTTTTGCTTTTGACTGTCCTGAACAACTTGGTGTCATCTGCAAACTTTGCCACCTCACTGCTTACCTCATTTTCTAGATCATTGATGAACAAGTTGAACAGGATCGGTCCCAGGACTGACCCCTGGGGAACACCACTAGTTACCCTCCTCCATCGTGAAAATTTACCATTTATTCCCACCCTTTGTTTTCTGTCTTTTAACCAATTCCCGATCCATGAAAGGACCTTTCCTCCTATCCCATGACCACCTAATTTACATAAAAGCCTTTGGTGTGGGACCGTGTCAAAGGCTTTCTGGAAATCTAGGTATATTATGTCCACTGGGTGCCCCTTGTCCGCATGTTTATTAACCCCTTCAAAGAATTCTAATAGATTAGTTAGACACGACTTCCCTCTGCAGAAACCATGCTGACTTTTGCCCAACAATTTGTGCTCTTCCATGTGCCTTGCAATTTTACTCTTTACTAGTGTTTCTACTAATTTGCCTGGTACTGATGTTAAACTTATCGGTCTATAATTGCCAGGATCTCCTCTAGAGCCTTTTTTAAATATTGGTGTTATATTGGCCGTCTTCCAGTCATTTGGTACCAAAGTGGATTTAAAGGATAGGTTACAAACCACTGTTAATAACTCCGCAATTTCACATTTGAGTTCTTTCAGAACCCTTGGGTGAATGCCGTCTGGTCCTGGAGACTTGTTACTATTCAGCTTATCAATTAATTCCAAAACCTCCTCTAATGTCACTTCAATCTGAGTGAGTTCCTCAGATTTGTCACCTAAAAAGGCTGGCTCAGATTTAGGAACCTCTGTAACATCCTCAGCCGTGAAGACTGAAGCAAAGAAATCATTTAATCGCTCCGCAATGGCACTGTCTTCCTTGATCGCTCCTTTTATATCTTTATCATCCAAGGGCCCCACTGCTTTTTTAGCGGGCTTCCTGCTTCTAATGTATTTAAAAAACATTTTACTATCGTTTTTTGAATTTTTGGCTAGCTGTTCCTCAAAATCTTTTGGGGCTTTTCTTACTACATTATGACACTTAATTTGGGAGTGTTTATGTTCCTTTCTATTTTCCTCACTAGGATTTGACTTCCACTTTTTAAAAGCTGCCCTTTTCTCTCTCACTGCCTTTTTAACATGGCTGTTTAGCCATGGTGGTTCTTTGTTAGGTCTCTTACTGTGTTTTTTTATTTGGGGTATACATTTAAGTTGGTTTTAGATGTTCATCATTTATCAAAAATAATTAGGAGGATTTTTTTTTTATTTGACTTTTCAATTATAGCATTGAGAGCCACAAAGAAGTCCTTAAAGAGACACGCAGGGCGCTGGAGGCACAGGTTGCAGGCTCTTGCTTTATATCTTCGCATAAAGCCTCAGAGCCAATCTGCTGATCTCCTTGGCTGCTGTTCTTTCTTGTCAGGCACTGTAAATGGAGTTTCATGCCTGTATTTACTTTTAAAAATTTTATTTTTATTAGTCCTGGCACTTCATCATTTACCTTTGTTAACATCCTGCAGATGAATGCCACTGTGTTAATTGTGCTTTTATTAACAAATGAAATTGAAAATATCAGTAGTTGCAACTATCTTCAGCAATCACATCTCAAATGTTTGGCATAAAGTACTTCCTGTTTGGATAGCAGCATTAATTCTTAATTCTAATTTTTGTTGTCAATACACTTAGGGTGTCTACACGGGCACAAATCTTTGAAATAGCCATGCTAATGGCCATTTCGAAGATTACTAATGAGGTGCTGAACTGAATATTCAGCGCCTCTTTAGCATTAGGACACTTCCGGCCGCGGCGCTTCGAAAGCACACGGCTCCGTGCGGCTACATGGGTACCTTTTGAAATCTCCTTATCCTGATCACTGATCGGAATAAGGCGATTTCAAAAGGGGTGGGTCCGTTCAAAAAGGACCCCCGTGTAGCCGCGCCGAGCACTTTCGAAAGCGGGGCTTTCAAAGCACCGTGGCCAGAAGTGTCCTAATGTTAATGAGACACTGAATAGTCAATTCAGCACGTCATTAGTAATCCTCTAAATATGGCTATTTCGAAGATTTGTGCCTGTGTAGACACAGCCATAGTCTTTGGTCCTGTCTTTCAGAGTGACAGATTTCCTAGGTCAGTGGCAAAACTTATTCAGGCAAGGTCTACACTAGGCGGAAAAATCAATTTAAGATATGCAGCTCCAGCTACGAAAACTGCATAGCTGAAGTCAGTACATCTTATGTCGTTTTTTGCTGCTGGCTCCACATTGGGGGTTTGATGGGAGAAACTCCATGACTGCGAGGAGTACCAGGGTCGGCAGCAGTGCCCTGATTATTTGATTTAGCACGGCGCCACTAGGCATGCTAAATCGCACCCCAGAAAGGCAATGACCAGTGTGTCAATCTTCCAGTAAGTATAGACGCCCTCAGTTTCCTTTGTTCCACCAATGGGGATTGTCTTAGTCAATAGTTATTTATCATCTCTGGCCAGAATTCTAGTGCTTTCTCACGTCACTACTTGTGTGTAGACCTTGGTTCTCACATATTTATCACAATCCAGATTTTTAAAAGTTGAAAAAAGCACCTAAATGCCTTTGAAAACACCACTACTTGCCTAAATACTGTTACTGTTTCTTAGGTGCCTGAGCAAACAGCACATAAAGGACAAGATTTGCATCTGCAAGTCCTTCAAACTTGGGACTAAGGAGTGCAATATCCCACTTAAAGAGCTCTGGATGGATTGGATGCTCACTCTCGCCCCAAAGCAGACATCCATCTTGACACCCACCACTACCTCAATGGTTGGGCACCAATACCCTTCTATGACCCCATCCAAGAAGCCAAAGAAGGCTCACAGAATAGGGTCACCTACTCCCTCCAAGGTAACAGATGGGCTATCAGGTGAGCCAAGACCCACAGCAGGCATTTCCTCCTTTGGTAAGTGGCACCTCAGCTCATGTCAATTGCTGCAGCCTACTCATACCTTACCTGGAAGCCCCAACACAGATGCAGACCTCAGTCACCTCCAGGTGCCACTGACACTGCTTGAAGCCCTCCAGACTGCTCAGAAGTTTCTAATGCTCCTGATGCTGTTCACACCAGTCCCAACAGTGCCCAGATATTGGGTTAAACTTTCCTTCAGAACTTACCACCTATCTTTGCCTCAGCAACACCAGTCCCTGTTGCAAAGGATGTCCCACCATTGCCTGTGCACTCAGAGTCATCGTGCTTTGGCACTAGGGAGGCAGATGTAGCAGACCCTTTTGCAGTCAGGGGACTTTGGGCATCAGCAATAGGATTTGAGGCACAGTTTGCTGGTAACTTGGTGCAGATCCACTGAGGCATGCACTCCCCGGCAAGAACATGAGGACTGACCCCAAATGTCACCAGAAGTTCAGTGAAAATCCCAGCACTGATCAGAAGACTGGAGCCACTTGCCCCACCAATGGTCTCTGAGGAGGGTGTCACCATACTCAGGGATATCCCCTCCCCCCCCAGCAACTGACATGCAACACCTCAGCTGCTGAGGCTGGGCTGCTGCTGTGGTGGCGTGGCAGGGGCTGACCTGGGAAGATGGCACTGCTGCTGCGGCTGTTCCTGGCGCCCAGGTGCCTGAGCCATACATTGACTCGTTCTGCATTCATTGCAAGAAAACCTGACCATACAGAACTAAACTGGGGAAAGGTTGGACTGACTTTCGGCACCATGCAGCTCTGTCAGTCCTACTCTTCAGGCAACATAATGAATATTTAATGGAATATGAATGGAGACAAGGAGACAGTGAGAAGCACAATGCACGTACAAGATGTTCATAGATGAAGATATGCTCTACAAAGTGATTTGAGTGATAGCTTTTATCCACAAGGAAAAGATGAACAGGGTATCAGAAAATATCTGGATATGTATCTGTTCCCCATAATTTCTACAGAGCACTGTTAAATAAATAGCAATGAATATGGAAAAAAAAAAAAGGTGGTTCTGCCAAGAGGGCAGGGGACTGGACTTGGTGACCTCCCGAGGTCACTTCCAGTTCTATGAGATGTGTACCTCCAGATCCTCTTCCTTGTCCTGCTATGGGTCACAAAGTGTAAGGTGCAAAGCCACCACCATTAGTCATTAAAGTCCCAAGAAAGAAGTACATCCTGCTCTACTAATCCAAGCACAACCACAGGCACCACTCAATGCGAAGCCGCCGCACCATCACGACCTGGTGGTTGGGTAGCAATTACTTTTTCTATAGCTCCAGTATGGAGCAAGGTTCCCTAACAAGGGGACAACCTCACAGACCATCAGTACCTCCTACATCTCCCGCACTGGAATCTGCCTCATGACTCCAGGCACAGTGAGCAGCACCATGGTACACGTGGAACCTTTCAGTTCACCCAGCCTTCCCAGCCTGTCCACTTGGTTTCAGGAGCCTCAGTAAGGCTAGCGGCCTCAACATCCCAACCCTTCCAGTGCTCAAGGCTTCAGAGTAAAAGACCAACAAGTCCAGGTGGATTGGGGAGTGGAGGGAGGAGAACCACCTGTTGGACTACCGATAGGTGCCATGGAACCCAAGGGACTGGAATCTTTCTTACTCTCACCAGATGAGACCATCATGGGGCACGCTCACTTGGGGTGCTCAGAATGCCGCCAAGGCACACCAGGAACTGCTGAAGAGTCACTTCCAACCTGGGCTTGCAGGCAGAGGATTTGGAGGAGCAGGTGGATTCCCTGTTCTATGTCCTTTCTTCCACAGCCCCTGCCACCTCATGCAGGGGTGTCAAAGGCTACCATCACCCTGTGACAAACTCCCTCCTCCTTATCCCCCTTCTCCAAAGGATAGAATGTAAATACTTTGCATCAACTAAGGGGGATGAGCACTTGTTCTCTCACATGGACTCTAATTCCCTGGTGGTCAAGGTGCTTCACCAGAGGGAGCATCAGGGCAACCAGGACTACCTTCAAAAACAAAAAATCGACATTTGTGAGGGTTCTAAACATGGACCCTCAGGAATGTTGAGACCCTACTGCACTTGTCAGTTGACCTAACAACACTGCATTAAGTGCTACATCTTTTGTGAAGGAAGAATAATTAATCTGACATAGGAGACAAGTTGTGTTGATGGGAAGGACCAAGTATTGTCACTATAGACAGTATTAGGTCAACACAGGCTGTCTTCTGTTGACACACCTCCTTCCTGTACCAAGCTGTAGACAGAAGCTTGAGAAAACATCTCTGGAATAGGATCAGAAGGCAATGTGCTCATCTGTTCGGGCTGAAGGAGAGAAGTGCAAATTTTGTTTTGAAAACATGATCATTTTATACGTAACACTGACAACATGGGTGGGTGGCGGGAAGGCCGTATCAAGAGCAGAATTTCTACCTAACAGCTTGGGTTCATAAATATTCCAAATGCTGTTTACAACATGCTATGTTATTTTTAGTGTTTTGTGTACACTTGTTTACTGTAACCCAGGTGTGGGGAACTTACCCACTTGCTGGGTAAATCCAGCCTGCTGCTTCCTGGGATCTCACCCACAAACCTCAGGACTCGCCATACCAGACCTCACTCAGTGGCCCAAAATGATGCTGAGGCACACCAGAAACTGCTGAAGAGAGTCACTTTCAACCTTGGCTTGCAGGCAGAGGAGCTGGAGGATTCCCCGTTGGACCCCCTTTCTTCCACAGCCCCTGCCACCTCATGAAGGATTGTCAAAGATTACCACCACCCTGCCACAGACTCCCTCCCCCTGCTCCCTATCTCCAAATACCTTGCCCCAACTAAGGGGGGGGTGAGCACTTGTTCTCTCACATGGACCCTAATTCCCTGGCGGTCCAGCTGCTTCACCAGAAGGAGCATTGGGGCGACTCCCCCTCCCCCCAAAACAAAGGCTCCAGGAGGCTGGACCTGTTTGGGTGCAAAATGCATTCACGTTCCAGCCTCCAGCTGAGTGGCCGGGGACGGGGGCGGGCGGCTGCGGCGAAGGTCTTTTCGTTCTGCTCCTCAGCTGGGGGCCACGCGGCTGGGGCTTCTCACTTGCACGTGGCCCCGACGGATCCGCCCGCGAGTCACCGGCGCGGCCCGGCAGTCCCTGCGGGGAGGCCGGCAGCAGGCAAAGCAGCGCCGGCACGCAGCGCGCCCAGGCGGGTGCAGGCTGGGCCCTCGTGACAGGCCGCCGCGGCGTGGCGGGAGGAGCCCGAGCGCCTTGCGCGCAGCGGGCACGTGACGCAGCCGCGGACATGGCGGCGCCCGGCGGGAGGGCGGCAGAACGCCGGCTGCGCGGTACCCCGGGCCGCTGACTGCAGCCCGTCCCCCCTCCGCCTCCCGCAGCGGCGTTCTGGAACGCTGCGAGCCGCCCCCATGTTCCTGCTGCGGCGCCGCCGCGCGCTGCCGCCCGCCCCGCTGCCCTGGCGCCGGCGCGCGGGGAGCGATGCCACCGCGCCGCGCTGGGACGTCCTGGTGATCGGCGGCGGCCACGCCGGGACGGAGGCGGCAGCGGCGGCGGCTCGGACCGGGGCCCGCACGCTCCTCCTCACGCACAAGTTCGACACCATCGGTAACCGTGTCCTCCGGAGCCCGCGGCAGCCGCAGCCGCAGCCGCAGCCGCGTGGGTTGCCGGGTGGAGGGGCCCCCAAGCCGCCTGATCGCAGGGAGGCCGGGCTCGCGGCCGCCGAGCCGAGAGAGGTTTCCTTGCCCCCGGTGCTGTGGAGCGGCCGTTTAAGCCCCAGGCCTGCCTTGCGCTTACGGCTTGGCTTGTCATAAGTGCAGCGCCAGAGGGTTGGAAAACTCCCCCCTGGAATGTGCAGTAGCTAGGCTGATTGCCCCCCAGCCCCGCTTTGAGTCTGCCCAGATGGGGCGAAGGTGGAGGGAAGAAGGTCTCCCTAAACTGGCTGCCACTGCTTGGGTGGTTGGAGTTTGTACATCATGGGAAGAAAACTTTCCATTGCTGTAGGATGTTTGTCTCTGTACTGCTATAATGGCATAGCTACAGTGGTCATGGTCAGCTTATATGAAGTTTAAATATAGCTATTCCTGTACTCAAGGAAGAGAGCACTTCCCTTGGCTTAGTTAATTCAATTCCCCAAGAAGCAAGCAAGGACAGAAGCTTTCACACTAACACAACACTGCTTATACTGGAGAAGGAGGAGGCGGGTAGTTGGGTTTGACTACGTCTAAAGAGATGTCTCATTTTTCACACGCTGGAAGGACACAGTTATACCAGTGTAAGTCTGTAGTGTAGACAACAATTTCTCACCAGGGATCTTAACTACTAGCTAGCTGTCCTTGAAGCACTATCCTTGGCTAGCCAAAACTTGAGTGACTATATTGTCCTGGTATTATGATTATCCAAAATGACTGAGCTTCATTAGCAGGATTGTGGCATGTAGAGTCCATTTCCTTTAGGAGCTTTGCATATGTGACAAAATCCAGTGGATTCTCTGGCCATCCCAATATGTCTCTAATCTTTAGTAATTTCTGTGATGTTGGCTGAACACAAGACTAGCAGCGAAGATCCGTGCTCTAATGTCAGTTCTGATACTGTGATCTTGTACTGGATTCTTGCTAACTATGAATAATAAATGGTAGGGTTCTGAAAATGTGAAGCTGTCATTGGCTCATGTTCGTGGTTCTCTTGTGTTTTATCCAGGGCAAATGTCATGTAACCCCTCCTTTGGTGGCATCGGAAAGGGGCATCTTATGAGGGAGGTAGATGCCCTGGATGGGTTGTGTGCTCGGATCTGTGATCAGTCTGGAATTTTTTACAGAGTGCTAAACCGGGGCAAAGGGCCTGCTGTATGGGGTCTCCGAGCCCAGATTGATAGGAAACTCTATAAAGCAAACATGCAGGTGAGCGTGACATGGCAGTGGGAGAAAAATAATGGGGCAAAATAAGCCCGGGAAATGTTTGTCAAGGAAGATGGGAGACATGTAAAACCTGGGTGTAACAAATAACCAACTGTGGGTCTGGTGTTTGCATTTTTAAAAGGATGTTGAAAAATTGAGAGGGTGCAAAGAAAGGACGAAATTAATTTCAGATTGGAAACTATTTTATATAATGTGAGACTGAAAATCTGTTTAGCTTATCAAACAAAATCTAGAGGTAACTTAATTATGGTGTATGAGTAGCTTTGTGGGGAGAAAATATTTGGTAGCAAAGGGCTTTTTAATTTAGCAGTAAAGGACATGACAAGAACCAATGTCTGGAAACTGAAACCAGACAAATTCAAATGAGAAACAAGGCACAGTTTTCAAAAGTGAACATGATTAACCACCAGAGAATGGGAAAAGGTGCAATTTCCAAGTCTTCAAGATGGGAAGCCCATTGCAAGATATTTTTGTCAAAAACAAATCATTTATTTCTGTGTAGGCCTACTGGCTAAAAAGGTCTTGCCTATGTTGTAGATTATATTAAACAATATAATTGTTTCTTCTGATTTTAAAATCTACTAGTTCTTCATTTTTATTTAATAAATCCCAAATAGTGCAGATTGGATGTCCTAGACAGTGAGTTTCACAAGAACTATGACATGATCTGGTAACAGATTGGGAAAGAAATGGGTTGAAGGAAAATAGCTCAGAAGGGAGGCTGTTGCTGAATGTGTTTGCAAAGAAATTATGGGATGTTTTTTCGGGGGAGGGGACATCCACTTTAGTGATGTGTGGATAGACATGCAATACTTCTTTTTTCATGGTAGAAAGAAATCCTTAACACACCACTGCTGACTGTTCATGAGGCTTCTGTAGAGGATATTATCCTGATGGAACCAGAGTCAAACCATCCTGGGAAATGCCAAGTCTGTGGAGTCATTCTAGGTATGTCCTCAAAGCTCAGGGGTGTTTCCCTGGGTTTGGTACATCTTGGTCCTAAATGAGACTGTGAGAGTACACCTAATACCCCAAGTTATCTGGGTGGCTAAAAGGATAATGAGTCTTTCTAGTGTAGGTAAAGTATGAGCAAAACAATTTAGTTACAGGTGTGAGAATTAGGTGATTTGGGAAACAGATATAGAAACTTTTTTTTTCTAGACTGGTCATTAAGAATGCATCCCAGGCTGTCTGCGAAGATTTTATTGGGTTCATTAGGTGGGCCATAGGCAAACTCCTGTCCCTCTAAAAAGCATCTGGTTTCTCATGCATGTTCTCCACATCACAGATGTCACCATCGCATGTAGCACTAACTGACTCCTTGGCTGGTAGTCTCAGCAAGATGGAGGACTGCATGCGACTGGCCCCCAGAAATGGGCTTTACAGGGTAGCCATCAGGCATGAGAGAAGTAAAGAAGCAATTCTTCATTCTGCTTGTCTTGTACTTGTCTGGTTGGTATCCTGTCTCTGTGTAGGCTATTATTAGTGCAAGACCAACAGCTTTTTCCAGTAGTAACATGAAAATAAACAGCTGTGCACTGATGAGATCTTTTATTTTAAACTGTTTCACGCTTGTAAATTCTTGAGTTTCCTCTGTCACTTTCCTGATGAGGATCTCGTCTGTGGATTAAATGTTAATTCTTCCCCTCAGGAAGGAATTCTAAACAGTCAAGGACCTTCCAACTGTCCACGTCATTAATTTATGTCCCCAACTTTATTGAGCTTTGCCCTGGTTACCAACACTTGCTCTTGTTCCCTCAGACAAGGATGAGACAGTACTGGGAAGGTTACAAACATAAAACTCTGGGGAGATTAAACTGCACCTAGGGTATGTTTCCATTAGTTTACTTTGTATTGACAAGAGTCACCACAAATTCAGTGGAGGATATGATTATTTCTCTAACCTGATTATGCTCCAGAGGATGGAAGCAGAGTCCATGCTGGGAGCGTCATCCTGACTACAGGGACATTTCTGAGGGGAATGGTCTTCATCGGATTAGAGAAGCATCCCGCGGGGCGGTTAGGGGATCAGCCTTCCATTGGGCTGGCGCAGACTTTGGAGAAACTGGGATTTGCTGTTGGGAGGTTGAAGACCGGGACCCCACCTCGACTGGCCAAAGACTCTGTTGACTTCAGCAAGCTGCAGAGACACATGGCTGACAACCCTCCTGTGCCATTCAGCTTTCTCAGTGAGGCCGTGTGGATCAAGGTGGGGCGGAATGCTAACAATGCACGTGTGCTTGAGCTGTGTTGGAGTAGTGATCCCTATATTGCTGTGATCAACACTATCATGGCAATGTGTGGGAGGGGTCTGCTGGGTCAGGAAGCTGTCTTGTCAGTGTTGGACCCATGCACTCTGCTGTCCCATTACCACACCTTGATGACTCAGAATTTAGCTTTTCTGAAGCATCAGCTCTTCAATAGGAAGGCTAAGGCCAGCTGGAATGCCACGGGCCTCCACTCCATTCCCATCACCTTTCTTGCATTATCTGTGCTGTAATTGGGTAGGGAGTGGATTGATTAGACCGGAGTATATAGTTTCAAGGCTCCTGAAGTTTTACTGCTCCCTGCCACTGATTCGCTGTTGAGGTTGTTTAACGTTGCTGAACATCTGTGCAGAGGGAATGACAACGCTACCCCCTTTTCTGTGCTGCGATGGATGGTGGGGAACGTTTGTAGAGATTGTTGAGGTCTTTAGATGGAAAGTGCTAAATAAAAGCAAAGTATTATTGTTGGATTAAATGGTGATTCTTAGTGATCCCTTGTCAGCCAGAAGATCAGGTCTCATGCTACCTGACTCACACGAACACCAAATTGAAGGAAATCATTCACAACAACTTGCACCTGAGCAACCATGTACAGGAGACAACAAGAGGGCCGCGGTGAGTATGGGGCATTCTGGAGAGATCTTTGTGTAGTGATCTGACAGCATATGTGAAGCTCTCTGGGTTTCCCTTGTGTGGCTTCTGGGAGGCCTGTTGTCACAGATTTCTTCTCTCCACACAAACACCCTTCTTCTGATGGCTGTTCCCTGTTACAGATACTGTCCCTCGCTTGAATCCAAAGTCCTGCGCTTCCCAAACCGCATTCATCAAGTGTGGCTGGAGCCCGAGGGTCTGGATTCCAGTATCATCTACCCACAAGGGATGTCAATGACTCTGCCGCCAGAGATCCAGGAGCAGGTTATTGCATGCATCCGTGGCTTGGAGAAAGCCAAGATGGTGCAGCCAGGTGAGTGAGGGTCAGAGCACTCCAGCTAATGTGAGCTGGCTCTTCCCAGACCAGCTTTCAACTTTAGGTACTGCAGGGGGAGTCTAAATAATAATGGCATCTGGAAGCGTGGAACACTGGCACCTTTATTCTGTGGAGTGTGGGGGCGGGTTATGAATTACTTTCTCTGATTACTGACTGGTTTTGTGTGTCTGGTTTGCTTGTAATAGGCTATGGGGTTCAGTATGACTTCCTGGATCCCCGTCAACTGAGCGCGTCCCTTGAGTCCCATCTTGTTCAGCGGCTCTTCTTTGCAGGACAGATAAATGGCACCACAGGCTATGAAGAAGCTGCAGCCCAGGTGAGCAGATTTGGGAAGGCATGTTCCACTTTGAGAGGAGAAAAGGATATTCCCTGCAGCTATACTGCATTAGATAGTGTCATGTCGCTCTCCTGTAAGTGATTCCAGTGCTCTGGATTAAGTAGCCATGGTGACAACCTCCAGGCAGTCTAGCCAACAGTGAGGCTGCAAGGTAAAAGGGTGTCATGGTGACTGTCAGATGGGGAGAACAAGAAGGAGATCCTCAGAGCTTTGGAAGAGCTGTGGAGACTCTTCTTTCCCAGCAGTAGAATAAAACCAGTGGGGCTGTTAAAGCCTCACAGACCATCACATACCTCATGTGACACTGAGTGCACTACACAGATCGAGTGGCTTGTATTTGGCCACACGTGTGGATCAGGTTTGTGCCGTTGTGGTGTGGCAGCAGCCCCACTGACCATTTTGCTTTCTGGCAGGGAGTGATCGCGGGAATCAATGCCGGCCTGCGGGTTCGTAGCAAGCCCCCTTTTATTGTTAGCCGCACAGAGGGCTACATCGGAGTCTTAATTGATGACCTCACCATGTTGGGCACCAATGAACCGTACCGCATGTTTACCAGCCGAGCAGAGTTCCGCATGTCTCTGCGGCCCGACAACGCAGACAGCCGTCTCACTGTCCGAGGTAGGCAGTCACTTCTCCTGCTGATGTTCACAGCCCTGTCTGCACCCTCTCTCGCTCACATGCGCTTTCTCTGTCAAGGGTTCGAGGAAGCTGGCTGCGTGTCCCAACAGCGATACGCCAAAACATCTCGGATAAAGGCTGCTTTAGAGGAGGCAAAAGCTGTACTAAAATCTCTTCAGTTCCCTGCCATCAAATGGTCCAGTCTGGTTCCAGAGGCTCCTATAAGCATCACTCGAAGTTCACCTGTCAGGTAGAAGCTACAGATAGTCCTTTTTGTCTGTCCAATGTGTGTCTGCAGCAGACCCCTTTTCTTTTCTCTTCTCTCCCTGAACCTCAGTTAGTAAATCTGGTTCCCTGGAGGCCATGTAGTGGCAGGCAGCCAGCCTGTCTTTAGCCACAGAAATATAGAAGTAGCTGTGACAATGTAGCAGTTTCTATGCAGTGTGCCTAAACCCTGCTCTGGAGTAACCAGGGAAATTGTTATGTAAAGGTTCTCCCCTCTTTCTTGTTGCTCAGCGCTTGGTGCCTCCGCTGACAGTAGTGACAGGAGGAGGTTACAGTTTGACTGTGAGGGCACTAGGAATCTGACTGAAACCACCAACTTATTTTACCAAGGCCAAGTGGTTAGCAGTTCTTGGTCACTGTGGCCCTGTTCCTTCATCTGTTCCCTCTTCACCTTCCCTTTTGTCATTTTTCAGGTCAATATTTAAAAGCTTCTCTAGCTACTTTTCAGTTTCAAGCTTCCTTAGGTGCCATTATGTAGTCACCTTTTCCCTATTGACCTACCCACATGTCGTCCACCACCACCACCACTAGAGTCGCTCTTCCTTACTTGGTGGTGGCAGCAAAAGAGGACCATTCCATCTCTGAACTGAGCTTGCCAAAGCTAAGTTCAGTGGTTTTCACCGTGAGTGGCTGTGAACCCATTCTGGGTAATTTGCAGCCTTGCTACAATTGAAACTTGTGCTTGGTTTCACAGTGCTCTGGACATCCTTCAGTATCCAGAGGTCACCATGGGGGTTTTGGCAAGAGCTGTCCCAGAGCCCCTGAGAAAGTTTGCTGAATGGAGAGAACTGTCGGAGAGGCTGAAAATAGAAGGTAGGAGACCTGCTGGTCCTTCACAACCAGATCCTCAGTGGTTTTAGAGTGCATTCGATAGCAAATGAGCACAGCAGAAACTCCTGTCGTCTCTGCATGGATTTCAATGGGGAAAGAACTCTTGTCACTTTAGCACAGGCCCATTCATCTCTGGCCCTCCAACTACCTGGGGAGGCTTCTGTTCTCCTCCTCCTGGCTTTGAGAGCAATGTCTCCATATTCATTCAGTATTAATTTTTATCTACCGTACCATTCAACCAATGCCTTGCAAGCTGCCCAGGGGACCAGCTTCTCCTGGTGTGAGAGGAACTTTATCTGTATTTATTCATTTCCATTGCAAGCTGAATTGGTAACATTTCCAAAGCCGCTATAGGAGTTAAGCTCCCTAGTCCCTGAATGCCTAATTCTCTTTAGTAGTCTTGAAGATCCCACTCAGAATTCCAAGTGGGGGGCGGGGGGCGAGAGCTCCTGTGCTGTAAATGTAATGTACCTTTATTACTATGCTCTCTGTGCCCCACAACGCCCATTGCAGCTATTTATGAGTTGCATGTAGCCAACCAGCAGCAAGAGATAGACGAAGTACGTCGAGATGAAGCTCTCCAGCTGCCAGAGGACCTAGATTACTTTGCCATTCACACATCGTTGTCCAAGGAAGTGCGGGAGAAACTGGACTCCATCCGCCCCCAGACGGTGAGGCACTGGGTCTGGGTAAGAAGGAATAGTGATGGAATCCCCTCTAAGCACCAAATGCTTCCTTGTCTGTCCAAGTGTCTACCTGTGTGTCTGTCGCTGGGGGTAGGGAAAGGGAGGAGGGAAGGGAAAGGCTACACATTGGGTGTGTGTATTTTGAAGGCTGGATGTTCTCCATGTGATTTCTGACTATTTCTGTCTGCAGATTGGAGCAGTCAGCCGCATTCCTGGAATTACACCAGCTGCTATTGTTAACCTACTGAGATTTGTGAAGACCACTCAGCAAAGGACAGAGTATGCAAGCCATACGAGGACTGGCAGACCCCTACAAGATGGAAATACATTTGGGCAGGGTAAATGTCAGAATTCGGGCTTAAGGTGTGCTTCATGAGGAGGAACCAGAGAATGGCTTTGTTATAACACCTTCACGAAGGAGAGTATAATCTGTAAACAGGAAACAGATGGGTATGATGCACCTAGAACCCAAAATCATTGTAGCTGTCCCCTACGGCTGTGTCATCAGGTAAGCTGAAGCAAGCTGCCTGGGAGCTGCTAGAATCGGCAGGAATCTTAAGTAGCTCATCAGTGTGCCGTGCTCCTCATAAGTTAAAATGAAATGGTGGTGGGGATATCAGTTGGCCAAGGACCTATTGAAAAGCATTGCTGGAAAAAAATCACTTCTCTGAGATATTGACTAGGGGGAATGTGTTGCCTTGTTGAGTAGCATGAGATGTTAGTGAGAACTTGGTATCCAAGAGCCTATTAACTCTGCTTATTGTCTTTGGTAGCACTTGGCTTTGTTTCCAGCTCTGCATAGCTGGTGCTGCCTTTGTTTTAATGTGATTTCACCCAACTGGACACACACCTGGTTATAGAACAGATTCGTAAATACTTGCTTGATTGTAACTCTTCCCTGGGCTGACGGTAACATTAAGACACAACTCTCTGGGCCTCACATTTTTCACATTAGCTTTGGAAGGTGACTCCACTGGCAGGGCTGGCTTCCAGTCTGATCATGGAGAGAAGTTAACTATCAAGTTAGATGGAGCTTTAGGAACATTCATTTCCTTTCTGGAAGCCATTAACTCATGCCCAGCATATAGAGTGAGCAATGGTCACATCCAAAACATGGTGGGATGGAAAGATTTAATGTTTGGTTGTTCTCCATCAATTGTTATTTCTCAGAAAAATGATAGTGCAGAATGTCACAGCCAAGGCTGTAGGACCTGGAGTCTCTGTTCTAACATACCATCAACGGAGTTGTATACCAACTTCCTATCAGTTATACCTCTAAAACCCAGTAAAGACAATGAGTTTGCCTAGGCTGCACTGACTGATTTGATTTGATACTGGCAGGCAGGTGTGAGAAAGAGAGAACCCAGCTTTACTTCCTCTTTGGGTTGAGTTTGCAGGGTTGGCATTTGAGAGACAAAACATCTTTTTACTTTATAAATGTGAGAAAAATATAAAGTCTCCCCTCCTCTGAGCCACTTTTGCAGGTGTCTTTCAGAGCAGAACTACATTGCTAGGCCAGATGTAGGACAGCTTTGGAGTGACTGCTTTTCATCTGCACTTGGCTTCTTGGGGTATCGAGGGCAGTTGCCAGTTCCTTGTTGCAAGCCTGAATTCACCTATGTCAAAACAGGAGTTCAAGGGTGTCTCTTGCCTGTTTGAAAAAATAAAGGTGATCCACTTTGTTGCACATCTAAACACTGGGACTATAAAACAGATCCATGATGGTTTGGGAGATTGCAGTTAATTTTGGAGCAATGTAGTGCACATTGCTAAGGATATGCAGAGCTTAAAATACCCATTTTCCATGGAATATAATGCAGAATTAATAGTACTACAAAGAAACTCAGTGCATATGACTTCCTGTGTGCCTGTCCTGTTAGTTGTTTTCCCTGTAAGCCTTTGAAGGGCATATATGGTCTCAAACAAATACTGGAACTTGTTAGCACAGGTATATATTTTATGTTGGAACTGGCTGTGCAGTACATGCCTGGCTGTGGGCCTTTCTCTTCCCCCTGCCTCCATGTTAAACAGAGTGCCTTTAAAAAAAAATGCTTAACAATTAAGCGTCTTATGGGTTGATTACCAGCCCTGGGAAGTAATGAGGATGTCTCTGAAAGCAGTGAGTGAGCAGACTTACTGATTGTCCCCAGTATCCAGTCCTCTTGTCAGTTCTTAGCTGCTACAAAACAGGTGGGGAAAGGCACCTTGTACCTAGGCACCATCCTAAGTAATATGAAGAAACCCTGCATTTTTAAACTCCAGCCATCCAGCAGTGGGATAGTGTGCAGTGCAAATATTTTACTCTGATGTGAACAACCTAAAATAATAGCATGTAGTAAAGTACATCGTGGCTGTACCTCAAATGTGAGCAAATGCAAACAAACATGAAAAAGCAAATGCTGCAGCTTTGTTTAGCCCAGTGGTTTGTGTGAGAGCCCAATACACATTGATACTGTGTGCAATCTGCAGTTCACTGGGGTTCCACCTGTGGCCGAAGTATTCCTTGTCTGCCTCCCTCGCCCATGTGCCTCTCACACACTGGGCCCTGGAGCCCCCCACTTCCTCCTCCTTTCTCCAGACATTTTCAGAGCACCATGAATTGGCTGATTTGCACTCTGTCCCTGCTCCTCCCCCTCCTTCTCAGAGGTTGAATGCCAAGAATCAACTGTTCAAGCGGGGGGGGGGGGTGTAAATGGGTGGGTGAGTGAATCAGGTGATTCATGGTACTCTGATAGTGCTGAGGGAGGGGGAAGAGCAGTGCAGAAGAAGCACGGGGGCGGGGGGCGGAACGACACAGGCTGCACGTGGCTGCAGGTTGCCCATGTGGCCCCCTGAGACAAAGGAGCCATTCATGCATCCCACTTACTGATCTTGGTTGCCCACTGCTGACTTAACCTGTAAACTGTGCAGGGTAGAGATTATCTCTCACTGTGTGTACAGTGCCTACCACAATGGGGTCACCAGCTCTCTTGGAATTTCTAAGATGATATTGCAGCCTCAGTTCATGAGCCTGGCACTTGGTTGCTAGTGGAAGGCTCAGGGTTTCTTCCCCTCTGCCTGAGACACAGCTGGGACGCATCTCTTTGAACTTCATTGTTATAATACCAATTTCATTCTAGCCGGAGTGTCTTGAAGTTTAACCTTCTGTTGTGTGAGTTGCATATTGTACTTAGCACTTACAAAAATTGACCAGAAACTAGACTGGCATGAAACCAGTGGGCATGGTTATTGAATTCATTGGCAGTATGCCAGGTTACAGCAGCTGTTCTGCAGTTTGCTGGAAAAGGAGCATGTCATTTCTCTGCCAGTGCTCTGTTTTTCACCCACAGTTTAGGAAAACTAGAGCAAATTTTAAAGTTCAAAGGGATGCCTGTTGATATCTTCACTCTGTCTCCTGTGTTGGTCCTGGCAGATAAATCATGCTTTATATGTCCTCTCTTTGTTCTTATGAGGCGTCATTCAATAAGAGGATCCTCTGTAGCCCCTTCTTCTAGTCAAGTACATTTTAAAGCCAAACTACTATTACAAAGGCAAGCACGTTTGCCAATGTTGTTTTAGTGTTCTAAGTTTGAATTGCAGAATAGATTTCATTATGCAAGACATGATTCTAGGTACCTTGGGGAATTCTTCCCTTTCTGGCTCAGAGGGAGACCACCCTGTCACACTTCATGAAACAATAACACCTTTGTGTGCAAATAATGCCATTGAAATCAATACAGCATTTTGCATAGTAAAATACAGTAAAATTCCTTTAATCCAGCCTCTGATGGCCCAGAAATCCTGATGGTCTGACATTTTGCAAAAATAGTCTCATTTATGAAGATAATATGGCAAAATTTCATGGTCCAGCATACAGAAATCCCCTGAGATGCATGTACCTTGAAATGCATGTAAGTCAGGGGGCTTGGGTGGTGGGTTGGGGCCCTGGGTGGGGGATGGGGGGGTTAACCCCGGGGTGAATTTGGGCTGGGGAAGCAGCAGCTGCGGGGTCCCCAGGCCCTGGAGAAATGAGGGCTGTGGGGGCCCTGAGCCCCAGGGAAGTGGTAGCTGTGGGCACTCCCGTCCCCACCCCTAGCCCCAAGGGCCTAAATACAGAGCAGTTCGTCCCTTCCAAAAAATAAGTAGGTACACCTCTTTGGCATCCCAAATGCAGGACCGTCCCGCCCAATATGAGATAGTTAGTCACCCTATGAAGCAGGAGGCGAAGAAGCTGGGGATGCACAGGGGTGGTGAAGCTGCAGGAGCGCAGGGGGTGACTCCTAGTAGTTTCGAAAATTGGGTAATCCAGCACCTGTCTGGTCCTGGACATGCTGGGTTAAAGGAATTTTACTGTGTTTCTCAGTAGCTGTGTCTACACTTGCATTCTTTCAAAAGAGGCATGCAAATGAAGGAAATCAAATATGCAAATGAGGTACAGATTTACATTTCTGGTGCCTCATTTACATCATCTTTTGAAAGGGAAAAAAGCAGTGTAGAAGGGGACTCTTTTGAAAATAAACCCCATCTTCGAAAGAAACCTTCCTATTTTGTTTCAGGAAGAAGGATCCTTTGAAAGATGGGGTTTATTTTTGAAAGAGCACTGTCTACACTTCAATTTTTTCTGAAAGAAGCTCTTTTGCAATAATCTGCAAATGAGGTGCCAGATATATAAATCAGTGTCCTCATTTGCATTTTTAATTTCCTTCATTTCCATGCCTCTTTTGAAAGAGGAATGCTAGTCTGAGTCAGACTGGCAAAATCCAACCCAAGCAGGAGTAGATAGAGGTTTTGAGAACAAACAGAGGAGATCTCTTCTTGCATGCGGAGCTCTCACTTCTCTGGCACCCCCAGATTTCAAAAGTCTCAGCTTCTCTCTAGCTCAGTCATAAATTTGGAATTTCATAGGATCTTTGCCCAAGAGGGACTCACAGGCCTTACGGCAGATAGGGCTAAAAGGTGACCTTGGTGAATGAAATGGGGAAACTGTCTTTCCTGTGGCTCGCTCATGCTCTGAGTCATTATTGTTCTCCTCAGCTAATCAGAATATGGCTGTGTTTTCAAACCAATAAAAGTTGGTAATAAATTACTCTTACTGTGTCTATTAAATAAAAATAAAATATGGTCTAACAGTAGTGTTAAGGAGGCATGTAAGTTCCTTTATTTCCTGGCTCAGGCTCTCTTTCTGCTTACAATGCCACATTCCTTTTTTTTTTTTTTTTTATACAGATACATGCAGTTTTAGAGATGCAGCCTATATTTATTAAGTAACTTTGCCCAGTTCTTTTGCAGTTCTCAGTTTACTGTAGGGTTATGGTAAAGGCAGTAATACTCCAGTCCCAAACAAGTAAATAATTATTACTAAGCCTAAAACACTTGGGCCGTATCTACACTAGCCCAAAACTTCAAAATGGTCATGCAAATGACCATTTCAAAGTTTACTAATGAAGCGCTGAGATACATATTCAGCGCCTCATTAGCATGTGGGCAGCTGCGGCACTTTGAAATTGACACGGCTTGCCACTGCGTGGCTTGTCCAGATGGGGCTCCTGTTCAAAAGGACCCCAGCTACTTCGAAGTCCCCTTATTCCTGTGAGCAGATGCATGGCCATTTCGAAGTTTTTGGCTAGTGTAGATGTAGCCTTGGAGCTATTCAGGAGAGAAAATTTCAACTACCAGGCTTGGACCTGTTTGTGGAAGAGAACATGGCACATGGGTAACAGGTGTGTGATACTGCAGATCACCTAGGCCAAGTGAAGAAAAGTAACTCTTCCAGTGAGGAAAATTGACCTCAGTTCTTACTATGCTACATCTGGATAAAATAGCTAAGGGACAAGAGGGAAGATGGACTATAATGCTATCAAGTACTGCAACTACATTTTCTTACAAGGGTGCAGACATTTTGGTATCTCAGAAAACAATTGAAACCTCCAGACAAGATGATGTCTGAGACTGCATCTGGGATGCAGATGGCCAAAGGAAGAGGGAGAACGTTGAGAAAGAGCAGGTACTCTGGCCTATCAAGGTGATCTGGCCATGAACGTTGTACAAAGCATTGACATTTAGTCATGCCTGTGACTGTTCAACCAACAAGTTGGCCTTTCAGCAAGGCTGTTTTCTCTCCTCCTGCTCCCACTGCTGCAGCATGCTTTATTTTGTGGGGAGGGAAAGACAGGCGGAAGATGTGCAAGATGATTCTGATGGGAGAGCATATATCCCATATGGCTCCCTATTCAACTTCAAACCTATTGCTATAGCCTGTCCCTGATCTGTAACATCCTCAATGAGCCAGGCCTATGCTGTCTCAGAGCTCTGCCTCTTACTCTGAGCTGGAAGCTATAATTGATTGTCCTCTGGCTAAAACTGTTGGTGCCTGATGGAAGGGCCTTTTTGAGGGTAGGTCCTGTGCCATGTTTATTCTCTGCCAGCAGCAATCTACCACTGTTGCCACACACAGCTCATAAAACAACACTCAATTCTTTGTGCACCTCTCCCTCAGTGATGTAGTATGAGGAAGCCACTAATATAATTTAGCTAACTACTCTTTGACCAGATTTTTGGGGGGGTTAATTTAGCATGTAATCAGCATACACATATAAGCCGTGTCTACACTAGCCCCAAACTTCGAAATGGCCACAGGAATGGCCATTTCCAAGTTTACTGATGAAGCGCTGAAATGCATATTCAGTGCTTTATTAGCATGTGGGCGGCCGTGGCACTTCGAAATTGATGCGCCTCGCTGCCGCGCGGCTCATCCCCACAGGGCTCCTTTTCAAAAGGACCCCGCCTACTTCGAAGTCCCCTTATTCCCATCTGCTCATAGGAATAAGGGGACTTCGAAGTAGGCGGGGTCCTTTTGAAAAGGAGCCCCGTCGGGATGAGCCGCGCGGCGGCGAGGGGCGTCAATTTCGAAGTGCCGCGGCCGCCCGCATGCTAATGAAGCGCTGAATATGCACTTTAGCGCTTCGTTAGTAAACTTTGAAATGGTCATTTGCGTGGCCATTTCGAAGTTTGGGGCTAGTGTAGAAGTAGCCATATTTAAATAGCTGTGGCAAATCAGCTCATGTATTACCACTAGTTCTCAGAGGGAAGGATGCTGACTAGGGAACAACTAAGTCAAGCTTTCCAAAGGGCACTAGTGATTTTAGATGCCCAATGCCAGCCTCCTTTAAAAGGCTGGATTTTTCAGAGAGTGTTTGGTACCTAAAATCTTAATATGTGGGGGACAAGGAACTAAGACCTAACACCCTTAACATCAATTTGTGCTCATTGTTCTGACAAGGCACAGGCTGGGGGTGGATTTCTGTTTTGTAACGTGTTCTGTGAATCATATGGTTAAAGGACCATTTTGGCATAGCTACACGCATTTGTTTTCTCATTACCCTCATGTCTGAAAAGTTTAACTTAAATTTCGTACAGTTCCTGTTGTATAATATTGCATACCTCCCAGGGTGATGGCAATACTACAGTGCCTGTAAGAAATTTAAGTGGGGAGTGGAGTGTGGGGGAGGATGAAGGAATGCAGGAGTCAAGGCAGGAGCTTGGGGCTGTGGGGGTCTGGTCAGGGAACTCTGTGTGTGTGTGTGTGTGTGCGTGCGTGCGCACGTGCGACATAGTGGGCAGGGAGTGTGTGAGGAGGGGCTCACAGCCAGGAGCTGGGATATAGGGGTGCAGGGAGCCAGGGTGCTATTTAAGGAGAGTAAAGGGGGTTCAAGCTTCTCTCCCCCACCCAGGATTTGTGCTAGGAGATTGCTTGTTCTTCCCTTTCCTTACTCTCAAAAAGGGAAAAGGAAACTCACAGTATGAGTCAGTCTCTCCTCTTCCTTCTCTTCCCTCGGCCAGGAGAAGAATGGCTGCATGCTGTGAGCTTTCACCTCGCTCCCTTAGGGAAAGAACAACAAGCAGTCCTCCTGTATGATTTTGTGGGGGCAGGGGTGGGAGGGAGGCAGCTTGGGGCTGGGCAGTCCAGAATTGGGGGGCGGGGCACACCCGCTTCCTCCTGCAGGCTAGTGCCCTAGCCAACTGACTCTGTCTTGCTGGAGTGGCCCAGCAGGGTGCACCGTTCACTTTCAGCTCTGCTTTTGCTTGCTAGAAATTACAGCTAAGGAGTGTTTTGTTCCAGCTGTATGCTTTTGGGTTTCCTTTGCCCTGGCCACCCTTTGTTCTGCAGCAATACTCCGTAATCGAGTTTCAGTTTCACAAAACTCTGTGACATGCCACTAGGTGGTGTTGAATAACCATTTTGCTGTCTGTGCTGGCCTAATAGCTCCCAAGTCTTACTCCGCATTTGTCCAGTGATGCTGCACATAAATGAAAGCAGCTGTGTAGGGAAACAGGCTTCAGTGGTAACAAATTCCAACCCACCCAGAGCACGCAAAACAACACCTGTTTTTCATGGTAAGCCTCATCTGAGCCCAGGTGACAAAAAGGGTTACCTGCCATTCATAACTCCTGCTTTAGGAGGTGTTTTGCTGTCCGGGAATGCACCAAGCAGATGTGTTGACTTACAGAGTGGCTGCATTCTATCGATGAAGAAGGTCTCCAGTGTATTGTCGTGGCACAGCAGGGGCGCAGGGTTTGGAATTGCAAACTGGCTGTTGAATAAATTTTTCTACCAAACAAAGCAAGTGTTTGGGCGTCTCTGTTTTTAGAAGGTATAGGCAGTGGGTACATGTTTGTTCCCATCACCAGCGAGCCAAAGGAAGGTAGAAGTACTTAAATCTATTGGCCAACCCTAGTATTTTTTCTCAGTCCATTTCAGTGTGGATGGGGTAAATGATGGGGGGCCTGCCACGGACCCTTATTGGGCTTGGGGTCCCCATCAGGTACAGGTAGGAAACCTCATGTGGGCATGGAAGCCAAGAGGTCACTGAAGAGGGAGTCCCCCTGCTCAGCCATCGCCAGCCCTAAGTACTCAGCCAGCTGCCTGAAAAGGGCTTGGTGTTCTTTGAATTCGGCTGGAGATTATCCCAGGAAGGCCCCACAACTGCCTCATCTGGGGTCGAGAAGGAGGCTCTGGCCACCAGTAGAGGTGCTGAGGGCTTAGCAGCTGCTAGAGAGAAAGGTTTAGGGATGGACACTAGATCCTCCACCCCAAGTTTGGAGCAAGCTTCTAGTACTGAGCATGGTGTCAGTTCGGCTGTCAACCTGGGCTCCAAAGCAGCCACTGCTGCACACTATGAAGGGGGCATTGTCATCACCAGCACACCTCATGCTTTGTGTTGGCCACTGGCCTTGCTTCTGCGGCAATGCTGCAGAAGAGGACAGTTACCTGTTCTGTAAGTGGTGTTCTTCGAGATGCATTGCTCGTGTCCATTCCAATTTGGGTGTGCACCGAGCACATGCCCAGTTGCCAAAAGCTTTTTGCCCTAGCCGGTAGCCTTAGGGTCGGTGCGGCGCCCCCTGGAGTGGAGACTGTATGGCCACCCATAAACGCACCGCCCGCCCCGTCCCTCCTCCCCCCAGTTCCTTCTTGCTGGCTACTCTGATGGAAGGGAAGGTGGGAGGGTTTTGGAATGGACATGAGCAACACATCTTGGAGAACACCAGTTATGGAACAGGTAACTGTCCTTTCTTCTTCGAGTGATTGCTCACGCGCACTCCAATTTGGGTGAATGCAAGCCAATGCCGAGGAGGCAGGGTCGGAGCCCCGAAAGGAGTGCAGGACAGCTCTGCCCACCGCAGCGTCTTCCCGTGCGTGCAGCGTTACTGCGTAATGCGCTGCGAATGTATGAATGGAGGACCAAGTGGCTGCTCTGCAGATGTCCTGGATAGGGACCTTGACCAGGAACACCGTAGAGGACGCCTGTGCCCTTCTGGTGTGTGCCCTGATCAGTGGAGGGGGAACCCCCACCAGTTTGTAACACTCACTGATACAGGCTGATACTGTCCAGGAGGAGCTCCGCTGAGAGGAGAGTGGGCACCCCTTCATCTTGCCTGCACTGCAACAAACAGCTGCTGCAACTGCCAGATGGGTTTGGTCCTGTCCATATAGAAGGCCAGTGCCCGCCAGACATCCAAGGTGTGTCAACGTTGCTCCCTAGGGGAGGCAGGGGGCTTTGGGTAGGACACCGGTAAGGTGATGTCTTGGTTAATGTGGAAAGGGGAGACCACCTTAGGCAGAAACGCCGGGTGGGGGGTCTTAGTCTAACCTTGTCGTTGGGGAACACCGTATAAATTGGGTCCACCGTCAGGGCCATTAGCTCCGACACCCATCTGGCTGAGGTAATGGCCACCAGGAATGCCGCCTTGTAGGTAAGGCACAACACAGAACAAGAGGTGAGAGGTTCAAAAGGGGGAGCCATGCCATCAGCTTAGACAAAACCAAATTAAAGTCCCATGTTGGTGGGGGGGTGGTCCCCGAATCTGTGGTTTGATTCTTTCCATTCCCTTCATGAACCTTTTTACCACCAGTTCTGAGACGACCAAGAGCCTCTCATCCCCTCGGTGCAACGCAGAAATGGCTGCCAGGTACACCTTTAGGGAGGATACTGACAACCCCATCTGGCTTACAGCCAGCAAGTAATCGGGGCCTCTCATCCCCTTTTGAGTAGCCCAAATGGTAAATCTTTTCCATTTGGCTACATATGTCACCCTTGTAGAGGGTTTCCTGCTGTTCAGCAATACTTGCCTGACAGGTTCGGAGCAGGCCAGCTCAACAGGTCTGAGCCATGGAGCCTCCATGCTGTGAGATGCAGCACTTGGAGATTGGGGTGCCGCAGTCTCCCCTCCTCCTGTGTCAGCAGGTCTGGGCGCAGCGGGAGCGTCTCCGGGGCATGAGTGGACATCTCCAAGAGGGCTGAGTACCAATGTTGTTAAGCCCAGGCTGGGGCCACCAGGATTACTGATGCTCGGTCCAACCGAATTTTCAACAGTGTTCGGTGGATGAGCGGTGGAAAGGCGTACAGCGATGGGCCCGACCAACGAATGCTGAAGGCGTCTGCCCACGAACCTGGACGAAGGCGTCTGCCCACGAACCTGGACTCCGGTTCTGGTAAGAGCAGAATGTCCTGCACTTTGCAATGAGATGCATGGTGAAGAGGTCTACCTGGGGACATTCCCCACCTCTGGAAAACTGAATTCAGTACTTCTCTGTGTAATGACCACTCGTGGTCCATGAAGGACCTGCTGAGGTGGTCCGCCACAGTCCCAGGCAGGTAGAACGCATTCTGGAGAATCTGGTGCTGGATGTAGAAATCCCAAAGCACGAGGGCCTCTAGACACAGAGGCAACGAGTGTGAACCCCCCCCAACCCTTGTTTGTTTATATAGTACATTGCTGTGGTGTGCTCTGTGCTGACTGCAACACAGTGCCCCTTCAGCTCATTCTGAAACAGTTCGCACGCCAGTCGAACCACTCTGAGGTCTCGCACATTTATGTGGAGATGAGCGTCGCTCTTGCCCCGCAGGGCCTGCATCTGGCGGTCCCCCCAAGCGTACTCCCCAGCCCAGGTCTGAGGCATCTGTGACTCGGGAGAGGGAGGGTTATGGGGGATTGAAGGGCACTCCCATGCAGATTGACCCGACTTCTAGCCACCAATGCAGTGTCATCAATACTTTTGAGGGGACTGTGACTAACTTGTCTATGTTGTCCCTGGCAGGTCTGTATACTGATGCGAGCCACATCTGAAAGGGGCACATTCGTAACCTGGCATGCTGGACTACGAACATGCACGCTGCCTTGTGCTCCAACAATCTGAGGCATCCCCTGGCCGTTTTGGTTGGGAACCTTAATAGGACTTGGATGCAAGATGCCATCGCTTGTACCCTGCTGTGTGGCAGAAACACACTGGCTTGCTCTGCATCTAGACGTGTGCCTACAAACTCCATGACTTGAGTCGGGGCTAGCACAGACTTCGCCTCGTTTACTAGGAGGCCTAACATGTCAAACGTTGCTCTTATTAGCTGTACGTGTTTCAACACCTGTCCTGGTGAGCGCGCCTAATCAGCCAGTCACCTAGGTAAGGGAACAGATGCACTCCCTGCCTGCATAGGAAGGCTGCCACTACCGACATACATTTGGTAAAGACTCTTGGGGCTGAGGAGAATCCGAATGGAAGGTCTGTGAATTGACAATCGTCCTTCCCTAGCACAAATCTGAGGAACCTCCTGTGAGGTGGATGAATTGCTATATGGAAATATGCGTCCTGTAAGTCAAGAGTGGCAAACCAGTCCCCTCATTCCAGCATTGGGATAATTATGCCCAGGGATGTCATACGAAACTTCATCTTTTTTTTTTACAAATTTGTTCAGGTTTCGTGGGTCCAAGGTTGGCCTCCGCACCCCCCTTTCACTTTCGAAATTGGGAAATAATGGGAATAGAATCCCTGTCCCCAGAATTCCTGGGGAACTTGCTCTATAGCCCCCTTGTGAAAGAGGGTTCTTACCTCCTGTCTGAGAGCTAGCTCGGGGGGTGGGGCGGGGTGTCCCTGAAGAGGGACAGGGAAGGAGGTTGTGGGGTGGGGGCGGTAAGAAGAAAACTGGAAAGCATATCCCTTTTCTACCATGTGGAGGACCCACTGGTACGAAGTAATGCTGCACCAGACATGGTAGAATGGGGATAGGCAGAGTGAAAATAAACACTGGGCTGGAACTATGGGAGTGGTGGGTGCGTCGCTCCCGAACGCCCTCTCAAAATTGGTGTCTGGGCCTGGGAGAGGTTTTAGGGTGGCCCTGGTCCTGCGTCTGGCGACCCTGACACCTCCTATGATGATGGCCCCTTCTCTTGTTCCCTTTCCGTTGCTGTTGTTGGGGGGACGGTCTGAACTGAGGCCTTGGGTTAAAATGCCTTTGCTGGGTTGCCAGTGTGTATAGGCCCAGCGAGCCTAGCATGGTCCGAGAGGCCTTCATACTATGAAGTCTCTTATCAGTTTTCTCCGAGAATAAAGAGGGACCCTCAAAGGGAGGTCCTGAATGGACTGCTGCACCTCCTGTGAGCGTCCCGAGACCTGAAGCCATGCTCCCCTTCTCATGGCTATACCCGAGGCCATGACCCTAGTGGCCGCATCGGCTGCATCCAGGGTGGCCTGCAGTGCTGTGCTGGATATAAGTCTCTGCTCCACTACCAGGGCTGTAAATTCTGGCTTAGCGTCCAGTTGGAGCAATTCAGCAAAACAGTCCATGGAGCTGGCCGTATTGTATGCGTAACTGCTAACCATGGGCTGCTGGTTAGCAATTCTCAACCGTAGGCCACCTACAGAGTAAACTTTTCTACTGTACAGGTCCAGTCTTTTGGCGTCTTTGTTTTTTTTTGGGGGGGGGCCTTGAAACCCCCCCCCCCCCCGTCTCTCCCTATTGTTCACAGCATCCACGACAAGGGAGTCGGGGGTGGGGGGGTGGATGTGTGAACAGCTGTTCATTTCCCTGTGCAGGGACAAAATACTGGCATTCATTTTTCCTAGCCATGGGCAAGGCTGAAGCCGGGGTTTGCCACACTGTCTTTGCTGCGTTGGCAATTGTCTTTATAATGGGCAGTACCACCCTGGACGGTCCAGACATTGAGAGGATGCTTGTAACACGGTCTATTTTGTCCCTGACCTCTTCTGCCTGCACCCCCCAGACTCTGGGCGACCCTTCTCACTAGCTGCTCACTAGTACATTCCTCCATCCTCCAGTACTGGGGACGTGGAGGATCCAACTAACGCCTCATCTGGAAAGGACACGATGAGGGCAAGATACCCTCCAAGCCCTCCGGTGCAGAGGGTTCTGGCACTTCTACTTGAGTCCCCAGCACCAAAGTCTGTGGTGCCATCCTCGGTGCCTAGGGTGGAGGGCCCCCTAGAGGGCTCTGGTATGGCACCGTGAAGATGGGGCCACCCTGCACCTGGGACGGCACCGGTTCCGGAGCCCATTGCACCACAGTTCCTGGTGCCTGTATGGGTGACACCCATGCCTGGGTCGCCTCTAACTGTCCCAGTGCCGATGCCGGTGCCAATGACTCTGCCTGCTCCTCCGGCGGGGCTCCCAGAGAAGCTGTCAGTGCTGAGCTCAGCACCTGAGGGGTACCAGGCGCCCTGAACGGGAGTCCTGCATCCCGCTCTCGCATCTCATGGATTGCCCACGGGGTCCAGAAGGGCCATTGTGGTGGTCCCTAATGGGGTCTTTGCCACTCTCCTTCTAAGGAGCGTCCAGGAGTGGTGCTGGTGCCCACTGCATTGGGATGTACTCCCACTCTGCACCGAGCTGGAGTAAAGGGAGTCCAAGTCCAACGCGGACGCTGATGCCAATGACCATGGTGGTACCGAGGGTCCTGTACCTCTCATTTGGTCTTGCGGGCTCTGTACCATTTGTATGGCGCCGACCATTTGTTGGGGTCCCATCGGCGTCTGGAATTGTGCCGGGGTCCCTGGAGCCTGACCAGGTGCCTGGAACAGCGGTGATGAAGGCTCCTGGTGTGGCATTTGTAGCGGCACCGTAATTTGCAGGACGCCTTGTGCAGCACGAAAGGCCTCCAACGTCAAGGGCAGCTTGGGAGAGCATGGGCTCCTACCTCATGCTGGAGTCGATGCCCACACTTTGTGACCTCAATCACAGTGCGATCTGGCAGACTCCCCTGATACCTATCTTTGCCCTTTTCTTTCTTGGCACCAACCCCCGGTCCCATCTCTTCTTCTCATGAGGCACTGGGGACTGGCTCTTATGGTGCTAGGAGGCGCTAGGCGCCAAAAGCCCTCTAACGGCACCAATGGTGCTGGAGCACTCTGCACTGAAGATGCGGCGCTCTGCGTTCCTGCTGAGGAACCATCCAGGCACAAGGCTGACTCCATCAGATGACCTTTCAGCCTTTGAGCTCTATCTTTTAAAGTCCTGGGCTTGAAGGCCTTGCAGCTAGAGCAGCACTCCCAGAGATGTGCCTCACTGAGGCAATCCAAACACACCTTTTGTGGATCGCTTTTGGGCATACATTTGCCACATCTCAAACCCCGGGGAGCCAGGCATCCTCTGGTGCAGAGGCACCAAGGAAGTTGAAGACCCACCTCAGCTTACTAGGTGCTAAACAGGCACTACTTACCTACGAAGATAACTATCTAAACTAGTTACAACTAATTAAACTAATAAAGGCTACCAGTGAACGCTCTACAAGGGTTAAGGTCCAGCAACCGACAGTGGCGTGAGAAGGAACTGAGCCGGGGGCACAGGGTCGGGTGGTGCATATATGGGTGGCCATACAGGGGCCACTCCGGAGGGGGTTGGGGCGGGGGGGGGGGGGGGTAGGTGGAAATGCTGCATCAACCCTAATGCTACTTGCTAGGGCAAAAAGCTTCTGGCAACTGGGCATGAAAGGAGCATTGTCATCACCAGCACACCTCATGCTCTGTGTTGGCCACTGGCCTTGCTGCGGCAGCGGGAGCAGGTTTAGGCTGATGTGCTGAGCTGGGCCTCCATGTCACAGGAGCTACTTTCCAGTGACCGGGGCGGGAGGGGAGCGGGATGGTGATGCCTGCAGCGGCTGATCATGGCTACTGGAGTGTGCTGAACCAGCATGAACACTCAGTAGTTACTGGGGAGAATAGTCAGAGTGACCCCCCATGTCACCAGTGCCCAGGACTGACACAGCTCAGCAATGGGATGGTGGGGGCACGTCAACACCCCTAGAACAGCGTGTCAACCTTGCACTGGGTGGGTGGGGGGGGTGTGTGTGTGTGCGCGCGCGCGCACAGCACAGCAGCTAATGTCTTGAGGGAGAGGTTGGGCAAATGGCAGTGCATTGGGACCAGTGATCCCTGTAAGCTGTGCACTTGTGCAGCTGCTCAGCTGAGATTCAAATGCCACACAGGTGATTAGCTGAGCACCCCCACCCAGGTTTTTGTTTCTACTGGTGTACGGGTGCGCATGCCTTGGTGCACACAAAAATGTGTTCCACACATGGATGGAAAAAAGCCACAGCGTGAAAAGATTAGAGGGCACATTGGTTGTGACCTGCCATGGGCGGGGAGGTGGGGGGGTGGAGTTGCTTGGCTCATGACCTGCAATGCATCCATGGCCCCAAGAGGTCCTTAACAGCTGGCTTGCTCGCTCAGCAAGCCATAGCCTGATCCTGTGGCACTGATGATGTCGGGGGTGGGTGGGAGAGAGAGAGAGAGAGAGACAGAGAGAGCGAGAGTTGTGTGCGTGTTCCGCATTGGGGGTCCGGGATGACAATGGGGCAGGTATGCTGGTAGGTCCCATATGACTCAACAGCTGCCTTTAAGAGGGCTGGAAGCCCCAACCATGAAGGCCTGCTCATGCTGCTCTGCAGCAGCTAGGCAAACGGGCCAGGTCACGCTACTGGTGACTCCCCGCTCCCCCCCCGCCCCCAGCTCTGCCCGAGCCACCTTCTTTGGCACCACAGCATGCGTCCTTACCATGTTTATCACTAGGGATGGTGAAAGGTGCCAAGAACAGACAGGCACTGGTTGCAAATTGCACAAGCCAAGAAAGCTAATGGTGTATTAGGTTGCATCAAGAGGAGCGTTGCCAGTAGATCCAAATAAGTGGTTATTCCTCTTTATTCGGCTTTGATGAGGCTACATCTGGACTAGTGTGTCCAGTTCTTGGCCCCCAATTATCAGAAGGATGTGCATATGGTGGAGAGGATGGGTGACCGAAAGAATTAGGGGGCTGGAGCATATGACACATGAAGAAAGGTTGAGGGAATTGGGCCTGTTTAGTCTGCAGAAGAAGACTGGGGTGGCGGGGGACTTGATAACAGCCTTCAACTTACTGAAGGGAGGTTACAAAGAGGCTGGAGAGAGGGCGTTCACAGTGGTCACGCATGGCAGAACACGGAACAATGGTCTCAAGTTGCGGTTGGGAAGGTCCAGGTTGAACATTAGGAAAAACTTTTTCACTAGGAGGGTGGTGAAGCATTGGAGTGTTCTACCCAAGAAAGTAGTGGAGTCTCCATCCCCAGAGATGTTTAAGTCTCGCCTCGACAAAGCCCTGGCTGGGCTGATCTGATGGGTTTGGTCCTGCCTTGGGCAGGGGGCTGGACTCAATGGCTCTTTTAGGTCTCTCCCAGCTCTAGTGTTCTATCATTCTAATGAGGCCAAAGCATTCAGTGCAGCCTGGGTGGTGGAATCAGAAGCTGGCCTGACAGCTGACACCATCAAGAGGGCTCTCAGGTGTTTGTCACCTCTGGGTGTGAAGCTGAAAGGGCCTGCAGCTCTAGCAACACTCCTTGATGTGTCAGAAATGTAGCACTTTAAAGCCTAACAAAATGATTTGCTGCTGAGCTTTTGTAGGACAGTCCCACTTCATCAGCACAATTTCCAATACAGACTGACATTTGTAAATACAGAGGACCAAAAAAGAAATTGCAATTAAAAACTGACAAATCAAATAGGATTGACGGAAGGGGGTGGGGAGATGTTAATTGCCCCCCGCCCCTTCAATCCTATTTGATATGTCAGTTTTTAATTGCAATTTTTTTTTCCTTTGGTTCTCTATACTTATAAATGTCAGTCTGTGTTGGAAATGAAAGTGTGCTGATGAACTGGGTCTGTTCTACAAAAGCTCAGCACTGAACACATCACTTTGTTAAGTCTTTAAAGTGCTACATTTCTGCTGCTTTGTTTTGCTCGAGTACAGACTAACACGGCTACCTCTCTGTTACTCCTCGGCTGCATCTACACCACCACCTTCCTTTGCAGGAAGCATGGTAATTAGGGTGCTGGGAGTTTACTAATGAAGTGCTGCTGTGCATAGGCAGCACTTCATTAAGCAAAGTTCTCCCCCCCCACCTCCCACAGCAACTCTGAAGTTTTAAACTTTGAAGTACCACCATGCGTCTAGCTGCAGCTCACCTGCACTTGGCATTGACTGACACACACACAGACACACACACACACAGAGAGAGAAAGAGAGAGCGAGAGCAAGCGCGAGCAAGCTCTCCACATCCCTCCCAGCAGACACCATGGTGGAGACCTGCTCTTGAGCACAAGTGTCAGGTAGACATGGCCCCTGCCCTGATGCCATGCAGGGGTGGATGCTGGGTAAAGCCCCACCCCCCCCTCCACTTCTGCAAACTTGGGCCCGGTGTGGGGGGGTTAAAGCCCCATTGCACTCTGGGCTGGCAGCATGAGGACAGCCCGTCTCCAGTGTTGAGGCCACAGTGGGAAAGGGGGTGGGGTGAGCGGGAGCAGAAAGGAGCAAAAGGGGTGGGGGGCCTGCAGTAAAAGGGGTAGCATGAGGTGGATCCCAAAGAAGGCAACAGAAGGGGGTGGGGCTTCTGGGAGAAGGGGGTGGAACAGTATGGTGCCACAGGCAAGCACTGGGCAGGGGAACGCCACATCCCCTTTGCTCTGGCCCAGGAAATCTTACTCCAGTTCTGCCTGCATAGAGGCAAACATTGCAGCCCTCCTGTATCTCTAGGCGGTAGATGAAAGAGAGGGAGGAAAGATACAGTGGCAGCCTAGCCCCAGACTGAAAGCAGAGAGCTCAGAGTATTCCTTCTGCCCCCCACCCCACCAGCTCTTGCCCATTCCCCTTTCACAAGGCTCCAGCCTTTTGCCACCATTCAGCTCTGTGCAAAGGGCTCTTTCTAGGCTGAAGAACAGGTTCCTTCCTAGCTCTGCAGCTGACTCTTCCTTTATATATGTGTTCAACCCCAGCAGGCTAGGCATGCCAGTGGGGAAGTGGCTCTGATGCATCTGAGCCTGTGTTTAAAGTTATCCTTGCTACAGAAGGCCATTTGTAATGGATGGGCCCTGGGGTGCCCATCAATCCATCATCTGAAGCACCAATCATTCAAGACAAGAGGTTTCTTATTCACTGCCTATAAACCCTCCCCAGTCTCAGGCAAAGCAGCTGGCCTCACCCTGTGCAAAATTGTCCTAACAGCAGCTTGGCTGCCTGCAGGTATGTAGCTTCACAGGACCTGGTTGTATGCAGCAGCTCAGATCACAATCTAAAAGTAAAGCAGGGCTAACACCTACACATCTCATATAACTAGAAAGACCCTCAGAAGGTCAAGTCCAATCCCCTGCCCTCTTGGCAGGACCAAGCATCATTCCTTTTTTTTTCCTCTCCCCTTCTATTTTGCCCAGATCCCTAAATGACCTCAAGGATGAAACTCACAAGCCTTGGCTTAGCAGGCCAGTGCTCAAACTAGCTGAGGAGCTCTGTGGCATGGTCTCAGGAAGTCTCACAAGCAGCAGGAACCCAGTTAACATTCATGCGCATGACCAGCTCAGAAAAGGGAGTGTTCAAAGAAAATCAATGTCATGTCTCCCAGCAAGATGACTTTCCACTTAACTGGATGGGGAAAAGCTAAGAAATCTAGTCTCATGTTAATGCGTTTTGCTGCTCAGCAGGCCACTCCTGAGCCATGGTGAAACCTACATTTGTCAGCTGGCCAAAACTAATAACACGGGTGCCAAGACCCAACTACAGAAAACTCTCTCACATCCAGCATTCTCTCATCCAGAACTCTCAGATAACTGGCAATTTAACCGTAAGCATTATGTTTTCCGTAAGTACAGTGAAAGCAAATACAAATAAAGACAGAAAATACAGTATGTTTACAATGTACATGACTGTTGCTGGTAAATTAAATATCCTGTGTACATTTTTGTTTGTTTCTTAATAGCTAATATTGCTTTCCTTTTGTGTTATGTATTGCAAGGTATAACTCTCTATTATCCACAATATTTGAATACCTGGCAACCTTTTGGGCCCTGGGCTGCAGGATGAGAGTTTCCTGTTCCAAGTTTACCCATGTGCTCAAGTCTGATTAAGCACTTGGAGGCCAGGCAATGTTTTACAGCTGCTTTAGTAAGGTTTAGGTAGATGTAAAGGAGGGGGAGCATAGCACTGGGAGAAGGGGACCATGGACTTCCAACCACGGAAAGGCATCTTACTCTTGCAGGTGCTATTAGTAGAATGCCTGACCAGTACTTTGCATGGCATTTATTCCAAAACTATTATCAAGGCAAGAATTTTTGGAATAATTCTATTGTTACTTTGCTCCTCACACCCCCATGTTATTTTACCAGAGCACTCAGTGTTGGGTTACTTAAGGACTGCACCTCATGCTGGACAGGAGAGCTTGTTGCCTGCCTAGGAGATCAGGGCTTTCATCATCAAGATAAGTTACCTGTTGTTACCTACCATTGTAAGTGGTGGTGCTGTAAATTTCTCTCCCCCATTCTGTAGAAGGGGGTCAAACAGACATAAGAACATAAGAACGGCCATACTGGGTCAGACCAAAGGTCCATCCAGCCCAGCATCCCATCTGCCGACGGTGGCCAATGCCAGGTGCCCCAGAGAAGGAGAACAGAAGACAATGATCAAGTGATTTATCTCCTGCCATCCATCTCCTGCCCTTGTACTGAAGGCTAGGGCAGCATACTTTATCCCTGGCTAATAGCCATTTATGGACCTAACCTGCAAAAATTTATCAAGCTCTTTTTTAACCCTAGTAGAGTCCTGGCCTTCACAGCCTCCTCGGGCAAGGAGTTCCACAGGTTGACTGTGCGCTGTGTGAAGAAAAATTTCCTTTTATTAGTTTTGAACCTACTACCCATCAATTTCATTTGGTGTCCCCTAGTTCTTGTATTATGGGAAAAGGTAAATAATTTTTCTATATTCACTTTCTCCACACCATTCATGATTTTATATACCTCTATCATATTGCCCCTCAATCGCCTCTTTTCCAAACTGAAAAGTCCCAGTCTCTCTAGCCTCTCCCCATATGGGACCTGTTCCAAGCCCCTAATCATCTTAGTCGCCCTTTTCTGAACCTTTTCTAATGCCAATATATCTTTTTTGAGGTGAGGAGACCACATCTGCACGCAGTACTCAAGATGTGGGTGTACCATAGTTTTATATAGGGGAAGTATGATATCGTTTGTCTTATTATCGATCCCTTTTTTAATAATTCCTAACATCCTATTTGCCTTACTAACTGCCGCTGCACACTGCGTGGATGTCTTCAGAGAACTATCCACTATAACTCCCAAGATCCCTTTCCTGATCTGTCGTAGCTAAATTTGATCCCATCATGTAGTACGTGTAATTTGGGTTATTTTTTCCAACATGCATTACCTTACACTTACCCACATTAAATTTCATTTGCCATTTTGCTGCCCAATCCCAGACACCCAGGTAGCTTACAGAAACACTGAAACAGTGCTCCTGCCAGCACCCTAAGTGAACCCAAAGACTGCTTGCTGCATTATTTCTGCTTTACACAGCCTGGGGACAGGATCTCATACCTCCAAGTACAGCAAGGGAAGTTTTTCTTCCTTTTGACTTGTGGGCAGGAAGCAGCTTCCACGGTCACTACTTTTGTCTGGATGAGGCGAAGATGTAAAGTTAGTATTTCACTGAACATGGGGTGTAATCAAGGCATAAGGCCAGCTCAGCAGAGCCCTGCCAAACCATGGATGTCATCTACTTTTTAATCTGTGGCTGTTCATGTGAACATCTGTGGCTTTTTTCTTTTTAGATAATTTTGTTTTACATAGGCAGCTGTCCATATTGATGGATGCGAGTACCCCCGGCTCACTTCGATATGGATGCAGCTATAGCTACAAATTGTGTGTGCAGAGAACTATACAGCTGAGATTTTTGTTGCTAACAATGTCACATTTCACTTGAAATTCTTATTACAGTAATCTAAGTTATGCAAGGGTTGCATTCCCATACACCCTCACATTTAAACAAGTTTCACTTAAGTCTAGAGTGGCTTTTTCTCCAGTAGAACACACATTCTGGAGCTCCTTTTCAAAACTGGCTGTTGGGGAGGGTTAAGCCTGGCAGTGGGCTGGGGCTATGGGATACCTATGGTGGGGTTGGGAAGGGCAGAGGGATGGTGAGGCAGGATCCAGGGGAGTGGGATTTTGAGTTGCACTTAACTCACATTAGCGTGAGTTCAGCACAACTCAAAAGCACATTTTGATGTCTTACTGTACTTTCTGTAGTAACAAGAATAGCTTTAACACTTAAAATAGGGGAACAGGAGCCCCCTTTTGGCTTAGTCCCTGTAGGTGCCACAAAACAACCATATTCAGTATGTTCCAAAGAATCATTGCCAAGAGATTCTGTAATCTCAATAATGAATTGCTGCTCCTAGCAAATTTCCATCCCAAAATTCTTCCTGCTTTATTAACTGAAATGCAATCATATGTACCAGTCTTATTACTGCTTCACACTTAACTGGGTGCCCCCTCCCTTCCACAAGTTCAATACAAATGTTAATAGTTAAACAGGTAAAAGTAGTTTTTTGATCTAGTCCCAGTGAAGACTATGATGAACCTGAAAACTTACAAAAGCTCAACTGGAAGTTGATCTTGGTAGTGTACCTGAACTACATGCCTATGTTACCTAGCAAGTACGGTAGTAACAAGGGAAAAGAAAATTTATTTACACTGCAAATGCTGGGGCTGATCCTCATGTGGCCCGAGTTGGTCAGAGCTAGAAACACTCCACATACCATTTTATAGCAGTAGGACACCAGAAATCTAGGCATATGCAAACTAGTTCTAACCTGATTTCTAGAGTTAAATACTGACCTCTACTGGAAGAGTGGAACTAGAGTAGTCATGAGATAGTATCCTAATTTAAAACAAAATTTGCTAGAGGATTTTTACCACTTTTGACATTAAACCATTGTAATACTGTTTACCATTTATATGCCAAGACGACTGCTGCCTGGGAAATGAAACAAGTCAGATCAAATGCAGTTCTCAGCTGTAGAATTTATTAGATCAAGCCCAAAATTTAGCTTACAAAATCTGACACATGCCTTTCCCATATTCATAGGGTTAAAAAGATGTCCCCCACAATGTCCTTGAGTATAAAAACCAGAAAAAACTAATCTAGTTGTGCTATCAAATCTCAAAGTTCTCAAAAACAAAATTCCCCAACATAGTAAAGTTAAACTGGTCTTTAATAATTAAAAGTGGTATTTAACAGGCACTTTGTCAAGTGCTTGAATTCAAGCCCCACAAAAATGTTAATTTTGCCTTTTCATCTAAAATGTCTGTAGTTTCATTCCACTCATGGAAAAAACTCCAGTTGGCCAACTTTGGGATCTACGTTTTTTGGTCAGCTACCTGCCAGAAGCCTGTCTTCCTCATCCTGCAGCATTCTTTCTACTAAAGAGCTAACCCAACCTACTCCAGAACTTACAGCCCGTTAATATAATCTTAGAAAGCACCAATGTACATGCATCTTTCTGCTTTGTCAGTTATGCATTGCAAGCAGATAAATAAAATGAAGTTTAGCTAACTACTAGGCTGACAGTGAAATCTGTTGCCACCGTTGTGCCTCCAAAGAAAATTAGTGCCTCATCACTTATTTTAGAGTCACGATGCTGCAAGTGCTCTGAGAAAGTTTACTCTGCAGGTTTTACTGGCAACAGTTGTAACAGAAAATTCAAGCTAGAGGAAAACAAAGCTTTCAACATGCAAATAAATATGTACTTTATCCTGAAGGGGTATCAACCCAAAAGCAGCAGCTACTCTAAAATCTAGTTGCTAGCCAAACTGGTTTGATGTTGGAACAGCTTATAGGAAAATGTTTTATGTGCATGCATTTGTGATTACTTAAGTAATTAAATTCAATCAATTCTGAAAACAATCTTTATTTTCACCTACTAATAGTTGAGGTTGGCCAGAAGGAAGGGATATAAAACAAAACCCAACAAACAGCTTGGTATTAGATTTCCTGGAATGTAACTAATTGTCAGGGGAACTACCTCAGTACAGAAACACTATGTACAACAGCTCTTATTTCAAAAGCATCCAAAAGTGAAAGAAACCTATGTTGCATGAAAGGGTTAATACTAATTACTATTTTGTGGGGGAAAATGGGGACATTAACTATTGGGCCAAACTTTAAAAAAACACTACCTTGGTTCTGGAGGCCGTGGAAAGAACATGCGAATGACTTTATAGCAATTCTGCTTTGTAATGCAACTGAAGCCCGTCCATTGCTTGCACTGATAATCAGTACAACTAAGTTCTACTTAGCCCCTTCAAGATTAATTGTAACAAAATGACTCCTTAATCATTTCATACAGCAAAAACGTGCTAGCAAATCATACAGCTGCAAGTTGACAATCAGCTTCCTTACCCCCATGATGCCATCACAGGCCCAGCAACTGTTTGTGCTTCTACAAACAGGAAGAGATTCACATCTAAACATCTTCTGACATCAATAAAATTATTCTGCAGGCTGAGATTTGGCTCCTTTGGCACTGTAATACTCAAAAGTATTTCATTGCCTCTAGTTCTGCAGAGTATTTCAAAGCCCTAGTAGGCCCAGTCCTATTGTAGGCAATATATGCTTTTAAACAGCTTAACTCTTGTTCATTTCAGGTCATACTAGTTTTAAAACTTACTAGTATTTTTTACTCAAATTTCATGAAAGTGGTTTTTCCATGCTTCTATGCCTAAATAACTTAAAATCCTATGAAAAATATTTTAATGCATAATCACCAGAGATGTGCGACACTCACAGCCTGAAGTTAAATTGCAAGACATTACAGATACAAAGCAATGTCAGAGTTTTGCTCTGAGTCCCAATCTATGGCACTAAAATTAAATATTCTATCCTAGCAAATGGTATGCTCAACTTTTTTGGCAATTACTTATTTTAAAATTCAGCTGAAAATTAAAGTGAAGTTATTCCACACCTTTTAATCCATTATTTACAGATTGATTTTAGCAGCAAAGCTGAAGTTTACTGCAGCTTTCCGAGCTAGCACAGGAAAAGTCAAAATGACCTAAATAAATGCATGAATGTACAGTTTCCAAAAACTTCCACTTTGTTTTCCAGTTTGAGTTCAAGTGTGTGCAAGGCATCCCAACTAGTGTAATTATACTGCACAGAAAAAGGCATTATGACCTTACTGTCAATTCAATTTTCTATTGCCAGAAAAATCTTTGTTCACTGAATATTGAGAAAGTTACACTATGAAATAAAACTGCATCTGTTTTGTGCAGCGTAGCAGATTTCCTCAGCCCAATATTTGACTCAAGGCTTGTAAAACAAAAAGTTTTCAAGCTGAATACCACTGTACTGAACATTCTGCAGACTTTTAAAGGTCAACTGAAAAGGAAAAAAAATAAACCTTCCCAATTCTAATCTACTAGACATAGTTTTCTTATAGCGTCAACATTAATCCAAAGAACACACAAACTTATCATTAAACTTTGTTTTTAATGGTCTCAAATTTTGTGACAGATTTTTGGTCAAGTTGTTTCCATTAAAAAATTTACTGATTTAAAAACTAATAACTTAAAACTGCCACGAAACAAATGGTCCACAAAACATTCCTTTCCTTCTGAAGCTTTTACGATGCATCGTAATCATTAACCAGTCTTTTACTATTAAACTTAAATGGCCAATTGAGACAAACAGTTCTGAGACCCTTCTACCACTGATTAAGACTGAGGTGGCAGCTGATGTACAGAATTTTCATTTAGCCTTCTGAGCCTTCTGGGCAGACTTTGTGATCTTGCCAGCTCCAGCCGCCTTCTTATCAACTGCCTTGATGACACCAACAGCAACGGTCTGCCTCATGTCACGCACAGCAAAACGACCTGGAGACAAATGACATTTATAATTTTAGATGGAAATACACATAGCCTGTACGAAACTGCCGCTGCCACCACACTATAGGGCAGTTTGCAAACTGACAAACCAATACACACATTTTAGAGGACCACTTACCCAGAGGAGGATAGTCAGAGAAGCTCTCAACACACATAGGTTTGCCTGGGACCATGTCAACAATGGCAGCATCTCCAGATTTCAGGAATTTAGGACCATCTTCCAATTTCTTACCAGAACGACGATCAATCTTCTCTTTTAGTTCAGCAAATTTGCAAGCAATGTGAGCAGTGTGGCAATCCAGCACAGGGGCATAGCCAGCACTAATCTGGCCTGGGTGGTTCAGGATGATGACCTGTAAGAAACACAGTGTAACTTAAACAATTAAGTAGTTATGTTGTAAAAGCTGTTCAAAAAGTTACAGAAATCTATCTTCCAAACAGAAAATGTCAAAGTATTCACTCCAAATATTATTAATCTATCATCTTAAGTCCACAATACAAGAACATTCAAATAGTTCTAAGTAGTACCTGGGCAGTGAACCCAGCAGCTTCCATTGGGGGGTCATTCTTGCTGTCACCAGCAACATTACCACGACGAACATCTTTCACAGACACGTTCTTGACATTGAAACCAACATTGTCACCAGGCAGAGCTTCGCTCAAAGCTTCATGATGCATCTCAACAGACTTTACTTCAGTAGTCACATTGACTGGTGCAAATGTTACCACCATGCCTGGCTTCAGGATACCAGTTTCCACACGGCCAACAGGCACAGTGCCAATACCTGAAGTGGAGAGAAAAGAGTAGGAAAAAAGTCAACTCTTACTCTCCTTCCAACTGAGTTTGAATCTTACAGGATGTTGCAATTTCTGATTTAAATCAGAATGTCATTGGCAACATAACAGACATTTACAGAACTATTTTTCATACAAAGTACTTACCACCAATTTTGTAGACATCTTGCAGAGGCAGACGCAGAGGCTTGTCAGTTGGACGAGTTGGTGGCAGTATACAATCCAGACCTTCAAGCAAGGTAGTTCCACTGGCATTGCCATCCTTGCGGGTAACCTTCCATCCCTTAAACCAGGGCATCTATAAACAGAAAGCAGAACAAAAATTAGGTTGCACATGTTCTTCCTATTTCCACAACTCTATTTCTAAACACATTTTCTCCTAGATATTTTAAGGAGATTCATGAAACCTACTGATCTTGGTATGTTCATTCAGATGGATCTGTTTCAAAGTTGTGACAACTCACTCTAGTAATTCCTCTAATTTAAATTTTCTGATACAAAGTAAACAAACTTACATTAGAACTAGGCTCCAACATATTGTCTCCATTCCAACCAGAAATTGGTACAAAAGCTACAGTGTCTGGATTGTAGCCAATTTTCTTAATGTAAGTGCTGACTTCTTTGACGATTTCCTCATATCTCTTCTGGCTGTATGGTGGTTCAGTGGAATCCATCTTGTTCACGCCAACAATCAGCTGTTTTACTCCAAGTGTGTATGCCAGAAGGGCATGTTCACGAGTCTGCCCATTCTTGGAAATACCAGCTTCAAACTCACCAACACCAGCAGCAACAATAAGGACAGCACAGTCAGCCTTTGGGGAAAAAAGAATGAATTAGGTTTTTCCCCTCCTTTTCTCAAGAAACAAAATTTTTTTTTTTAATCAGAAAATAACAAAATCCCCAACTGAATTCATGTTTACATACTTGTGAGGTGCCAGTAATCATGTTCTTGATGAAATCTCTGTGTCCAGGGGCATCGATAATGGTGACATAGTACTTGCTTGTTTCAAATTTCCACAGAGAAATATCAATTGTGATACCACGCTCACGCTCAGCCTTCAGCTTGTCCAAAACCCAGGCATACTTGAAGGAACCTTTACCCATCTAGAAGTTTTTAAAAACAGTATTAGTATATTTTACATATTTTCCCCCTGAAGATTTGAAATAAATTGTAAGCTAGTAAATGAAGAAAAATTTTAAAAATACTACAAGGCTTCTGCCGTAGCCAGATTTCTGTAATGCTGTTACAGCTTTGGCAGGAATACATCTGGCACAACTGGTGAGAGATTCCATCTATTTTCTCAGTTATTTAACCTGACAACACTTTAGCTCTGAGTCTGCTAATTATATCTAACACATCTTTTAAAGTTAGACCTTACAAAACCAATCCCTCGTATCAAGTTCTTCCTTTCATACCACAGTAATCTTTGCCACATGCAAAGTATGCACTATTTACCCACAGATAATTATACGCCTAAGACAATCTTGTCAAAGTAATTGTAACTGAGATGCAGCCAGTCCTACTCCACAAAATGCATCAAAGAACATTTAAGATTGAGCAATATGCAGTTGCTCTTGTAAAGAAAGGTCTGAATACAACAGCTTGTACACGCCACATGTTTAGCACTGCCTGTTAGAACATACTCCCAGGCCCAAGGAAATCGTGAGAACGGTTGCTGTCACCGAAGTCATTGGCTAAGTCTGGGTATTTTCCAACCCGTCCCGATAGATGACTAACTCTAAGATCCGCAGGGTCAGAAATAACCTCAGGGGTCTGAGCCACCCCCACAAAACTGCCCCAAGGCCACCCCACCGGCATGAACGCCTTCGGGCCGGGAAATACCTCCGCAGCTTCCTTCTCGAACTTCTCGATGGTCCGCTTGTCGATGCCGCCGCACTTGTAGATGAGGTGCCCGGTGGTGGTGGACTTGCCGGAGTCGACATGGCCGATGACGACGATGTTGATGTGGGTCTTCTCCTTGCCCATGCTGGGTGGTGGCTCGCGGCGTCCGCTCTCGCCTTACAAAAGCAGCTCCTAGGAGGACAGAAGACGACAGCGATCACCTCGGGCCCCAGCGCCGCCAACGGAGACGCGCCCAGCCCAGGGCGGGGCAGCCTCGAAGCGCTGACTAGGCCCAGGCGGCCGTCGAGCCGCGGCTCCGCCCACCGCAGGGAGGAGGTAAGGCGAGACGCGCTGCCCCCTCCCGCGGGCTCCAGGCAGTACCATGCGGCCGGCGAGCGCGGGGCCAGGCCCGGTTCCTTTGTGTGCGTGACTCACTCCGCCCGGGCCGCCGCGTCCTCCATTTTGTGGCGCTAGCGGGGGGGGGGGCGGAGCGGCCATCTTTGATGAGCGGGAGCGTCCACATAGCAGGCAAGCGGCCCTACACCCCGTACTTTCCCGTTACCCGCGCCGTCAGCCGAGCCAGGCCGGGCCGCACCACCGGCCGCAGGGGGGCCACCCCCCTCCAGCCGCCCAGGGAGGTTCCAGAGCCGGGGCCCACATGCTACTCAACGAGGCGTCACGCGGCACACGTGGCCATAGGGGACCCCCTCCCCCACCCGTAGGTGGGGCTGCCAGGGAGGAGTGGCCGCTTCACCCCACGGCTTCCTACCCTCTCCCCGCCCGAGCCCCCCGCCATAGTCTCCCTCGTGGGGCACCATCCCCAGCCATATAGACTCGGCCCAGCCCCTCCCCCACCCCGGGCCTACGCCACGCGGCCGCTTCTCACCTGCTAGATGGCGGCAAACCCGTGGCGAAAAAGACCGACAACGTGAGCGCCTGCGCTTATATATCCTCCGCGAGGGCGGAGCGTGTGGCACACGTCACCGTTCCCAGCATTCCAGTCGCTCCTCCCTCCCACAGCTGCTGGCGTGGGGCCGGGCAGAGGGCCGGGCCCAACATCCGTCCCGACAGAGGCCGGGGAGCGCTGCCAGCCGTAGGGAGGGAGGGCGATCGCCAGCCCCGCGTCGTTGGGTTTCGCCGCCGGGAATTTAGTGACGGCCCCTGCCGCGTGAGCTGAGGGCGGCCTCCTGCCGTCGCCGGAATCGCGGCAGCCCCTCCCTGCTCCCGCGGTATTCCGCGTGACGTGCGTCACCTCAGCCCTCGCCGCCGCGGCAGCGCCCTCCGCGAGGGGCGAGCTGGCGGTCCCCGGCCGTGTGTCCCGCACGCCCCCCGCTGTGATCCCCCCAAGTCCCCCGCCCTGCGCCGGGGACCTCTCCCGCCCCCTACAACGAGTGTCCTGCATCTGCCGTGCACCCCAGCTCTGCCCCACCCCCACACAGCTGCCGCAGTCCATCCCGGGGCACGCTGCCTCTTCCGCGGGCCCCATCCTCAGCGAGCCTTAGCGCCTGCCCCGCGCCCCCCCCCAAGCTTTCCCGCACCGTAGCTACCGGGCTTCTCCTTAAAACTTTCCATTGCTTCTTCCCCAGCTGTCCTGCGAGCTCGAGTAAGTGCCCCCAGGGGGACTCGAACCTGTGACCTTTGGGGCTTAGTGGAGGCACCTCTACAGGGAGCTAAAGGCCCTCTGGCTGTCCGCTTGGGCCGTAGAGGACACTTACTCTTTCTCTGTGAAGTGGTGTGAGTGTCACCACGAGACAGTTATCCACACGTACAAGTGCGTGGGTTATACTTGCTGCACCCACAGAAGTTAGGATTGCTTGCAGGACCACCTCTTGCTGGCCCTGGTCCAGGAGGGCTACAACATTTCTGTATAAAGTACATCTTGAAGGGGCCTGTTGACTGTCTCTCCCTGTGACATATGGTCAGGTTAGGGCTTGTCAACATTGGAAAATTAAGTTGGGTTAAGGAAGATGTGGTTTTCAAACCCCATTGCTGAGTAAAGCCATGGCTGGACATTCTTACTCCAAAATAAATGTTCCTTGTGCATCTGGTAAGTGCAGGAATTGAGCTAACCTGGACTTTTGGAAATTCACATATTTGTATATTTCTGAACAATTCCATGTGTATAGAAAAGCTGTTAATTAAGTAGGGGTGGTTTTTTATCAGTCTCTCCTCGTTTAGGGTCAAGCTAGGATTTTCTTATGCATCATCATCAATAAGATTCTGTGAATGGCATTCCACTGTGGTGCTGTAGGCAGGTAGGCATGTTATTCTCACCAATGGAGTTCCACAGGTGTAATTTAATTGGAACGTAGCTGGACCCCTGTGTATAATAAAGTAACTTTACCAACAGCAAGAAGTTCTGTGCCCCCTTATAGACTAACAGATGTTTTGGAGCGTAAGCTTTCGTGGGCAAAGACCCGCTTTGTCATATGTAACAGATGCATCTGACAAAGCGGGTCTTTGCCCACGAAAGCTTATGCTCCAAAATATCTGTTAGTCTATAAGGTGCCACAGAACTTCTTGTTCTCGAAGATACAGATTAACATGGCTACCTCTCTGATACTTGTTTACTTACACAGCTACCAAGACATTTATACCACATCACACATTTGCAGTGCCACTTGGAACAAAGCTTTAATTTGCTCAACATATGTAACTAAGTATTCATCAGGTCTGTTCCCCCCTATTTAATATGGTGTCAGTTTGGCATAGACACACTTCAGTGTAACTTTGCTCTAATATGGTTATGAAAGCTGGTCAAGAGTATTCTATTACCCTGAGAATCAGTGATACACATCAAAGTAAACAGAGTTCCAAGACTGGATGTACATTGCATTCTAAGGACTCCCTGCCTACAAAAGCAAAGTAGATTATGAATTAGCAGAGGACATATATAGTATTGAAGCCTCACCTTTATTTCAACAGTACCCTATGAAGCCTCCAGTCATGGAGGACTGAATGGACAAAAAAGATAGCTGAGGTTTTGGGTAATTTTCAATGTATCTGTAAACAGTAAAAGGCAACCATATTTTGAGTAATAGACGTTAGATGATTTAGTTACATGGCATATGTGCACGAGCATATTTGAAAAATGATATTTAATAAAATAGAGATGTGTATCATTGGATTATAACACATTCAAAGATGTACGTTCGCAATCATTTGAACTGAAATTGAGATCACTGATTATGACCAGTGTGTAAATTTCAGTGTGTGTTATACTGAAACTGCGTTTCCTAACTAATTAAATACATTATTCAACACATTGGTGGTGTACTAATTTGTGCTTGGAATAACTAAAATATACGGATTTACAGAAGATTGCTCATGTCTATACTACACAATCATTTTCTAAACTAATGTGGGTCAGGGGGTAAAACAACTAGACTTTCTCAATACTAATCTATATTTTTCCTAAAATTCTCTCTTCATTTCCTCTGTTAGATCAGTTCCACCAGTTCTTAAAACAGCAAGAGCTCTACTATAAACAAGCTACTTACTTTTTAACTGCAAATCCAGTAGCTATCCTCCAGATAGTGCCTGGTGTACACTAGACCTTAAAGTTGATCATAGTTACATCGATCCAGCAACGCAATTGCCACAGCTGGTATTATGTCTCTGTGATTGACTTATCTGGCCATCCTCAATGAGGGAGGTCGATGTGAGAAACTTCCTTGTGCCTGGGTCAACTGTTGACCCTGATAGTTGGGTTTTGAGTGTCCCCAGTAGGGATGCAAAATCAAACCCCGAAGATCAATCCTAGTAGGGTTGATCTCCTGGATAGTGTAGCTGTACCGTGGGTGTTGAGGCCATGGTGGTTAAAAATGACATTAGTGAGCCGACACTAGAGTTCCCACCATTACTACCTTTGGTGGAAATTTTACAAAAAAAAGTCTAGTCCACAATATTTTGAAAAAAAATTAGGGCCTAAAGTCCAGAACTTGGCACCGAAATAAGTAGGATGACCATATCTGCTTGTCCCCAATACAGGATGGGGACATATGGGGGAGGGGTGGCTTCTCCAGGCTCCGTCAAGTCGTGGGAAGGAGGCAGCAGCTGCCAGCCCTATCCTGGAGCCCTGCAGAAGCAGCAGCCATTGGTGATCCCCTAGGAACCCCAGCGAAGCTGCAGCTGCCAGCGCTCCCCTGAAGCTCAGGGAAGTGCTTTCTGCCAGAAGCTGTGCCTGAGCAGCTGCTGGCAGAAAAGGTTGGGGGGAGGGAAGGGGATGGTCCAAATATGGGACAATTAGTCCCTTGCGTCCCAAATACAGGACTGTCCTGCCCAATACGGGACAGATGGTCACCTTGAAAATAAGCGACCTAACTTTCAAGAGCAGTTGGCACTGAGTAGTTCCACATAATGCTTCCAGGAATCCTACCCAACTCATTTCCTCACAAGCCAAATAGACAATGTTTTCTGAATACTCCACCATTACTTTAGAGCTGAAAGGGCTCTCTGTCCCTCTACTAGTTCCCAAAGCCATCCAGTACCTGCAATAATTTTACATTTTTTGCTATAATTTCAAGGGCTTTCTCAGTTCCACATGGCATAAGAAGAATGAGTGTCTCGCATCCAATCTGGTGGTAGAAATAGTAGAGAATGAAGAAAGGTGGGAAATAGAAGGTTCCATGAACACAGGATAAACTGAGCTAGATTCTGGGTCTTCCAGAAGCAAGCTGCTCAGCACACAACAGCCAATCGTGTTTTGCAATCAGTCCAGCTTATATATCTCATCTGAAAAATGGGGATAACATTAGTCAAATTCTTCTGTATCACATGTAAGTGTAAAGTAAATTAAATAACCTAATCATTCACCTCTGGCCATTCAAATAGTCACAATCCCTGATCATTTAAAATCCTTCCTCCACTAACAGCTAAAAAGAAACTTCTGTGGGCAGCTTATTTCATAATTATTCACCACAGGCTTTCTTGCACATCCCTCTGAAGTAGCTGGTACTTGCCATTGTCAATAGACTAGATAAATTTCTGAGCTCAGCAAGTCTGCTTTTTAATGTCTGTTCTGATCTGGCTATGGTCTGAAGAAGTGGGTCTGTCCCACGAAAGCTCACCTAATAAACTATTTTGCTAGTCTTTAAAGTGCTACTTGACTGCTTTTTGTTCAGATACAGAAAGTTTATACTGCACAATGTTTCTACATGACTGGCTCAGTAAGGAAGTCTATCAGAAATAGGGATTGCCAGATTTTTGCAAAACTTGCTAGTTGCTGTCTAGCTAGTTGCTGTCTGGGTCACGGATCCTCACCATCGGCCTCAGCTGCAAGATCCCTGGCAGGGTGTGGAGAATTTCCTTGTCAAATCCTGCATCCCCCATTTACATAAAAATGACCAGTGGGATATTTTTGCATAACTGCGGGATGTGGAAATTGTCAGGGAAATTTGGGACTGTCCCGCACATTGTGGGATGTCTGGCAATCCTAGTCAGAAATGAACAAGAAGATATTAACACATTATAAATGAGACTAAACTGTTGCACTCCCCGCTGTTCAATTTTCTATATTGTTTCTTACTTGGCAGTGCCTTTTTTTTTTTTTTTTGGAACCAAAAAAGAGGTGTGGGCGCTCAGCCAGCTCTCCCAGCCAATCACACAACTGAGGTGCCAGTACTCAGTACCAGCACAAAAAAAGCACCGCTTGCATGTAGGCAACCCTTGTTTGGGAAAGACAGTTGTGGCAGACAATGATTTTCCATTGATTTAGCATTGGAGTGTGAAGAAGTGAGAAATTAAAGTGACCACCTTTTCAAACAAACAATCAAAAATACATCATCTATACTTAAGAGACCCTTTGGCTGCTACCCCCACCCATATTCTTAGTACACTCATCCCTCGTTTAATGAGCACTTTACTTATGAGCACTTGCTAAAATGAGGAACATGTATACCTACCTTTATTCACTGTATGAGTGAACTTCCCCCACTTATGTGAGTGGGGTCCCTGGCTGGGGGCAGGGATACACACAGCTGGAGCCTTCTCCCTCCCTTCCCTCAGAGATGCAGCTGTCTGACAGCCCTTCCCTTGGGGGAAGAGAGGGAGAAGGCTCTTAGCCTGGTTCCCTCCCCTGCAATGGCAGGAACATGGAACTGACCAGGCATGAGCTGATCAGTTTCTGGGCCTGCACGCCATGGGGAGGCTGGAACCTGCTTACCCCTGGTTCTGAGCTCCTGCCACTCTGAGAGCCAGGAAACTGACCGGCCCTGGTGGTTCCTGGCTCCACTCCCCTTGCAGGAAAATTTGAGTTATGCAGGGGTTGCAGGAGCAAACCCTGGGTAGCTCCAGGGTTTATCCCCCTACACCTGCCCTGCAGACCTCACACTCAGCCAGGTTTTAACTGCCCCCCAAGGTCCAATACTGCCTTCAGCCTTAAACCCGTCCAGCAGCATTAGAGCCCCCCCAGCAGCCCCAAACTGCCTCCAGCTTTACACCCCCCCAGCAGCCCCAAAACACCCCCGGCATTAGACTCTCCCTGCAGCCCCAAACTTCCTCCCAGTCTTAGATCCCCCCTTCATCCCTCAACAGCTCCAGCCATAGACACTCCTCCTCCCACAGCCTCTTCACCAGGGCTGCTAAGATGGGTGGCTCCCCCAGCCCTCCTGCTCCCAGCAATTAACTCAAGTGTTAAGGTTTCAGCATCTAGGCATAAGGTAATTGCTATCTCAAGTGATATAGAGATAGCTGCCATCTCCAGCATTTATCACTATTGATAGATGTCTGCCTGAGGCAGCAGTATTAAGAAACTGCAAATGGCTTCTTTAACAGCCACATGCAGCTGGAAACTGCACAGCTGGTGACCTTTAACAAATCTAATCCCAACCCATAGGTTGGAAATCCCTGCTCTATGTACATACACTACATTCTATGTCTGGTGCCAAACTATTCAAATACATCAAAAAAGTACCTAAAAACTGGTTTATGTCAAGTTACAAGCCCTTTGAATGAATTGTAGACTTTTACATGTATTTTAATGGGAATTTAACGTCGCTCTTACGACTTTTCGACTACGAGCAGAAATTTGGGAACCAGTTGTGCTTGTATAGTGAGGGATGAGTTTATTACAAACGAAAAAGAACAAACAAAAAGCAGAAGAGAATTTATCCTAGGCTGGTTGATACAGCATGTGTGACGCTGAGCACCAAAAAGGAGGATGGAACACCTGTTGTGACAGTAACATCCTTCCTGGCCCTCCAAACTCCCCATCCCACTATTCCTTTTCGGCTTCCTCTCTCAAGACCTTTACCATTCTCCTGTCAGTTGCTTTGGGTAAACAGTGATAAGAGCCACACAAACCAGAGAGGGGATTATTTGTAGATAGGATTCCCTGGCTCCATGCCAGAAGCAAACAACTGTTATTTGGTTTCAGTGGCAGAGCCTAAAAGCAGCCTGTTTTCCTTTATTCACCACCATGAGTCTCCTCACCCCAGAGGAGTTCCCCACTACCCTACCTAAAACTTTTAGGAAGAATCAAAATTTATTTCCATTTGTAGGACAAGATTAAGGGTATGTCTACACTATGGAGCCTATAACTGGCCTAACCCTGTAATGCAGATGGAGCCTATACCAATAGAAGTGCATTTTCTGTCACCATAAGACCATTACCTCCTTACACAAAATTAGCTGAATTCTATCAGTGGGAACCCTCTTTCATTGAGGAAACAGCATCTACACAGAGGGTTTTGGGTGGATTTGTTCAGCCAGACAAAGGGGAGCAGCAATTCGTCTTTGTAGGATATTACTGCAGTCTCTCTCCCCCCCACCAGGAAGCAGGTAGGATGGTACAGGTTTGCTTATCTAATATGAATTAAACATGCACCATCTTCTGACACACACATTTGTGCCACTGAGAAAGCACAAATGGATCGTTGCCTCATTTTCTACAAAACAGGGAGCCCTGTTCTGTAAGATAAACAAACCCCCTAGAGAATGACCTCAGGCAGACTTATTCCGCTTCTTAACGCAGATGTAAAGATCCTCATCACAGAAGTAGGAAAATATTGTTCAGTTCATACACTGATGAGCCCATGACTGATTGCAGTAGTTTAACAGACCAGAATTTAAGAAAAACTTCTTAATTATCTTAGGACTCTCACAGGCATGGCAAAAATCAAAGCAGCCTTATAATGGACGGAGTTGTAGGGGTACCATACGTTTAGTTTAATGGACTAATCTCCTAACATTAGAAAAAAATACAAAAGGCAGTTGATAGTTTACACACACACCTTCTAAGGTACTCTTGGGAAATTTGGCCTCTCAATGTGTTTTGTCAAATTAGTCTCTTGTCCCTCCTTTTTTACAACTGAAGCTGAATCTTTAGTAGTATAACAGAAACCAGTATAAGAAACAAAAACATTTAAAATCTAAGATGGGATGAATGTTTGAGAGTCTACAACATACTAAAATGCAAGAAATCAGATTTACGAAAAACTGGACCATTACTGTATTCTATTTACGTCAACATTTTATCTTGGCCAACAGAACCATTGCTTGTGCTGATAGCATGAAAACTAATTTGTCAGGATTATGTGAGGTGTAAAACAGCTCACACAAGAGCACATTGTTAGGAATAAAACCTTCATGATTTACAGGGATTGAATTATTTTCTGGAATATTCAGTTGAGTAGTCTCAGAAAGAAATCTGAGAATAAACTGTGTGAGAACACTCAGGAATATTCCAAAATTCATATAAATGTAACCGAGGGAAATTCAGTTTGAACAGAAATTACTTGAAGGCCAGAGACTGAAATATTATTTAAGTGTCACTATTAGAGGTGCCCTGCAAATAAGGGGGTGGATGGGTAAGAATCTTATACCCTATTTACTTCACCTCACTTCAGAGAAGGACTGAAATGTTGTGGCCATATGTACTCATGCTCTGTGGAGACCTTGGTCACAATGAGAATGCTTTCACTTCATATCTACTACTCTCAATGCATCTTGTGTCCCCCTCAGCAGTCTTGCAGGTCTCCAATGGAACTGCAGTGCCAGCAATTCCTTCTGGCTGCAAATTCCTTTGGCTGCCATTGGCGGCGGGGGGTGGGGGGGGAGCAGGGAAGATTAGTACAAAAGTTAATACAACATGAGGACATTCACAGCAGGAATAAGGGAAATTTAAAGAAACATGCCCAACCCACTTTCAACAATTTGCCCACTTGGTAGGATTAATTAATTGCAGCACTCACTGTTCTGAACCCATAATTATCAAAAGACAGATGCAAAAGGCTGGTAATTTCCATTTTCTCCCCAAAAATTATATAAAAGGAAAAGCGTGGATAATTTAAATGCAGTTCAATTTTTTTAAAGAATGTTTATATAATATATCAGACCACAAAGGTAAAAAATAAATGCATTCAGCTAAAATAATCACCTAAGAACACATGCAGTATGGTGAGAGGGAAATGGATGATGTCGCCAAAATGAAATTCCATGTATTTTCTAAAGCAAAAGATAACACATTTTATTGTTAACAGAAGCAAAGGTTGAAACCTGGGTTGAAGCGTAATGTTTGGTCAGAAAGCTGAATACTATTTCTAGCCAATACGTTAAAAGGAATCCAAATAAGCTTTTAAGAAGATTATTTTAAAAGACAGGTTTTTAGTAAAGAGTAAGAAAAACAAAACAGGAAAATGTTTCCAATGGAAGGATCTTTCAGTTCCCTCCATCCATTTTGACACAGTCAGGAGCTGGCAACCAAAATAGCAAGAGGAGCCATTTTTTTCCAATTTGGTAAATAAATAATTAATTCAAGAGCTGCAAAGCATGTGAACACAAGAAAGTCCTTAATAAATAACCTGAAATGATACTTTTTGTAACCCCTATTTTAAGAACAGCATGCACACAATGATTTGTAATGCAATACGTGATTACTGCGAGAAGTTCACAAACTTTTTATGTATTCTATTTCCCCACACTTTGTGTGTGTGTTTGTATCACTGTCTTCCTGACTTTCATGCCTGAAACTTTCTCTGGAGGATGCTAGGAAGAGTTCTCCAACATTTCAAGATCACATTTCATTTGCTGTTTAGACATGAGTTGTTCATTCACTGTTTATCAAAAATAATCAGGAGGGTTATATTTGTTTTACTTTGAAATTATAGCATTGGGATCCTTAAAGAAATCCTTAAAGAGCCACATGTGGCTCCAGAGCTGCAGGTTGCAGACCCCTGCACACAGCTTCAAATGTACAGGATAGAAACGAAGGGTCCTGTGGCACCTTATAGACTAACAGAAAAGTTTTGAGCATGAGCTTTCGTGAGCACAGACTAACTTCATCAGATGCTGGTCTTGGAAATCTGCAGGGCCAGGTATAAATAAGCCAGAGCAAGAGTGGGGATAACAAGGTTAGCTCAGTCAGCAAGGGTGAGGCTTACTACCAGCAGTTGATCTGGAGGTGTGAACACCAAGGGAGGGGAAGATGCTTCTGTATTTAGCCAGCCATTCGCAGTCTTTGTTTAAGCCAGAGCTGAGGGCATCGAATTTGCAGATGAGTTGTAGCTCAGAAATTTCTCTTTGGAGTCTGGTCCTGAAATTTCTTTTCTGTAGGATAGCTACTTTTAAGTCTGCTACTGTGTGGGCTGGGAGATTGAAGTGCTCTCCTACGGGGTTTTGTATATTGCCATTTCTGATGTCTGATTTGTGTGCGTTTATTCTTTTACGTAGAGACCGTCCAGTTTGTCCGATGTATATCGCAGAGGGGCATTGCTGGCACATGATGGTATAATTAGTTAACAAAATTTCTAATTCACAATGAAACTAAACATTCTCCTTAAACAGTTCCAACAGATTTACGCAAACAAGTTTAACAAATGGAACCCCTTTTCCCCCTGTAGTGGACATTAGCAATTGGAATCTTCCCTTCTAAGCCAACCAGTCTCAGTCTGCTGGCAGAAATGTTCACAAACCAGAATGTTGTAAGTGTTAATTTACAATGCAAATCGTTCATTTTCAGTATTTGAAAGGGTGTTCAGTAACTGTTTCACAATGGGCAAGAAACACTTACTGCTTGACTGCCCCGAATAAAATCACACATCTCCAAGCATTACACTGAAATAAGAAGGCAGTTGTGTTTACATCAATAAAGTAATTTTGAACCAGAAGTAATATTCTGGAAGACAGCAACAACTTCTGCACTACAACTGAAAGTCTGTGAAATTCACAGGAGACATCTATTTAACTACTGATTTCCCTCATTGAGTCAACAGTAGCCTCTCCATTTAAGAAGGGCACCTGCCACTCAAACAGAAGGGGTCATTTTATAGAACATTGGCTCCATAAGGCAACAGACCCCTAAAAAACTAACTGCTTTATGTGAGGGCATCCAGGAATTGTGACACCATAGCTTTTGACATATTGACAAGCGTAGGGATACCACAATGGAAGGAAACAATGATTTATAATTTTAATAGCTAAAAAGTTGCTTATGTAGGGGTGTTTTGACAGCTGTTATGTGCCACTGGATAAATCAATGAACTTTTGAGCATTGTCTGAAGCACTGGAAAGAGCAGCAGAACACTTTTGTAGAAGTAGCTTTGAAACAAACTCTTGGATGAATGTTGCTTTTGAAGTAGAAATGAGTAGCTCTCATCGTGCATCCTTTAACTGAGGTTAGTATGGTCTAGTAAAGAATTAGAGCAAGATTTTTTTTCATATAAATTATAAAACATCCAACCATCCCAGAAAGGAGCTGGAAGGCAGATACAGAATATATTCACTCTAAGACACCCCAAAATGTTTTACAGCTACTCAACACACATTTAAAATCCATCTAAGTGCCTCTATGGCCCCCATGGCTGTGGTCTCCGAGCACTCACAATCATTAATGGTTCATTCCCTCACAGCACCCCGATCTTCATATTGAAGAGAAAGTGAATTGCCCACAATCACACAGGAAATCTGTGGCAGAGCCAGGAACAAAACCCACATCTCAGGAATACCAGTCCAATTCCCTAGACACAAAAACATCCTCTATACGTTTTGATTAGCTGTACTATTTCCAATACAGAAAATATTTTATTTTAATAGGGACTTTGTACTGCATGTGTACAAAGTGCCTTGCACACTTACAGCACTGCAAGACAGAAGATAAAGATGAATTCACATATTGTCATCTTCACCGTTCCACTCCTCCACGCCAAAAAATTAACATGTTCCATTCCACCATGCCTGTAAAAATAGCATCCTTATAGGGCCCATCCAGTAAAACACGTAGGCACTTAAATTTTTACACACTTCAAGACCCTTTGAGGTTAAACAGGGCGACTCACATGCATGGAGGCAAATGAAATCTTCACAGGCTCCAGGCCTCAGTGAACTGATCTGGTTATTGACAGATGTTCCCCTTGTCAAAGTTTGACTCAGACTCACAATTGATCAGACCACTCTGTTTTATTAGCAAAGCCGCTCTGCTAATACATTTAGAAGTGAGCCCCCCGAGTGGGGCTTGTGTCTCTTAATTTATACAGTTTTTTGGAGAACAAGTTACAGACAAGTTACAGACAAAAGAAGAAAAAGTTTAGTCACCACCCTTCGAGATCCCTGAGACCAGTCACGTATCTTCAGTTACCTGCCACCCTTAACAATCTCCTTTAACAGCTTCCAGTTAACTTAACTAATTGCCCTTCACACCTTCCATTCTGATGCCTGCTTCTTAGACGCGCTGGCTCCATCTTAATTGCTTCTCCATTCAAAAGCTAACTGTCCCTACGTGTGCTCCCTCAGATACTTTGTAACATGTTTTGGCATGTCCCTCTCATATACAATGTATCCAGCATGTCCCCTTATACAACGTTATACTTATACAATGTTATACTTCCACACCCTTAACCTAAAATGTTTAAAACCCCCCGCCTCCAGTAAGAGTTAGGATAGTCACAGAATAACGAAACTTGCATTAAACACGTAACTAATATATTTCTTACTTAAATATGCAGTATTTAAAGTTCGTTAGTTGCTAGGATAAATTAAAAACTTCATACAAACACATTAACTGTTACAACTTTCCCTCTTGCCCCTTACAGCACACAGCACATATTTTTGGAAGCTGCAAATTTTAATCAGAGTTTATTGAATGTGTTCGTCTTTTAATAGGCTAACTGGGGCTATGCAAGTACCAACAGATTAGATAAAGAGAACTTGCTTCTGATAACTGGTTTAATTTAATGTGGTTAAATAATTAAAACCACTGTGCTCATCTCAGGTAAAAACTTCAGATCAGCTGATCTTTTACTCTGACTTGGGTCTACAGCTTCTTCAAAGTTCTTTTGTATTCCCTTTGAGTGGGCCAGGCAGTTTCAAAGGCAGCTGAAAATAAAGGATGATTGTTTCCCCATTATTTAGGTAGATTCCCTTCCTCCCCTGGGGGGGAACCCTTTGTTTAGTATCCTCCCCATCTCCATGGAAAATACCAGGTTGAAGATGGATTCCAGGACCAGGTGGCAGAGTCACACGTCTTTCTAGGACCAGTCACATTATGGGCTTACAGAACAAACAAGGCTATTCACAAGTCATTGACTTTATCATCAAGCTATTCAGGTTCTGGGGCATCAGGAATGGCCCTCATTAGCACTTTTAGAATTATAAACAAATTCACACTTCATATTTCTAACTTCACATGCAAGAATAATACATGCTTAATAGAATATACAGATTCGACAGACTGTTACATGACCTATATTGCCTGAAGCATCCTAAACACATTTATATCTGTAAGCCAATTTTCAATAAAGCATGTGGGGGCGGAGGCAGTATCAATGTGAGATGGTTTAAGGATCTGAAGTGCCTTCCAAGTCTGAGAGGGACAAGATGCCGAGAATGTTCTCAGGAGTTCTAAGAGAGCAACACACCTATGCAGAAACAACAGAACCTGAACCACCAAAAAAGAAATTCTAGTGGTGGCATCTAACTAAGATGATGCAAATACACCTGTCTGTCCACATTGCTTTGGATCGTACTCAAGCAGAACCTGTAATCAACATGCATGATTATTCTCTGGAGTGGTGGGTCAAAACATGGAGGGTCTACGAATCTTTAGTGCGCCTGGCATATAATATTTTGTGATGCCAGCTACAACGATGCAGGAATGCCTGTTCTCACTTCCAGGTCCATAAACAAGAGGCAGGCAGCATTATCTCTAGCAGTAGTAAGTAAACTTATTCAGCCAATCATTCAAACAAGTAGTAGGAAAACTTAATCGGGCAGCTGGCCTTTAGCTCATGTGATAGGGCACAGGGCTTTAGCCCCTATGATTGCAGGTTCAATCCCTAGTGCTGGTGGCCAGTGTCTGTCAGCATTACACATGAAAAGCTCCAACTGACTTTCCCCAGCTCTCCCTGTACTGTACCACAGTAATATACTGTCTGGCATGCTCCAGGTGAGCAGGGCAAATTTGTAATCAAGTTATTCACATTCACATGTCCTCAGCTACATGCTCCTTTATGATACCTTTTTATTATCCAAGGTAGGGTTGCAGCACCGATTGCTGACACGCTTAACTTTCAGGTGTCTAAGGGGAAAAAAAATTAAGGAAATAGCATAAATACTTGACTCCCTATTCAATGAATGGAAAGACAAAGTTGTCTTAGACTGAAATCTACAAAGCTAGATAGCAAGTTGTAAGGTGTGAGCCAATTGGAAGTGCTGAGGTGCCTAGCTCTACCTGGCTGCGTCTACACGTGCACGCTACTTCGAAGTAGCGGCAGTAACTTCGAAATAGCGCCCGTCACGTCTACACGTGTTGGGCGCTATTTCGAAGTTGACATTTTTGTTAGGCGGCGAGACGTCGAAGTCGCTAACCCCATGAGCGGATGGGAATAGCGCCCTACTTCGACGTTCAACATCGAAGTAGGGACGTGTAGACGATCCGCGTCCCGCAACATCGAAATAGCGGGGTCCTCCATGGCGGCCATCAGCTGGGGGGTTGAGAGATACTCTCTCTCCAGCCCTTGCGGGGCTTTGTGGTCACCGTGGGCAGCAGCCCTTAGCCCAGGGCTTCTGGCTGCTGCTGCTGCAGCTGGGGGTCCGTGCTGCATATACAGGGTCTGCAACTAGTTGTTGGCTCTGTGTATCTTGCACTGTTTAATGAAAGTGTGTCTGGGAGGGGCCCTTTAAGGGAGCGGCTTGCTGTTGAGTCCGCCCCGTGACCCTGTCTGCAGCTGTGCCTGGCTCCCTTATTTCGATGTGTGCTACTTTGCCGTGTAGACGTTCCCTCGTTGTGCCTATTTCGATGTTGGGCTGAGCAACGTCGAAGTTGAACATCGACGTTGCCAGCCCTGGAGGACGTGTAGACGTTATTCATCGAAATAGCCTATTTCAATGTCGCAACATCGAAATAAGCTATTTCGAAGTTGGGTGCACGTGTAGACGTAGCCCCTGTAATCAATGCAAGAGAAGCACTGACAATTAATGAAGCTGCACGTGGAGTCCAAAACAAACAGCAGGAGAGGCAGCAGCCTTCTCTCCATGCTTTAGTTTAGCTCTGGTTTTCAACCTGTGGTCCAGACTCAGGGGTTCAGCAGACTGTGTCTAAGATTTCCAAAGGGGTGCACACCCCCATTTGAAATTTTTGGGGGTCCTCAACACCCCCACTCTCCACAAACTACTGGTCTTGGATATTCACCCAAGATTCAGGAGATTTTCCCTCCCTTGCTTCCAGTTTCCTCTACTCCCAAGCTGGAGAAGGGATTTGAGCAAATTTGCCCCACTTTTGTTGACACAACTCCTGGAGTATCCACACTAAAAATACATTCTGTCAACAGTAAAATTGACAGAACCTGGCACTTTTGTCGACAGCCTTCTGCCTCTCCTGCACAAGGCAGAATGCCTTTCTCAACAGAATCTGTGGACAAAAAAGCCATGTGGATACTCCGGGGGGCCTCTCTGTCAACAGTCAGGGCTTCCCTGTCTGCTGTGCTTCTGGTTGGCCATTCTGTTGAGAGAGTGGCCAGGCAGTCCAATCACTCTCTGTCAACAGACCAGATGGACAGAGTGATCTGCTTTCATGTATCACTGCGATCTGCCAATAGAAGTTTTGTTGGATAATATCTTCTGACAGTAACTTCTGTCAACAGATGGCTGTAGCGTAGACATAGCTTAGGAAAGAGACATTCTAACTTTCTGGCCCAATCCCTTCTCTCCTTTAGGAGGCGTGGCGGGTAGCGGGAGAGAGGAGAAATGTCTTGAACTGGGTCCCCCTATATGGCCAAACAACTGTTCCCCTGTTTGCATACTGCGTCAAGTGTTAGGTCCAGATACCTATATGGAGGTCACATTGCGCACGCTTAGATGGGAGATAGGTGCCCAGAGTGAGGCTGCAACATGTATGTCCTGTGGCAAAGACTTAGTGAAAAGTGAATTTAGGCACTTACAGGGGTCGGCAGCAGTGACCTGGAAGTTTAGGAGTCTAAAAATTGTTCTTAGACACCTAAGTACCTTCATGAATCGCACCATGGCTTATCCCATCTTCATGGAGCCTCTTCTGTTGAACCTGAGTAAAATCACTCAGGATCCACCAACAAAAATGCAAGGAATATCCTAAGTTCCCAGTGTAACAGGGTGGGAATGCCATGGAAACTCATTAGTTAAGCCTACAATATAGGCCCAAGACAAGTGGTCAGAGTGATTACCTATTGTTACTTTCTAATAATTCCTGTGGGCCAACTCAAGGAACAGGACTGACAGAATGAAGAGAGTCATTGTCCAGCTCTTCTGAGGGCCTGTCTACAAATGAAGTTACTCCAGAATAGTTACTCTGGAATAGCACCATCAGCGGACTCCTTTTTTCTAGAACAAAAGTTCCTTGTTCCTCCTGTTTAGTTTAACTCCCAGTAAAATGTAAAATCCTATTACTTGGCTAGTATAGGCAGACAGTAGCATGTCAAAGAATCACTGTGTAAGCAGGTTAAACTAAACTGGAACAATAACAGAGAGGTGGCTGTGTTAGTCTTCACTCCAACAAAACAAAACAGCAGAAATGTAGCACTTTAAACATTAACACAATGATTTCGTCGGTGATGAGCTTTGGTGGGCCAGACCCACTTCTTCAGATCATTGAATAAGTTATTTTGTTAGTACGTAAACTGGAACAAGACACTCTTATTCCTGCACAAGCAAGCTCCTTTGTAGCTCCATTTGTAGAAAAGTACTTAGATTGATAACTAGTGGGTAAATATAGGTAAAAGATAAACGAAACAGTTTTTCCAGAGACTTAAAAGGGACTTTACTGCCTAGTCCTTGGAAAACACAAGAGCCATACAATATACTGATTTTTCAGGTTTTCAGCTCAGTTACTGAGTGATTTATTCTTCATTATTAAACTGTAAACCAACAAGAAAGACCCTTTTAGTCAAAGACAGAAGCCAGATTTTTCTATCCATTCTACATGCTCATAAAACTCTTGAGTATGAAGTGCAGGTCACGCTGGATCTATCAAATCACAGAAATGCTTAAGACTAGCGAGAACAGCCTGCAGCTGAACACCTTATTCATAAATCCCAGCAGTTATTCTACCAAGCCATCCTGACTTGATCAGCCACATAGCAGCAAGAGAATATCTATACTGACCCATGAACAGGATTTTAAACAAGTTAAAGATTTATTGTTCAAGAAAATGAACTAATGGGAGTTTAAATCAGAGTTATGTGCAGTTGTGCACAAATTTCCCCCCATAACTCTTCCAGGTTAACAGCTGTTTCCAAATCCTCCCTTCCTTTTCTGAACTTCTTCTATAAAGCTCTGTTCTGGGGAGTTGCAAATGAGAGTTAAAACAGGGAAATATGTAATTTGTAAGCTGCTTCATGGGAACGTCTTAGACTGTCAATGCCTGATAAATGCCCCCAGTATGATAAAAAGCAAAAAACCAGTGACCAGGAAAAATAAGATGAGAGGGGTGTGTGCGTGTGTGTGTGTGAGAAAAGCAGTGCCAGGGCCGCTTGTGCACTCCCATTTTAAAAGAAAAAAGGGGCTTGCTTGTCTCTACCATGTGACAGAAGTCAGCTACCCCTCCAAAGCATGAAAAATAGAATTCCTGCACAGAGGTGTCCATTTTAGCCAGCTACCTCTTTGTGGGCAGGATAAGGAATAGGGAAGAGACCAGATATCACTAGAGGTTCCTATAATCTCTTAATTTCCAGAATAGTGGACTAAGGGTCAGATTATTCACTGCTATAAACTGACATAGCTTCACTTCTTTCTGTGTTGTGAACCCAGAGCTGACAGCATGGCTCCAGCCCAGGCAGTGAAATAAGAAACAAACCCTAATATACATCAGAGTTTTAGGGAGGTAAAGGGGAGGGGAAGTTGAGGAATAACCACTACAGTATAATTTATTAGTGGTAAACTGTTTTGTGGTTTTGCCTGAATATTCTGTGGTGTGTTTATGTAACAGCATTCTCATATCTCCTCCTGGTGGACATATTTTATGGTGCTATTTTATTTCATTGCTTTCTCTGGAAATAATGTGTGGACTTCAAAATGCAGATACCCCATGTACCCCTTCTGCACTATAGCTACGTCTACACGTGAAGCCTACATCGAAGTAGCTTATTTCGATGTGGAGACATTGAAATAGGCTATTTCGATGAATAACGTCGACACGTCCTCCAGGGCTGGCAACGTCGACGTTCAACTTCGACGTTGCGCAGCACCACATCGAAATAGGCGCTGCGAGGGAACGTCTACACGCCAAAGTAGCATACATCGAAATAGGGATGCTAGGCACAGCTGCAGACAGGGTCACAGGGCGGACGAGCGCTTCCGGGGCAACAGCTAGCCGCTCCCTTAAAGGGCCCCTCCCAGACACACTCAGCCTGCACAGCACACGGTCTGAGGAGCCATAGGCACACAGACCCCGGGCGACGCAGGCATGGACCCCCAGCAGCAGCAGCAGCAGCAGCCAGAGGTCCACCCAGCCCTCCCGGCAGGAGCAGGGCTCGCCCTGATCCATGCCATGCGGGAGGCAGCTGAGCACCTCCTTGCTACCCCGGAGGAGGAGCTGCCCCCAGGGCAGCAGGGCTCAACCCCCAACCCTGCAGCACCCCGCCCCCCCCCCCCCCCCCGCCTCACACGCCACCGCCTGTGGAGCTACCCCACCAGCACCGACTGGTGGGAGCGGCTGGTGCTTGAGGAGTGGGACGACGACTGCTGGCTCAGGAACTTCAGGATGAGCCGGCAGACATTTATGGAGCTGTGCCAGTGGCTCACCCCCGCACTCAGGCACCAGGACACCGCCATGCGGCGTGCCCTCACAGTGGAGAAACGGGTCGGCATCGCTGTCTGGAAGCTGGCCACTCCCGACAGCTACCGATCCGTGGGCCAGCAGTTTGGTGTCGGCAAGGCCACTGTCGGGGCTGTCTTCATGGAGGTAAGAGAACCCACGGGGGGAGGGCAGGGTAGGGGAGGGGGGCCCAGGCAGAGGAGGGGAGGGCAGGGCAGGGCAGGGCAGGGCAGGGCGGGGGAGGGGAGGGGAGGGCAGGGCAGGGCCACGCACACCCTGCTCACCCCTCATTGGTGCTCTCCCATGTGCTTTCCCTGCAGGTCGTGCATGCCATCAACGCCATGCTCCTGCACAGGCTCGTGAGGCTGGGGGACCCAGATGCCACCATCGCGGCCTTTGCCACGCTGGGCTTCCCAATTGCTTCTGGGCTCTGGATGGGACTCACATCCCCATCCGCGCCCCGCATCACAGTGGAGGACGCTACATCAATCGCAAGGGCTACCATTCTGTGGTCCTCCAGGCCTTGGTGGACAGCTGGGGCCATTTCCAGGACATTTATGTGGGCTGGCCTGGCAGCCCCCACGACACCCGGGTTTTCCGGAACTCGGGCCTGTGCCGCCAGCTGGAGGCGGGGACCTACCTCCCCCAGCGGGAGATCCCTGTGGGGGACACCACCATGCCCCTCTGCGTCATCACAGATGTGGCATACCCCCTCCAGCCCTGGCTCATGCACCCATACACGGGCCATCTCTCCGCCAGCCAGGAGCGCTTCAACCAGCGCCTGAACCACACGCGCCAGGTGGTGGAGCACTCATTTGGCCGCCTGAAAGGACCCTGGAGATGTCTCCTCACCCGCCTGGATGCGGGCCCCAACAACAACCCCCTGATTGTGGGTGCCTGCTGCGCCCTGCACAATTTGGTGGAGAGCAAGGGGGAGACCTTTTTTCAGGGCTGGGCTGTGGAGGCCGGCAGGGACGACGTGCAGCCACCCGCTGCCCCCAGTCGGCAGGTGGACCCCGAAGGGACCCGGGTCCGGGAGGCCCTGCGGGCCCACTTCAACGATGAGGCCGCGGGGTGAACTCTGCCAGGCCCCCCACTGCCCACCCCTTCCTCCACAACACTCCCTGCCCCTACGCCCACACCACGGAGCACCCAACCGCACCCCCCCCCACACTTTTCCTGGACAAATGACAGCACGCACTTGTGGCTGAACTTAAACTGGTTTTTCTTTTAGAACTTTTCTTTTTTTAACTATAATTAAAACAAGAACAAACTATATACAAGACTTCTTCTAACAAAAGTATTCTGTACAAATAAAACAATAATAAAAAAGATTGCACATAACAGATATGTTGGTCAATAAAAAGAAAACCAGGGATGAGAAGGAAGGGGAGAACTATTTACATGGGGGGACGGGGCAAAGAGGGGGCACAAATATAAATGAAATGGGTCAATAACAATCCTCTTTTGTGACATAACTATATACAAGGGGGGGGGCCATGTCCCGGGCCCCACGCCCCTAAAGTCCGGCACTAGGGGTGGGCGGCTGGGAGCCCTGACTCGGCCGCAGCCCTGTCCGGGGCTGGCTGGGGGCCAGGCGGACCGGAAGATATGACCGGCGAGTCTCAGCTGGCCCCAGGTGTCCCTCAGCGGTCCGGCCCTCGGTGGTGGGTGGCGGGGCGACAGCGGATGGGATGGCGACGTGCGGAGCAGCAGGTGGTGCGGCGGGTGGAGCAGGCAGGGTGGGCGCTGCGGCGGCCGGCGCAGCATCGGGGGGCCAGCTAGTCCACAAGATGGTTGAATGTCTCCATGTAGGCCCCCCATGCCTCTTGGCGCCAGGCCAGCGCCCGCTCCTGCAGGTCCAGGCGGTGTTGGTCCACCCGCAGGCGCTGCTCCGCGACCTCCAGCTGCCGACGATGGATGGCCAGCAGCTGGGGGTCCGTTGCCGTCGGGTGCTGTTGCGGGGTCCACCGTCTAGCACGCCGTGGGGCCGGTCGGTCCTCTGCCGAGGGGCTTGCCTGGAGCGATGGCCCCGGAGGGGATTCCGGGACCACTGAGGCGTTGCCGGAGCTCTCTTCCGGTCCTTCCGATGGTGCAGCTGCGGAACACAGGAGGAGGGGGGGAAGAAGAATGGAGACAGGCGTTAGTGTGGGCCCCGAGCCGTGACCCTTGTCCCCCAACCCCTGTGCTGCAGGTTCCCCATCCCCGTCCCCGGGAGATGCTACTGTGATGGATGGGGTTCAGGGGTCCCCCTGCACTGCACACCGTCCCCTGGCGGGAGTGACTCTCACTTCACTCAGCAGGGTCTGACAGGAGAGGTTTCTTAGGCCACAGATGCCCGGTTTCTCTCAGGAGTGACCGCACAGCAGTCAGAGACAGTCCTTCCAACCCATCCTGGGGAGAAGACCCCAAGGGGTGCCCCTCTGGGGTGTGGCTTTCCCCCTCCTCAGGCTGGCTGCCTTCCAGCTCTCCCTTCCCCTAGCCTCTACCTGCAGCTCCTGCCCTGATTCAAAGCCAGCTCGGCTCCTCCCTCCTCTTTGTTCAGGGCAGAGATGTCACCTGCCAGCTGTAGCCCCAGGATCATCCTTTGCCCCTGGGAGCTATTCAGCTTGTTGCTCATATCTAGCCTGAGCCTCCTTTTTGCACTCCCCCACTCCATCACATGCTGCTGCTGCGGGGTGTCCCACCCCCTCCTCCCGGGGGACCCTCGAGGTTCTGCTCCCCCCCTGCCCCGGGGATGGGGCATGGCACTGTCGTGCGGGGGGGGCGGGGGCAGGGGCTGATGCACTGCTGTGAGAGACATGGCCCTGCTGTCCTTGGGGCCATGGCCATATGGGCATGTGGGGGGCCCTGGGCACATATCTATTACCCCCGCCCCTCAACCCCGGGGGTGTACACCAGAGGGGGGTACATACCTGTCGGTCCACTCCCACAGTCCGGAGATCCCCGGGGGGCGGACGCCCGGCTGCTGCTCCGGGAGGGCGGGAGGAGGATCTGCAGCCTGGACTCTGCAGAGGAGGAGCGCCCCCCGCCTCCTCCTCCTCCTCCTCCTGCCGCGTTGGCCCTGGGGTGGGCTCCGGGGGGGCCCCCGGGGTGCGGGGCTTACCTGCGGGGCGGACTCCGGCTGCAGGGCCTGCTGGGGCTCGTCGGCCGAGGTATCAAGGGTGGCTGGAGGGGAGGAGGTGTGCCGGGGGCCCAGGATGTCCCTGAGCTCCCTGTAAAAGGGGCAAGTGACGGGGGCGGCCCCAGATCGGCTGGCCGCATCCCGGGCCCGGGCGTAACCCTGCCGCAGCTCCTTAACCTTACTCCTGACATGGTCAAGAGTGTGGGCAGGGTGACCCCGGGCGGCCAGGCCCTCGGCCAGCCAAGCGAACGCATCTGCGTTCCGCCTCTTGCTCCCCATTACCTGGAGCACCTCCTCCTCGCTCCCGAGCCCCAGCAGGTCCCGCAGCTCGGCCTCCGTCCAGGAGGGGCCCCGCTGCCGCTTCCCAGCCTGGCTGCCGGGCTGGCTGGCCTGGCTGCTCTGGCTCCCCTTGGGGGGGGTCCCGTGGGGGCACCCTGGGGGGCTGCCGGGCAGCCATCGCAGGTGCTGGCCCTGTTCTGGGTGGCTGAGGGACGTGCAGGCTGGCCGCGTGTCTAGGCTGCCGCCTGCACGTTCTCTCAGCTTCCTGCACAGGAAGGTAGGGGGAGGGGACCTTTAAGGGGCCGCTCCACGCGGCCACCATTGAGCTGAGGGACTGGAGGGAACGTCTCTCAACCCCTCAGCTGATGGCCGCCATGGAGGACCCCGCAATTTCGACGTTGTGGGACGTGCAACGACTACACGGTCCCTACTTCGACGTTGAACGTCGAAGTAGGGCGCTATTCCTATCTCCTGATGAGGATAGCGGCTTCGATGTCTCGCCGCCTAACGTCGAAGTTAACTTCGAAATAGCGCCCAACACGTGTAGCCGTGACGGGCGCTATTTCGAAGTTAGTGCCGCTACTTCGAAGTAGCGTGCACGTGTAGACACGTCTTATAAGGAATATACTAGGAACTCAGCAATAAAAACATTCTTGGTGCATAGTGGCAGATTGCAGCAAATGTGGACCAAGTTCTGCTGGGTGGAGGTTAGTCTGGCTGATTGTTCTCAGTGTTTTAATCATGCCTTCTCTTTTTTCCAAAGTGCATTTTTAAAAACGTTAGATTGCTTATCACTAAGTGATAATGTAACCCAAATCAAGTGATTACCCTTTTTCTTCCAGTGAAGTCTGGTAATAAAAAGGCTATGCCAAGCTGCTTCTTCAATTCCAGTATGGGTTGAACCTTTCTAGTTTGGCATTATCTTGGCTAACAACATCCATAATCTGGCACGATTTTAGTTAACGAACAACAACTTATCCTGGGTATGGCCAATTTTCCCATGGTCCCATAAAATGTGTTTACAGCCACCAGTCCTGTCTCTCAGCATTCTATGCTGTTATTTACTTGTAATTTACCTCTAAACACCTTCTAAGAGTCCAATAAGCAGTGAAATTGTCGGTAATGTATTAGACAATATTGACCTCCCATGGTCCGGCAAATTCTCTCACCTGGCACCAGTCAGGTGCGGAGGGAGCCAGACTTAGAGAGGTTCAACCTGTACTACCTTTGATCTTCCTTCAGCCTGTCTTGGGGCTGTGGCGTGATACAAAATTTAGTCTACCGAGAGAATACTATTGCAATTCCACTGCCTGCCTGTGACAAGTATCACTTTGGTAGCCATGGTTACCACATCAAGCCATTTACAATCATCTCTAAGAGGATGCTGGAAAATTGGAGCAGCTTCAGAGAACCACCATGGGAACAGTTTAGGGTCTGAAAAATATGTCTTATAGTGACTTGAGGTACTAAATCTAACTTACTAAAGAGAAGAGTAAGAGGTAACCCAGTTATAAGGTTTGTTTATGCTACAGAGGGACAGCTATAGCTGCACGGCAAAAGTGTCCACAGCTGAGTAATGTAGCTAGGTCAACCTAGGATTTAGGTGTAGGTCAAGCCAGTCTGTACTATAGGGACCTACATCGGCAAACTGTGTCCTACACTAGAAAAATTTCATCTAGATACCCAAAGATAAGATGATTCAATGACTGGAAGGATAAACTAGAATAATTCAAACCTGAAATAAGGGACAAGATTTTAACAGTGAGTAATCAACCACTCCAGCAGCTTGTCAGCTGAAGTGGTAGCTTTTCCATTACTTAGAGTTTTTAAATCAAAGAAAAATTCTTATTCTAAAAGTCATGCTCTAGTTCATCTGCCACTTACTGCGCTTGAAGCAGAAATTCCTAGGTGAAACTCAGAGGCCTGCATTCTTCAGGATGTTAGACTGACTCATCATGGTGGGCTTCTTCTGAGCCCTAAAACTAAGAATTTAACACATGCTGCAATATTCCTGAAGACACGAGGCAAATACATCTTCATCTACCTGAACAGGGACTTGAACCATAGACCCTCAGATTAAAATCTGGTGCTGTGCTGACTGAGCTATCCAAACTCCTGCAAAAAGAAAAGAAAAGTCTTTAGAAGTGGACTTTACACAGGTGGGAGGCGATGAGACATTTGTGCCAACATACCCACTCCACCATTACTTCAGGCATACAATCATTATCCTTGCACCTTCCTCTGACGCATCTGGTACTGACCAGTCTGGTTTGAAAAAAGGAGTAGCGGGGTATTGGAATAGCTGGACAAGTACAATAATATGACAACTGATCTGGCAGCTCCTGTGTGCCTTGTCTAAGCATCAAAAATCTGCTCACAACAGCACGTGCAATGTCCCCCAGAAATTAGTACACTGATATGGCAATTGGCAATGTTCTCAACTGTTAAATAATGTAACCTTGAGAGTGGATTCACATACTACTTGCCTGCTTGATCTGTTCAGCTGTAATACTTCTGGGAAGTGACAGACATGCTTGTGTGGAGGAATTGGAACATCAGAGGTTAAAAGCCGATACTTAAGGTTGCGAAAAGTAGACTTCAGCCCCTTTAAATTGTGAACTCATGTGCATCAGCTCCCATGGCATTCAAGCGGAATTCAAGAATGAATGTCAGCCAAGACTGACATGCCAAACTGTCAGATTCTGCCTAACACACACACACACAGAGAAAATATTTGGAAGTTGGATGAAGCAGGAAGTGGGAGAAATGTGCAGTGCTGAGAGAGACACAGACCTGAACTTAAATATGTGGTCACATTACAGTCAGGGAATTGTTACACAAGTCAATCAACCATGCCCAAAGGCGGTGCAATTTAGAAAACGACCCAGCTGATAATGCACAGCCTAGTGAGTCATATGTTTTTACCCTCTAGTGGCCAGAATTGGAACTATTCAGCTGAGTTGTACTTACGCTGCTAACTGGAATCATGCCTCTAGTTTAGTGTAAATGGCAGGTGCAGCAGGAGGTTAGAAAGTTCTGTCCTTGCTGACTACTCAATGCGACGCTATTTGCAGCACAATAGAAACCAAATTCCTAAAGCTATCCAAGGTACAGATAACTAGGAATCATAGTAGTACTTGATTCCAATGCTAACACACACCAAATTACTGTTACATATGACTGCAAATGGTTAGGAGTAGAACCAGTTTAATTCTTTTATTCAAAGCTTCAACCCCAGGCATTTGCTTTTGGAGGGGAGCAGGTCATTGAAAGCCAAACACTGCAAAAATTGTCAGTTTTTGGCAGCTGATAAATTGCATCTTGCAGGCAAAAGTTTTCAATAAAACCAAAAAGCTTTCACCTAATTGCATTTTACTCGCTGAAAAAATATTTTTGGAGGAAAATGGAAATTAAAGCTTTTGCAAAAATTGTTCGCTTGGGATATTTCCTGATTAGCTCTATTTAAGAGCACACTGAAACTTAAAAGAGAAGGTGGGATGTTCCTGAGTGTCAAATGTATTCAGAAATTTTAAATGACACAAATCTCTCACCTTATTTAGGAGCATGAAGAATTTAAACTCTGGAGGTATTTTACAATTCAGTGTTAAATACACAGATCACATTGTACTATTTTTCATTACACAAGCACTAAAATTAGAATGAATCGTTGATGTGAAAAAGGGGACAAAGAGATTCAAGTGAATATTTTGGTACAAAATCTTACGCTGCATACTATTTTAACATATGTGAAACTTCATCACTAAATTTAACATTTCAGAGTCATAAGAAGGTGATCTGGAAATCATATCACTGAAGGGAAATAGCTTATATTTAATCTGTAGGCAAATGCATTCGCAAACATTTACTTCACAGTGCTGGACTGTGAGTCATGTAGCCTTGCTTTGCTTTCACTCCTAAATAAAATAGGGAAGTGGAAACTACTAGTCACTTGCCACTATCATATCAGGAGGGGAAAAATCTTTCTGGGAAACAGTGTTCACCAGCAATAGCTTAGAATAAAGACAGCCCCAGTGAAGGACTTTGTGGAGTATTTCAAGGATCAATTGCTTCCTTTTTTTGGGGGGGGGGTAACATTAATTGAAGAGATAATTAACTGTCTTACATGGTATTCCTTTGACAGGTGTGAAAGTGATCCATCAGCCACTCCCATCCCCCAACCATGGGGCAGAGGCTGGTAGATATACATGGCATTTCTCTCAGGGTTTGTATAGCTCAGTGAGTGCAAGCCAAAGCACAGGGAAAGGAAAAAAAAACAAAACAGCAGAATTAGTCATCCCCCCAAAGTGAATGTGCTAGGGAGGTGTGTTTTGCTTGTGTTTATCTTACAGTAAGACAGGAATGGGCAGAATATGGAATGCGGGCTGCATCCTGCCCACCAAATCACTGGATTGGGCTCATGGGAGCTTCAGCCAGCTTGCTGCCTTTTCTGCCCAATTCAACACTCAGAAGAGAGGGCTGCATGACCCTGTGAACACTGCAAGCCTCAGGAAAGGAAGGAGTGGGACAGGCTTCTCATGCTACCTGTTGGCATAGGGCAGGGGCTGGCAACCAAAATAGCAAGAAGAGCCATTTTTTCCAATTTGGTGAAATATTCAATAATTCGAGAGTGGCAATGCATAGGAATAATGCATAAATACATCACAGTTTGCATAATAATGCATAAATAATGACAAACCATACATTTTGTCACCCTTATTTTTAGAAGAGTGTACCCCCAATGTTTTGTAGTGTGACACATGTTGACTGCAGCAGTCACAAACTTTTTACATACAGTAAGGTCGCAACATTTGTGAGGGTTCTGTGTTGAGAACGCTTGCAAATGTTGAATTTTGCAAATACGGCAGCCACTCGCACGCCCCGCCTGGAGCCCAGCTGCCAGTGCTTTGGCCTGGAGCCCTGCCGAGGTGGTGGCTGCCAACACTCCCAACCCCGCAGTCCTGGCAAGGCAGCAGCTCACGAATAACTGAATTCGTGGACCTTAAGTTTGTGAATGTGGGGACCGTACTGTATTCTATTTCCTCACACTTTACATGTGTGTTTTTGTACCTCTGTCTTCCTGACGTTCACTCCCAAACATTCTCTCTCTCTTTGAAAGATGCTAGGGAGAGTTATCCAGTGTTCTGAGATCACATGTCGTTTGCTATTTAGAGCTGTTATTCATTTTTGGGCTTTTAGAGACTCACCATTTATCAGACATGATCAGGAGGGTTTTGTTTTTTTTTAAAAAGCTTCACAATTATAGCATTGGGCACCACAAAGAAGTCCTTAAAAAGCTGCATGAGGTTCCGGCGCTGCAGGCTGGAGACACCTGGCACAGAGTGTTTCACCAGACGCATCACAGTGGTGCAGCTACATTGGCGCAGCTGTAGCACTTCTAGCGTACATTAGCTTAAAGACAAGAACAGTGGGACTCTACTGATCCAACAGTTACTTTTATAGCTTGCAGAAAGGGATCTCTTAGCAAAGAAACCACATACTGTTAACTACTTTATTTCACAAATACAATGTATTGTTTAAATCTTCAGGGCAAGAACTCGTCTCTTATAAAACTGGATACAAAGGGCAAGCAGAAGAAGGGAACTACGGACATGTTAGTTTGAACTCAATTAGAGGCAAGGTTTTAGAATACATTGGGAACAGAAAGTAGCTAAGGACAAAGAAAAATGGGAAATGGGTTAAAATATAACATGGTTTCACAAAAGACAGGTCAAGTTAGTCTGGCGGGATGTCTTTCTTGGAGAAAATAACCCATTTTTTTAGACAAAAGAACTGCCTTACTGAAATCTAGTAGTTTACCAAATGAGGACATTTAAAGTTTCACCTGGGAAGTTTTAATTAAAATGAGTATGGGGATGAACAGGGAAAATGAATGTGGATAAGGAACTGGTCAAAGACTACAATTGGCCATATAGAAAAATGAATTAACAGGCTGAAAAGAGGTTACTGGTGGAGTGCTTCAAGAATCAGTCTGGTGACTTATCTTATTTAACATGTTTATTAATTATCTTGGCACAAAAATCAGGAGTGGGCTAATAAAATGTGTGGATGACACAAAGGTGAGAGGTATGCCAATACAGATATCAGACATGCCGATCTGGATTACCTTGAAAACTGGAGTATGAGAAGTATTGGTTACATTTAATAGTGTAAAGTGCAAGAGTGCAAAGCACCTAGGAACTACCATAAGAATTTTCGCTATAAATTATGGAGGGGGAGAAAGACCAGGGTGCGTTCTGGCTGATCACAGGAGGACTATGAGCAACCAGTGTGATGTGGCCATGAAACAGGCTAGTGCAATCCTAAAATGCATCAGGCTCAGGCAAGGTATTGCCAGTGGAGATAAGGAATTTTTGGGACCATTAAGCAAAACATCTGGAGAACTGTGAGAAATTCTGGTCTCCCATGCTTGAGAAAGATTAATGCAATGGAACAGGGGCAGAAAATGGCTACACTAGGATGGTCAGACAAATGGAAAACCTACTTTATGAGAGGACCTCATGGAGCCTGGCTTGCTAGTGTAAGCAAATAAAGCCTGAGGGAAGGTATGATGGTGCTCTGTAAATACATGGAGAGAGAGGTGTTAACCTAAGTGCCAATGTTGATATAGGAACCAATGTATGTAAGCTGGCCATTTACAAGCTTAGGCTTGGAATTAGATGAGAGTTTCTAACCGTCAGAGGAGTGAAGTTCTGGAGCAGCCTTCCAAGGGGAGCAGTGGGGACAAAAATCTAACTGGCTTCAAACTGAGCTTGATAAGTTTGTGAAGCAGCTAGTATGAAATTGCTTACAATGGCATGTAACCTATCTACAACTGCTAGCAGCAAATATCCACAATGGCTGGTGAGGGGCTGCTATTTGTGGAGGTATCTGAGTTGTAGGGTTCCCAGTGGGCCCTGAAGGAAGGAGGCAGCAGCACACAGGAAACTCCATGTGAGCCCAGGCCCTTGGATCAGGCAGTTTCTCCCTCTGGATCACTGAGCTCTGGAGGGTAGAGGGTCTGAAGGGCTTGGGTGGTGTGCCCAGAGCTGGCCTCTGGGGAATTGGGGATATAAGTTTCTGGACTGGGAGGGCAGGACAGGGATGTGAAGGCCCTCCCACAACTCTCCTGGGGTGGGAGGAGAGTAGAAAGAGAAGCAGTCACTCATTTGTCCTGGGCCACATCTTTACTTACCAGAAGATCAATGTGCTGGCAGCGGATCTTTTGGGGTTTGATTTAGTGCACCTAGTGGAGCTGCGCTAAACCAACTGATCAGGGAGCCACTGTTGACCCCGGTACTCCTGGCAGTTACAAGAAGCAAGGGAAGTCAACAGGAGAGTTTCTCCCATTGGCGTCCTGTTGTGCGGATGGCGGCAGAAATCAATTTAAGATACACAACTCCAGTTAAGAAAATTATGCAGCTGGAGTCAGTGTATCTGAAATCGATTTTCCCTTGTGTAGATCTGGCCCTAGTGGTTTAATTCTACTCCTGGGGGATTTTTGCATGTGTCTATGATGAAGCCTTGATAGTAAAATATTCAATTATGATTTATAACAGAATAGTACTCACAATGTGTTAGGCACTGGCTGCACACAGCTAAAAGGGACCCTGTACCACTCTTGTAGCATAATAATTTCAAAATACATACTTACCACAGTAGACCATGGTAGCTGTGGTGATAAATGAAACATTGGTAGAAGTGCAGAACATTTGCCTTTGGTAGTTAATTTACATTCTACATGCAACACAGCAGTGGCAATCATGTTTGCTAAGTACATAACTACGGAGTTATAAAGCATTTTTTATTTGACTAAGAAAGCTGAAGAATAATCAGACTTTCTGACTATCAGTCTCTTCCATCATTAAAAAAGGAAAGCAAATCAACATGGGAAACATGAGCTGCAAGAGAGTCATTTACTTCAGTGAACCTGAGATCAAAGGGAGAAAAATCTAAAAACAAAGCCAGCTACAGGTGTGGCTGCAAAAAGTTTCTCACATCACTAGTGCTGTCTGGATTGAGCTGACAACTGGTTTGATCACTGGAATTAGATTAAAAACAAACAAACAAAAAAGATGAAATGTGCTAAATATGCAAGAGAAACTCATTCCTCAGCACTTGCATTCAGAAATCTACACAAACACCTGAAACCACTCATTATGCATTGCATAGGTAGCTTCTACCTTGGTAGCAATTCAGCCTACAGTGTGTGTAATGCACTCTCACCAATGTCCTTTTGTCCCTCCTCATTAAATCAGAAAGTTCAGTCTATAGCGCCTGTACCTGGCTTTTTCTAAAACTTCTCACCTTTGAGCTCTAATATCATTATGAAGTCTGCACCCAACAAGCAGGCAGTCTGCTCCAGAGACCACCTTTCTGAACCTTGCTAATACAAACCTGTCTTTAAAAAAAGAAAGATCTAGTAAATGCTCAGCTGCTGCTGCTGCAAGAGTTATTATATAGATGTCTTTTGTCAAAGGGTTGTTTCATTTACTACTTTTGGAGGTTAAATACTTGTCTTTTTTAAGTTTCAAGCAGGACTAGGCTATGTTAGGAATTCGATAACTGCCAATCTCTCTCGCTTTTTTAAAAACATCGTATCAGTCTCTTCACTAAAGCATCTTCTTCAGCTCAGTTACAAAGTATGTGAAGTCATTTGATTTATGGCACTTCAAGTGGCATTACAAACTATCATAACTTTCACTGAGGAGACAGAGTTGTTTGGTAGTTTGAGCCTGGGTCTATTTTCAGCTTAGCTACTTTCTTAGTTTCGAGGACGGCCTTTTGTGGCCATGTACCTCAGTTTTTCTTCCTGTAAAATGGGTTCAAGAGTCAGTCATTGACATACACAGGTTTTCCAAGCTGTATAACCCTTCAGTATCCATGCTTACCAGAGCGCTGAAAAAAAAGTGGAAAGCTTCTAACACTTTTCGCTGCACAGACTGTCTTCAAAACCTGAAGGCTGTGTCAACACATGCCCCTTCCTTTCAAAAGGGGCATGTTAATGAGCAGGTTCGAAAGATGCTAATGAGGCACTGCAATGAATATGCAGCGCCTCATTAGCATAAGGGCGGCCACGGCAATTCAAAAGTGCGGCTTTTCGAATCGCATGCCGCCCGTGGAGACAGGACCTTCCAAAAGGACCCGCCCCCCGCAGTTTTCAAAAGCCCTTCTTCCTATCTGGTGTTAGGAAGAAGGGTTTTCGAAAACTGAGGGGGTCCCTTCAGAAGGTCACGTCTCCACGGGCGGCGTGCGATTCGAAAAGCCGCACTTTCAAATCGCCATGGCTGCCATTATGCTAATGAGGCACTGCATATTCATTGCAGCGTCTTATTAGCATATTCAGAACCCGCTCATTAACATGCCCCTTTCGAAAGGAGGGGGCACATGTAGACCCAGGGGAACTGATGGATGGAACCAAAAACATGCATGCCTCTTGCCAACAAGGAACAGGCCACAGTCCTTCCCAAAGCTTTTTGGGGCCAAGAACTAGGACCTGCTTATTTATTTTGTGTTTGCATATATAGGAGTGGTAATAATCATCATATTAGCCTTCACCAAACTCCAGAAGCCAGCCTTAATAGGACAGGCATGCCTGCACTGCTGTTAGATACCCACCATGGGGCTATGCCAGCTGACTCTAACCCACAGAATTTGGACTAAGAGGTTCTTTAATTAACACCAGAGCAGCCATACTAGAACAGAACAAAGGCCCATCTAGCCCCCATATCCTGTCTGCCAAGAGCAACCAATGCCAAGCCCTCCAGAGGGAATGAACAGAACAGGGAATCACCTAATGATCCATCCCCTTCTGCCCATAGCCAGCCAAGCTTGGAGACACCCGTAGCAGAGTCCAGGAGTCCAAACTCCTCCCCGAGCCCAAACAATTAACCAGCTCCCCCATCCATGCCCAAATCAGCTGACAGGTGCCTAATTGCAGGATAAGCATACCCTATTCCTTTCTTTCCTAAGAGGAGTGGTGGTGGCCTGTCTGCTTGTAATTTGCTTTAAAACCCTCAGACAGAAACTTCTAGATAAGCATTAAAACACACCTATTCTTGCTTTATAATCACATCACTAATAAGGGTTGTATTTTACCAACCACTAAATTCCTGGTCACCTCCTCACTCAGAGAATCCAGGAGCAGTTAGTCAAATCCTGTGCAGACCCAGCTGAGAGGCTTTCTTGGTCAAGTCGTGTGTACCTTTTTCCCCCTTGGATCTTGAAAGAAGAGCTGTTGAAATTCAGCTGGGAGCTATTATGCTTCAAAACCTCTCAGTATGAGGTGCTAATCACACAGTGGGCTGCAGATGGGTGCAGGGTTGTCCCCAGGAGAGGATTTTGAGACATGCTTTGAAAAGGGTCTGAATAGTCTTTGAAATCTAGCACTTAAATCAAAATCAAGCGCTACTCTGGGGCGATACACAGCCCGAGAAAAACCTAACGATGCTTCGAGAACAACAGCAAGTCCTGTGCCACCTTGTAGACTAACAGATATTTTGGAGCATAAGCTTTCGTGGGCAAAGACCCGCTTCGTCAGATGCATGAGGTGGAGGGGGACGGGTTCAGAGGCGTATTTAAAGATGATGCTTTGGTACTGTTGAACTCTTGTACTAGCTGCTCTCCTGTTTTGGTTTGACTCAGGACAAAAATCCTTCTTGGGCCAGCAGGGCTGTTCTGAGGGGGAGGGCAGGTGGGGAACCCCTCCCCACTGCCCCCTGTGCAGGGCCCTGGCCAACCTCCCCCATGCCCTGCTCCATCCCCACCTGCGCCTGCGACCCCCTCTGACCCGCTTGACTGGGGATTACCTGGGGCAGGACAGCTGCAGCAGATGGCAGCAGCAGCAGGGAGTTGCCACCCTCAGGTCCCCCCGACCACACAGTGCAAGCAGCAGCCTGCTCCACACCCCTCCACCATGCTCTCGCAGCCCCCAAGTCATGCTTCTCCAAGCAGAGGCTGCTTCCTGCTGCCATGGTGAAGCAGGGCTCAGTGGGCCCAGAGGGCATGGCAGAGTGGAGAAGGCTGCCGCTTCTGCCAGGTGGTGAACTAGGGAAGGTGACCCGTTTCTGCTGCCGCTGTCTGCCACCATGCCCTGACCCAGATAATCCTTCCTCCTTCCATCTATAGGATGGCTGGGACAGCCACCGCAGGGCCCCCAAAAGTTCAGGGCCCAGGGCACCTGCCTCACCCAGTGCTATGGATGGGACAGGTCTGCGGGTCAGTGTTTTAACAACTATTAGGTCTATTTTTTCACTTTGAATAACTTCATGCCTCAAATTCTTCTCCACACCTTCATCTTTGCCTCTGAGTGTCTATGACATAATGCCATTGTGCGGGAGGTGAAGGGGATGCTAAGCATACTGCAATAATTTTCTATATAGCATGGGGAGCTGCCAGCTCTCTCTATTGTTCTGCAGGCATGCACCAGCTCAGCAGTGTGTTTTCAGTCATTCTAAATCCCTTCCTTTGTGTTTTCCTGTGGCCAGGGACAATGGCGCTAAACCGTGACCTCCTTGCCTAGCGCACTGAGACAAAGAAATGTACAACTACATAGTTATGACTCATGACTCAGCTAAAAAGATATGAATTAAACTGCAATCTCCTGAGAGAAACAGGACCAGCACATGAACCATGATCTCTGGGAAACCCCATTCTTATTTGATTCCTGAGTCATAAATTATGATTTAAAAGGCAGTGGGGGGGGGGGGGATTTGCAAAGAGGTCACTTTGCTCACCCTGAAAAAATCCCTTGTAATGGTGTGTTTTTACAGAATGCCTGTTGCACATGCTCTGAACTAGTAACAGAGAAAAAGCTGTGCTAGGCTATATACTGTCAAAACAAAAAAAGCAGTCAAGTAGCACTTTAAAGACTAACAAAATAATTTATTAGGTGATGAGCTTTTGTGGGACAGACCCACTTCTTCAGACCAGAGCCAGACCAGAACAGACTCAATATTTAAAGCACAGAGAACCAAAAATAGCAATCAAGGTTGACAAATCAGAAAAAAATGATCAAGGTGAGCAAATCAGAGAGTTTAAATCTACTTAACTCTACTCTCTGATTTGCTCACCTTGATCATTTTTTTTCTGATTTGTCAACCTTGATTGCTATTTTTGGTTCTCTGTGCCTTAAAATATTGAGTCTGTTCTGGCATGGCTCTGGTCTGGAGAAGTGGGTCTGTCCCACGAAAGCTCACCTGATAAATGATTTTGTTAGTCTTTAAAGTGCTACTTGACTGCTTTTTTGTTTTGATATGCTCTGAACTAGTTCATCTTTGAAGCCTAGCTAGAAGTGACGTGTTTTCGTGTTTACCTGTCATGGAGCAGAAGCAGACAGCAGCGCCTAGATTTGATTTTAGTTTGGCCTGATTGTGTTTTGCCAATAGGTCCTCAGTCAGAAATGAAGCCAGCTGCTCCCTTGTTATGAAAGGTCAGCTATTCAAACTGGATGTCGGTGTTTTGACTGCTTGCCAAGGGAGCTGGCATTTCTGTGGCCAAAAGGAAGTTTTGAGTTAGCACCCGCTGAAGAAGGAGCATGGGAGGAAAAACAATATCCAGTGGCCTTCTTGTGCAGATGAAGCAAGCCTGATGTGCATTGGTTTTCTATTTCTTCAGTAACAACCAGCAGTCCTGTAGCACCTTAAAAGACTACATAATAAATAAATTAGTTAATCAGCTTTAGAGAGTAAGACCCACTTTCTCAGCTTTGCAGTAGACAATTAGAATCCAGGGTTTATACTGTCGATTTCCATATGCTTGATAGTTACCATCACTCCTGTGTGAATATTTCTCTCCATTTGACCCTCTTCAGGACAGTGCTGGGTGTGGCCAGTGTGTAACATTGTGAGTAAGGTGCCACAGGACTGCTTGTAATTTGTGAAGCTGCAGCTTAAGACGGCTACCCCTCTGAGTCTATTTCTTCGACAAGCTGGCACTCCAAGTATTTGGGCTATGTGTACATTGTGAAGCTATTTCAAGCTACCGAGGTATCCCGAAAGAGTAACTCTGTGTCTAGAAAACACTCTTGAAATATTTTTCAAAATACTGGGCGAGCTATTCAGCTTCCCTCTAGCCCTGGTTGCAGGAGGAGCTCGGGATGCCTTGAAGTAGGCAATAAATTGCATATCTTATTTTGCATTAAGGGCACAGTGTAAGCATAGCCTTGTAGAATTAAAATGGTGAATCTGCACAATGCAGCCAACATCTGCAAAAAACCCAAACCAACCAGTAAACAAACCCCAAAGCAACCTTGATTGTGCCTTAGTTTGAACGGATTGCATTTAAGGCAATTTCTGCCTTTCCATGGCTCATAACACCAAGATGTTTTTCTAAAGAAGCCAGGAAGTGAGGAGGTTTTGGCAGCATACTGCTAACTTTCTTACTGAAACCATTACTGCTATCAGTATACCAAACGTTCAAGCATCAAAAAACACCCATGAGATTGGCTAAAAATCATAAGCTATTTAAAAATAACACTTGGGCCTTATTTTTCTGGCCTTAACTGTGCCCCTTCTGTGTCGGAGAGCTGGCCCTCCATCCCACCTTGCCCCCAGACAGGGCCCCCTCTCGGCCCTGTTGATCCATGCACTGTCGCCATGTTCTTTTTTTTGTGAAGTGCTCTGAGGAGTGGTAGAATGGCTGTAGGGGAACCTTGAGAGACTGAGACTATGTCTACACAAGCCTGAAAGATTGACCTGCTCAGGGATGATCTTCTGGGGTTTGATTTCACACGTCTGTTAGGGGTTGCAGTTGACCCCGTACTCCTCATGAGATGCGAGGTGTAAGGGAGGTCCCATCCACCTTCGTCAGTAAGGACAGCCAAGTAAGCCGAGCGCAGCTATGTCAATTCTAGCACTGCAATTGCAGTAGCTGGAATTGTGTATCTGCAGTCAACTACCTTTGCCTACTGTAGGCATAGCTTGATTTACCGAACACCTTATGACCACTAAGACATACCTGTCCCTCCATAGAGCAACAAGGTGAGGGAGGAAAAACCTTTTATTGGCCCAACTTCTCTTACTGAAAGAGACAAACTTCCAAGCTTGCACAGGGCTCTTTTTCAGATCTATATAAAACTCAAAAGCTAGTCTCCTTCACCAGCGCAAGTTGATTCAGTAAAAGATATTCCTTCACCTACCTTGTATCTTTAACATCCTGGGGTCACATGGCTGCAACAATCTTGCAGACTTTGATACACTTGATAGTTACCACCACCCCTGGGAACATTTCTCTGCATTTGACCCTCTTTCTCCTGATTTTTCTTCAGTTCTGTATGGGCGCTTGAACCTTTCCTGTGTTTAACTTTCCCACTCCCCCACCAAGAGTATTCCACAATCCCATCTGCTGTGTGTTCCTATAGTCAAAAGCAATTGTTTGACATATTTCAGTCTCCCACTTTCTACCAAGAGATGTTTTTAAACATAAACAGGTTTTTTTGTAGGCCTGTATAACCATGAATGGAATATTAATACAGGAGATTATGTAAAACTATGCACATTATGTAACTAAATTTCATGATTCAAAAGCCAAAGAACACTAACAAAAATATTCTGGCCAGTGAGTTGCGCATTTTCATGAATATTTCCAAAGGATTTAGAGAACAAATTACAGACTGAGAATCTCTTGTTAGTCAAATCCTCAGACCTTCAGGCTACATCTACACTAGACAAAAACTTCGAAATGGCCATTTAGAAGTTTACTAATGAAGTGCTGAAATACACATTCAGCGCCTCATTAGCATGCGGGTGGCCACGGCACTTCGAAATTGATGCGGCTCGCCACCACGTGGCTCGTCCCGACGGGACTTCTTTTCGAAAGGACCCCGCCTACTTCGAAGTCCTCTTATTCCTATGAGCAGATGGGAATAAGGGGACTTCGAAGTAGCTGGGGTCCTTTCGAAAAGGAGCCTCATCTGGACGAGCTGGGTGGCAGCGACCCGTGTCAATTTCAAAGTGCCACGGCCGCCCGCGTGCTAATGAGGCGCTGAATGTGTATTTCAGCGCTTCATTAGTAAACTTCGAAACGGCCATTTGCATGGCAATTTCAAAGTTTTTGGCTAGTGTAGACACAGCCTCAGTCATGTACGTAGACAAACCCTATGCCGAACTCCACTGATGTTAATAGGACTCTGCACATGGTCATGGCCTAACTGTTAGTGACAGTAGCAGTGAAAGGCAGAGAGCAATACAGACTTGACAGAAACCAAGAAGACATTTGATTCTAGTAAGTAACCAGTTTTAATGACCACTCTTCAAATACTTCCTTTGGTGAGTATCACTGTTTTAAGCTGCTTGCTTTCCCAGCCTAGCAAACACAAAACAAAACAACCTATGCAAAGTGTACTGCATGTGTACAGCATAGAAATTTGAAAGGGTCAGACCTCATTCATATAAAAGCCAATTTCTACTCCAAGAGTTAGTTCTGTACCCAACTTCAGTTTTTCCTCCTAGCCACTCTTCTTTTAGAGGTGTTATTTAAAAAAAAGTTACACACATTTTATAAAGAATGCGCAAAAGATGTTGTTTTGTAACTCCCAGTCCCCTTTCCTCAGAAATAGCTCAAGTGTTTTTCTTAACCTTTGAAAACAAAACGGAGTTTTAGAAACAGAGTTCATCATAGCAGCACTTTTGCCCATTGTCCTTTAGGATGCGAAATGCAGAGCAACAATAAAGGAAACGTAGTAATCCTTGTCTTATCACTTAAAGCAGGACTGTCCCTTGGCCTCTTACCTTTACACAGGTAACCATATTCCCCTGTGCTGAATACAGAACTCTGATAAAATTACTTGTATTCAAGTGAGTTCAACAGCAATCAGAACCATGCAGTACAAATGTTCAAATGAACATCAAACTGACTGTGACGCCATTAAAAAGAGAAACTGCCTAGCTGGATTGTTTTTATATACCTTCTTTTAGGCTTTAGGCTTCACACAGGGTGCAGTGATATATGCACCTGGTACACCCCCATTCACTCAGGGAGAGATGACACAATCACTCTCAGAGTCATGGGAGAAGGTGGAGGATTGACCTAACCATCCCTACCTGACTCTCTTGGCCTTCCAGATCAGGATGGCCTCCAGGGATGGATTCACCTCTCTTAGTACCTGGCACCACATCTTCCTGAGGTAACATGTGGGCAGGGGACAGGCAAGGTCACATTTCACCCTCCCAGATTTCTGTTGGGGGTCACCTCAGAACATGGCCAGCAGCAGCTTTCAGCACAGGGTGGGAGATTAGGAGAGGGATCTGCTTCTAGCTGCAGGGAAAAGGAAGATGACCTGGACCATCTCTCTGCAGAGCTCATCTCTTGTTCTTCTTCCTGCTCCCATCCCATGTCTGGAAGCAGCTTGTCTCTTCCTGCCCTCAAATTATTCAAAGGCAACAAGCACGCCCAGCCTGCTGCTAGCTACTGATGTAACTCAGCTGCCTCCTGTCCAGTCACTGTCTCACACACTACAGCACAGGCAGGAAGGGGTTAAGCCCTAAGAATACAGTGTGCAACAGGGCCCAGGGAACCTGACTACAGGGGCTTCAGCGAAGCCGGCCAGACAGGTGACTAGGAGGCAGGACCCAGGGCTGGGTGGGCCATGAAGAGAGTACCAAGTCCCTTCCTCAGGGGCTGCTGTGGATCGTGCAGGATTAGGGCAGGAACAGGTTTGGCCACTGCAGAGCTTAGCTTAGGGGTGAAGGGGCTTCCCAATGTCAGTGCTATGCAGGGCTTGGCCGCTCCTGGCTGGCACCTGAGGCCAGAGGATCCTGAGCTTTCCTGGGGCACCAGACCTGCCAGAGGCAGCAGGGGAAGGAAGGAAGGAAGGAAGGAAGGAGCTGATGCACCAGCCTGTTGAGCTGAATGGAACTAAGCCAAATTTCAAAATGCTTCCCAAAATAGAACTTCCATCTTTTGCAGAGTTCTAGTCAGCAACAAATTACTGGCCCTTGGGTGAGGGCAGGGAGGGAATTCTGGCTTCTGAAACCACACTGCATTTCCAGAGATGTTCCTGGGACAATACACCAAATGCTGCCACCATGACAGGCATTTTCCAGCAGCCCAGTCCCAGTGCAGTCAGAGCTGCAGCTACCATTAAAGTCACTCACAGCTACTTGCTTCTTCATCTTTCAGGCTGAAGTTTTCCAGGCTTGGACACTGCCAATGTGAATATTTGTGTGTATCTGCACTGCTGTGAAAATGCGCACAAACAATTCAGTAATCATTAAGTTCTAGAGGAATAGGGGAAAATGTGTTGTTTCTTATAAAGTCATTCTTATGACTTTTTTTGAAGTAGTCCTTTTTTGAAAGGCTGCAGCTGAACAACAGAAATTTACCACAGAATTAATTCTCCCAATGAAATTTAATTGTATTGAGTTACAACGCTTTGAAACCTGCATTAGCCAGGTGCATAGGGGTGTCAGCTACTGTGTTGTTTAGATCTGACCCATTGCTTTAAACTTGTTTTTCCATCTCTTATTCTTGTGCCTAGAGATGTATAAACACCACTGCCAATCAGCTTAGATTATAAACGCATTGAGTCAGGGCATGTATCACTCTAGTATTCCATTTTATTCCATAAGGGAGTTTGCCTGTAAAGGAAGCATGAAGAGTCCTTCATGATCTTAATCCATCAGCAAGCTAGTACATTGCCATTTTACAGATACATAGGTAGCATATCACATACAAACTAGTAAATATATACTGACTTAAGCCACTATATTCATTGTCAGTTTAGGGCTTTAGTGAGTACCACAGGTGGTTGTTTAAAGTCAACCACTGTAAGCACAGCGTTAATGCGATCAGTTGCCTTTGAGCTGTTTTCTTCTCTAGCTTCTTTCTTCAACTATTTGATTCTTACAAGAAGCTATTTTTTTAACACTATGATAAATCAGACCTAGATCAGTTACTGATATTATAATCTTTTTCTTGAAGGGAAGGTTAAGTAGTGTCTCATATCATTTTAGTTTTATATTAAATAAGGGAGCACCGTGTACATAGCAAAACATAAATCAGACAGGTAGCAAAACAATCTTCATGTCATTAAGCTCTGTATAGTATGTTAAATAGCCTGGTTACACTAAGGCCAGGTTTACATTACTGCTCATCTTGACAAAAACCTTACATCACTCAGGGGTGTGAAAAAATATCCCTTTGTCTGATAAGTGTTGCAGGCATACAAAGTGGTGTACACAGTGCTGTGCTGGTGGCAGCAATGTTAACCCTGCTCACTGAAATGATGTTCTTATGTTACTGTGTGAGTTCTGTCCCAGGCCAGGCCTACACCAGACCAAAAATTCAGTCTAAGATACACAGTTCCAGCTATGACAACAGCTGTAATTCACATATCCTAGATTGATTTTTCTGGCCATCCTTATAGCCGGTGGTCAACAGGATAAGTTCTCCCATCAACTCCCCTTACTCCTGGTGACAATGAGGAGTACCAGTGCTGACTATAGAGCTCTGAGGGTTTGACTTAGTGCATCCTCACTAGGCCCACTAAATCAAAGCCTGGAAGATGAACCCTGAAGAAGTCAATATTTTGGTAAGTGTGGACATACCCTCAGAGCAGCTACATGGGACAGTGTAAACTTGTTGGCGTAGACATGGCCTAACAAAGCCATGACATTTTGACTTGTCTGGCATGACAACTGTTTTCTTTCTGTTCTATAGATTTTAAAGTAATGCTCTTTGTACAGTATGCACTCACTGAGGCTGACTAGCAGCTTGCAACATTTTACTGAGCCATCTCGCAAGTAGAATTTGGGCAGCTCTGATCAAGGCTGGCAAACTCCAAAAAATAGCCACTGAAGGTTGCACATGGTGCTGCAGCTGAAGCAGCATACGCAGTCCCTTCCAACGGCCCAGTTTTTTTGTTTCATTTTGCGTGGCACCTAAGACAAAAGGGCCCCAGGCACTACCACTATACAACAGATAAATAACAACAATATTGTGCTAGAGCATCAGTTCAAAGACAGATGTGTTGCTCAAATTGCCATTTCTAAAGTGTGGTGGAAAGCCTTCATCCAAAGCACCTGCAGGTGTTGGGAGTCTCCAGCACCTTTTGTTAAGATGGGCTCTGAGCACACCTGCTGGATCAGGCCACACATGCAAGTTAGGCAGTGCAATGCCCATCTTTCCTGTTGTTTGAATCTTCAGAATTTAGGTGAGAAACAGGTGACCTGATACTTAGCACAAGGCAGGAGAGTACATGTCCAGAGACTTAAACAGGCATCCAGGGAACTTCTACTTACAAATCTTAGATACAAAGCGAGTTTGTGTGTCTACATAGTGAGGTGGCAGCCAACCGGATTTGTGGCTTGCAACCGTGCCTAAAACCAGGATTAAGGCATTTAAGAACTGTTTGGACCGCCTGCTCCCTCGTTACCATGCAGGCTAAGCTATACAACTTTACTTCCTTAAATGCTTACCTGTATTTTGGACAGCTCTTTGAAGCTTTTCCCAAGATTCCCTCTGGTCTTTGATCATGAAGGCATGATTCTGAGTGGTGCTGGACATTGGAAGGAAAAGGGTGGGCAGGCTGGCAGGCATGGAAAGAAATGCTCTTTTGTGATTACTCCTTGGAAATGGTCAGCATCCTGAACAAGCCCAGTTTTGATACTCTGCTGCACCGGATACTGGAGGTAGTGAGGGAAGTTTCCCAGGAAGGTGAGAAGTACGTACTAATGCTTGTACATGATTTCTAAAAAGGTCTATAGCTAGTCTGCATAACAGGAAAGACATTACAGAAGGTTGTTTGTCACTTGAGTATTCTGCCAAGTGAGTAGGCTCTATCCTGAACCATTTAATTCACTGCTGTTAAACTTAGTACTGCTGGAGCTTTGGCTTCTTGCCAACAGAATGTTCTAGTTTATTTAACACTTATCAGTCTGGGATTAGGCTGGCACTGGCACAGTATGGCAGAAGTAGTATATCACTGATGTATCCTTGTAAGCATAGCCTGGATATTAAATGCTTCTTACAAAGGCAGCAAAGTTTTGTTTCTTTTATTCCTAGAGAGGCCTTGGCCAATCACCTATGAATGTTTATAAGAGATGTGACTTTGAAACACGAAATATACAAGGTGTAAGAATGGACAGTAGACTTTCCTAGTACAGAAGTATTAACATGGAGGAAGAATATTTAAGATGGGAGCTGTCAGGCCACCTTTACAATCTCCAGGTCTTGTTTCACACTGTCGTCATCTCTTCATGACAAATTCTGAAAATAGGGAGATGTCCATTAGACTCAATTACCAGTTGTAATGGGTGGAAACAAATTATTCCAGAAACATCAGGATGGGAAAAATAACATTTACAGTTACCATATTTAAAAAACCAACACTCCTGAGAGGGAGTGTATCCGTACTGGTATCTACCAACTCACATTGTATGACAGTATTAGTATACTTTGTACATTATTCCAGAGTGAGTTGGTAGATACCGATACACTCCCTCTCAGAGCTGTCCTCTTTTCGAAAGAGGAAATATGGTAACACTAAATAAACATCCTTTGAGAATAAAAGCTACTGCCTGAGAGGGTGTTTGACAGGAAGAGTTCAGTCTCCGAGAAGCGATCAGCTGATGGCCTGGTGACTAGCTACTCAGGGAAGACTATAATAAGGTGTGACACACACAGAAGCACAGAACACTCTTACTTATATTAAAAATAGTAGCTGACCAAATGAAGTAAGGAACCAGTTATCCAGGCTAAGAAGGAAAATAAATAAATACAAGAAGTATGCAGACACAGTTTTTTAAAGTTAATTCATGATTTTTGGTGTTCAATGTGAAACTTAACAAGACCCGATTGGGGAGCCCAGCCCCTTCTGGAAAATCAAGACCCTTTAAGGTGTCAGTTTGGGCCTCCAAAACATTCTGAAACAATACAATGAAGCAAGCAAACAGATGAAGGGAGAGGGAGTAGTAGCCTGGGGAGGAGACAAAAGTGCAATAACCATTTAAATTATTTTTGACAGTTCAGTACAGGTTTTCTATTACATAGGCTTGCTCCTGCAAGATTAAGTTAAGCGTATGCTGAAATGCTTTACTGGATCAGGACAAGAGTGCTTAAATCAAACTCTGCATTATCAAATGTTCTGATTTCTTCAGAATAAGGACCCCAGATACTCTTGGTCCACTTTCTAGAAATAAACCTTGGGACCTAGTCTAATTTTTCTGTCCCTACTTTCCAGTCAAAGCTTTTCATTTAAAAAAATAATGGAACATAGAGCACCTGTCTCAATTATACATGGGATTAGAAGAAGAAATAGATGTGAAAACCAGTAATTCCAATAGTCCATCATGTGGCCTAGATAATTCAAATAGAATCAATGGCATTGGACCCAGTATTTAATGTCATCTCTCAGCTGAAAACAAAAATAATGCTCAGATTCCATTTCTCTTCTGGAAATTCAGTGTTAGTGGTGAGCGAGTTGCCAGACTGAACATACCAAAATATAAAGCTCAGGTTGCAGAACAGTTGCCCATTTAAAAAAGTGGCCACACAAGCCTTGCTCCATGCTGCCACATATCTGACTTCGCAGCACCATCCCAAGAAGGCAGGAAAGAACTTAGTTCAGGTCTTCGTCCCAATAACCTCAGGACTATTTGGCACATTTGCTGCTGAGACCAGTTTTGGGAAGTGATCTTTTCCAGTAACAATCACGTGTACAAATGTTAATTCCACATGAATTTGGTACCATTTATTACAGAGACAAATAGGTGACACAGTACAATTTTAAACATACTTCCATAGCAAGACAACATGATGCTTCGATGCAGGTGAAAACAAAATGATTCTTAAAGCTGGTAAAGAGAGGCAGTAGTCATTTCCTGGAAATGACATCAGCCAGGCTCCACTGAGCAGCAGTAAGCAAGTGAGCCAGGCTCCTCCTTTTGTACTTGATGGTAGGTGGAAGACACACAGCAATGTGTCCTTCACCAACTTGCTCCAATTCAGGAATCTTTGGAAAGGGAATTTTATCTGCTCGACATAGTGACAATTCTAAGTGAGGTCCCTCAGATTTTCGGTCACCCATTCTTATAATTTTCACTCAACTTCTGTGGTGCAGGTGTAACTGGGTGTGTAGCATCCAAAGTGTCCATTTACTGTAAAAATGTTTCACATGTGAATTCTGTATTAACAGCACAGTTCTCACAGATTCAGAACAGCAAATGCCTGTGGCAACTTCTAAAAATGAAGTTGCCCTGCCCCCTCTCCCAGTAACATTTATTTTTAAATCTGTGAAGAGGGCAAGAACAAGTGGAGAAGAAAACTAAAAAGTGATATTTTTACTCTCTGCATTAGCCTTGTTTTAGCACATTTCTATAGGAAAATTTGCACAATGATACAAGCAGAATTTGAGAATTCCACTGCTTTGCATGCTTTCTGTTATGGTTAAAAAAGGTAGTCAGACTGAAAAGTCATTTTAATTTATACATTCAGCCATTCCATTTCCAGTGCAATCTGCACAATGCTTAGAGTTCAAACCATAGCAATGTACTCCTTTTGTAGATGCACAGGCCATGGAATGTATGGTATGTCAACATTACCCTACTGAGAAGGGGTCGCGCTGTTGTCTCATACTTAAGCTATTTATGTAAATTTTCTGTCTGATTACACTGAATTAATTGTGCACGCATGTTCTTGAGCATGAACATTTACACACTGCAAGTGTGTGTAGCAGAACAGAGCATAGAGCACCAATTAAAATATTGATAAAAATAATTAAAATATAATAAAAACTTGAGAAAGCCAGGAAATTCCTGCACATTAAAGTTGTTGAAGCACATCAACTTCATTATAAAAATTAAAAAAAAAAAAAAGGTTCCTCATTACATAGCATTCCCCAACAATATACACAATCCCTTCTCTCTCTTCTCTGCCATGCCAATGACAGAAGATAGCTTCCTACCCGTTTTAGCTTAGAGTGTATTCAGAGGTGGCAGAAAATGGTGCCCCGCACAATGATTTAAAATCCTAAGTTTCAGATCAATTATCTGATATGGAGTTCTGGCATAAGGCTATTCTACTAGAGTTACATAGTTTCTTATTACAGAAATAACAGACATGCACTGTCAAGTGACTTCCAGTACAAACAGTACACAGATAAAATGATTAAACTGAAAAGCTTTCGTAGCTTTTTGGGCATCAATATGAAAGGCACTTTTCAGGTCACGTGACTTTAGTACAGTGATTCAGTATAGCCTTTATCTCAGTAACTCATTCAGTTTCTATGTAAGTGGCGGCCATTGAGTGCCCAGTCCTGCACTTCTCCACTGCCAAATAGTGCAAAGAATATTGCTCCAAATAAGTTAATAGAAGCAGCGATATAGAAAACATTCTGCCATTCTCCCACAGTATTCTGTCAAGAGAGGGAAAAAAAAGGAATCAGTTTACAGCATCATATCTTATAATGGAGAGTTACTATCAAGACATACTCCACATGCACTTTAAAGACTACTAAAATCATTGATTAGGTGATGAGCTTTCGTAGGACAGACCCACTTCTTCAGATCACAGCCATACCAGAAATATTGAGTCTGTTCTGGTATGGCTAAGATCTGAAGAAGTGGGTCTGTCCCATGAAAGCTCATCACCTAATAAATTATTACGTTAGTCTTTAAAATGATACTGGACTGCTTTTTTGTTTTCACAGTATATAGACCAGCATGGCTCTCTCTCTGTTACTATTCCACATGCAATCTTTTCAAATGATTATCCTACGCAGTACAGTTTTATATTGGCATCAAAAGAATTATAACCACAACTGGTCAACTTAAATAGCAGTACAAGACAAGACAAATGAATTTTAAAAAAATGCATTTTAAAATGATATTCTACTAAGATTATGATAACAGCTGGTCATGTAACAAAGCTAGACAAGATCTGAATGTATTACAGGATTAACCTCTCTAATCTGGCACCCTTGGGACGTGACCAGTGCCAGATGAATTTGCCGGACCATGGGAACTCAATATTGCCTAGCATATTACCAACACTTCCACAGCCTACTGGGTTCTTAGAAGACATTTAGGGGGTAAATTACAGCTAAATAAGAGCACAAATCACTAAGAGCCAGGACTGGCGGCTGGAAACAAAGTTTATGAGACTGCGGGAAACTTGGCCACACCCATAATAAGTGGTCACCTGGCTAAGTAAAATCATGCCAGATTAGGGATGTTGCCAGATGACAGAATTCTGGATTAGAGAGGTTCAACCTGTATCTCAAAATTGTATCTGGGCTAAAATAATTCATGCAGAACAAGCCTAATTGGAAAGGACTATTTAGTTTTCAGAGCAGCACAAATCTTTCCTATGCTTTATGGCTAACCAGTTTTATTATTTGTTACTTTATTACTGTTTCCCCCATGAGTTTTATATCAGGTTATTGGCCCACAGAGAAGTTAACTAATGGTAGTGAAGGGGTATCACTGAACCTAGGATGAATATTTGTAGTCTAAAAAGTTTAGGGTGCATGAATGGTGTTGCCTAGCACATCTCAAATCAATACAGAAGTTCACATATGTAGACGTTTTAAGGTTAAAACACCATTTTAAAATAGCAGGTGACTTCAAGCAAGCTTGCAAAATGTCATTACTCATAATGGTAAAGAAAGGAAAAGAGTAGCTGAAAGAGACTACATTAACACCAGACTAAACAGCATAGAAGAAAATTTTTGTTAAGCTGTCCAGACAAAGCTGATCTGTTTGGACCCAGAGGATTAAATAATACTTCAGTGTTTTTCAAGGCAATAGTAGGAGCAATTTATTGCTTGGTTATTCAATTCACCAATTGTACAAGTAAAGTCACTCATCCCACTTGCCCGCCCTAACGTATTCTTAAATAAATTCTACCCATAATTCTAAAAGAAAAGCATTTTCATACATACACAATTGTTTCACACTTTATGACTGAGTAGTGCTAGGAATAAATTCTCTGATGGGGTATCTAATTCAAGTCTCTGAGGAACTGTATCATGTTTTAGGTTATACACTAAAATCCCAAGATATGCATTACAAATAAATACAGGTTGAACCTCTCTAGTTCAGCATGCTCCGGATTTGACTGGTTCCAGACAAGAGAATTTGCTGCATCATGGGAGGCCAATATTCTCTAGAAGCCTTATCAACACTTCCACAGCTTACTGGGCTCCTAGGAGACATTGGCTACGTCTACACCAGCCAAAAACTTCGAAATGGCCATGCAAATGGCCATTTAGAAGTTTACTAATGAAGTGCTGAAATACACATTCAGCGCCTCATTAACATGCGGGCGGCCGCGGCACTTTGAAATTGCCGCGGCTCGTCCAGACGGGGCTCCTTTTCGAAAGGACCCCGGCAACTTTGAAGTCCCCTTATTCCTATGAGCAGGAAGTCCCCTGCTCATAGGAATAAGGGGACTTCGAAGTTGCCGGGGTCCTTTCGAAAAGGAGCCCCGTCTGGACGAGCCACGGCAATTTCGAAGTGCCGCGGCCGCCCGCATGTTAATGATGCGCTGAATGTGTATTTCAGCACTTCATTAGTAAACTTCTAAATGGCCATTTGCATGGCCATTTCGAAGTTTTTGGCTACTGTAGACACGACCATTTAGGCGTAAATTACACCTAAATAACAGCACAAAACACTGAGACTGGTGGCTGTAAACAAACTTTATGGGACCATGGGAAACATGGTCACACCCATAATACGTTTTTAATTCAGGATACAAATGGCATCATTCTTCCATAACTAATGAAGGCAGGAGTTTGCCTCATTCCGTTAACGTGTTGAAACTATAATGGTCTTGTCCACAATGGGATTTTATACCACGTGACAGTTTTTACTTGTTAGCTAACTCAGGATAAAATACACTCGCCTTTTTTTTCCCCACCTGAGTGAAGACATAGCTTAAGTCACTCACAGCCAGATATCTAGAATGCTATGTGGCTCTTCAAAATGCAACCTTACATTTTAGTGCCAGTCTGGCAGCCAGGGCATAGAGGTTTATAACAACCTAAGAGTAAGAGTGGCACATACAACACATTTTATTCTTATATAAAACACCATCACCGAATGGAAAGTGTCCATTACAAGAGACCACAGGAAACCTCATCCATGAAACAGCCAACAAATATCCTTACGTGATGAGTCAGGCTTTTAGCAATGACTGGCCCCACCATTCCTGGGATAGTGGCAAATGTATTTGTGATTCCGAGCAGGATCCCAGCATACCTGCAGAAGATATTGTTCACACTGCTTATTAACTTATTCCCATATTTGATGAAACTGCTTGCTCTAGCAGCCAAATCACTCTGAGTTGTAGTCTAACAGATTACATAAAATAAACAAAGACAAGTTAGTACTTGCATGGCAATGGCTCCTATTTATTTTAAGAGAAACTTAGTATCGTCTTAAAATGCATTATTGGTTTAGGTGCTTCATGCTAACCAGTTGTAAGGTTGTTACCTTTAAGTTAGGCCCAAAACAAAGAGAACTGCCAAGAGTCTTGAACAGCCTCTTGTACCATGCCATGCCCTCTTCGGTAAGCCACAGCCACTTTGTCTCACATAGCTCTATTGGAAAGGTGAGGAGAGAAAGGGGGAGGAAGGTGGAAGTGGGTAGTTTGTGGAACATGACAGACTGATGTGTAGAGATAGACAAAGACTCAGGTGCCCCTGCTAATAAGACAGATGGCATTAAGGATTTCTCCAGTTACCTTTTATTGCAAAGCACTAGTTCCACCAACTCAAGACCTTGGAATACACGCTCCTTTTGTTCCCTTCAGATTTGTATGGTCATGGCTGTAGCCCACAGATGATGGGTGCGTTTAACTAAGGCCAGACATATTCCTAGTTTCCACCCCCCATTTTCATAGGTGTACTTGAAGACATCTGGACCTCTCTTGGATCCTAGCGTATGCTGCTCACACAACGCACAGCAGTCTTACTTAGACGCGACTTGGCCTGTGATCTTGAGAACTCACTTAACCTCTTTGAGCCTCAGTCTCTCCTCCTTGTGCCTGTAAAATGAATATATTTACCTCTTATAGGAATGTTGCAAGGCATATGGACGCCATGTTTGCAAAATGCTCTAGCAGTGCACAACATTAAAGCAAGTTGGTGGTAGAAGTGAGACTAGAACTAGAAATGTTATAATTCCAAATCAGAGCTCAAGGGATTGCAGAAGCAGAAAGGGGTAACAGGATATGGGTTGCAGGCTGGATTTGCTGCCACTAGAAGCCATATAAAAATACTGAGGTTGGCCCTGAGCTAATAAAAGGGAAAGGAGATATTCCCAATAGCTGTATTAGCATGGACAGTAGTTGACCCCACAGCTTGTGGAGGCAAGACCCCCCAGCCCGACCCCTTCCACCCAAGGCCCTGCACCCACTATGACCACAGCTGCCCCACCCTGCGCTCTCCCCACCCACAATGGGACTGCTGGCCCCCAGCCCACAGAGCTCCAGGGAGCCAGTAGCACTGCTGCAGCCATCCCCGATTCCCTGGCACTCCATGGAGCTGGAGGGTGGTGAGGCTGCCCAGCCCACAGCCTGCCTTTCCCAGCCTCTGCCATCTGTAAGAGCAGGCTGTGGAAGGGAGCATGGGGGCCTCTGACAGAGCATGGGCAGCCAGGTGAGGCGGTTTGGGATGGCATTGCCTTCCTCCATGTATGATACCTGCCACACGCTTGTATTAGTTTAACTTATTGCTTAACACAATTGGGATGAAATTCTGGCCCACTCAGATCCAAAGGCAGGATGCCTGTTGACTTTAATATTTCACCCCATGGAACCTAAAGCCTTCCTGAAGAGAGATCCACAGCCCTGTCCTTCTACTTATGGTGGTAGGGGATCATGAAGAAAACTCACACTGGAGGGCCTATAAAAGGCAACGATGCGTATGTACAATAAGAAACAATTTGTATAGTGCGAGTGTTGAGAGCTACTGGCCCTGCAGATTTCCAAGACCAGCATCTGATGAAGTGAGTCTGTGCTCACGAAAGCTCGTGCTCAAAACTTTTCTGCTAGTCTATAAGGTGCCACAGGACCCTTCATTGCTGTTACAGATCCAGACTAATACGGCTACCCCTCCGATACTTGAACCAAACTGTAAACTCTGTACATAATGGGCACCACTTTAACCAGGGGGATGCCACAGCATTCCTTGTTCCAGCACTTCTGCATACAAGATGGGATCAGCAGAACATTTCTGAGGACTCTGAATAAAGCATTTACTAGTACAGCTTTGCAAATCCCTGGGTATTAGCTTTACATCTGCAGATATCCTCTGTGAATCACTTCCGCAGATAGCAGCACACATGCAGATACAAATTTTGTTTTCAAGCAGGGCTCCGATGGTAAGTGCTTGTGCTTTGTGGGTAGCTGAGTGGTCCTCCACTGGCCCTGGGCAAGGACCGTGCGGAGCAAAGAAGGGGCAGGCGCTTGCTTGAGGGTCCACCATGCCTCCCCACAAGCTGATCACCCTCAGTCTAGATCTCCTTTGTTCAGAACTCTGCTTCTCTCCAACATGTTTAGTCCAATTCTCTGGCTTTTAAGAAAGCTGACAGGGTCAATGAAATATTTCTCCAATGGTAAAATGTGGAACTGGCTTGAGGAGAATCCTGCATGTCATCTGATTTCATTTGGAACAGCTACCTCCGTGGTGTCCAACCAGGTCTGAAGCAGTAGCCACTAGAGCGAACTAGACACATGATTCTGAAAATACACTTATTGTTCAAGCCAACTAGCCGCACTCAACAGGCCAAAGAGCCACACATGGCTAGTGCGTTGGACACTGCGGATCTAGATATTTTTCTTAAGAAAGAAATTTCAGGAAAAAAAATTTGTTTGACCCCTTCTCTGACAATTCACTCACTACTTTGGGAAGAGCTGTGAATTGCATGTTTTAAGAAAAGAACAACAGTAATACCATGCTAAAGAGGCCCTTTATGGCCTACTGGAACCCACCATGGCCCTTCACCTGATGCCATGCATACTGTCCTCATTAACATGCACAGCTGAGGATGACCCCCACAGAATCTACATCTCATGCTGCTGATGCAATAAAAGAAGGTGGAAGTGTGGGGAAAGAAAACAATTGTGCAACAGATTGTCAAAGAAGGAATTCCTTTCTGACACCCGCAAATAATCAGATAGTGCAAAGGAAGCAGAAACCACTCACGAGTCTCCCCTTTGGGAAATCCTCAAGGGGGACAGAACCAATAGGGTGACTCTTCACCTCCCTCCAATCAGCTACCAGTACAAGGGGTGGGTTAGGAGCATGACCACAGTCTATGGTTCCTGTGGCAGCAACAGAAATTAAAAGTACCAGACTCCCATTACCGTGTTTATACCGTTAAACCACAGCTTCCTAAAGATGGGGTGTGTGGGTGTGTGGGAAAGAGGGTCATAGACAGCTGGTACAAGCTAGAGCAGCCCATTGGATTTATTCTCCTCCTGGTTTGCGGAGATCAGATGCCTGGTACAGCAGAGAATATGCCCCAATAAGCGTAGAAACCCTGTATTCCACAAGTGTCCTATGTACGAGGGTAAATCCAACACAGAGTTGCATATTTCTCCAGCTGTATATCATATCTGTATTTATGTGGTCTTTAAAAGGAGTACAGATAATTAGAATCTAGCCTTCTCTTTTGAAAAATTGCACAATTATTGAAAAATTATTGAATTATTATTAATTATTGAAAAATATTGTACAAAGGACTGATCTGCTCATAATCAGTAAATATAAATATATTTATTTATATATGCTGACTGCTTATGGAATGGTAACATCTCACAAATTTATACACTATTTTTATATAAATTTATACACTATTTTTCAAATGTAATTAACCTTTCTAAAATGTTATAATGCTTTGCCATTGCAAACCTTAACCCTAAATGTAACAGGGCACTCGGCTTCAGTGCTAATTCATGTTGAATATCGTCAAAATGTCATCTGTACTAAAAACAGCATCAGCAATACTTACGATGGTGCTATGTCGAGGTGGTTGATGCCAAAACCAGATGTACAAAAGCCTCCCAGTGTTGTTGATATGGTTAGGAATGCAACAGCCAATGTGTAGTCACAACCTATGAATCCAGCTGCGACTAAAAACACTGCAGGTCCAATCATACCTAAAAACAACATTGTCACTTAGAAAGCTCCAGACTCTTTCCATCATGCAGATGCTCAAATCAGGAGTGAGCAAACTTTTTATGCTGGGCCCCATTTTTCCTCCCTGTAATCAGCAACCACCCGCAACCTATATAATGTAATCCAAAATGACAAATTTAAGTTATGGTCATATTAAAAGAAAAAACTTAAATGTGGATACACATACTCAAAAACAGTAACATCCATTTCATTAAAAATGTTGAAATATGACCTAGGGACCCAGCACCGGATCGTGCTGCACCCTCATATGAAGTTTCACACCTCCCCTCCCAAATGAGGCCCACCCCCACTTTGTGTACACCTGGAGTAAGTGCTATTTATCATACAAAGGAAAAATATAAAAAAAGTTGAATAGTAACAGAGAGGGAGCTGTGCTAGTCTATATACTATCAAAACAAAAAAGCAGTGAAGCAGCACTTTAAAGACTAACAAAATAATTTATTAGGTGATGAGCTTTCATGGCACAGACCCACTTCTTCAGACCATAGTCATACCAGAACAGACTCAATATTTAAGGCACAGAGAACCAAAAGCAGTAATCAAGAAGGACAAATCAGAAAAAAATGATCAAGGTGAGCAAATTGGAGAGTAGAGGGGTGGGGGGCAGAGGTGAAGTCAAGAATTAGATTAAGCCAAGTATGCAAACGAGCCCCTGTAGTGACTCAGAAAATTCCCACCCCGGGTTCAAACCACATGTTAATGTACCAAATTTGAATATAATTTGAATATATTCAAATTTGGCACATTAGCACATGGTTTGAACCAGGATGGGAATTTTCTGGGTCACTGTAGGGACTCGTTTGCATACTTGGCTTAATTTAATTCTTGACCTTCCCCCACTCCCTTTTACCCCTCTACTCTCTGATTTGCTCGCCTTGACCATTTTTTTCTGATTTGTCAACCTTGATTACTGCTTTTGGTTCTCTGTGCCTTAAATATTGAGTCTGTTCTGGTATGGCTATGGTCTGAAGAAGTGGGTCTGTGCCATGAAAGCTCACCTAATAAATTATTTTGTTAGTCTTTAAAGTGCCACTTGACTGCTTTTTTGTTTTGATAAAAAAAAAGTTATGTATTTTCAATATTGCTACTACCACCTAGTGCACAAAACATAGCTTGGTACCATTTAAACTAAAATGGAGATTTGTAGTTTTATGGCTCCATTAGAAGAGAATCCAGAATGCCTATGCTGCATAAGAACAACAAGAAGTCCTGTGGCAGCTTATAGACAAAGATTTTTGGAGCATAAGTTTTCATGGTCAAAGACCCACTTCATCAGATGCATGAATGGTGGGGAGTCTCAGTGTATTTTAACAGGGGGGGGTCTTTAAATACTCCGCAAACTGCCCCCCCACTCATGCATCTGATGAAGTGGGTCTTTGCCCATGAAAGCTTATGCCCCAAAATATCTGTTAGTTTATAAGGTGCCACAGGACTTCTTGTTGTTCTCGAAGATACAGACTAACACGGCTACTTCTCTAATACCTATGCTGCATAAGTTCGTTGAAGTCCATGCCAGTCCCAGACGGGAGAGCAGACTTTACTGGATGAAACATCATCAGAAAGCAAATGATACTCATTAATTTAATCCAATCACATCAAGTCGATTTTACATATATACGCTATGATAAAACAACAGATGCTGTAATAGCAGATAACATGGGAGAAGACTAGAACTCTGAATTATATTTGGTGAATAAGTTACCTAAATTGAACACTTTCTTTTGATGAATTGAGCTTTACATCCGTTTTTGGTAATGATGTAAACCTAATTTGACCAACTTTCAGTGGGTGGGATGGATGTTTGTGAGCCATTTAGTTTGACTATGCATTACTAACTCACATGGCATTGTTTCTGCTCCCTCAGGGGTGACAAACTTTTTAAGAGGAGACAATAATGAGCAAAAGGTGAAAGAATACTGAAGTTTGGGCACAAAATACCCCAATTCAAATGCAAATACAGGTCTTCCTGCAGAGAACAGTCATCCCCCAGGCATTAGAGTGGCAAGAAACCAACTTACATAAATATTAGCAAATAGCAAAACAAAAAAGCTGTACTTTCAGACTAACAGTGTTATTTATTAGATGAGCATTCATGGGACAGACCCACGGGTGGGTAGAAGTGACCCAAACCACCACTCGAATTCAAAACAATATCTGGGAATACTGTCCTGACCTTCAAACCACTGTGTGTTATTACTCAAAATAGTCTGAGCTTTTTCAAACCATCGGATACCAGGCAGGAACAAAAGATTATGAATTCTGTAGTCGGGTTTAGACATTATACTATCTGTCAGAAAACTCTAATGGATTAGCTTTTTGTTATAAGACATTACTTTAGACAGTCGGTTTAAACTGGTGGCCCATATGCTCCTCAAAAGGTGTTAACTTCAGAAAATTTTAACGTGGTACAGTAGGGTCTCAACATTTGTGAGAGTTCCATGTTGAGAACCCTCACAAATATTGAATTTTGGGAATATGGCTCCCGCCTGGAGCCCAGCAGCTAGTGCTCCTGCCTGGGGCCCTAGGGGAAGTGGCGGCTGCTGGCGCCCCATGCCCCAGAGAAGCAGCAGCTGCCGGCGTGCCATGCCCGGAGATCCAGAGGAAGTGGCTGCTCGGCCGCTCGCAAATAATTGAATTTGCGAACATTAAGTTTGCAAATCTTGAGACCCTACTGTATGTTGTCCTAGCTGTTATAAAGAGCCCCTTGGAAAGAGCTAAGTTCTGGATCATCTTGAGACGTACAACCAAAATGCAAGAATCTGAATTTTGTCAACATACAGATAATGCCACACCACTTGAATGCTATAGCCCCCAACTCAATCCCCCGCAACACGTTATTAAAAATCTACAGCCTATTCTAGATCATGGTGCTACACTCTGGAAGGTCCTAGGTGACAGGCCTGTCCTCTCCTATAGGCAACCTCCTAATCTAAAAGATTCTCATTAGCAATCACAGGCTACACCACAGTAATACTAAGCCTAGAACTTTTCCTTGCAACAAATCCCACTGCCAACTTTGTCCACATATTTATTCTGGGGATACCACCACTGGACCTAAACATGTTATTCACAAGATCAAAGGCACATTCTCCTGCACTTCCAGCAACATTATATATGCCATTATGTACATTGGACAGACTGGGTCAAACCTTCACCAAAGAATAAATGGACACAGAGCAGACATCACGAATCTCAATACATATAAGCTGGTCAGTGAACACTTCAATGGAGTGGGCCATTCTGTTAAAGGTCTGAGAATCTGTGTCCTAGAATAAAGAGAATTTAAACACAGATTCAGGGAGAGGTAGCCAAGTTAGTCTGTATCTTCAAAAACAACAGGAAGTCCTGTGGCACCTTATAGACTAACAGATATTTTGGAGCATAAGCTTTAGTGGGCAAAGACCCACTTCGTCAGAGGCACATCTGATGAAGCGGGTTTTTGCCCACGAAAGCTTATGCTCCAAAATATCTGTTAGTCTATAAGGTGCCTCAGGACTTCTTGTTGTTTTTAAAAACAGATTAGAGTGAGAAATTTGCGAGTTGCAGTTCATATTCCACTTTGACACATTAGCACGTGGTGTGAACAGACACACCAATTACCTCACATATTACAAGAACTGCTTCCCTTCCATAGATGCTTGTAATTATCCCCCCTCTCCTATCCCACCCCCTTCCGTCCTACATACTTGATTTGTCAGTTTTTATTGCAATTTTTTTGTTCCTCTGTACTTATAAATGTCAGTCCGTAGTGAAAATGAGATTGATCTGATGAAGTGGGTCTGTCCCATGAAAGCTCATTGCCGAACAAATCATTTTGTTAGTCTTTAAAGTGCTACATTTCTGCTGTTTTGTTGGAATACAGACGAAGATGGCTACCTCTCTGTTACTCTGAAAAGGTAACAGTCAGGTTTAAAATAGTTAAAATATACGCTCTACCGATATCTTTGGCAACTGTGCATTCTTCTTTGCCCTCTTTTCAGGTGGATGTGCTGCATGATAGCATGAAGACATGTTTTTATCATGTGTTTTTCAAGCTTAATGTTAAGAAGTCTTAGGGAAAGCAGAGAATTTCTTATAAAAATATCTAAGTATTTCTGGATTCTTGTGTCCTTTTTTTCCCTTCTTCAGTTTCATTAGCTAACCATTTTCCCCTCCAATGAACAGTAGGGTCTCAATATTTGGTTTGCAAATTCAATTATTCAGGAGTGGCCAGCAGCCACCACTTCCCCTAGGGCCCCAAGCAGGAGCGCTGGCAGCTGAGGGCTACTATATTTGCGAAAGTCAACATTTGCGAAGGTTCCCAATACGGACCCTCGTAAATGTCGAGACCCTACTGTATTGGTATAGGCAAAAATTATAAGAGTTAAAGATTTTCTTGGGTATGGTTGACTAAAATCAGTCAGGTACTGCAACTCGGAAGATACCAAGATGAGTTTGTGACAACCATTTCATAACATTCTAAAGTGCACTGAATTACAGATAATAACATGCAAGTTTAAGGACTTGTCAACACTTGCAGGCCTGCAGTGTGGCAGCTGAGAGGTAGTAGATACATCAGTGGGAGAAGCCCTCCAACCAACATAGTGCTGTCTATATCAAGAGTTTGGTTGATGAAACTGCATGGCTTAACGGTGTAGATTTTATATACCCTTGAACGATTAAGTTATACTGATGTAAGTTTTGACTGTAGACCAGGGCTAAGTTCTAATGACTTTCAGTGGTTTTAATGACTGACTTATAATGGTTCCCTCAGTCACTAACTTCAGAAAATTCAGCCTTTTGATGCAAGCACTGTAAAAACAAAATTTCTACCCCAGCAGAACCTGTTTTTTTCTGAGAAATCAGAGAGCAAAGGTTGCTTTAAGGAGATGGGTACATGGTGAATATATGCGCCCCATATTTTTATGGCAATGTGTTTTCAAATATGAACATGCACAACTTGAATATATTTTATGCAAAATGGGGCAAGTAATCCATCATTCAGGAGCTTGTTATTCATGTATATTCTATTTGTGTGCATGTATCATTCTTGTATGAGAGTTAGAAATATAAAGTAGAAATCTGTTTATTAAGTTAAGTCCTCTAGCGAAAGCCATTAGTGGTACTTAAAGAAATTAATGGCCCACTGTTCAAGGTAATGATCTGTAAATGGTTTTGTTTTTCCTGTAAACCCAAACTCGAGTTGGTCCCACGAAGACAGGTAACTGTGCCACGTGATGCTAGAATCCCTCATGAAATGTGGTACCCTTGGGAAAAAACTGAATAAAGGATTCCTGCCCTGGCAAAATTCTATTTAAGAGAGGGCGATCAACAAGGATTGTCTTAAGCTGGCTTTGGAAACTGCTCCTCCAACCTAAGAAAATACACAAGAACACCTGGAAAAGAAAAGAACTAGCAGGAGGAGTGGAGGAGCATTGCTGGGCCCACAGAAAAAGAGATCAGCTCTGGCTTGTGAAGAACTATACTGGAAATAAGGACTAGGGTGATAAATATGATTTGTAGCAACTTCTCTTAGGCTGTGTCCACACTAGCAATGAACTTCGAAGTTAACTTCGAAGTAGCGTGTCAAGCGTCTACACACGTTTTGTGTTACTTCGAAGTTAACTTCGAAGTAAGGGAGCTCAACTTCAAAGTCCTTACTCTGTTCCCAGTAATGGAGTAGTACCCTATTTAGAAGTTTAACTTTGAAATAGGACGTGTGTAGACATTCCGCACCTGGTACTTTGAAATAGTGGGTCTGCCATCTTCGTCTTCAGTTTTCACGAAGTAAGCCTGCACGGACTTGGGACCCGTCCCTCAGGGGATGTATTTTCAGAGACATTCAGGACAGCAGCTTGTACCATCAGCCGTATCCTGCAGCAATAGCTTTAACTGATGTATGTAATTTACCCCTTTAACAATTTTTCTCTCACCCTATTCTTTAGATTCTAAAGGACTCACACAGCATGCTGTTTTGGATAAGATCTAAGTAGATATTGACCTGGGAATGTGGCTAGCCCCTCTGGGGGCTGGAAGAATCTGTGTGGATTTGGTGAAATAGGTTTTCATAACCTCTCATCTGAATAAGGAGGGTTGCTGGTTTGGGTGTTAGGAACTGCTGGAAAATCTGTGTGTTTGCTTGTATAGCTTCTGGTTGGCCAGAGGGGCTGGCAGAGGTACCTTTGCATCTGACTTGGTTCACCTTATTGAGGAGACCCCCGCCCCCCATCTGGGCTGTAAGTGGCCTGGTTTTAAGCAATTTGACCAAGATTGGTTCTCTCACCTGTGCCGTGACATCCTCTAAATATTACATACCCCAACTCTGTGCATTTATTGTGGATACCAGAGCTTCTGGCCCTGCATCAAAGGGAAGGTAGGTGGGATCAGCGGTTGGATCACATCAGGTAACAGGCTCAAGAGGATCTCTGATCGAACCGTTCGCATTCATCTTTGCTTGTTAGAGGACAAGACTGATAAATGCTTGATAGATGAATATTTTTCCCAGAAGACATTTCAGTGTAGATCAGTGAGGAAAAACCCCCCAGCATGTTTATCATTTAGACAAGAAGGTCTGACATTTAATGCTTTCAGTCATACTGTGCCCTGAAAAGCATGGGACACAAAACGTTCGAACATTTCTAAATTTTAAATGTGCCAAACACCCTTCTTAATCCATCCATTGCTGGTATAATGAGCATATCCAATAGTCAAAGGAACCTGTAAAAACATTTGCAGCTCACCTCTTAAGAGCATAATTCAAATTTAAAATAGGAAGGGGACCTTTTTTAAAATTAGTCACAGAAAGAAAAGGCAACCCAAGCTAAATTGGCCAGCGTATGATTAGTGCCTATTAAACAGTCAAACTTAAGTCCCATAGGTCCAAAGGAACTTTAGAAAATAGCATAATATTGATGTTTAGTCCAGTAAGCAAACATACACTTTGGTACAACATCTGCATGTGCCCCTCAACATCTGGAGCTCACCAAGATTGAAGAACAGCACCTCACATGAAACACACATATTGGACTGACAGCAGACTATAAAGGAGTCAAACTCACAATGCCTATGTTATCCCTAACTAGATCCCATTAAGTCTTCTATAGCGAAGAAAAAATGTGTACATTATTCACATAATTTACCTACCTATTACAGTAAATGTTTTGCGCACGCACACAGTGGACAAGTTCCGTTTTTCCCTCAAGTAATCAGCAATTTGACCAGACAGGATCATAAATACCCAGCATCCAAAATAAGGTAGTGCAGATAAAACTCCATTCTGGAGAAAAACAAAAAGATGGGTAACTTAAAATACTGAAACAAACAAAACATTCTTAAAAAGTACTTGTGCTGCAGCGATAAGAAGATACTTAGCTCCATTAAAACTGTCAAATGAACCAACAGGCTCTCCATCTATTCTTTCACATGACAAACAAGTATCTGGTGATAGAGGCAGATCACTACTTTTCTCACATAATTATTATACAAAGTTTTAGAATGTAGGAGTCCATGAATACTGCTAAGAGGCCATCACAAAGTTAGGCTACATCTACACTACATGTTTTTCCTACATTAGTTTTTCCAATGTTCTAATGTCCTAAGTAAAGTAATAAAATCACATTCACAGAGACACAAAATGAAGCGTTCTCATTTACAGGCACAGTACAGCAGGGTTGCAACATTTGCGAAGGTTGGGTGTTAAGAACCCTCACAAATGTTGAATTTCACAAATACGGCAGCTGTTGGTGCTCTCTGCCTGGAGCCCTAGCGAGGCGGCGGCTGCTGGCGCTCTCCGCCCTGGGGAAGCGGCAACCCCGCTGGCAAATAATTGAATCCGCAAGCCTTAAGTTCACGAATGTTGGGACCTGATTGTATTGCAAAAGGAACCTTCACATGAGCCAATAATAACTGTGCTTTGTTCTCACACATTCCTTTTTTACCTTGAAGGGTGGAGGCAGCACAAGTTGTTTGCAGAGCTGGAAAAATTTTTTTAAGGGAAAAACCCTCATCTCAAATTACCCTGCTTGGCTGTGTGAATGCTTGTTTGGGGGAAAGGGGGGGCAGGAGGGGGGTCAGAAAAAAAAGACTTTTGTTTGGCGGGGCGGCAGGGGAAGCAGTGTAGACAAGCCCCAATTCTAATAAGGATTCCGTTTAACAAAAATGGGCTTGGAAAGAATTGTTTGGTGAAAGCCAACACCACAATTAAAAGGACAGAAGAGAAAAGAAGAATAAAAACTCGATATAATCAGGTTAACATATAGCAAATGGCCAAGTGTATGAGTTACAATTCTTATGTCTAACAAATATTTTGTTAAATCATATTAAGCTTCCTCATTCAGAGTTTAATCCACTGTCTAACAATTCGAGATCCAGTTGAGACCTAATGTGGGTGGGTCAGACATCTGCCTTTTGTGGGGTTTCTTATCCACTACAGCAATTTCTATATCCTTACAGGCTCCCAGTGCTGCCACTAAGCCCATGGCAACACACACTTTGACAGAAGCACCATTGGGTGCTTACTGTGCTCTGGATTATTCCAAGTGGTTCATCTGATGTAATCCAAACTGATGAACTGTGTTATATGGGTGCCAAAAACACTCATTTTTTGCCTTCTCATTTTATCTTGGTAGCTGATTCTCCAGTGTAAGTTGCAAGTATCTGGCCTAATCTTTGCCTTAGAGGTGTTTGGATTTCCACTGGATGGGCTACATCACTTAGCCATTTAAGTGATATGCATAAAATATTGATCCACATTTTTCTTTTTTGTTCTTTAAATAAATCAGGAAATGAGAAATTTCTGCATGACATTTAATTTTAAAATTATTGCTATATTTGAAAACTAAAGCAGAAGTCTCATCCCAACAGCACTTCTCCTGATCAAGGATGATGCACATTCTTTTTTAAACTTCTGCTCTTAAGAACAGCAATAAGTGAAAGCGCCTAAAAATCAGAAGGGCGTTTCAGTGCTAAAGACCCCCCTCTTTTTGAGGTGCCTTTCAAGTATCTATCAGCATTTTAACTACTTCCTTTCTATTAGCTGACCACCAGACACCACAATAGTTTTGACACCGGGTGGCAGCATTGCATTTTAAATGTTAATGTAATTCCCAACGGAAAATGTAGCAACAGGCTAATATGACACTCTTATGCAAGTAACTTTTTTTTTTTAAAACGTCAAGCATGTGGCTTTCTGAAGTCACCTTGTCTAAAAACACCAGGGATACAGAAAAGCTGAACTCCTCACAATACTTGCTAATGTTTAAGCAGCAGCATTTTACAAAGTACCGGACTCAAAGGCTGTGGTGGCAGACACCTCTGTCATGGGCTTGTTTGAAGATTTTAGCCAGCAGATCTTGACTGTTCTCATGCAGCCACCAGTGTTAAATAGGAAAGCAGACTGTTGTATCCTTCCAAGCTCTTATTTAATTCTGAGCATCTCTGAATTTGTTCCCACCTACTTCTCTTGGCAAACTATTTCAACGGTGATGCTGGAATTTTCTTAATGTAAGCATGGCAGTCAAGTGCCTTGGGTACTTGTCTAGGAATCAGGACACTAAGCTCATCCACTGACCTGCTGGGTGAATATGGGCAAGCCAGTTCACTTGTCTCCCTTTGTTCCCTCCCTTTAGATCCTGTGATAGATTGCCAAAGGTGTTTGGCTTCCATTTGTGGCAGGGGATAGCGAGGGGCTGTGTGCGCTCAGGAGGGTAGCTCAAGGTGCAGGCAGGGGCTAGGGCTGTGTGTGTGGCCACGGCACCAGCCAGAGGAGCAGCTTCTTGTGGCTTGGGCTCTTGCATCTGACTTGGCCAGGGAGACAAAGGGCTGTAGAGCTGTTCCCAGGACTGCATGGCCCTTGCTAGAGAGCCCCACAACACTGTCCACGGGCTCTGAAGGCTTCTGCCCAACAAGGAGCACTGGGCATGCAGGATTCAGTCCTGCTGTTCTCACCCCACCACTCATGGCTTGTGGGTGGGAAAGGTCTGGACCTAGGGTGCGTGCTGTGGATTCAGGGGCAGCAAAAATCAGGGCTTCAGCCTGGGGAGGAGTAGGGAATCCTGGCACTTCAGTATGGAAGGGGCCACTGGGAATCAAGATTTCAGCCCCACAGCAGGTGCCAGGTATCAGGGCTTCAGGCTCATAGCCTGAAAGGGCTGGTCCTTCCCCCCACATTGAGAAATACTGTCGTAGGGTGCACACACTACCCACTCACCCCATGTATTCTAATCCTCTATTACACAAAGGCTGCCTCTCCCGTGACTGTCTTCGTGTGTGTGTCCGCCTCTGTCCCTTGCAGCCCTGCCTGAAAGCACTGTCTGCTGGCCACGGGCTGCCACGCATTCACCTGTCAGCCACTAGCAGGAGGTTGCTGTGGCTTCACTGATGGTGGATTGACCAGCAGGGGGAGCGCCAGATTGGAAAACGGGACAATTTGCCAGTTTTTCAAAACAAGATAAGGCACCCACGAGAAACCTTAAATAAGAGACTGTTCCATTTAGAACAGGACAGATGGTCACCCTACCCATAATGGATCAAATCACGGGTCCATCTAGTCTGGTACCTTGTCTTTCAACAGCGGCAAATGCCAGATGCTTCAAAAAGAATCAGCAGTTACAAATACTATACTTGCACATCACCCTCCCCCGAATATTTTTATTTTTATCATTTCTCTTACTTTTGTTGCCAGGTAGAATTGCCATCATTGCCTCTTCTCCCACAAACAAGCCGCACCAGACAGACAAATCAAAAAACAACCAAACACCAATCCCCCCATAAAGACAAGCCAACTATGCTGGGGAAATTATGAACTTGACTGTGCACAAAGCAGTAACAAATGCACAAGAAAAATAAATATATGCAAGCAAAAGTATTTTCCCAGCTAATCTTTCAGCTACAGTAATCTTGGATGTTTTAATAACAGACAAAATCCAACAGCAAAAGTGATTTGCAAGTGGACGTCCCTGTAACTAGGTCCCTTGACAGAAAATGACAGGATCTCAGATGATCCATTTAGTCCCAGAGACATACATGTATTTTATTAACTGATACTTTACTAGGTTCTACCTGCGCTTCTCTTGTTCCTTGAATTCATGCCGCTTTCAGCATACAGATTCTTCCTTTCTTTGTTTGGGCTTACACATCACGAAAAGTATTTATTTAGGAATTCTATTCCCTCCACTCTCCACCCCCCGCATCCCTGTGCCACCTTCTCCTTTTTGTAAAAAAATCCAAACAAAAAACATCCTTTGTGAGAACAATGAAAACAAAAAACTAGAAGAACAAAAGCAAGAGAATACAATGCAGTTGAACAAGGTTAGTAGCTATGGCATAATTTAATGGACATCAGCAGGAAACAAAATCAATGCATAGAGGCTAGAGATGACATGCCAATGATAATCTGGGGTCAGAGGGGCCTACAGCCCTCACAGGCCCCGGGGCAAGGTGAGACAGGGGCCTGGTTCTGCATTCTTGGAACAGGTGGGGCCAAGGGCAGAAAGGGGAGGGAGAGGGTAATCAGCCATTAGCACTGTCAAGACTGCAGTGTTGTCCCACGCCCCCTCCACGTGAAGCGGAGTGGCAGAACAGTGCTACTGGCACATCAAAGTGACCTGGAGATCTGGCTGCCATTGCTGATACTTCAGCAGTGGCATCCTGAATTCCGGGCCCCTTTGAAACTTTGGGCCTCGGCAGAGAGGGTGGCAAAGGGCACAGTTTCCTAAACACCCGTCAGTGTGACTATCTGGGATAAAAGCCAAGATTCCTGTCTAAGTATCCTGTTCTCAACACTAGACCATATCACCACCATACTACATGGAGGAAAACCAAGTCATGAACTATAACAGGAAATGGATTAGCATATTTTTGTTTATCTCACCTCTTGTGCATCAAATCGCAAGATTTCCTTCATGTATGTAGGCAACAGGGTGAGAAGAGTGTAGAAAGTCCAGTTATAAGAAAAGTGTGCTGCAACAATAGCCCAGAGTGGACAGGATTTCAGCATAGGTACCCAAGGTACAGACTTTTGAGTAGAAAGCTAGGAAAACAAAAGAGAATCATCAGGACAACTCACAGGAATATTTATTCTAGATATTTTGAAACTTACCTAAATCTGATTATTTTGCATTTTGAACAGCACATTCAAAGTCTGCCTGAACCCATAGATGCATGTTCTTTATGCTAATCTGAGCAATTAAACTAAATAAAATTTGACAAATTAGGAAGCAAGAGGAAAGTCAGAAGTCTATTCTCTCTTTTTTTTGACTTTTTATTTAAAAAAATCCATTCCAACTGAGCCCAACAATATAAAAGTCAGTTTACTCTCTCAATTACTTTGTTATGTAGGCAAAACTGGTGTGCGCGTGTGTGCATGCATGCGAGAAAAAGAGGCTTCACTGAAGAAGTATTAAAACATATAGGACAAGCAAAACATTATTCTGTTTGGTATGTAGGAAACCCACAACGATTTCAAGTAGTTTTGGAATCAGAATTTTGTTGTCTTCTGTACTAAGTTAATTACTGCCACCTTACTATTATCAACAATTCGGGACTTAAGGTCACTCTTCAGACACATTTGTACGGAATATCTCCTACTCTGGGTTCTTGAGCACTGAGAGCACCATCCACTGCAACATACACTGCTTGCATGTCTTGTAGTTAATCATCATTATAGCACATTCATGTTCTGAATTATGGGCTTCTGTACACACACAAAACACTCATCAAATTTGAAGCTTTTTTAAAAATTCCAAATATGGAGATTCTCATGTTCCAGTTTAATGATCTGAAAATACGAGCTCCACTTTTCTTTTTTTTTTTTTTTTTTTTTTAAAATCTACATTATGGTAAGGGTTTTTCAATCGTTGTTTTATGCTAGTTTTAGGCGTAGAATCATACCAATTTCTAGAGTCTGCATTTCCCAATTATTTTCCTTTATTAAAAGCACACAACCTATATTGTCTAGGCAGAAAAAAATCTATTGTAATGCAAATTACTTAACAGGAAACCCATATTGTTAGAAAATGTGTATGACATGCACCTGCGTATTGTCACACTGGGTTCAACTTAGGGAGATATTTGCAAAACTGACACGCATTCCTGCTACTTTTTGATTAAACACATTGAAAGATAAACTTGCTTTTTGCCAGGTTTCTCTCTTCATGATTGATAGATCAGCGAGAAACAAATTGCCTACTATCTTAACATCCCTTGTTTTATTTGCCTTTTAAAAGTTTACTTAGTTACTTCAGATTGAGAATGTTGATCTAAGCTTCAATTTTTTCCTTTGGCATTATAGCAGGTCTTGTCCTACAGTAGCCCCTCCTCTTATTTAAATAAAAAAGGAACTGAATCAAAGCTACACACCTGATCTTTAAGGGAAGAAAGAATGTATTCTCTTTCAGTGGGAGAGATTCTTCTGTGAGTTTCTGGACTATCACTCACCAACCAGATCCAGAAGAGGAACCATAATACTCCAAGTGCACCTTACATTTAAAACAAATGCTGCAATTAAATTAAAGAATGCTGCCACTACTACACAAACTCTTAAAACCACTAAACAGAAAAATGAGTCTCTCAATTAAAAAACTGGTATTAGAATATTTGGGCCAAACTATTACCCTCATACCAACAGCCCTGCTAATAAACTAGGTGGAGACAGAGTATGGACCTTAACATTGAAGTGTGGGCAAGTATACAAATGAAGGACTAAGCATAGAGACATCTTAAAAGTGACCTTATTTGCAGTAATGGCAGTGCTATTCAATTGTACTTGTTTCCAATTGTATTTGTTTTTCTCCTTCCATTAGTTTATCCAAATTTTTTGTCTTTGAATTATCACCTCTCTTTTCTCCTTAGAAGTTAGGACTGATTTTGCTTTTTAGGACCATGAAATCAGGAACTGTTTAATACTTCATAATTTACTCCTGGCTTCCTCTCAAAATAAGAGGTAGATGATGAAGTAAGCCAGATGCTGGCGAAGGGTTGTCCAAAGCAGCAGTTGAACCTATGGTGACCATTTCAAATACACTTCTGCTTTTCTTGAAGCGTGAGAGCTGAGATGCAGCCAGCTTTTAGAACATGATTCTCAGTAAGAGGACTACATCCCACTTTTCAAGGAATTCCTTAGTGAATCCCCACCACAACTCCTGTGGCTTTGTTAGTGAAACTCAAAAATGTATCACTCTGTAAATGGAGAACACATTAAAGCTACTTTTGAGGCCTTTAGATAGAAAAGCATGTTTATTCCATGAGCAAAGTTAATTCCTTTTCACAGAGCAAACAAGAAATTCATGCCCTAGGTTTTTCTACATTGGCTGACCTCAAAATATTTGATGGGTAACAACATTTAGTCTAATTTAAGGACAAATTTGCTTTGTGAAAACATAATTTACAGCCTCTTATGGGAATTTACCTTGTATTAAATACAGAAGTTCCTCTGAAGACTCAAGCAACAAGGTAAGCAACGTTTTTAATGTTTAGTTTGGAAGTCTGGATCAGAATGAAAATATGTTTAGCAGCTTTGAAACAATAACGCTTATATTTCTCCTGAGGAAATACACAATAATAATAAAATAATAATAATAGTATATTTTCCCAGGAGAAATATAAGCTTTATTGTAATAATAATAATAATTTATATTTTCTCTCAGGAAGTCCTTGTAAAGCAGGGGAAGTGCCTCTTAAATTTCCCATATCAGAAAATGTTACTGCATCAGCAGCCCCAGACTGTGGATAACTGTAAACACATCTATAGAAGATTTGATCATTTACTGCAATCCTCACAGGTAAGAGATGTCAAAGAAGAGTACATTTAGAATGTAAAAAACCCAAACACTTACCAAATATGTAGAATACATAAATCCAGTTCATGTAGTAGCAAATTAAGCCAGACACTGGAAGAGACACAACTGTTCCTAACTGCGTACCTAGAAGAAAACAGCTTTGTTTTTCAATTTTGTCATATAGGTTGATTCAATTAAAAAAAAACCAGCTGGAATTATCAGAGCACTCTATTGTTGCTACACTGGTTTACTGTAAGAAAGAATGCACACATATTTTCACCATTGCCAGAGGGCTGTCATTTTAGCTACTGGGAAAGAATGAAATTCAGCAGTAGTACTTGTAACTGCTTCAACAGAACAAAAAAAAGGAATGGCAAAGCCTCAAACCATTCAACACCACTAACGAGAAAACTATGGAAGTGAATGAGAAACACAGGTGAATTCATGCCCTATTAGATATCTCCAAATAACTGGAAGGTTCCATGTGTGAAATGGAGGCAAACTAAAAAAAAACCACAATTCTACTCTGAAAAGTAATAGCATAAAAAGGGACACTCTTCGTATTCAAAATATCAGTTTCCGACAAATTGTCTGAATCACATCTACTGACTTCTTCACTCAATTTGTACTGGTCTTAACTTCTGACAGCCATGGAAACTTGTAGCCTAGCTACAAGTGTGAAAGCTGAATAGTATCCTCAAAAATCAACACAACTCTTAAGGTTCCATTTATAGGGCCAATGTCTGCTCTCAGTAATGCATGGCAAATCCTATTAACTTTAAAGGGATTATGTAGGTAATAGAAGAATTTAATGTGCAAAGCTGGTGCCTTATGAGCAGAAAAGAGCCTTTCTTGACTTTCCAATCCAAAATTCAGGTGGAAGAAGAGGGGAAAAAACTTAGAGGGGAAAAACCATTAAGGTCATCTAATCTGGGAATCATTTAAACACAATCAGTACAGAATCTTAAAATATCAATTTTACAAAATCACTCTCCAAATCTAGTCTGAACCCAGCAGTTGTGTTGATTTGGGCTCTAAAGGGTCAGAACTGTCTTCTGTCTAAAGTAAGGCAATATTAACAGATGTGATTTTGTTCCCTTTTGAAGAACGTTTCAACTATAAATTGGCTAATTAAACAAAACACGTGGTTTATATGAAACACGTCAAAATGCTATTTCCCTAAATATATAAATGTGAACTACATATTGTTTTAAGATTAAGATTACTCTCTGAATTCACATTTAGGCCATGTCTACACTAGCCCAAAACTTCAAAATGCCCATTTTGAAGTTTACTAATGAAGCGCTGAAATACATATTCAGCGCCTCATTAGCATGCTGACAGCTGCGGCACTTCGAAATTGCCGTGGCTCGCCACCGCGCAGCTCGTCCAGACGGGACTCCTTTTCGAAAGGACCCCAGCAGCTTCAAAATCCCCTTATTCCTATCCGTATGGCCATTTCGAAGTTTTGGGCTAGTGTAGACATAGCCTTAAAGTCTTATTCAGCATAGTTGCTGCCCAGTTAAAGGGCTTGTAAGCGAAAGCCTGATTCGCCTCTCATATTCCTACATTACCAACTTTTGTTGACAAAACTTCCGTCAACACCCAAAAGTTGACAAAACAAGAATCACTCTTCCTCGCTCTGTCAACATATCACGTCCACATTGGGGGAACCACCACTGACCACGTAAGCAATGCACTGTGTGTATGTATCCCACAGTGCAGTGTTGTGGGAAAGCAGAGCTGATCTCTGACTGAGAGCTGGAGGGGGGAGAGAATCCCAAGGTGGGGGGGGTTTACTGGGAACAGTGCCCCCCAACAATGCTCAGGAGCGGGGCCCTGAGCACCTCCCACTGCACTGTAGTCCCCTCCCCTCCCCCTCTTCTTCCTGACCAGCTGTGCTGGGCATTATTTGGAGCAGAGGCAGCAGTAGATAAGGGCCCCCCTTCCTCCAATACGCTGCGAGTGGCAGCCTGCTCCACTCTGCCACGCTGCATCCTCTCAGCCCGCTGAGTTCAGCTTCTCCAGAGCAGGTTATCACTGGTGCTATCCCCAAGGTAAGTTTTGGAGTGGCAGGAGGGAGGGAAGGCAACTCCCTGCTGCTCCCACCACTTTCTGCCCCAGCTAACCATCCCCCCGTCCTGTCCATAGGATGGCTGGGGAAGCTGCTGCAGGGCCCCCAAATGCACAGGGACCAGGGATGGTCACCCTCTCTCATCCTGTGGATGGCACAGCTATGATCTTGGGATTCCTTCTGAGTTCTCCCACAGCCTCTGCAGCTGCTGGGAGTGGCATCATGAGTAGTTCTGTGAGCCCTTTGTGCGGCAAAATGTCAAACCAGCACAGCAATCTGCCTGCCTCCCACCGTAGCAGCAGTAGTCTGCCTGCCGCTGTATTTCCAGGGTAGGGCAGAACAAGTGCATTCGAATGACTTGCTGCTGGCAGGGCTCCATGCACCAGCTGGGCTCCCCGCCACAGGGCTCCTGGTGGGAGCTCCCCAGCCCCAGCCAGGCTCCCCATAGTGGGGCTCCCCAACTTGGTTTCCTGCCCTGGGAGCTTCTCAGAATGGTGTGCCACCAGGGCTCCTCTGCATCCCAAAAGTTGGAACTCTCTCACCCAGGTGCTTTCTGGTCTAGCAACATCTGTGGTCCTGCTGAACACGGGATGTTGCCAGAGGAAAGTGTGCAAAAAAGTGTTTCAACCTGTAGATTTTTTACTATGCAGCATCTTTGCAGCATGGTCTTCAGTAGTTGGTTACATCCATGTGTATAACATAACTCTTGTCCAAGTGTTTTAGGACTACAGAGACAAGTTTTACTGCACTTTACTTTCATGTGTGGAGCAGACAATAAGAGGCACCTTGTTGTGGGCTATTTTCTTAAGTCATTATCCTGAAGAGACATTTAAGAATGGACACTGAAACTGTAACAAAAATAACTCTCATAATGAGAGTAAATTATGTTTTTAACTAGATACATGAAGGCTGTGTCTAGACTAGCCCCCGACTTCGAAGGCGGCATGGTAAATAGGATGCTGGGAGATTACTAATGAAGCGCTGCGGTGCACATGCAGCGCTTCATAAGGCTATATCTCCCCCGTGGCAACTTCCAAGTGTGAAACTTTGAAGTGCCTGTGCTCCTTTGGAGATGTAGCTTAATGAAGTGCTACATATGCACCACAGCACTTCATCAGTAATCTCCCAGCATCCTATTTACCATGCCGCCTTCGAAGTTGGGGGCTAGTCTAGACACAGCCAAAGAGTTTTAAAAACTGTTAATAGACTAAAAATTTATAATCCTGTTATCAATCTGGATATTTCACTCTCTTTCACCTGCATACGAAATGCTAAGGAGCTTGCTGCGTTCCAGTGGTGGAGCCCAAGATGACCACATAGCATGCATAGCAGGAAAGGTAACACCCTGGAAAACAAATATTTATTCTGTTACATATATATGGCAATTCCAAAATGATTTACCAAAACTTTCGTCTCTCATTTAAATTCTCTACTTCAGAAGAGCAGCACAACCTATTAGTCTCATGAATCAATAAGAAATGGTTTGAAAACGATGCACGTCGGCAGGGAGGCAGAACTAATCTTTTGCTTACCAATAGGCCCTCTGCATGAAGAGGATGCAAAGGTACAAATAAAAATAACTTTAAACTCTTTATTTCTCTTATGTTAGAATGGGGAATCTCAAATTTCATTGTACCACGATACCCATCTGACAACAGAAAACTGCTGAACAACCTCAGAAGAGAAGCTAAGCCTAAGCCTCCCAAACCCAGCCATCCCAGGCACAGGGAGGGAAGGGGGAGAAGGGACAGTGAATCCCAAGAGCATTGGCCCTTGATAGGGGACCGTAACCTGAAGACCTTGGACTTTGGCCCTGAGCAGTGGGGCTTAGACTTCAGGCACAGCCCCAGGCCCCAATCAAGGCCTAAGGTTAGTCCTGGCAACCACCTTAAAGCAGAGTTCCAACCAGTGTTCTCTCTAATTTCTTCCATCCATGGAGGCAATAAATTGTTATGTGCCCCAAGGCATGTACAGATGTGCATCACCAATAGAAACACCTGCTGTCCACTGGGGGCAGCTGTGGGTGCTCTGCCAATCAGCTGTGAGGCACCTGAATCTCTCCTCAGCGGCCAAACAAGGGCTAAGCTCACAGGGAACACTGCTTGAAACCCACTTTGAGGTCCTGGCCCACAGTTTAAGAACTGCTGGGCTAGAAGAACAAAGCTATTTTGATACAGGAAATTATGTTTGTTTGGATTAAGGTCTAGTACAAGACAATTTAGTGGAAAGGGCCCTTTCCTCAGCCTAACTGTCCAGGAGACTATAAACTAAGAGTTGTTCAGCAAGAGTAGAAATAAATTAAGCAGCTTACTGATACTGCCCTCTTGAAACATCAAAATGATACCTGTCCACAGAAATGTGGACCTCTAGTTATCAGTGACAACTGTTCTTAATAAGACCCAGTTAATATGGACAATTATATTAACAGCTTCTCAAAGGGTATTTTTATATTTTAAGGCAAAGAAAACTATTACCTCTCCGAGTCCCTCCAGGGCTCTAACAGCTATGAAGTAGCCAACCCCCAGGTCTGCTGCTATGGGGGTGAAGAGAGTGAAGACAGCAGTACCTAGGATGCCAAACCCCAACAGCAGCTTTCCTCCTATTTTACGTGCAAGATATCCACCAGGAATCTGAGTAAAGATGTAGCCATAGAAAAAGGAACCAAGGATCCATCCTTGAGTATCCGCATCCCAAGAATACTTTTTCCCCTGAAGAAAAAAAGTAAAGAACTTAACAAACATTCTTTCTGAGTCATACAGTACTTAATATCAGACAAAGGATATAATGAAGCCTTTGTTCCTTATTTAGTCCAAACTCTGAGGGTCTCACTGCATTTCATTTTAGCTTTCACTAATCTAGCCTTTACTTAAGTGGACATTGTTTGGAATAGGTATAGCCTGCTGCACGCCAAAATTCAAAGAGAGAAGAAAATGAAAGTAAGACAGAAAGTGGGGTACCAGCAAAGTTATTCAGGGGAGAATTCAAGAAGAGTGAGAGGTGCACTAGTGTGAGAGAGAGAGAGCAGTGTAGTTGGCTGAGCAGACAACTTTGGCAGAAAACTGGAGGACAGGTAAAAGCAGAGTCCACAGAGCTGAAGTTTACAGTTATAAGAGATGGAAGGGCAGAGAAAGTGGTTCTGGAAAGCATGAGAGATAAAAGTTCTGGATCATCACTAATTAATCTGAGCACCCAAGTGCACGTCAGGCATTTCACAGAAACAAGGATTTCCAGTTTGTTTTTTATTTTAGGATCTGGTCCCTGCCCCAAACAGGTTCTGGTCTAAATTCAACAAGCAAGTTCTAAATGAGCCAGAAAGGTGAAAAGGGAGTCAGGATGATTTTTACATTGGTTAGATGCACAGTTGCCAGTTAAGACATGCATGTGACGGACACTCCCACTCCCCCTGCTTTATGAAAACTGGGTTATGAATATAAATATGCTTAACTCAAGAGATGCTTTGGACAAAATACCTCTTGTAATCATTTTTGTGTTATAATACGCTGAATTGGTATATCCTGTTTTTGTGCATGTATCATTTCTGTATGTGAAGCTAGAAATATGGAGTGCTGTCCCCTAGAATTGTTTCCCCCCAGAGCTGAAGTAACTCTGTCTGCATTGCTCCGCAGGGGGGTTAGTAACCCCAACGCTGTGCCTTGGTTGAGGAAGACCAGAGGATCTGGCCCAAGAGGACAGGGTGGTAGGGAGCCCCAGAGAGCAAGGCAGCGGGTGTCAGTGGGATGATCAGCACATGGGGGAACATCCTCAGGGGTCTTCTGTGTCTGCACCCCAACACAATGCAGATATCCTCATGACGTTCAACTGTTCCTATTTTTTAAATAATCAACTAATTCCTCAAGGCAACGTGACAAAGTTGCTACGAAGAGCTCCATGTAGAGGGATGGCTTGACAAACAGGTGTTCCAGGAAGAATGGAAAAAAAGCATAGATATGAAAGAGAGTAGGAAACAGAAAGGAAAAGCCAATGCATTTATTAGAAATAGATCAGAGAAGATAGTTTCAAAAGTTGGAGAGGGGGAGGAAAGAGGATGGATATAAAGGACAAACCAGAATTGTGAGAGAAATCACAAATGAGAAGAAATAGATTAGTATGTATGCGGCAAAGATATAACGAAACTTGTCCCTTTCATTAAAGCACAATTTCTTAAGAAGTCAGGATTGAGAGGAAGGTATGTGGTTTCATAATATGGCACAGGCACTGAGTTCTCAATTGGTCTGACGCAGATACAATAGGAAATGTCCTTTTCTCTCACACAGTACAGAGTGAGTCATATTGGACCTACAAGGTCAGTGTAGTCATTTTTCTAAGTGCCGTTTAGAAATCTGTAATACAATCTGTCCTCTAGGACAGCACACTATTTATCATAACATCTTAGTTCTCAGAATAGCTCTAAAAGGCCAAATCTATATTCTGAGGTTAGCTCGTAAATACAAAACCAAAATAGTGCACCACTCCTCCATTGTTAATAAAGCAGTCAGACATGAAACAAACTCAATCAGACTATGCTGTTGAAAATAATAGCATATATTTTAGAAAATATAGATTAAATCCTACCGTTGTATTCCGAGGAGTATCTAAGGTAGAAGAATGTTCTGGACACACCTTGGAACTTGTATTCTTTGTTAAACTCGCATCAGGCTCTACCATGTCTACGAGAGCAACGCTTAAATTCACACGTAATGCATACAGCAGGAAGAATCCAAAAAAGGACAGCAATGCTAAGTTGTAACGAGCAGAGCAGCATGTAGGCACTGAAACATGAGACATTTAAAAGTTAGATTCAGCAAAAAGGGATTAAGATCATTTTCAGTCAGCATAACTTAGATATCTATGTATAAAAATCCAGCTAATGTGCATTTACCTGAAAAAACACATTTTAGATATTGCCTGATTGAGTGGCATTGGAAACAAGTTTTTTGATCTAGTCCCCTGCTTACACAAACCACAAAAGTGTTTTAATTCTCGCAGACGTTCTTGCAGCTAAAAATATAACTACCTACCAGCCGAAGGACTGATTCTCAAGTGTAAATGTAGTGCATTGTTTTATAATAGGGAAGTTAGTCGTATGGCTTCAATGGCTTCAGGGGGTCTTCTGAAACATCGTTATTCAAAGTGAAGTTTATGCCACCAATGTCCATCTGCCATGCACACTGAACAAACCAGACTCTCTCTACACAAGAGTAAATAGACACAAGTCACGCATCAGGAACGGTAACATCAAAAATCGGGGAGAACATTTTAACCTCCATAAACACACAGTTATAGATTAGAAAGTTATCAGAGAGGTAGCCATGTTAGTTTTTATCTTCAAAAAACAACAAGAAGTCCTGTGGCACCTTTTTGGAGCATAAGTTTTCATGGGCAAAGACCTGCTTCATCAGATGCATGAGATTAGAAAGTTGTCACTCTCAAGCAACAGAACTTTGAAAAACAGATTAAAACATGAAACTCCTAAACTGGAAAGCGTATGCAAATTTGACATCAGTAGAATGGGTCTGAACAGGAACTGCTTTTCGATACAATAAGTAAATTTTCCACTTCAGGTATTCTCACCTTCTTATCCACATCTACTGTGTCTGAATTAGCTTTGACATAACGCCCCCACACTGACTAGCAAAGACGAAGCAAAATAAAGTTTCTACGAGGACCCTGACCATCTTGTGAAAGCAACTCCTCCTAGTAACAAGCTTCTCCTGTTGGGTGACTTCAACGCCAGGGTCGGCAAGGTCTGTAGGACCTGGAAAGGGGTTCTGGGGCATCATGGTGTTGGTAACATGAACGCCAATGGCCACCTTCTGCTGAGCTTGTGTGCAGAAAATGACCTGACGATTACCAACACTCTCTTCAAGCAAGCTGATAAATACAAGACCGCATGGATACACCCGAGATCAAAACAGTGGCACCTGACTGACTATGTCATCAGTTGCAGGCAGGACATTTAAGACGTTAAGATCACCAGGGCCACGCGGGGAGCTGAGTGCTGGACTGATCATAGACTCGTCAGATCAGTCCTTATGCTGCACATCACACCGCTAGAAGCTCAAGGTAGTCAGACCCCCCTTCAACATCGGGAAGCTGCAACATACTGGTCATCATGAGAAATTCACAGCCTGCCTTGATGAAGCGCTGACATTCCATGGACCTCTGACTGGAGACCCAACACAAAAGTGGAACCAGTTCAAAACCCTGGTGATGGAGTCAGCCAAATCAACACTAGGACTGAAAAAGAGAGTTCACCAAGACTGGTTTTATGAAAGTGACGAAACCATCATGAAGATCTTAGAGGAAAAACGGAACGCATTTCTGCTATGGCAAAACGATCAGTCCTCAATCTCCAGACGTGATCATTTCAAATGCCTTCAGAGCCAGGCGCAAACAGCACTTTGCAAAATGCAAGATGAGTGATGTGAGAGTAAAGCTGAGGAAGTCCAATACTACACAAACATCAAGAACTCCAAGATGTTCTTCAGCGCTATCAAAGCTATATATGTACCTTCAAAGCCAAGTACTACACCTCTCCTTTCTGCAGATGGCATGACCCTTCTGAGGGAGAAGAACAGCATCAACAATAGGTGGAGAGAGCACTTCAGCAACCTTCTCAACAGACCCTCCATTGTCGACCCTGTGGCCCTAGACCAGATCCCTCAGAAACCCACAATAGAAAGTCTTGACCTGCCCCCTACAGTGGATGAGGTTAAAAAGGCAAATCAGCCAGACCAGCTCCGGCAAAGCCCCTGCGATGAACGGTATCCCTGCTGAAATTTTCAAAGCAGCAGGACCAGTGTCATTTGAAGCTTTCAAAACATCTTGATCAGCATCTGGGAAGAAGACATGCCCAAAGACTTTAAGGATGCCACAATCATCTCGCTCTTCAAGAGCAATGGCAACAAAGCTGACTGTGGAAATTACCGGGGCATCTCCCTTCCCTGTACTGCTGGAAACATCTTGGCTCAAGTTATCCTCAACCATCTGATCACCAGCATCTCAGAGGAGAACCTACCAGAGTCTCAGTGAGGTTTTTGCCCAGGCTGCACCACCATTGACACCTTTGCTGTTTGTCAGGTCCAGGAAAAGTACATAGAGCAGAACTTGGATCTGTACGCTGTCTTTATAGACCTGACCAAGGCGTTTGACATTGTCAACGGAGAAGCTCTGTGGATTATTGTCTCAAAACTTGGCTGCCCGAGAAGATTCGTTAACCTCATACGCCTGTTCCACGATGACATGACTGGCTTTGTTCTTTCAAATGGTGAGTCCTCTGATCCATTTGAGATATCCAATGGTGTGAAGCAAGGGTGCATGCTGGCCCCAGTGTTATTCAACCTCTTTTTCACATGTGTCCTCAGCCACGCAGTTAGGGACCTGGACCATGGAGTCTACATAAAATACAGACTTGCTGGGTCACTCTTCGACCTTCACTGTCTGAATGCTAAAACCAAGACACTTGAGAGGCTCATCCTTGAAGTTTGCACCCGAGATCAAAACAGTTTGCTGATGCCACTCACCTCTTTGGTTTGACCATCAGCCTAGGAAAGACCAAGGTACTGTTTCAACCTGGTCCAGGATGTGCTGCTCTCCCAGCTTCAATCTTTATTCAAGGAACAGAGTTAAAAACAGTAGAGAAGTTCAAGTACCTTGGCAGTGTGATAGCCAATGATGGCTCCCTTGACAAAGAAATCAATGCTAGAATCTGCCAGGCTAGCCGGGCACTAGGACGTCTGAGAGCACAAGTGTTGAGTCAGCACAATATCTAACAGTCTACTAAACTGAAAGTGTACAAGGCTGTAGTCCTGACCAGTCTCCTGTATGGCTGCCAAACCTGGACCTTGTACAGAAAACATATAAAACTGCTGGAGCGCTTCCACACACACAGCCTGAGGTCAATACTGCACATTCAATGGCAGGACAGAGTTACGAACATGGAAGTCTTGGACAGAGCAGGAACCACGAGCATTGAAGCCATGATTCTGAAAGCCCAGCTTTGCTGGACAGGGCACGTCAAACGAATGGAGGAGTCAAGAATCCCTAAGCAACTCCTCTATGGTGAACTCTCCCAGGGCAAAAGGAGTCAAGGCAGGCCTCGCAAGAGGTATAAAGACCGACTGAAGCCCAACATTGCTCATGCTGGTTTAAAACCAGATCAGCTAGAGCAGCATGCAAAAGACCGAACAGGCCGGTGTGCTCTCGAACGACACACGTATGACAACTTTGAAGAGCAGTGATGCATATGCCTCATTGATGCTCGTGAGAGGAAGAAAGCAACAGCAGCAGCTGCACCAACAGAGCCAGGACAATTCCCTTGCCCCACTGTGAATGCCCATGCCATTCAAAGCTTGGACTCCTCAGCCACATGCGAGTCCACAACCAATGAGCCTGTGCAAGCTCAAGACGTCATTGTCAGACACGACGGACTACCTACACACAGACCTGTAGTGCCAGCAGCTTCATGGAAAGGACCACTCTCGCAACTGCAAATGGCTGCTCATTAGCATCATCACATGGCTAATTAGCATGGCTGCTGCCGGAATTAAACACGCTGTGTAGATGTGCCTCTGCCAGCAAAATCATCTCTGTTGCCAGCCTCTTATGCCTGAAAAAATTCAGGCTGCTGCGCTGGTTGGTTTCCTGGCTCCTGTCAGCAGCAGAGAGCTGGAACCAGATGGCAGCCAGGCCCTTGCACTCCTGGCTCCTAGCAGCTGTGCCTGGCTCCCAGCTCCCTCCGCTTGCTGGAGTTAGGAAACTAATCAGAGCAGCTGCACCTGGCTCTGGGCTCCCTGCCACTCATGGAAGTCAGGAGCCAAGTGCAGCTGGGAGCCAGGTGCAGCCGGGAGCCAGTCAGTTTCCCAGCTCCCACAAGTAGCGGGGAAATGGGAGTCAGGTGTAGCTGCTGCAAGTAAGGGCCTGGCTGCTGCCTGATTTCCAGCTCCCTATGACTTGCGGGAGCCAGGAAACTAACAGGCTCTGCAGCGCTGGTTGATTTTGACTCACATTATTCCACAAGTCAAAATCGTATAAGTCAGGGGTCTACCATACCTCTGAAACCTTCTTTAAGCTAGACAAAGCAAATGAGACAAATTTATGAATGAAATCTCCCCTTGTTTATGAGCCTGAATACTTTAATATTAGGGCTGTCAACTAATGCATGTTAATGCCTGCAATTAATGCCTGCAGAAGAGATTTAACACATTAAAAAAATTTTACGTGTTAATTGCAGGTGTTAAGTGTTAATTGACAGCCCTAGAAAAAAGGCAATTACTGGCCCCAAAGTTTCAAAGTGGAGGTGTCGGGATCCTGACAGCCCTGCAGCTGGGTTGGTGAGAGACACCGGCAGCTCCAGCTATCGGAACCCTGGCCAGAGCATGGGGAGACCCCAGCAGCCCCACAGCTGGGAGCCAGCTGGGGCACTGACCCCCACCAGCAGCCCCAGCTGCGGGACCCCAGCAGGAGGCAGCCTGCAGCCACGGAGACCCTGGCTGGAGTTGGGGAAATCCTAGCAGTCCCATGATTAATCACAATTAATTTTTTTAATCACATGATTAATCATGACTTTTTTAATTGCATAACAGCCCTATTTAAATATATAAAATAAGTTTTATTATACTAAATTATATATATTGCTAAAGTTAGACTATACAATTTCAAAATACATGGCAATTAAGTTTTTTTTTTTAAATTTAACATTCATATTCTCTCTCATTTTGTTATGAGAAACATTTGCTAAGTAGGCTAATGACCTGGTGTGATGAAATGTGACTTAGAAATGAACTTGACCAAGTCTGTCTGGGTCCTCAGCTCTAGCAAAAAGGGCTCCTGATGACTGCAGACCTTGCTGGAGACGGTACAAATTAAAACAGCAAGCGTATTGGATGGCTGAGTCAGAGACGCTCTGCTGCCTTTTGAAAAACAAGGCAGTGCTAAATGAGGTACTTTACCAGCTCCTCAAGGAAAGGGACAGTGTAAACTGGGTCTGCACACAAATTTCTCTCTGAATCAGGGAACTGGCTCTGAGACAGTGATTCCAGGATTGGGTATCAGTGGCCAAGTGAACAGGAAAGCTGGTTCTCGTCCTCCTGAGAAGATGGGTGGACTTGGGAACCATGATGGCCAGCTACCAGTCCCCTGAAGGGCACCATGGCTCTGATTGTTGAATAGTAACAGAGAGTAAGCAGTGCTAGTCTATACACTATCAAAACAAACTTGACTGCTTTTTGTTTTGATGGCTCTGATTGTTCATGACACAAATACAGCAAGGTGGTAGAATGAACCAAAGATGAGATGAACCCCAAAAAGGAACCCAATAAATGAGGCCTCTCCCAGAATCTCCACTCCAATTCTTCCCTAGCCAGGTGTCTCCCCACTCACCTGCCCCATCCCGTTCCTGGCAATCCCAACACCAGCAACAGCCAGAACCCCTCCCTTCTCCTCCTATGTTCCCCCACTGGATTCATTCTTTCCTTCCTTCTTTCTCTTCCCATTTGTAACTTACAAATGGAAAACAAAAATCACCAGCACAGAAAAAAATGGTCAGGTGCCCTGTACAGCAAACCCTCGATTTTACGAACCCCAATTTAGCGGGCTTTGGGAACAATGGACATCTGCCAGACTCCCCCTTGTTCCTGGGGCCCGTAAAATCCTAAATTCCACTCCCTCTCCCCAAAATAAAAAAGTAAGAGACTCACCTGAGCCGCTAGAGCTCCCGCTGCCCAGATTGGTGCTGCTGCTGGAGTTGCCATGCGCTCCTCCCAGCAGGGGTGGGGCACGTATGCAGGCAGATGGCACTTGCGTACAGCCCCATCCCTGGTGGGGGGAGGGTGTGGTGGCTCTAGTGGTGTCATTGTGATCCGTTAGCTCCAGCCATGCACGGCACCAGGCTCTGGCTCCTCCAGCAGTGGCTGAGTAGTGGGCATTTTTGGGGGGAAGGGGTGGGACTGGGGGGAGCATCTTTGTAAACCCTCTGACTTAATGAATGGCCAGGTTTAATGGACACTCCTCCCCACCATTGGTCCATTAAATCAAGGGTTTACTGTATGTTACTTTAGGTCTACTCATACAAGGAGCTTTCCTTTGTGAGGATTCCATGCCTGGTAGTAGGCACTCTCTCTGATATGGATTCTTCCTATACTGGAAAGTGGAACACGAGCAGTGAACAGGTTAGTGAAATTTCAGGGGCGGGATAGCTGTAGAGCAGCAGTTCTGAAGCTGGTACATATATATTAAGCTGCAATAAAATGTACTGGGGCAAGCTGTAGCTTAACCTGTCTGCACTATGGTTTTTTCCTCACCCGTGGTTGGAATCAGGGGAGATCTCCAGAGTACATGAGTACCAGCAAACAAGTGGACCAAGCGGGAGTGTACGTGGAAATACTGAATCTTTGGACTTCTGGACTTGGCCTGCAACTCCCTCCTTACTGTACAGGCTACAATGCCATCTGTGCCTTCCCAGTTTATTTTTAGATGAAACCCATACCTGCTCTACACAGTCTGATTCCCCAATATGAACAATTGTACAGTAAACTTGGTCTCAACTGGCACTGCATCATCCAGAATTCTCAAATAACCATCATTTTAACCATAAGTAAATGTTAGTTATGTTTACCATAAGTACAGTATAGCAAAAATAAACACAGCAAATACAGCATAAGTTTACCCATACAATACTAATGTTGTTGGTAAATACAGTAAAGTACCCTGTATATGTTTTTGTTTCTTAATATCTAATCTTGATTTTCTTCAGTGTTATGCATTGCTAGCTATACCTCTCTGTTATCTGGAATATTTGGCAACCTCTGAGTCCCAGAGGTGCCAAATATGAAAGAGTTTACTGTAGTTAGAGAAATAAGATTTTAAGACTCCAAATAATGCAACAACAGTAATCTCTCAATTTATGACCTGGATTACTACAATAATGACAGTGCTAGAAACAAAACAGCTGTTGAATGCTGAGATAAAACATAAGAATTAATACAATTTAAAGCACTCCCCTTACAAGAAAACATGCTCAAATATTTTTGGTAGGCTATCCAGAAGAAACAACTGTGAAATACTGAATCATGAACTAATTGAAAATATATCTGATATGGGGTAGAATAAATGTTAAAAATTAATTCAGAAATACACATCTTTAAAAGTAAATTGAACTTATGCTAAATTCACTCACATTCAGAAGCTTGGCAATTAGGCCAGAACGTGGGTTATCAATCAGAGACAATGAGGAGTACCAGCAAGAACTGTTGTGTAACTAGACTTTCAAAGCAACATTGTAGGACTAAAAATAACAGAGAAAAAAAAAAGAACCACACACCGGCTTGCTCAAAAATCTGCTTAATTAAATGTATATAATGACAATGACACTAAGAGAAAACATATGGGCTCAGCAGACACATCATGGTATACTTTGCTTCAGGGGCAGCATTTAGTATAAAACAGGCTCATCAAAGAAATCTGAAAAATACCAGGGAAATAGAATGCAACTTTGCTGGAGAAAACTGAGCTGATGCCATATTATTTAAAAAAAATGAAGATTGTGCTAGCTTTGTAAAAGGTTGTAGAAAATGGGATTTCTACTGCTGAGGTAAATATATAGCTATTGGTAATTTTTATCGGCAATGCAATTGAAATTGAACTCTAGATTGGTGACCACCACCACCAAAAAATGCTGGGTATGCTAATCATTTCTTTTTTCTGCATATACTAAAAATGTAAATAATAAAAGAAAAAATAAAAAACTTCTGTACAAAAGATAAACACAGGTCCAGCTTTTCCAGGGTGTGATATTTCTGAAAATATTTGTTTATGAACAGTATTTGAAAGAGGTACATCTCACTTTTAAGTGAGATAAAGGGGTACAATTGAGATTTATTGGGTACTTAATTATTCAGGAAATCCTCAACATACAAAACCATTCAAGCAACTTTCTCTCCCAAATTGCTTTGGAAGCAATAGATTCCTAATACAAACCATGACAGTTTTCAAAGAATGAATACAATTACGGCTAAACATCTCTTAGAACAGGACGGGACCTCGGGAGGTCATCGAGTCCAGTCCCCTGCCCTCTTGGCAGGACAAAGCACCATCTTTTTTTTTTTCAAATCCCAATTTGCCCCAGATCCTTTAACTGCCCCCTCAAGGATTGAACTCACAACCCTGGTTAATAAGAAAGTTAAACAAATAGTAATGCTTCACCTTTTTTGATCTAACACTCCATTGGAAACATGGATTAATTGGAATATTCCTGAGGAATAAAGTTTAGAAAATGAAAGCCCTATTCAAAATTCTAAGAAATTCAGATGAAGGAGCCTAACAAAACACGATTACACCACTCAGTTTTAAACTGTGCACTGCTCACCATCTATTTTGCTTATCGTAGAGATTAACAGGTGACTGAATTATCTGAGAATACTGAATCATGTAGTCAAAGCAAAGAAAGCTCAAGATTTACTTTTCTAAGATGCATCTCACTCTCCCCCCCACTTTTTAAAATGAATATCAACAGGAAGAAGGCCACTGCAGGGTCCAACACAGACAGACATGAGGTTCAATTCCTTACCTTGAACAGAGCCTTCAGCTCCTACCTCTGTTGCTTTCAAAAACATGCTTTCCTGTCTTTTGGTCAGAACTGCAGATAGCTTCACTCCAACCCTGCCTCTCTTAAAAAACGAGAAAGAGAATGTACTGAAAATTCCCTGATACTTTTGCAGTTTATGGAAGTCGTTCCGTGGTATTTGTTCTTGTGGGTGAGGTGAGCCTCTCGAACTAGAGCATGGCACATTGTGCAAGCTTATGAATGTATTGCTTTAACAACTGACAAATAGAAAGCCACAAGTACTTGCTGCTTCCATGCACACCATCATGCTCTTTTTCACACACCCCTTATGGGTGGAACTAACACCACCCTTGTTCCCCAAAAGCTGCAAAGCAACTACCAACCCTCCTTACAATTAACTTCTACCATAACTAGGACCCTACCAAATGCACAGTCCCTTCTGGTCAGTTTCATACAGGATTGTTAAAACAATAAATTTCATGATTTGAGCTATTTAAATCTGTAATTGCGGGGCTTCTGACCCAAAAAGGACATGTGCAGGGGTTGCAATATTCTTACAGAAGGGGTTGCAGCACTGCTACCATTGGTTATACACTGCTGCTGCAGACAATGCTGCCTTCGGATCTTGGCAGCTGGAGAGCAGCAGCAGCTGACCCAGGGCACATCTGTAAAGACACAGTCACTGCTAGCAGCAGCATGGGAGTAAGGATGGCACAGGATGGTATTGCCACCCTTACTTCTGCGCTGCTCCCTGCAGAATTGGGCCCTTAGTTAGCAGCCACCACTCTCTAGTTGCCCACATCTGAAGGCAGTGCAGAAGTGGCAATACCACAATACCTCTAAAAATAACTTTCCAAACTCCAGGCAAGTTTCTTTTGGGTCACAACCCCCAATTTGAAAAACACTGGTCTCCCCCATGAAACCTCTACAATATAGGATAAAAGCACTATAGGATAAAAATTTGAAGTAGGCCATGATATTTGCTAAGAACCACTGTTCCAAAATGGAGTCTGGTAAGCCACCCCCGCAGCCATCTGGGGAGGGCACCCCAGTTCATGTAAGTAAGTCCCTAGGCAGCCACATTCCAAGAAGGGACCATGTGGGGAGGGTAATCGGACTATAGTAAAAGAGCAACTGACACGATTCTTTCACTATCTTCTGCTTTGATCCTGCATTGCCCACTTGCTTTGATTCTGTAGAGATAACATGAATGATCATGTCCCTGCAAAGATTACATCAGGATGCCAGACGAGACATCACTGCTCTACACATCAGTGCATTACAGACAAGATATCACTTTATACATCAAGTTGAGGACTGCACTCTTCAAAGGACTTGTTTGTAGACAAAATATGCTGTAAACTGTGCACGGAAACTCTTTGTAACTCCCAGATTGTTTGTTAATTCACATGAATTGCTTATTGATTGTTCACTGATTTTGCCCATTTCCTTACTGTCTGCTCCTATCCTTTCCTCTGCCTATCAGATCTCTGTATAACCAATCACAACTTGATGCCCGTCAGTGCATTCTGAAACTCAGCCAGGTTAAGTTCAGAATCACTCCGCCAGCTGGTTGTAATAAACCTTTGTTCTTCACATACAGCATCCAGACTTTATTCCAACAGCACAAAAGATCATATTTCACAGGCGGAGACCAGATTTCATAATTCATGACATATTTTTCATAGTTGTGAATTTGGAAGGGACCTAGCTATGACTCTTGTGGAAACCATCATTTGATAAGGCAGAAGTGTTAGACTGCTCATTTGTCCCAATTAGCAAGCAAATCAACTTCCCTCCCTCCCATGTATCTACTCTGTATCTACAGGTTGTGTACCCAGTTCAACTATTGAAAGCATGATTGTTTTAGTATTACTATCACTGTTTCAAAAAATCCTTTTTGTATGTGTTGGTTTTAAAATCAGGCTTTAAATACGTTCAAAACTAAAACAAAACATTCATTTTGTCAAAACACTGTATTCAAGCACAAACAATTTTTCTTCCACTTTCTGAAACTGCCAACAAACAGAAACATCTGTTGTTTGGTCCCATATGGTTAACTTCCTGCTCTCTTGAAATCCGTTTGTTCGCTTTTTTCACCAGGCAGCGCTTAGGTCGTGACCTGATCCTTCAAAGACTTGTGCTTGTAGGTAACTTTAAATCCACAGAAACAACAGTAAGTCCTGTGGCACCTTACAGACTAACAGACATTTTTGAGCATAAGCTTTCATGGGCAAAGACCCATCACAAAAGCTTATGGTCCAAAATATCTGTTAGTCTATAAGGTGCCACAGGACTTCTTGTTTTTGAAGATACACTCATCCCTTATTTAACAAGTACTTTACTTATGAGCACTCCCTAAAAACGAGGGACACACATACCCACTTATGTTCACAAAATGAGTGAAATTCCCTTGCTTATATGAGCCAGTCGTGGGCTCCCTGGCCAGGGGGGCGGGAAGACCCGCAGCTGGAGTCTTCTCCCTCCCTTCCCTCACACCTGCAGCTGAGGGAAGAGAGGAAGAAGGCTCTTAGCCTGGTTCCCTCCCCAGGGCTGGCAGGTATGTAAAACTGACCAGCCATGAGCTGACCAGTTTCCAGGTCCTGCAAGCCATGCCAGACCAGAACCTGCCCGCCCCTGGTTCCCAGCTCCTGCCACTCTTGGAGCCAGGAAACTGACCAGCCCTGGTGGTTCCTAGCTTCCGTCCCCTTGCAGGAAAATTTGAGTTATGCAGGCGTAACTCAAGGGTTTACTGTATTCGTCCCCGCCCCCTACCACCTGTCCACCCTGCAGACCTCACCCTCAGCCAGGATTTAACCCCCTCCACAGTCCCAAACTTCCCCCAGACTTAGACACCCCCAGCAGCCCCAAACAACCCCCAGCCTTAGAACCCCTCAGCAGCCCCAAACTGTCCTCAGTCTTAGACTCCTCCTGCAGCCCCACAGTGCCCCCAGGCTTACACCCCACCCCCAGAAACCTCAAACTGCCCCCAGCTTTACACCTCCCCCAGCAGTCCAAACCACCCCCAGCCGCCCCCTGCAGCCCCAAACTGCTCCCAGGCTTACACCCCTCCCATAGCCCCAGACTCCTCCCCGCCGCTTCTCTAAAGAGCCCCAGCCTTAGACACCCTCCTCTTGACTGCGGCTACTCGGCTGGGTGGCTCCCTCCTGCTCCCAGCAGGTAACAGTTGTTAAAACCAATTAAACTGAAGTGTTAAGGTTTCAGCACCTAGGAATAAGGTAACCACTAAACCTGTGATAGCCATCTCCAGCAGCTATCTCTATTGATAGATATCTGCCCGAGGCAGCAGCATTAAGAAACTGAAAATGGTTTCTTTAACAGCCACCTGCAGCTGGGAACTCTCCAGCTGGCAGTAGTAGTAGCAGCATCCTTCAGTCTATGTAGACTATGGAACGCGCCCTTCGTAGTTCCGTTTGACATCCTCATTTGCAGCGTCGGCTGTGACAGTGAAGACCCACACGAGAGTGACAGTCCTTGCTGCATCTCTTGCATATGTAACGGGTGTCTGGCAGGTCCTTGCTGTGCTTTCTGTGGGCTCACTTCTCCTTTGCTAGCTGTCTGATCCTCAACTCACCCTTCTGAAGGCCCTTGTATAGTTCCTGCCTCCATCTGCTGCGATCGTCTGCCAGCTCCTCCCAGCTGTCTGGCTTGATGTCCACTTCCCTGAGGTCTCTCTTGCAAACATCTTTGTAGCGCAGCTGGAGGCGTCCGGGAGGTCTTTTGCCAGAGGCTAGCTTGCCATACAGGATGTCTTTTGGGATCCTTCCATCATTCATCCTGTGAACGTGGCCAAGCCAGCGGAGCTGCCGCTGCCTGAGGAGAGTGTGTATAGTTGGGATTCCAGCTTGCTCAAGGACGGTAGTGTTGGACACTCTGTCCTTCCACGATATTCCAAGGATGCGCCTGAGGCAGTGCAAGTGGAAGACGTTCAGCCTCTTTTCCTGGTGGACGTACAGGGTCCAAGTCTCGCTGTCGTAAAGGAGGGTGCTGAGGATGCAGGCTCTGTAGACTTGCATTTTGATGTGAGTGTACAGCTTGCTGTTATTCCACACTGTCTCGCTGAGTCTGGACAGAGTTGTGGCTGCTTTACCGATCCTCCTATTTAGCTCGGTCTCCAAGGACAGGGTGTCAGTGATGGTGGACCCGAGGTAAACGAACTCGTGGACGACCTCTAACATATAGTTGTCAGTGCTGATTGATGGAGAAACAGCAACATCCTGAGCAAGTACATTTGTCTTCTCTAGGCTGATGGAGATCCCAAAGTCCCTGCATGCTTTGGAGAACCGATCCAGCAGCTTCCGAAGCTGGTCTTCTGTGTGTGACACGACAGCAGCGTCATCTGCAAACAGCATCTCTCTGATGAGGACTTCACGCACCTTAGATTTAGCTTTCAGCCTTGCAAGCTTAAACAGTTTCTCATCAGATCTTGAGTGCGCAAAAAGATGCCCTTTGTTGAAGATCCAAAGGCGTGTTTAAGGAGGAGTGTGAAGAAGATCCCGAACAGTGTCGGAGCAAGGACACATCCTTGTTTGACGCCGCTCCTGATGCTGAAAACATCCGATAATGAGCCACTGTATTGGATGGTTCCTCTCATGTCTTCGTGGAAAGACTGGATCATCTTGAGTAACCGTGGTGGACAGCCTATCTTGTGGAGCAGTTTGAACAGTCCATCCCTGCTGACCAAGTCGAAGGCCTTGGTCAGGTCGATGAAGGCTATGTAGAGTGGCTTCCTCTGCTCCCTGCATTTCTCCTGCAGCTGCCTCAGAGAGAAGACCATGTCGACTGTAAATCTCTCTGCGTGGAATCAGCACTGTGATTCAGGATACACCCTCTCAGCAATCTTCTGGAGTCTGCCGAGGATGACACGAGCGAACAGTTTACCAGTGGTGCTTAGGAGGGAGATTCCACGGTAATTGTTGCAGTTGCTTCTGTCTCCTTTGTTCTTATACAAGGTTATGATGTTAGCGTCGCGCATGTCCTGTGGAACCTCTCCCTCTCTCCAGCACAGGCACAGTAGCTCATGTAGGGGTTCCAGGAGAGTGTCTGTGGCACACTTGATTACATCTGGTGGTATACCATCCTGGCCCGGGGCCTTTTCTACTGCAATGTTGTCGATGGCTTTCTTCAGTTCATCCACAGTTGGTTCCTGCTCCAGTTCGTCCATTACTGGTAGGAGTTCGACAGCATCGAGGGCTGAGTCGACCACAATGTTCTCGCGTGAGTACAGCTCGGAGTACTACTCGACCCAGCACTCCATCTGTTTGGCTGTGTCAGTGATGACTTCATCAGATTTGGATTCCAGAGGTGCCATCTTGTTCTGGGTGGGTCCTAATGCCTTTTTGATGCTCTCGTACATTCCCCTGAGGTTACCAAAGTCAGCACTGGTCTGGATGCTGCTGCATACTCGAGCCAGTAGTTGCTGGCACAGCACCTGGCCGTCTGCTGTACTGTTTTTCTGGCTGCTCTGAGTGCTTGCAGGGTATTCTGGCTCGGTGAACCTTTGTACTTTAGGAGCGCAGTGCGCTTTTTTTCGATGGCTGGAATCATCTCATCAGAGTTAGCTTCGAACCAGTCATTTGTGTTTCTAGCTCTTCTTCCAAACACCGACAAGGCCGTGTTGTACATTGTATCCCTCAGATGCTGCCATCTGGATGTCACGTCGGCACCCTCAGGGTTGCTGAGCAGATTCTCCTTGGGGGCGCTCTGAACTTTTCAGCTCTCTGAGTTAGCCGTCTTTCTGACATCGATACGGGGCCTTCCAGTTGGTTTAGAGCAGTGCAGCTTCTTGGGAATCACCTTGAGTTTAGAGCAAACTAACGAGTGATCTGTACCACAGTCAGCACTATGATAGCTGCGTGTCAGAAGGATGTTTTTGAAGTTATCACGTCTAGCGATGACCACGTCTAGTTGATGCCAGTGTTTTGAGCGTGGGTGTCTCCACGACACTCTGTGCTGTGGCTTGGTTTGGAAAAATGTGTTTGTGATACGCAGATTGTTGTATGTGCAAAGTTCGAGAAGACGCTGACAATTTTCAGTCATTTTTCCCACACCAAAGTGGCCTAAGCAGGAAGGCCACGAGTCACGATCGGCTCCAACTGTCGCATTGAAGTCACCCAGAATGTACAGTTGTTCGCGAGCAGGTATTTGCGCTATGGCAGCACTAAGCACGTCATAAAACTTGTATTTTACTTCCGGTGCGGCGTACAGGTAACCAGCTGGCAACCCTTAACAAATCTAATGGGACCCATAGGATGGGAATCCCTGCTCTACATTCATATACAACATTCTATTTCTGGTGCCTAACTATTCAAATACATCAGAAAAGTACCTAAACTCAACAGGATTATGTCAAGTTAAAAGCACTTGGAACAAACTGGAGACATTTACATGTATTTTAATGGGAACTTAGTGTTGCTCTTATGAGTTTTCGCCTAGGAGCAGAAATTTGGGAACCAACTGTGCTCATATAGCAGGGGGACGAGTGTACAGACTAACAAAGCTACCTCTCTGATATTTAAATCCACAGGAGGATCACCCTTGTACTTAAGTTATGCACATGTGGAAGTCTTCATAGAAGCAGGGTCCAAAAATACATATTCTCTGATGTAGAGACTGTCTTGTACCATATACTTGTACAATGCCTAACACAAAGGCTGGGAGCTCTGCAATGCTACGGTATTATTCACTGGGTTTAAACAAACACAGATGACAACGCTGCTCAAAAGCTCAGCATTTATTTCTCCAGCCTCATTAAAGAGACCTGTGGCTGAGAGCCTCTCCCGCCCTATTACTTCCCTGTACCGCTCACAACACAATACTCCTATGGCAACTAGTCAGCAGTACACAAAGGACCCCAGAGACCCCGCTGAAGACAGCGCGGGGGTAGAGCTGCTGGAAGCTCTACAGGGACATGGGAGGCTACGAAGACGCCGACTGTGCCTTTTCGCAGCCTGCTGGGGAAGGGGGCACGACGGGAGCCAGGACGGCCACAAGCGGCGACTCCCCCCTCACAGCCACAGAGGGCAGGTTCCCACCAGAAAGGCCCCTGCTCTGGGCAGAGCGGCTCGCGGCGCCCCTGCAGGCGCAGCCGGGAGCCGGCAGAGGGACGCCCTCCGCCGGGCGCTGAGGAGGGGACTGGACACCCCAGCCGCTCCCCAGGGGGCGGGGCCGCCAGGAGCGAACAGCCGCGCGGGGAAGAGGCCTCCGCCCCGCTGCCTGCCCGGGGCTCCGCTCCATGGCAACGCGGGGAGTCCGCCCGCTCGCTGCCCACGGGGCTGCTCCGGCTCTCACCTGGGCCAGGCTGGGACTCGCCCAGCAGCGGGGTGCGGTCCGTCCCGCCCTCGGGCTCCGCGTCGCGGCCCGCCGCGAGCCGCATCGCGCCCAGCGTCAGCTCCCCCGTAGGCACCGCGAAGTGGACCCGAGTCCCGGCCAGCGCTCCGCAGCCAGGGGTCCGGAGAGGCCGGCGACGGCCACGTGATTGCAGCCGGGCGGAAGCTAGCCCCGCCGCGGTGGTGCCCGGCCTTGAGCTAACCCTGGGCCGCCATCTTTGGTGCTGGCAGAGACTCGGGTCAGGCGCGCAGGGGCGCGGTGGCGGGTTTGCAGGGGAGGGTGGTGCGGCGCCCAGCTCACTCGTGCCCTTGCAACATAGTCCCCCCTCTCCGGGCACAGGTGGGATCGGGGTGGTGGTGCGGGGGGGCTGAAATACCTATGACGCCGCTATATTTACATGCACGGGAGGGACCCAGCTCCAGCCACGTACATGGCCCACAGCGTTTCTCTCCCTCCTCCAATCTGAGGGCAGGTCTGGACTCCAGGGGAGGTTGAGTTACGCAGGGCTGTACGCGTGCTCATATGTCTGTGGCCATGACTAGGGAGGCCACCTTCGACGTGTTTCTCTCCCCACATGCCCAAAGGAGGCTGCTTGCTGGGAACAACACCGACATTTCCCTCGGGTTGGATTACATTAGACAGGTTGGGGGAGCAGCTGCTCATCGCAGGGAGGAAAAATGGGGCACGAGGTAAAAAGTTTGCCCTCCCCTGAATTACATCACACAATTCCAGCTGCGTTAACTACACAGCTGGAGTCCATGCACCTTAATTCCGGCTCCCCCCCGCCCCCTCCTCCATTAAGGCTGTGTCTACACTTGGCCAAAATTTCGAAAGGGCCATCGGGATAGAAATAAGGGGATTTCGAAGTCTGTGGGTTCTTTCGAAAAGGGCCCCGTGTAGATGAGCTGCGTGTGATTGGGACGCGGCACTTGCAAAGTGCTGTGGCTGGCAGCATGCGAATGAGGCACTGAATGTTCATTTCAGCACCTTATTAGTATTCTCCAATTTGGCCATTGGCATGGCCTTTGGAAATTTTGGCCAAGTGTAGAAATGGCCTGAGGAAGGAAAACAGGAGCCTGTGCTCCTGTCAACCTCCCTTACTCCTAACAGGGGGCAGGAGTACCACAGTGGATGGAGTGCTCTGTAAGTTCGATTTAATGCATCCCCACTAGGCTCGCTAAATCTACTTCTGGAAAATAGACCCCACCATGGTCGATCTTCCCTGTTGTGCGGACATACCCTCAGTTCAGTTGCAGACGTTAAGCTATCTATTTTATTGTTTTTGGTTCATGTATAACTGAAATGCTTAATTCAAAGGGGGGAGGGTGAGCTGAAAAGGACAACTGTATAATGGACAAAACGAACTAGTAAGAGATGCTTCTTATTTGGACTATAATTCACACACTTTATAGCAAATAAACAGCTTGGGGGAAGTATTTCCTCCAGGAAAGTAACCGCTAGTAGTATTTAGCTTTTCCAACCTTGTGGAAATCATCTGCTTTTTTTTGCACAATCATACCAATAAATTCATTTTTCATTATGTTTAATACGTACATAATTTTTGTGATACTGACTTTCATAGCTTCCATATGATCTTGCAACACAGTATGGCCAGGTCTACGGTAGGAATTTACACTGGTCAGTTATGTTGCTTATGAGTGTAAAAAATCCACATCCCTGGGAGACATAGCTATACTGACCTAGCCTCTGAAGTAGACAGAATTCATAAATGGCTTAAATACTGTCAAGGCTGTTCCCAACTCTGACACTCCAAGTTCAGAAGATGGAGGCCCACAAGAGACCTTAAAAATGCCTTGCTTCTATAGGCTTCTGCTTAAAAGCTTCCCAAGGTCACAGATTCCCTGGCTTTGGGAGGTAGCTGCCACCACCCAAGTCAGAAAACCCCTCTTTAGAACCCAGGATGTGACACTTGGGATGTTTCCCTGTGGGGTAACCCCAGCCTCTTAACCCTTCCTTAGGAGAGAGTTTGAAATCAAAGAGAGAGAAAATAACCAAATAAATCGCAATCTCTGATAATTGACCTTTCAGTCTTAGACATGCAGATACACAGATCTTTCTCTAGGACACAGGAATCAAATCATTGTCTTAAAAAAGGTAATTAGCAAAATAAAAGATATATGTGATAAAGCTTACTTGGTTGCTAGGTGTTAGAGGGCAACTAAAAATAATGGTAGATTAAAACATAGAGAATTATTTCCCTGTGATTCAGTTTAAAAGTTACAATGTACAGGAGGGTACATCCGCCATCCTGAGAAGTGCCGTACCAAATCCAAAACAAAAAATAATCTGACTGCATCTGACTAAACATGTCTTTTCTACTTACGTATCTGTATTCCTAGATTTATTTTGAGGCCTGGATATTTATTAAATTCCTCCAAGTCAGGTTCAGACTTAAACCACTTCTGTGTATCTCTCCTCCAGCGCCACAAAAGCAAGACCTCTCAGTAGGTAACTGCTTCAGTTAAACACCCCTTTCTCTTCCCATTGGCTTACCTGGCTCCTGGCCAACGCAAGACTTACTATCTCTGGGTTTAAGCCTTTACAGGCATTCATTCATGACACATACCCCAATGACAGAAGTGTTCCCTAGTCAGGAGAAGTAGTGTCTGTACTTAAAATGTGGCACCTACACAGTTGTAACTTCTGAAGTGCAGACATACCAATTTGGTCTGCACGACAAACTTACTGCATTACTCAGGAGTACGAAAAATCTACACCCCTGAGTGAGGTGGTCATACCAACCTAACCCCCAGGTTTGGACAATGGTATGTCAACAGAAATGCTTCTCCAGTCAACATAGGCTTTGTTTTTATTAACCTTTGCTGTTGATGTAATCTAAGTGACTCAGCTACACAAATAGCATAGCAGAAGTCAATGTGTCTTGTGTGTAGTAAGGTTGGACGGGAATGCTTTCCTATCCATGCTGGCTAGTCCTCTTGTCCTGGTAGAGTACCAGCATAGATGGGAGAGTGCTTGGAGATTGAGATATCATGTGTAAGTAGACATGATAAATCAATGGCCTGTGGATTGATTGCTACAGCATGGGTCCCTGATATAGTGGACACAAGTCGCCAGCTACCACATCTCAGGGTGGTGGAGTACCTGTCACAAAGGGAGAGGCTCCCTGAACAGTGTAGGTAGCCTTTTCACTAAGCACTGCAGTGCTGTAAGTGTAGACAAGCCTATACCTTTTCTACCTTGCAAATAATTCAAATAAATCAAGGAAAATTACCATGATTGTATAATTGTCCAGTTTCTCATCTGAAGCTCCCAAACTAAATCTCTCTCACCTAAGTCCAGCAACATACCCAAGAGAAGATGAAATAAATATTGTACCATATGTCCTTCTGCATACCTTTCTCAATTGTGCAACCCTCTTCCAATGATTATGCAAGTTCTATCCAGTGAGCAGTTGCTTCTATGTGTTTGGTTGAACATTAATGTGCAAATATGCCAACAAGAAAGTGGAAAGAGATTGTGACCCCAGTTCTATGGTTTGCAAAGGCAGACAAGGAATTTGGGTAGAAAATAAACAAGTCAAGCTGAACAAGGAGGCAAGAGATGAAATATTCATTAACCAAGATCACTGGCATAACAGCCCATGAGAATTTTTGACAAAGAACCATGATTTTAATACTTGCTTTCCATTGTGTCTGAGAGGCAAGAAGTCTTGTTCTATAATGTTTGCTAACATTTTAGTAACCAACCCTAACAATAGGAAATCGAGATAGTCATAGAATGAGGATTCCAGAACCTCAGCTATTGGTGAGAAGTTTCTTGCCAGGTGAAATGTTGTCATACTAAGTTTTTTTTTTTTAAATCAACTTAAGATCGGCTTTCCTAACTGGTGATACAGGTCCACACAGAGCTTCTTCTAGAGCTGCAGGCTCCCTGAGCTCCAGCTTCCCTTCCCACTCATTATCTCAACCCTCAGCAAGTAAGGAGTGTCTGATGGCTGCCCATAGGGGAGTGAAGTGGAGCCTGGAAAGCAGGAGAAGTAGCAGCTCTTGGTGGGGGTCAGGACAGGGGCACAGGCACAGTGCAGCCTTGAAGCTGTGGAGGCATCCAGTAGAAGCTGCATGGGACATTAACTCTCCCCTGACAGCTGCCCAGTACTTAGAGATAGTCTTTGAGCGAGGCCTGAGTGATACCAGCATGGATGAGGCCAGATCAGAGGGACAGCACTGGGAGAGCAAAAGCAGCTACTGTGGCATTTAGGGCTTGCCAACATCTTTAATTACAAGTGATGTCACTTATTTCTTCATCTCCATACAACAAGATTAGGAGTTGCTGAGTACTGCAGAAAGAATCAAGAAATATGACCTGGTGAATATAGGTGAGTTCTGCTTTTTATTTTTCAGTACTATTATTAATAACAATTATAATAACAGTAGTATTGGGAGGAGGAATGTGCCAGGGGTACTATGAGAAGAGTCTGTTATTGTAGACATACAGTGTTGGCCAGACTACTTAGCACAGGCCCCAAGGACTCAGACAGACCACTCTCCCTATCCCCACTGTCACAGTGTCTCCAAACATGCCCAGAGGGACAGTCCCCCATCCTACACTGTCACAGCCCTCCCAATCACAGTGACACTCCAACCCATGGGCAATAGTCTCAGAGGGGTAGCTGTGTTAGTCTGTAACTTCACAAAAAAACAGTCCTGTAGCACCTTAGAGACTACCAATTTTATTTATTAGGTAATGAGCTTTTGTGGGTAAGACCCACTTCATCAAATTTGGGGCAGAACTAAGAATCCAGGGTTTATATAGCTGGGAGGGAGGGGAAGGAAGTGAAAGGAGAATAAGAAGAGAGAAAAGAAAGAGGTTGGGGGAGCCAGTAATGCCCCTCTGCTATGGACATTGGACAAGCTGAACAGTCTCTGCGCCAAAGGATGAATGGACTTAAATCAGACATCAGGAATCAGAATACACATAAACCTGTAAGGGAGCACTTTAACCTCCCAGGACATTCCATAATGGATCTTAAAGTTGCCATACTCTTACAAAAGGATTTTACCACAGGCTTACAGAGGGAGACATCTGAATTGAATAGTAACAGAGAGGTAGCCATGATAAAGTGGGTCTGCCCCACAAAAGCTCATCATGGAATAAAACATTCTATTAGTCTTTAAGTGCTACATTTTTGCTATCTGAATTGAAATTCATTTGCAAGTTTGACACATTTAACCTGGGGCTTAAAAGAGATCTCAATTACCTTACACATTACAAGGGCGATTTGCCCGCCTTTGATATTCGCAGTAATGGCATTCATCCCACTTAATTTACTTTGTCCACAGGTCCTATTAATGAACGGTAACTTCCCCCCTCCTTTTTTTCCACTTCTTCTCTTCCTACTGCCTCCCTGTGCCACCATCCCCGCCACATAAACCCTGGATTCTTACTTTTGCTCCAGAACTCATACATGGTCCTTACCCACGAAAGCTCATTAGCTAACAAATAAAAATGTTTGCCTTTAAGGGTGCTACAGGACTGCTTGTTTTTGTCAACCCATGGGTGGTGGGTGAAGCTGCTGCCTGGGGAGGCAAGTTCCTCAGCCTGTGGCCCTGTTCATACTCCACACCTGCTCTGCCCAGACCCCCTGCCCTTCCCACTGTCTTCCTCTTCTCTCTGCTCACCCATTCTGTCCCAGATTCCTCAACCCAAATGCAGCAATTGACTTTTGGAAAAAAATAAGCCTCTTCTATAATTTCTTTCTAAAGAAAAAGGAGCATGTTTTCCTACTGCAGGCCAGATTGTAAAGACTGGATACGCAGAAGGCACTTATTTTAAAGCACTAAATTTGGGAATAAAAATGTCAGTCACGGGTTTTTTAACATATCCTGAAGTTTATTAGAGATTTACGTGCAAAGACTCTGAAGTAAGGGCAAGTCAGTTGTCCACCTAAATACAATATTAGATATTATGGAATACATGATGTAGCTCTTCTCTGTTTTTCATTTTCTTCATGAGTTGTAACAGAGGTAGCTGTGTTTGTCTGTATCCTAACAAAACAAACAAGCAGTCATGTAGCACATTAAAGACTAACAAAATAATTTATTAGGTGGTGAGCTTTTGTGGGTCTGGGTCTGTCCCACGAAAGCTCATCACCTACAAAATTATTTTGTTAGTGTGTAAAGTGCTACATGACTAATGGTTTATTTTCTTCATGGGTATTTCTAAGCTGATTTTATATTTTAAATATAAAAGTTCTTCATAAAGAAATCATTCCAGCAACATATTTACAATTCACTGAAAAAAAGACATTATTTTAAATTAATCAATTAGAGCAATTAGGTGTGTTCATAACAAAGTTAATTGTTTTTAGAAAATGGGAATACTAATTTATTGTGTGATTTTTCATAACATGTTTATGAAATTTGACCATATGCTAAGATATGTTTCCAAAGATTTTAGGAATATTAAAGGAATTTATACCTCAGTAAAGTTCTGATTTTGGTAGAGGGTTCTCTTAAAACTTCTTCATCATATAGGCAGAAGTAAAAGGGAAACTCATTTTCTCAGCTATCTGGAAGAAAAGGAGTGTTGTCCATTTAAGGGCTCTCTTCAATAGGGACAGTGAATGAGGAGTTGGGATGGATAGAAAGGACAAGAAGATTTTGGCAGCAATTTTTTTGTACTATAGTAATTAAATTTAAAAAGCTTATTTTAGATTAGTGTGGTCTTTTGAAGAATTTATTTTAAAAACTACATCTTCAGGTCCAATCATTTAAGACTAAAGCCAAATACTCATCTAAATAGCTATACAAGGATTTTTCTAGGTGTGATTTTATAAGCTTCAGACACAACTCAGAAAATGTAGCTTCACAAAAAATAAGCACTCCTGTGTTTAAGATGCTAATGGACTGCTTGTTTTTTCAATACGCAACTAGTCTTGTCAGTAAATTCAGGGTTGATACATACCTATTACATAGCTTCATTACTCAGTTAATGGCTCTTTCCCACGTTCTATGTTATGTTAATACGTCTGACAAGCTGAAAACCTTTTCACTTTTAATGGTAACAGAGAGGTAGCCTACTTAGGTCTTTAACAGAATGGCCCACTCCATTGAAGTGTTCACCAACCGGCTTATGTGTGTTGAGTTTCTTGAAGTCTACTCTGTGTCCATTTATTCTTTGGCGAAGGTTTTGCCCAGTCTGTCCAATGTACATAGTGTTAGGGCATTGTTGGCACACAGTGGTATGTATAATGTTGCTGGAAGTGCACGAGAATGTGCCTTTGATCTTGTAACTAACATGGTTAGGTCCAACGATGGTATCCCCAGAATAAATATGTGGACAAAGTTGGCAGTGGGGTTTGTTTGTTTCCTGAATTATCCACCAGGAGAAGTAAAAAAAAAACAAAACAAATTGACAGGACCAGATGAATACCCAGAAACCAGCTACTTCAAGATAGGCCCAAGAAGATCAACAACAGAGTACCACTTGTCATCACCTATAGCCCCCAACTCAAACCCCTGCAATGCATCATTAAAAATCTACAGCCTATTCTGGATCAGAATGCTACATTCCAGAAGGCTCAAGGTGACAGGCCTGTCCTTTCCTATAGACAGCCTCTTAGACTGAGACAGATTCTCACCACCAATCACAGGCTACACCACAGTAATACGAATCCTGGAACTTTTCCTTGCAACAACCCCACTGAGACTTGAGAATTTGTGTCCTGGAGCATAAAGAATTTAAAAACAGATTAGAGTGAGAAATTTGTGAGTTGGAGTTCATATTCATCAATTACCTCACACATTGCAAGGACTGCTTCCCTTTCTTTGATGTTCATAAATATCTCAGGCAGGACAATTAACATCCCCCCACCCCCTCCTTCAATCCTATTTGATTTGTCAGTTTTTATTGCATTTTTTTTTGGTCCTCTGTACTTATAAATGTCAGTCTGTATTTGAAATGAGATTGATCTGATCACGTGAGTCTGTCCCACGAAAGCTCCTCACCAAATAAATCATTCTGTTAGTCTTTAAAGTGCTACATTTCTGCTACTTTTCACTTCTAAGTTAACAAATCCACTTTGGGGGAAGAGTCACAAGTCTGCAGACTATGAAAGCCTGCTGTCAGAGCCTTCAGGTACTATCAGTAGAGGGATAGGAAGAAGGGGAGAGGTGGAGTACTAAGACCCAGGCATTGCCTCTCTTTGCCTACCTTCCACGCTCCAACAGCACTGAATCTCCAGAAGGGCCCTTTATGAGTCCACTCCCAGGCCTTTTTCACTGGAACAGTTTAAAACTCCCTATGCGCAGCAGGCATCATAGGCAGAGGAAGGCAATGCCTTCCCAAACTGCCTGCCCCGGTGCTGCCCATGTGCTACTAGAGGCTACCAGGCTGTCTCCCTCAGCCTGCTCTAGTGTGTGGCAGACACTGGGGAAGGCAGGCTGAGCAGCTGCCATCTGCTGGCTCCCCAGAGCTCTGCCCGGGTGCAGCTGCACTGCCCAGCGACTCCCCAGAACTCCATGAGCTGGGGCCAGCGGCCCCATTGTCTGTTTGGGAGAGGGGTTGTTGGGCTGGGACATGGGAGGGTGGGGCCTCAGGCAGAAGGGGTGTGGCTGGAGGGGGTCTTACTTCCCCAGCGGTGGGATCACCCACTGCCCATACCCTCAGCACAACCTTGCTGTGGCTGGCAGTCTCCATGCATGGATTTGGGGAAAAGCAGGTAGCACTCACACCTCCCTCTTCTGCAGCAACTTCTTCTGACTCTTAGGGCTGACAGCTTTCTAAGTGAAGAAATCTGAACGTCCCTGCCCTGCCTCCTGCCCTGGCCTTCCTCAAGACTTTCCCTGCATCCCTACTCCCTCTGTTACTCACTCTCCTTCACCCTCACTCATCTTCACTGGGACAGAGCAGGGGGCTGGGACGTAGGAGTGGGTTGGGAGTCTGACTGGTGTGAACTCTGAAGTGGGGCTGAAGCTGAGGGTTTTGAGGTGCAGGAGGTAGTTCAGGGCTGAGGCAGAAGGTTGTGGTTTAGGAATGAGCGAGGGCTTCATCTGGGGGGTCTGGGCTCTGGGTTGGGGCCTGGGTTGGGGTACAGGAGGGGATTCAGGATGTGGGGTCTGGGAGGGAGTTTGGGTGCAAAAGGGGGCTCAGTGCAGGAGCAGGGGTTGGGCTGCTTGAGGGGAGCAGGAGTACATGTTCTGGCTGGGAAGTGCTTCCTGGGTGTTTTCTGGAAGTGGCTGGCATGGCTGCTCTTAGGTGGGGGAGCCAGGTGGTTCAGCTGCCCGTCTGCAGAAACTGCCCTTGCAGCTCTCCTTGGCTGCATTCCCAACCCATAGGATCTGCAGAGATGGCACTTGGGGCACAGGCAGCATGCAGAGACCCCCGGCCCTCTCTCTGCCTAGGAACCAGATATGGGTGGCGGGTAATACAGGCAAGGGAAGGCACCGCTGGGGAACTCTGGGCTGGGGAACTGCTGTAGTGCAGCTTCCCTGAAGACAGTTTTCTGGCCAGCTGAGAAGGCTGGGGCTGCAGTGCAGTGCAGGGCAGTTGATCCCTGGGTGCATCTGTCCATCCTCCTGGCTGCTCCTGGGGCCAGGACTGCATTTGCCCTGCTGCTCTCATGGATGCCTGATGCTCCGGGAGGGAGGGGACAGTGCTCATAACGGGGGCTGATAGGTAGGGAAGGGGCGGGGCTGGGGCTTGCCTTCCCAAGCCTGGCCTTCACCCACTGCCCACGGAACTGGTTATACCGGTTGCTTCCCAGAGTTGTGCAGAGCCATGGTAGGTAGAGAGCCTGCTTTTTTCTAGTGGCCTATTAAATTCTCTTGGGTTGTTTTCAATGGGCACTCGGAGATTGAGGCCAATTAAGGTAGACTGCTGGCCAGTCTGGGAGAGGTGGCAGCCCAGTTCTCCGCATCCTCCACTCACCTCCCTCACAGTAAAGCTTATGAATCCAAGCTTGGAGGCACTAAAGACTGGGTTTCACAGACAGGGCTGTCCAGATTGTATTTAAAAATAAGGGCAGGGGTGGAATGAGATCAGAGTGTTTTCCTAGCACTCGGGCCCCACCCTCCCTCTTCTCCCAATATTAATTATTATGACTAGTAATAATCATCATCATTACTCACCAGCATTTGCCAGGGTGCATTGCTTGCTGCTCTTTGCAGTGCTCAGCAACTCTGGATCTTGTTGTACAGAGATGAAGTAATAAGGTAATAGGTACCGTCGGCAACATGGGCGGGGCATGACTCCCACAGCTGGGGAGGCTGGGCCTGAGCGCTGAACATAACCGAGAAGTGTAGGGAGGCATGGGTACCCAGACCATGGCCCTGCCTCCTGCTCTGTCCAACTCTGCATGCCCCGCCTCCCATGCCACTCTTCCCAAAGGGACCCCTTCTGCTCCGAGAGGCTGCTCTGCCTACTGCCTGTACCTCTCAGCTCCTAGGTGTGAGGGAGGTGGAGTGGAGGAGGGTCCGCATGCTGCTTTCACCCATGGGCATTTGCTCCCAGCTCCCACTGGCTGGGAATGGGGGTGGGTGTAGATACACAAGGTGTGAGAGGTGAGGCTCTGGGGACATGGGCAAAGAGGTGCAAAAGGCGGCTGGAGGGACTGCAGTGGAAGCAGCAGTGACTCATCATGGTTGAGCAGGGGGACCCTGGGTGGAAGAGACAGTGGAGACAGGAAGAGAAGCGGCATGGGCAGGGCCATGAGTGAAGGCTGGGATGTGGGAGTGGGGTCTTGAGGGAGAACATGGAAGGACCCAGAGAACGTCCCTTCAAATCTTTTTTCTTCTCCAGAGATGGCCGACCATCCTCTTTTTGCTTCGGGTATTAGTCTGCATAAGCTGGGGAGGTAATCTGACCCTCTTGACACTGCCAAGGGAACATGACCCTGTTTTCTCCCCCTCTGTCAACTATTTTCATTTTTGCTCAGACTCTGGCTTGTCCGCCTGAGGCCAGTTGCCTCATTTACCCCTGCTATAAAATTATTTCCCAGAAGCAAGAATATGTAGTATCTGACAATACACTTACACTCACCATGAGCCTTCCTGGAACATACAGAAACCTGCGCTTTTGCTAGAGACTGTCCCTAGCACTTTTGGTGCCCCACACAGCCCCCTGGGATGAGGCATCTGCATGGGGTGGAGGGCTGTGGGGTTGGGGGGAAAGAACCTGTGGAGGGCAGAAGCAGGGAAGGGAGGGTGGAAGAGTCACCTCTATCCCCCCACCCATGCACTCACTGGCAGCAATGGGAAGTCAGTGAGGTTGGGGTGCAGCTGTCTTTTTCACTGTGAGTCAGTGCACGCCATGGGTCTTCTCAGGAAAAATGACTCTGCTGGGTATAGATATAGTATGCAGTTTCTCCCCGCCATTCCCAGGGCTTCTCAGAAGTGATTGCCCCCCTACCCCACCAGGCTGTGGATCTTAGGGCCTTGTCCTGATCCCTGTTCTCTGATCTCATTCCACCACTGCGAGGCCTTCTGTGAAGCCCAGGCCAGCTAACTGCATCTTGATTGGACCATTTCCCAGCTGTGGGGACATCTCTGGGAGCTTTGTCTGTTACCCATGGTTTCATGTTGGGGTGGCGTTGTTTAGTACCCATAAGCTTGTAGGCCTCACAGATCTTTGTAAACCCAAACAGTTCTCATTTCCTTGTGTAACGTCTCAGCACAGATCGTATCCTTTTCTTTTGGAACTCTCAGAAATCTTCCATACACTTCAGGGGTCAGTTTAAACATTTGCAACAAAGCTAAAAAATGTCCAAGGGTTTTATCCCAGGTACTAGTCGATCCCAATACCACACCAGGTCCTTCTTCCCCACTTTCTTCATCTCACATCTCATTTCCGAAGCATGCTGGAACACAGCCCTGTTATCCCCTGCCCTAAAGCTAGCAAGTACTTGAGACTCGATCTACACCAGTTGCCAGAACAGGTACCTGGACTCAACTACTGGCACCTTTCCTCTATATTGATCCGATACTGATGCTCTGTGCCCTTCTCATCTCCCTTGCACTCCTTTGTTGTTCTCTTCTCTCCCACACTGGTGCTGCTGTTCTAGGACTGAAAGCTGCTGGGCTTCCAGAGGCACTCAGTCCTGCTCCAGGTGGTAGGAGGGAACTTCTTTTCCTCCAGCTGTTAAGCAGTCCACCACTCCTGTTGTAATGGTTTTGCTTGGTCTTGATGGAACCTAGTAGTGGCCTCTGTCAGCTTCTTCCCTGCTTCCCTCCCAGGCATTAACTTCAAGGAGTGCTGAACCCTCTGTCTCTGCGAATTGGATCATCATTTCTCAACTGATCATTAGAATATAGCAAATCAATTAATCATGATTTTATTCTATTTTCAAGGCTAATCTCCCCTTCGTTTGCATAATTAAATCAGCTGATTTTTCTTCTATTGTTCATAGTATCTAAGAAACAGACAACCATATGGCTCAGAAGGAAGGTCCATCTAGCCCAGCATCTTGTCTTTCAATAGAGGCCAATGCCTGGTGCCCCAAAGGGAATGAGCAGAACAGGTAATCATCAAGTGGTCCATTCTCTGTTTGTCATTCCCAGCTGCTGGCAAACAGAGGCTAGGGACACAGCCCCTGCCCATCCTGGCTAATAGCCATCGATTGACCTATCCTTATCTTGTCCTATTTTGCAGGTCCACCAACAGCATTTCTGGCTCCAGTATAGAAGAGTCAATGCCCCTCTCCTGCAAGCTGTGCCCTCACAGATATAGTCTGCCTGAAATTTGGGCAGTGCTGCCCTTGCACTGACTGACACCCAGTGAGTTGCTGGCTGCACTGCCAGGTGTGATTTTCTGTCACAGCCAGGGCTTCTATATGCCAGCCTGGTAGGGCTGCCAACTGTCTGATTATGCAGACTTAAAGATCCTTATCTCTCCCCTTTCCTGAGGCCACAACCCTGTTATGCCCCTTGTCTGTCCCCACTCATTCCATCTTCAATGCCTTTGGCACTCCTTTTCTCCCACCCTCACTCACTTTCACCAGGCTGGGGAAAAGGGTTGGGGTTCAGGAGGGGCTGTGGGGTACAGGCTCTGGAAGGGAGTTTGGATGCAGGGCTGGACTCTGGGCTGGGGCAGAGGATTTGGGTGTGGGAGGAGGTGTTGATAGCAATAAGGGGATTTCGAAGTTGGCGGGGTCCTTTCGAAAAGGACCCCCACCTGCACAAGCCACACGGGAGCGAAAAGCGGCAATTTCGAAGTGCTGCGGCATGCTAATGAAGCGTTGAATATGCATTTCAGTGCCTCATTAGTATTCTTCGATTTGTCCATTAGCATGGCCATTTCGAAGTTTTCTCTAAGTGTAGACACAGCCCATGTGTGTCATAGTTAATAGCAACTGCACCTGTATTTCCCCTCAGAGGTGCAGCCGGGGCACCCACCTCTCGACTTCCAGCTCCCCAGCTGTTGCCTTTCTGGGTACAGACCATGTCTCTCTCTCTCTCTCTTTGCTGACCAGGGTATTCCCAGGCTTCACAGTTCCCTGCCTGCACTGTGCTATTCTTATTCCCAACAAATAATCTTCATTGACAGATTCTTTTGCTTTCTCTTCAGACTGATAACAGAATGATGACTACAGATTAAAGTTACCACACAGTTCCTTCTAAGCAAGTTTACTTAGTCTTAGGGTAAAATGTACTACATAGAAAACATATTAAAAAAACAGGTTCCAGTAAGCTCACCAGGTGCAAACTCACCCTGTGGGTCTCTTTGTGGTTACACATACATCAGCTCAGACAAGCCTCAGAAAGCCACATCATTCCAATCCTCCCCTAAGAACTGGAGGCTCCTCTAGAGGGCCTGTCCACTGGCTGCATCAGGAAGACGGCCCTGTATCAGTTTAAAACACAGGTTTTTATACAAAGAGACTTTAAAAAATCTATTTGTCTCTGGGGAATTCTGTTTGAACTAGTACATACATATCTCCCCCGGTGGCTTTGAAGGCTGATAATGGCTGAATATCATTGGCACCCTCAGTACTTTTTTTGTAAAAAAAAAAAAAAAAAAAAGGGATGTGTCATAACTCATCTGCGGTTCCTGCCGGGCTGCTGAGGACCTCCATCTCTCAGCCAGGGTTCCTGCAGCTGGGACTGGCAGCAGGGCTTAGTCCCCGCTGTGGGGCTGCCAGGGACCTCCCGTTGCCTGGCCAAAAAAAACAAAAAGTATTACTACTACTCACACTCGGGCCTGAGTTTACGGAAGTGGCAGACCCTATCTATGTTAAAGCCCACATGCACTTAGGGCTGGAGAGGTGACAAACATTTCAAACATCTTTATTGTCCAGAGGGAGGACCATGTGATCAGTCTGAGAGACTCAGTTTCCAAATCAGTCTGTAATATTTATTCAGATATTTATTTGCTCAGATCCTATAGTGCTTACCCAGTTCAAACTCCCTGGCTATGTCTATACTAGCAGACTACGTCGAAGTAGCCTGTTTTGAAGTAAGGACCTCGAAATAGGCTACTTCGACGCGTATCATCTATACGTCCTCCAGGGCTGGTGCCGTCGATGTTCAACGTCGAAGTAGCAACGGGGAACATCGAAAGGAGGTGCCCCAGAAGGACATGCGGAGCGTCCACACACACAAGTGCTCCCCGTTGAAATAAGGGGCCAGCAAAGCCCCAAGCCGCTCCCTTAAAGAGCCCCTCCCAGACACACTTGCCCTGCACAGCACGAGATCCACAAAGCCGACAACCAGTTGCAGACCCCATGCACGCAGCATGGACCCCCAGCTGCAGCAGCAGCAGCAGCCAGAAGCCCTGGGCTAAGGGCTGCTGCACGCGACGACCATAGAGCCCCGGAGGGCGTCTCTCAACCCCTCAGCTGATGGCCACCATGGAGGACCCCCCTATTTTGAAGTAGCGGGACGCTCATCTTCAGATAGGAATAGCGATTTCGACGTTTCACCGCCTAACGTCGATTTCAACATCAAAATAGCTCACATCACGTGTAGACGCGATGTGTATTTCGACGTTGTGCCAGCTACTTCGAAGTAACTGGCGAGTGTAGACGCACCCGCTGGGTGCGTCTACACTTGCATTCCTCTTTCGAAAGAGGCATGCAAATGAGGTAAATCAAAAATGCAAATGATGCATAACTTTGCATATTTGGCACCTCATTTGCATGTTCTAATTTAGAAAGAGCTTCTTTCGAAAGAAGAAAGCCAATGTAGACACTGCTCTTTCAAAAGGAAACCCCATCTTCTAAAGAATCCTTCTTCCCATTAAATAAAGGGACAAAGGATTCTTTTGAAGATGGGTTTACTTTTGAAAGAGCAGCGTCTACACTGAGTTTCTTCTTTCAAAAGAAGCTCTTTTGAAATTAGAATACGGAAATGAGGTGCCAAAATATGCAAAATTATACCTCACTTGCATTTTTGATTTACCTCATTTGCATACCCCTTTCGGAAGAGGAATGCAAGTGTAGACACACCCCCTAAGTTCTTCCCTTCATGGCCATGTCTACACTAGCACAAAACTTCTAAATGGCCATGCAAATGGCCATTTCAAAGATTTCTCTTAGTGTAGACATAGCCCATGTGAGGAATAAATTTTGTTATGTACACTAAAGCATGTGCAGATGTTCACCACCAGTAGAAACATATGCTGTCAGCTGTGGGCACTCTGCTAATCAGCTAGGTGGCATTTTACTTGCTCCTGGGTGGCCATCCAAGCACACAGCTTACAGGAAGTGCTTGGATGGCCACCCATCCAAGTGCTGCCCAGGACCAATGTTCCCGCTAAACTTTCCCAACAATGTACAGAATAATTTTATGTGCCCCCAGGCATGTGTGAACGTGCACCACCAGTAGAGACAAAAAGCCTAGTTGTAGGTGTTCTGTTAATCATTTGGGCAGCATTTGAATCCCTCCTTACCAGCCACACAAGCACAAAGCTTACAAGGGACCCTGTCCCAGACTCAGAAGTGTTGCCAGGGAAGTCAGGAGGAACCCTATCAGAGGGATCTGAACTAGCACAGTGATTTACAGGACTGGGGACTCTAAGTGCAAGGAGGACATTCACACTCTTGTAGCTTCTTGTTATAATATCACTTACTCAGTGACAGTTGCAGACAAAGTTCTTCTGTGTTGGTTCAACCAACTTAAAGCAGCTCTCCATCTTTAAGGACTAGATTCTGCCATCTTTACTCTCATCAGGGAGTAGTACTTTAGGTAAATAATCACACTGAAATCACTGGGACTATATACACAGTAAGTTAGCATTTCACATTGGTAAAGGCTGCATCATCTGGTGCTGCCTTTTCTTTTGTTTTTAGAGGTGTAAGCTTGATCTGAAAGATGTTTAGCATCTACTGCACCCTCTCCTACTCCCTCCCCATCCACTGTTCCTATGGAGGGCCAGGGGCAAAACACATTAATGGCATAAACCTGCACATTTGCATGGATTTTAGTATATTTATTCTAGGTTACATGTAGCCCAATGGGAGTTGTGGCTGATCAGCACTTCACAAATGTCAGGCTCTTTGTGAACCCTGAAATATGTATGCGGATGTTAGAGTAATCCTTATTGAAATCTGTGATTATTAAGTTTTACTTTTCAGGAGTAGAAAAAAAGACACCATACATCAACGCAACCCAACAAACCTTTTAGAGGACAGTGCCCAAAACCTCTCAGGCTTTCTAAAAATCTGACTGGAGCAAGTCACTTTGCTTGCCAAAGTTGCACAGTTGCAAGTGGATAAGAAAATTGCTAGACAGCATGAAAATACACCAAGTCATGTGTCTTCCCTTTGGAAGAATAAAAGAGCTTGCTCAGAATCTTGTGGCTGAATACATCACGTGGGACTGCAGATTGCAAGAGGAAGCTGAGGAGACCACATCTGTTTTCCTGTGACCTTTGCAAGGCTGGAGTGCTGCTGAGTCAGACTACTGATCCTACTGGTAATCATTTTAGAACATCCTCTGCTGGACATCTAATGCCCTTATCTTTACAACTATGTGAAAAATAACTGCCTGGAATATCCATAGCACTATAAAGTGCAGGAGGAAATAAGGAGAATCCTGATATTGCTGCCAACTGCCTCATCACAAAGTTGATAGACTGAGCTTGCAAGTGTCAATGGAATAACAGCAGTTCTGTTCCATGGATGTTAGAGCTAGTGTTGTCCAAGACCATGAAGTAAACTAGAAACACATTTGGGATTTGTTCTGGATCTTGTATGTATGAGAAGAGGAGCAAGTGTGTTTCGATAGTTACAGGTCGTTCTGGTCAGTGGATTTAAGGAGAGCCAAGGCATTCAACACTGTAGATATGCCTGCTCTTCAGCGACCCCCTCTCCCGCGGTGACCTAGTTCTGCAAGGGGCGTTCCTGCAGAACTCTGCACAGTCTGATAGCACGTAGAACAAAATTTGCCTTGTCCTTTAATAAACACAGATATATTTGAAGAAACCCCTGCCACCTCTCCCTTTAGACTCAAACGCTGCACAACTCTCATGCTTGGAGCCTTTGATTTCAGGAACTCCTCTTCCTTAAAAGGTAAGAACAGTCAAAGAGGGTAAGACTAAAGGTTCATCTAATTTAGTATTGTGTCTTCTGAGAGTGGCCAATGCCAGGTGCACCAGGGGAATGAACAGTAGAGCTAATCATCTAGGCTATGTCTACACTAGAACCATCTGGCGACAGAAGTTACAGTCGACAGGGTAATCTCGACAGAACCTCTGATAACAGATTGGCTGTGTCTATACTTGCAGTCCTCTTTCGAAAGAAGCATGCAAATGAAGCAAATTGAAAATGCAAACGAGGCACACATTTGCATATCTGACACCTCATTTGCATGTTCTTGTTTCGAAAGAAGAAAACCAGTGTAGATGCTGCTCTTTTGAAAGTAAACACCATCTTTGAAAGAATCCTTCTTCCCTTTTTTAATGAGGTGTCAGATACCTCATTTGCATACCTCTTTCAAAAGAGGAATGCAAGTGTAGACACAGCCATTGCATCTACACGCAACTTGCTCTGTTGACAGAGAACTGCCAGACTGCACTGCCCTCTGGTGCCAGAAAGTGGAATGGCAGCTCTGCAAAGAGGACCACCCAGCAACCAGCAACCCTCTCTGTTAACAGAAGTGGCTACACTGCACGTTTGTCGACAGTACTCTGTCCAGAGATTGTTATCCCTCAACTTTTTGAGGAGGAATAATACTGTTGAGGAAAATTCAGAGTTCTGTCGAGACTTTGTTGACAGAATGCTTTAAGTGTGTAGATGTTCCAAGGCTGCCCCTTGCTCTACCCCCCCCCCCGGAGCTCTTTAACTGCCACTGCCACTGCCCCAGGGAGGTGCCCCTCTCTGCCTCAGCCCATGTGGGTTTCACTGCACCTCCCCATATAGCTCTGCCTCATGCTTCTCTGCCCCTTGCTCTGTCCCCCCGGCATGGCTCCCTACATGCAGCTGCCTCAGGCAGGCGTCCCTCTCCACCTCAGCCAATGTGGGTTTCACCATCCCTTTCCTTAGAGTGGTCACACGCTCTCCTCTGGTATGCATGAGCAGCAGAGGGCGGGACAAATGCCAATCCTGGCTCCTCAGGCTGTCCATGTACAGCGTATTCATATTAAAACCCCATTTACTCCCTGGGGTTTTAATACTCGTGTGCCAGACATGGACAGCCTAGGGAGCTGTGATTGGTGTTTGTCCTGCCCCCTGCCATTAGTGGGTGCCAGAGAAGGCTGTGTGACCGGGCGGGCTGCACTTAGATGGTTTATTAACATTTAGCAGTGGGCTGCAAAAAAAAAGAAAATCAGTCAGGCCACATGCAGCCTGCTGGGTGATATGGCTGATCTAGCCCTTCTTTGAACCCTGCTACAGCCTTGGCCTTCACATCCTCTGGCAAGCAGTTCCACAGGCTGGCGGTGTGCTGAGTGAAGAAATATTTCCTTTTGTTTGTTTTAAACTTGCTACCTATTCATTTCATTTGGTGACCTCTAGTTCACGTGTTGTGGGAAGGCATAAATAACTCATCTTTATTCCCATTCTCCACAACAGTTTTGTTTTTATAACCTCTATCATATCACCCCTTAATCATCTCTTTTCCAGGTTGAAAAGTCACAGTCTTATAAACCTCCCTTCACATGGCAGATGTTCCATACCCCTAATCCAGGGGCACCATTAAATGTGGCTCCTCTTCACAGCCGTGCACCAGGAGTGCCATCTGCCCCTCCATGCATGTACCCCAGCATTTGGTGAGAGACGAGTGTGGCGCCAGCAGCTTTGGTGAGTTGCTGGCATTAAGTTAGAGTTGGGAGGGGTGTGCTGGCTCTGGGGAAGGAGTGAGAGATTGGGATAGAGTGGGAGACTGTTGGTGCCTGGCTCTGGGGGGAAGCATTGAGCCAAGTATTAGATATTTATTTTATCTATCTATATATATGAGATAGGTAAAAATAAATATATAATACGTGGCTCTTTGCACTCTATCCGTTAATCTTAGTCCCTAACTGGTTGGCCACTGCTGGCCTAACCACTTTTGTTGCCCTTTTCTAAACTTTTTCCAATGGCAACCTATCTTTTCTGATATGAGGCGACCACATCTGCACTCAATTTACAGATTTTCTCTGAGCAGCAGCGTCATTCTCCAAATGAGCCCCACTTGCTGTTTAGCAGGCCCAGGGTCTTGTTACTCCATTGGCTGCCTAAATAAGCTCCTTTCCCTTAAGTTAACTCACCAGGGTGAGGTTGGGCTCAGACTCCCTTTAAAGAGGCCAGCAACTCTGAGAATTCACATTGTTGCCTTAGTATGTGCACGTATAGAGTGATCACCTCCTGAATAACTATCAGTTACGAATACACCACATTAATGATCTGTAAAGGCTATCCATTTACTTTCCGGATGCTCTTCAAAGTATTACTTATGCTCTAAAAACTCTAAAACAGTGTTTCTTAAACTACGTTCCACAGAACACTGGTGTTCTGTGAACAATTCACAGGTGTGCTGCAAGTGTTTGGAAAAATACACTGATGGTATATATTTTCTGTTATTAAAACCATATCCAATGTTACTTCTTTATTGCTATGATACCTGATTAAATTACTTCATATTGCTTTTGCTGTATATGATGCTATATATTGCTGGCTTTTTTTTTTTTAGTTTGACAACAATTTTTTGAAGAAAAATTTCATAGGGGTTCCACATTAAAAATGCTATTGTTTGGTGTTCTGTGGTCTCAAAAAGTTTAAGAAACATTGCTCTGAAAGGTCTGGGAGCCAGCTATATGAGCCCACTACCTGCAGTCATTGCAGATGAGGATTCCCATTAATGCTCTTACTAGTGGTCTGCCAGAACCCAAGTTTGATAAATGTAAGGTCAAAATACAAGATTTTTGTCTGGGTAAGTTTTGGTTAACTCCAATAACCCCTCCAGCTGTTTATGTGGCACATTTACACATTTTTATTATTGAAAGCCACTAAGCATTATTAAGACACTGGGTTGGGCAGCAATTAGAAACTCAAATATATAAATATAATAGTATCACATGCCTAACATCTATTTCCCAGGACATTACAGAGATAAGGCCAGTGAGGTAATATCTTTTACTAGACCAACTTCTGGTGTTGACAGAGACAGGCATTTTAGCCACATAGATTCTTTATCAGGTCTTCTGCCACCCTGGTTAGCTACACCATGATCCACAGTTGGCACAAGGTATTTTTAGTTTCCACATTTTTCTATTTCTTTGTGTGATGATCAGCCAATAGGGCAGCAGCAGAGGGACGTGGCAAGCGGCCAGCAGAGGGACAGTGGAGCGGTGTAATGAGCAGCCAGCAGGATGGTGGTTGAGAGAAGAGTGAATGGCCAGCAGAGTGGCAGCAACACGCCATGGGCAGATGGATAGTGAGTTATCAGCAGAGTGAGTAATATGCCTGTTTACTGCCCCCCAATGCAGGATGGGAGGTGAATTCTGAGGATGCGCCTCTGAACTCTGGATCTGCTTTGACCAAAGGCAGCTGGTGTGAGTGGGGTGCAGAGAGGGGTTGGGGATAAAGGGGTCATTACATTGCTGGACGTAAGAACCTGAGAGGAAAGGACCCTGTCCAACCTACTTGGGTGAGACTTTAACTCGTGGTTTTTGCCTAGAAACTGTGTGGTGTTTTCCCAAATTAATGCAAAGTTTCTCCTTCCCCCCCTCGACTTATATTAACAGTCTCCTTTCTGTGCTCAGACTCTGTGCTTGCGAGTGGGGAAGCATTGCCTCTCAGAGGGGTCCCGAGGCAATGTGTGAATTTCTAAGGTTCCTGGGTGAGGGTTGGATGAATGGAGAGGAACCCGAGAAACTGAACCTAGCCCTGGATGCCGCTGGTTCCATCTGGCAGAAGGGTTACGTTTGTAATGCTGTAAATATTATTTCACGTCATTCACATTTAAGGTTCCTTATCACATTCCTCTACATAGCCATGTCTACACTTGCCCCTTCTTTGAAGGGGGCATGGGAATCAGGGTGATGGGAAATTACAAATGAAGTGCTGTGATGTATACGCAGCACTTCATTAAGCAAATTCTCCCCTGCAGCAACTTCGAAGCGTCAAAATTTTGAGGAGTAAAGGCACTTCAAAGTAGCGCAGGCACTTGGAAATGCCCGTGGCTAGCCAGCAGGCTGGCACTTCAAAGTTTGACACTTTGGAGTGCTGCATATACATCGCAGCACTTCATTAGTAATCTCCCATCAGCGTGATTACCATGCCCCTTTGAAGAAGGGGGCAAGCGTAGACAGCCCCTAAGTAGAAAAAGACATACTTTACTAAGATATTTTAAAGCAGCAGCTGGCACTGTTCTCTTTAAAGTTCTAGAAAGGAGTGCTCTTTCCTGGGCCAGAGAAAGCATGTGAAATTGTTATGTTTTGCTGTTGGTCTCACCTGAGAAGAGCTCTGTACGATTATGTGGCTGAACGTCATGAGCAAGGGTCCATTGCCCTAATCTGCCACAAACAGATGAGTGCTTATTTTCTTTTCAGAAAACATGTTAAGCAATGCCTGTTTTAACCCCAGTACCTTGATGTTGTACAAATGGTGAAGAAGTAGGTCAAATTTCAACTTCAGGTCAGGAAAGATGTATTTCAGGAATGCCAGCCTAATTCACAACTTGTATATAATATTGTCATAGCTTTCTTTCAGGCTCTGGAGTTTTATGAGGACATAATTTAAAATGGTCTGTTTCTTAGGAGCTTCCATGTATCCCCAGATCTCTTTATTTTTATCTTTAGGCACTCATATTATACAATACCCATGTTTACTGTGTCCTTAGAGGCTATGTTTACACGGCAGAGTTATTTTGGGATAACAAGGTATCCTGAAATAGTAACTCAGCATCTAGGAAATGCATCCGGTATTTTGAAGTATTTTTGGCATGCCTCTACCCCTCTTTACAAATACCCCTCTACCTCCAAATAGTGCTGTTTTATGAAATTTTCCCAAAATAGCTTATTTTGAAATTGACTCAAAATGGGATCCACAATTTGGATTGCCCAAATTGCGTATCTTATTTCGAGTTAGGGGCACAGTGTAGACATAGCCAGAAAGAGTTTAACCGTGGGGATCAGATTTAATCAAGTGTAACCCAGGAGGAACTGAGACCATGTACTCGGGAGAGTGAAGTCTCTACTTTACAGGTTTGGCTGAGAGCCAGTTATCCTTCAGCTCATGGGGTAGAGTACAAAGCTTTAGCCCCTCTGGTCACAGATTCAATACTTTCTGTCACTCTTAACACAAGAAAAACAGAGGGAAGGGCTGAGAAAGCACTGTACTGTATATTTGAATTCAGTTACAAAACTTATGACCTGTCACTTGAGAAGATCCAGCTAAACAGTGAAGATGTATGAAGTCAAGTAAAGAGTAGTATATCTGCTAATATGTTACAGTTATACAGACAGTTGTACAGTTATACAGACCTCTTCTGCACAGCAATGGGGGAGAAGAGCCAAGCTATTAAACTCATTTGGAGAAGAAAGGCAGGGGTGAGCAGGGTCAGAGTCCCTGTGAGGCACAGTAGCATATGCTTAAGCCGGGGTGCTAGCATGCTAGCAGATCAGTGAAGTTGCCAAGTATTTTCTAGCCCAGTTGGATTATTTTTAGCTGTCAGTTGCTGGGGTTTTCTAGCAGTTGCTCACGGTATTTTCGGCTATTTTGCTGCCCTGCTGCTGCTGGCTGCACTGCTTGGGTGTTCTTCGGCAGGAGGAAGCCTCCTGATCTGCCTGCCAAGATGCATCACATGCTACTTGCCTCATGTTGTGTGTCCTCCTATTAGGTGATGTTTCCAGCATGTGCAGAATTCTTGCCCGAGGAAAGCAGAATTATATTTTGTGCAGAAAACATGCAGCAGGTCTGCATTTTGCCCACCAGAGGCTGCTCTAACACTAGAACACCCTAAGCTGGTTGAGGCTGTGTAGTCCCTCAGGCCATGGCAAACAGGGAGCAGGCAGGTAGTGGGTGCAATTTTTCCTCAAGTGAAAAGTCACAGGCTCACAAAGCCCTTCTTGGAGGCAAAGCGAGCCACCCAGAACTGCTGGGGGATCACAGAGGCCACATGGAGACATGGGAGGGGGACTCCAGGCAGGACCCCGTGAGAGACAATGGGACACCGAAGATGCTGTGCCTAGGGAGGTGTAAGGTGTAAATCTGGCCCTGGGGATGAGGCGTGTTCCCTCTGTAGGTGCCAGGAGTCCCTGTGCTCAGTGACGGTGGGGTTAAGAGGAAGAAAGGGCACAGGTAAATCAAAAGGAAAGCAGAGTTTGTTCAGTTCAGCCTGCTCATATCCCGCAGAAAGCAGTATACAAGCTATTACTAAATCACGTGTAAGGTAATGCTGACCAAGTTGGAAATGGCCTATGTGACTTTGGCAGTACAGTGTGTTTTCTGACTGTCTGGAGGCATTTTGCCTGCTCTGGATGACTCAGGCCTTCCTGTCACCATAGGTTTTGCTGCCTGTGGATTTAGGCGGGGAAGGGAGGATGCAGCCACACCCACTCATTGATCACAGATGCACAGGGCTCCTGCGGGTTCTGTGGCCAAGCTGTGTCTTCTGTACAGTTCTGAGGCAGGGTTACCTGGTCCTTCCAGGAGCTTGTAATAAGGAAGTCCAATTACATTGCTGACACAGTGTGCTTACTTTTTGTGCTTTGTATATCATCTCCCCAGCTCATATTAGCGATACTCCTTGCATTCATTTTCACACAGGGCAAGGCAGTACAGTTAGTGGCATTTCTTGGGGAGTCAGAATGCTTCAGAAAGTGTCCCCGGCCCTTACTGCTGTCAGCAATGCTAGACTCATGGGACAAGTGGAGACTACACAGCACCCTTTCTAAGCTGGTACAGCAGCAGTGCTCCCTTAGGGACCCTGGAGACTGTGCTACTTGTAGTACAAACCTTTAACAGTTACCACTGGATCTCTGCATCTCCGAACTATCCCCAGTGCGTTAGTGCTTTATTTGAACCTTCCATTAAACACCAATATCACAGCAAATGGTCTTTGGCAAAACAAAATAGAAGTAAGTTTTAGTAGAATACATTGTATTGTAATTAACAACAAGAGTGTGGGAGCAGCTGGGCAGCTATGGGAGATCTGGAGCACTGACGTCTGCTGATCTCCCCACAGGGTACCTGAATGATTCTTTCTTCTTGCTGAGAAAGCCCGATGGGAGCTGGGATAGGAAAGTGAAGAGGCCAAAGACTGAAAAGGCCCAACAAGTTGCAGCTGCCACTTAGGGACACTTATTTTGCTCCTAAAAAAAGCAGCTCTGCTGAAGGTATAATCTTCAGTGGGTGTGGCTGTTGCTTTTTTGAATTCTTGGAACTGAGAGTTCTGTTTGATCTCAAAAAAGCTATTATGTAGAATATGGCCACAGAGCAGCATAGGTGGATGCTGTTTTTTCTTTTGCTAAGAATCTTCTTTTTTCACAGAGACAACAGGAGGATGAATAAATGGTAACAGCTGCAAATCTCCCCCACAGGGGCTACGTCTACACGTGCACCCAACTTCGAAATAGCTTATTTCGATGTTGCGACATCGAAATAGGCTATTTCGATGAATAACGTCTACACGTCCTCCAGGGCTGGCAACGTCGATGTTCAACTTCGACGTTGCTGAGCCCAACATCGAAATAGGCACAGCGAGGGAACGTCTACACGGCAAAGTAGCACACATCGAAATAAGGGAGCCAGGCACAGCTGCAGACAGGGTCACGGGGCGGACTCAACAGCAAGTCGCTCCCTTAAAGGGCCCCTCCCAGACACACTTTCATTAAACAGTGCAAGATACACAGAGCCAACAACTAGTTGCAGACCCTGTATATGCAGCATGGACCCCCAGCTGCAGCAGCAGCAGCCAGAAGCCCTGGGCTAAGGGCTGCTGCCCACGGTGACCACAGAGCCCCGCAAGGGCTGGAGAGAGAGTATCTCTCAACCCCCCAGCTGATGGCCGCCATGGAGGACCCCGCTATTTCGATGTTGCGGGACGCGGATCGTCTACACGTCCCTACTTCGATGTTGAACGTCGAAGTAGGGCGCTATTCCCATCCGCTCATGGGGTTAGCGACTTCGACGTCTCGCCGCCTAACGTCGATTTCAACTTCGAAATAGCGCCCAACACGTGTAGACGTGACGGGCGCTATTTCGAAGTTACTGCCGCTACTTCGAAGTAGCGTGCACGTGTAGACGCAGCCAGGCTGTGATGGCCCATCTAACTATCTCAAGGAAGACATAAAAATGCCATATATGAAGGAATAACTTGTGAATTAGGAATCTAGGCACTGTTTCTCTCCTAGACAATGATGAATCCAGGAAACTTAAAATCCTAATGCAGTGGTATCAGGATCTCAGGCCAGCTGGCAGAATGGAAACCAGGAGACGTCCAGGGAGAAAGTCTGCAGATTTGAAGATTCTCTGAATCATCTTCAAGGGTCTGGCAAGCAGAAACTATCCTCTTTTAATTGTAAAAGAGAGTACTCCTGATTATGTTTGTCTCAAAATTGGGATTTATCCTGAATATTCTGCACTTGTACTCAAGACATCCTTGCCCACCCATCTGAATCAGGAGCCTACCTACATGTCTGTCCTGATTATGCCCCTGAAGACAGGGGAAGGAGTGGGGACAGGGCATACTCAGAGGAGGTTGCAAAAAGAGACAGGGAAGAGGAGAAGCGGAGTAGAGTGGGGGTTGAATTTCCTTGGGTAAAATTAGAAGCTGGCTGGAGAGTCTGTTAAAATTTTTAAATCAAAATGGAGGTGCTTTGGTTGCTGAAGTTTGAGATTCACTGGTACAGATGCCTTACTAATTGGAGATAGCAAAACTGTTATTGGTTTTATGTAAAATAGGCCTTGTACAGAAAACCTGATTCTTAGTTTTGATGAGATTATGGTTTTGGTTGATGAAGGTTAACTTCTTAGATATAAGCCTTTTGACTTAGCACACCATGTATTCTAAGTAAACAGCTAGCATTATACAATATCAAGAGAGCCCATATTAAATGGATTAAGAACTGGCTAATTAATATATCTCAGAAAGTAGTGGTCAACATGGAATCATCATCTATTGGGCAGTTTTACGGGGGAGGGACTGGTTCTAGAACTGATGCTATTCAAGCAGGAGTGGGGAACCTGCAGCCTGCAGTTTGCCTTGATCTGACCCCTAGGCTTGGGACTTGCTCTCTTGAAATGGCATAAACTGGTGTACTATGCAATTCTATTTTAGTTATATATAATTTAAGAGAATGTTGTAAGTTAGGAAATCAAGTGTGATGACATCATTCTGTTGCCCTGAAGGAAATTTTTTATGTATATATATATAGAGAGAGAGAGAGAGAGAGGGAGAGAGAGAATTTTAATGGATAATATATTAATTTTTCAGCATTTTTCCAAGTTTTATTGATTGAAGTTTTCACAGTTGTGCATAATTATGGGTGTAGTGGGTGCATTTACCTCTTGTGAGCACCCCCTGGCCAAGTGTGCCTGCACTCTCTTCCTGTGGTGGTTGTTCGGTAATTCAGTCCTTCAGCAGAGACGCACATAGTCTGTATGTGAAACAAAACAAATCCCTTCTGAGTACCGACCCAACTCGGGTCTCTTTCAGTGCCCTCTACGTTCTTTCAATTTGTCTCTGTTCTGGAGTAGAGCAGTATTCCAGGGCTCCTTTGCTGGTGACAATGTCTTTGCTCTGTTAGGGCTTTTCTGGCCACAACTATCCATCTGGGCTGCCACATTTCAGTTCCCCTTATGGAAGATCTTTCCCTCCCAGTGGGTAGTGGGGAGTTGGGGGGGTACCCCTTCTACTCTGGGGGGTCCTGTCTGTTGTCTCCATTCTTTCAAGTCCCACTGCTGCTTTAATTCCCAGTTCCCCATGGCTCTGGGCCATCTTTGCACTTACCTCAGGGCTTTCAACAAATAGACTCTCAGTGACCAATCCTGAGCACTGTCTGTTCTCCAGTTCTAACTGCTTTTGCTCTGGCTCTGCAGCTATTCTTATGTTGAGGTGCTAGCTGATTGGCTGTTTCCCACACAACTGCTCCAGGAAGCTCAGAGGACCTCTGTTCTGCCTTTTTCTGGGTGGAGGTGGGGAGTGGGTAGGTGTGTGGATGGGTGGGTCGGGGGAATGGCAGGATCACAAGGTCTCCAGCAGGGACACTCAGGGCGTAGTGTACCCTGGCACAATGAGTTTGTAAGCTTTTTTTTTTTTTTCTATTTATATCAGTCAACACTTATAGTTGCAGGAAGTTGTGGCAGGGTTAGACAAAAGAGGAGTCCGACAAAAATATTTAAATATAGTAAATATTATTATTCAAAATATTAAAGCTTTATAAACATTGAAACACAAGTTTTCAGCATCCTGTCAAAATGTTCAAAGTAAATGTCTTCAAACCAAATTCTAATAACTTATACAGAATGTATTTCTTTCTTTGTATATCTGTAAATGTTGGCTATAGAAATATTTTTCATCAGTTTGTGAATATCCAGTGAAACAGATGTTGACCAATATTTACTAATAAAAATGTAATCTTTCCATTCCAAATCTACTACTAAGTAGTTGTTAGAGAAACATTTTTCTATAAAAGATGTTTCTACCAGTTTTTAAATATATTTAATTTAAAGTGAAGAAATAACAAATTAATCCATGGGCTACATGAATTAATAATGTATTTTATGACATAATGGAAATATTATTGACATGGTCTTCTCTCTGAGGCAGCTGCAGGAGAAATGCAGGGAGCAGAGGAAGCCACTCTATATTGCCTTCATCGACCTGACCAAGGCCTTCGACTTGGTCAGCAGGGATGGACTGTTCAAACTGCTCCACAAGATAGGCTGTCCACAACGGTTACTAAAGATGATCCAGTCTTTCCACGAAGATATGAGAGGAACCATCCAATATGATGGCACGTTATCAGATGTTTTCAGCATCAGGAGCAGCGTCAAACAAGGATGTGTCCTTGCTCCAACATTGTTTGTGATCTTCTTTGCACTCTTCCTGAAGCACGCCTTTGGATCTTCAACAGAGGGCATCTTTTTGCACACAAGATCTGATGGGAAACTGTTTAAGCTTGCAAGGCTGAAAGCTAAATCTAAGGTGCGTGAAGTCCTCATCAGAGATATGCTGTTCGCAGATGACACTGCTGTAGTGTCACACACAGAAGACCAGCTTCAGAAACTGCTGGGTCAGTTCTCCAAAGCATGCAAGGACTTCGGGCTTTCCATCAGCCTAAAGAAGACAAACGTACTTGGTCAGGATGTTGCTGAACCTTCATCAATCAGCACTGACAACTATATGTTAGAGGTCGTCCACGAGTTCGTTTACCTTGGGTCCACCATCACTGACACCCTGTCATTGGAGACTGAGCTAAATAGGCGGATTGGAAAAGCAGCCACAACTCTGTCCAGACTCAGCGAGAGAGTGTGGAATAACATCAAGTTGTACACCCACACCAAAATGCAAGTCTACAGAGCCTGCATCCTCAGCACCCTCCTTTACGGCAGCGAGTCTTGGAGCCTGTACACCCGCCAGGAAAAGAGGCTGAACATCTTCCACTTGCACTGCCTCAGGCGCATCCTTGGAATATCGTGGAAGGACAGAGTGTCCAACACTGCCGTCCTTGAGCAAGCTGGAATCCCAACCATGCACACCCTTCTCAGGCAGTGGCGGCTCTGCTGGTTTGGCCACATCCGCAGGATGAATGATGGAAGGATCCCAAAAGACATCCTGTATGGCAAGATAGCCTCTGGCAAAAGACCTCCCAGATGCCCCCAATTGCGGAGGGACCTCAGGGAGGTAGACATCGAGCCGGATAGCTGGGAGGAGCTGGCAGACGATCGCAGCAGATGGAGGCAGGAACTATACAAGGGCCTTCAGAAGGGTGAGTTGAGGATCAGACAGCTAGCAAGGAGAAGCGAGCCCACAGAAAGCACAGTAAGGACCTGCCAGACACCCATTATACATGCAACAGATGCAGCAAGGACTGTCACTCTCGTGTGGGCCTTCACAGTCACAGTCAATGCTGCAAATGATGATGGCAAATGGAACTACGAAGGGTGCGATCCATAGTCTACGTAGAATGAAGGATGCCTACTACTACTAATGGAAACATCAGCTTTAGATATTCCTTATTAACACTGTAGTTTAAATGAATGCTTTAATTGTGGGAAAATGTTTGAAGTCATGAAGTCTCACATTCTTCATGATGAATCAATACTAAAGAGTGTAATGAAAATAGATGTTTCTTGTCTCTTTCTAGTTATGTGCTGAATGTGTTTTCTGAATTACTGTACTGTGTTCCAACATAAATTTTCTTTATTTCATCTTCTACTATTTTACAGAAAAACAGATGTTCCTACCCTAATAGCTAGCAGTTCCATTATGGTCTTTGCATCACAGCAAGTCAGCATTGCTGAGTATTATGGATTCTGATGCTCACAAACCCAAAGGTTGTTTTCTTTGCTCTGAGAAAAGTGATAATAGCACATACGCAAGTATCACTTTTCACCACACACGTAGTAGCTAGGCTGAGATATAAGCCAGTGTTTCTCAACCTTTTTTTTTTTATAAAGTACCCCTTTCTGAAAAACATATAAGTACCCCCAGACTTCTGTTGCATGCCGCTAAGGGTAAGCACACCACTGGTTGAAAAACATGATCCGAAGGAAATCTGAGGTCTTGAAACAAATGCCATTCAACCTTTCCAGATTACAATACCCTTTTCAGGAGTCAGATTTGTTTTGCATGCCGCCCAATTACACCTCACTTAAAAACAACTTACTTACAAAAACATGAAAAAATATCACAGAAGACTACCACTGAAAACTTGCTGGCTTTCTACTATCCTATCAAATGAATTGGAATAGAAATTTTATACTTACTTTTTAGCATAAGGCATATGAAGCGTAGAAAGAAGTCATTTTCTCAATGAACTTTTAGATTTTTTTGACGTTTCTAAAATTTTTTATGTAGCCTGTTGTAAAACTAGGCAAATAACTGGCAAACACCCTCTGGAAAACCTTGGTGTACCCACATGGGTACATGTACCCCAGTTGAGAAACACTCATATAAGCGTTGTTAACAAATCTACACATACCACTTGACCCTGCCTTCCACCTAGCTACTAAGTGTCCTGTGAAAAGTGATATTAACATTCAAATATCACTTTCTATACCATGATTGAATATACAAAAGAAAAATCCCCCAAACTGTGCATAAAAAACTATGCATAGATTTTTGTTGTGAGAACGCTTGTTGCATAGCAACTTACTTTAATCCACAGCAGAAGTTAAGCCTAATATAGCATGGAGTTTAGTACTTCATTAGCGTAATGGGGACAGTGGTTAAGACCACATCTTCAGGACTTGTTCATTTTCCACCACACATCCTGAATCATTTTTGCCATGTGTGCTTGCAAATAAGGGAGTGGATACACAGGAGATCTGTGACTCATTGGTTCTGAGTGTGGGAGACTATGCATAAGGACAGATTTTCAAATGAATTCAGCTTCATTTAGCCACCAAAACAGGAGCCCGGTTCTCAAAAGAACCAGCAAGCATGTCAGGTGCTGACTTTTTTTTTGGAAATATGAGCAAGTGTTGCAGTGGGACTGAGGAATTTTGAAAATCAGGCCTTTTCTTAGGCACCTCAATAAAGATGACCAGATCAAAAGCTCCAATGGAACTTCCTAACATTAGACACATAGTTAAGAGGCCTGCTGAACTGGGGCCTTCAACTTCTAGTTACAATGGGAAGCCCTAGTACGTTTAACTTTTAATAATGCAAACCCCTGGATGGAAGACAGCTTACATATCTATAATTGCCCCATCTGTAAAATCTGGATAATGATAGCGATCTCCTTTGCAGAGTACTTTGAAATTGACTGATGAAAAGCACTGTATGGCTACGTCTACACGTGAAGCCTACATCGAAATAGGCTATTTCGATGAATAACGTCTACACGTCCTCCAGGGCTGGCAACGTCGATGTTCAACTTCGACGTTGCGCGGCACCACATCGAAATAGGCGCTGCGAGGGAACGTCTACACGCCAAAGTAGCACACATCGAAATAAGGGTGCCAGGCACAGCTGCAGACAGGGTCACAGGGCGGACTCAACAGCAAGCCACTCCCTTAAAGGGCCCCTCCCAGACACAGTTGCACTAAACAACACAAGATACACGGAGCCGACAACTGGTTGCAGACCCTGTGCCTGCAGCATGGATCCCCAGCTGCCGCAGCAGCAGCCAGAAGCCCTGGGCTAAGGGCTGCTGCCCATGGTGACCATAGAGCCCCGCAGGGGCTGGAGAGAGAGCATCTCTCAACCCCCCAGCTGATGGCTGCCATGGAGGACCCCACAATTTCGACGTTGCGGGACGCAGATCGTCTACACGGTCCCTACTTCGACGTTCAACGTCGAAGTAGGGCGCTATTCCGATCCCCTCATGAGGTTAGGGACTTCGACGTCTCACCACCTAACGTCGAAGTTAACTTCGAATTAGCGCCCGACGTGTGTAGCCGCGACGGGCGCTATTTCGAAGTTAGTGCCGCTACTTCGAAGTAGCGTGCACGTGTAGACACAGCTTATAAGTATTAGGCGGTTTTATTGCTGCAATGGCCAGATCTAATCTTCAATGTGGAGTGGTGCAAAAGGCCGATGAAGCAGTCCTACCTAGATATCTAAACTTGGTGGAAACAACCGAGTAGTGCAGAAAACAAAAAACTTTAAAGACTAACAAAATAATTTATTAGGTGATCAGCTTTCGTGTGACAGACCCACTTCTTCAGATATGGAAACTTCTGATAAATGATGACTAAGATGAAGAGGATTTAACAGAGAAATAGAAAAAATGAAGTAAAATCTGATGAATTGGCTAGAAAGGGCAGAAGGACAGGGTGGAGGTAGAGAGGGAAGGAAAACACTTATCACAAGTGTCTATTAAGTTAAGCGGGCTGGCTGGGATCTCTACAAATATCAAAGGTGGGGAAACTATCCTTGTAATATGTAAAGTAATTGATATCTTTGTTGAGTAGGAGGTGTAAAATATCAAACTTGAGAATGAGTTCCAATTCAGATGCTATGGCCCGCTCCATTGAAATGCTCACTGATGGGCTTATGTGTTTTCACATTCCTTATGTCTGATTTGTGTCCATTCTTTGGCAAAGCGATTGTCCAGTTTTTCCAGTATACGTAGCAGAGTGGCATTGCAGGCACATGATGGCATGTATCACATTAGTAGAAGTACAGGAATATGAGCCCCGGGTTGTGTAAATGATGTGGTTAAGTCCAGTGATGGTGTGTCCTGTGTAAAGATGGGGACAGAGCTGGCAACAGGGTTGGTTGCAAGAAAAAGTTCCAGGATTAGTATTTCTGTGGAATGGCGTGTGATTGCTAGTGAGAATTTTGCAGAGGTTAGGTAGTTGTCTGTCGGAAAGGACATAATAGATGTCTACCTAAGGAAGGGTGTGTGGGCAGAGAAATGGACTCTAAAGGTCCTTAGCTGGGACAATAGTACCTTCTTTATTTTACGTAACAGTTATGTTGCAAGGCACCTAGAGGTCAACAAGGTCAGGCCAATGTTGCCAATCCTACAAAAGGGGCTTGTCTACACTAGCCCCTTTCTTTGAAGGGGGCATGTCAATAAGCCCAAGCGGTGAATAGCAATGAGGTGCTACGCTGCATACGCAGCACCTCATTAGCCTAATTCGCGCCATGCAAACTTTGAAGTTGCTGATATAGTCTTGCATGACTTTCTCATTAATAAACTAGCGAAGTATAACCCAGATGAGGCTACTATAAGGTGGGTGCATAACCGGTCAGATAACCATTTCCAGAGCGTACCTATTAGTGATTCACAAGCACACTGGAAGCGCATAACAAGTGTGCTTCTGCATGATCAGTTTTGAGACTGGATCCACTCAATATCTTCATCAGTGATTTAGAAAATGGCACGGAGAGTACTTTTATGAAGTTTGCAGATGATACCAAGGTGGGAGAGATTGTAAATGCTTTGGAGGACAGGATTATAATGATCTGAACAAACTGGAGAAGTGGTCTTAAGTAAATAGGATGAAATTCAACAATGACAAATGCCAAGTTCTACACTGAGGAAGGCGCAATCAGTTGCACACATACAAAATGGGAAATGATTGTTTAGGGAGGAGTACTGCAGAAACAGATATAGGGGTCATAGTGCACCACAAAGTAAATGTGAATCAACAACAGGATGACTGACAACTTCTGCAGGCCCCCAGGCAAAGTGTAGGAGGGGCCCAGCTCCACCTTCTTGGAAAGAGCGAGGCCTCAGGCAGAAGGGACAGAGGCAGGGCATCCAGCCCTCAGTGCCACCTGGAGCACAGCTGCCCCCCACATTGCTGCACGGATCATGTGGCGTGGTGCTCTGGCAGTGATTTAAAGGGCCCTAATTGCCTCTGCTGCCGCAGTAGCAGCAGCAGTGGCTAGGAGTCCTGATCACTGGGCCTAAGGCCAATGGTCCCGTGTGATCCTCCACTGTTGGTGAGCCTTGTCAAGACTGTGACACTGTTGCAAAAAAAAGCAAACATCATTCTAGGATGTATTAACAGGAGTCTTCTAAGCAAGACCCAAGAAGTAATTCTTCCACTGTATTCTGTGCTAATTTTGCCTCAGCTGAAGTACTGTGTCCAGTTCTGGGTACCACATTTCAGGAAAGATGTGGAAAATTGGAGAGGATCCAGAGAAGAGCAACAAAAATGATTTTTGGTTTAGAAGACATGATCTGTGTGGAAAGATTGAATGAACTGAGTTTGTTTAGTCTGGAAAAGAGAAGACTGAGGGGGAACTTGATAACAGTTTTCAAGTACCTAAAAAGTTAGGAGGAGGAGGGAGAAAAATTACTCTCATTAGCTGATAGGACTAGATGCAATGGGCTTAAACTGCTGCAAGGGAGGTTTATGTTGGACATTAGGAAAATGTCCTGTCAGGGTGGTTAAGCACTAAGTATATTGTCTGGGGAGCTTGTCGAATCTCCATCCCTGGAGAATTTTAAGAGCAGGTTAGACAAACACTTGTCAAGGATGGTCCAGAACAGTGGTTCCCAAACTTTTTGGCATCACGCCCTCCTTTTGATTTTTGAGAAACCCTCATGGCCCCCCGCCTCTTCTTTATCATCTTCCAAGCCCCTTTTGAACAAAAAATTCAATTCATAATTTAAAAGAAACACAAACACTTGATATAAAAATGTTATTTGAAATTAAAAATAAGCACAAATGTTTTCTTGGCCCCTTGCAGGTGCCTGGTACAACCCCAACTGACCAGCTGCCTGAGCCCTGGGGCAGCCGCCAGAGCTACCCACGCTCGCTGCCCGCCCACTTAAGTGCTGTGCTGCCAGAGCTGCCTGTCCAAGCTGACCAAGCCCCGCAGTGCTGGGGCCAGCCACCCACCCACCAGCCTGAGCCACCCAAGCCCTGCAATGCCCGGGCCAGCTGTCCAAGCCCCACAAGCTGGCCACCCGAGCTCTGTGAGCCCTCCCTTCCCTCACCCAAAGCCAGGCTCCCCCAGTCCTCCACTCACTCCATTCCCTTCCTGCAAACCAGGCACTCTCCAGCCCCCATCTAACCCCATCCTTCTCCTTTTCCCACACCCTTCCCTCCCCAGCCCACACTCGGTCCCCTTTGCAAGTGGCAGCTAGCTCCACGTGGGTGTTTGCCAGCTGTCTGCTTTTCATAGTGGCTGCGCTGGCTTGCCCACGTAAAATGGCAGGGGCTGAGAACTTATGGCAAGGGCCAGCTTTTTCTTTGGGTGAGGCTAAGGGCGGTGGGGGGGCTGGGTCGCCTCAAGTCCCCCCTGGAATTTCTTCACGCCCCCCAGTTTGGGAGCCTATGATTTAGAAGATGGTGCTTGGTCTTGCCCTAAATGCAGGGGAATGGACTTGATAAGCTCTCAGCTTCCTTCCAGTTCTATAATTCCATAAATCAGCTCATGTGAAATTAGCTGTAAAGCTGCTCCAGCTTGTGGCAAGGGCTCCATTGTTCCCCAGGGTCAGATCCAGTTTAAGGGGTGGGAGTGCAGGAAGGTGATTTCCAGTTACTTTGGATCCCACTTGAATCCTGCACCACATGTAGCAGAAGCTGGCCCTGAACGGAGACAAGCCCCAGTTGAAGATTCTCCAATAAGTTAGCCAATTTGCACTGCATGGGTGCAGTTGCCAGTCTCCACTCAACTGTCTTCATAGCACATGGATCATAAATCTTTGGATGTTTTAATTCATGCTCATATTTTATAGGGTAAACGCTTCCATATTCAACTATCACCTGGAACTCCCAAATAACTGCTAGTTTAACTGTAAGTAAATGTTGATTATGTTTTCCATAAGTACAGTACAGTGAAAGGAAATACAAATAAATACAGCATGTTTGCAATGTACAATGCTATCGTTATGCGTAAATGAAGTACGCTGCACACATTTTTGTTTTTTAATAGCTAATCTTGTTTTTCTTTAGTGCTATGCATTGCTAGGTATAACTCTCTATTGTCCATAGTAACACAGAGGTAGCCGTGTTAGTCTGTACTCCAACAAAACAACACAGCAGAAATGTAGCACTTCAAAGACTAACAAAATGATTTATTTGCTGCTGAGCTTTCGTGGGACAGACCCACTTCTTCAGTAGTCTCTATTATCCAGAATATGTGAATACCCAGCAAGCTCCCGGTCCTGGGGCTGCTGGATATGAATGAGTTTACTGTCTAGAGCCTCAGAGGGGTAGCGCTGCTCGCCTTTAGCTTCCCAAAACAAAGGGCTGATGGCTCAGTTCTGCTCCAGAGCCTGAGAAAGTGGGTCTTTCCCACATTTATCTAATGAAGAACCTCGTGCGCCTTTGAGCTGCTCCAGGGCTGCCAGTTGTGGCTAGCGGCTGGCAGAAAGGGCGAGAGGCGGGGCTGTGCAGAGCACACCCGAGCCCCTGAGACTAGCAATGGCTCTCGCTGACACACGCCTTTAGGAGACGCCCCTGTGAGATGCCCCCTCGGGCGCACCGTCTCTCTGCAAGTCTGACTCAGGCGCTAGGACAGTGATCACATTTCTTCCACCCAGCCGCACTACTTTCCAGCTCGCCCTTCGGGGCGGGGCGAGGCCCCCGTGTGGGCCGGGAGAGGAGGGGGCAGCTTGCAGCGGCGGGCACCGGCGGAGGGGCGCGCACTTTAGCTGGCAGACTTCAAAGGCCGCCTCCCGCCGGCCCTGCAGGCGGGGACGGGCCGGAGGTTGTGTCCGGGCGCGGGTCCGGCTGTCGGAGCCCGCGTGAAGCCGGGGGTGGAGCCATCCCGGGGGGCGAAGCTGCCACCGCTTCCATAAGCAGCTGCTTTCGGGCAGCACAAGGCGGGCGGGTGGACGGACTCCTCCCTGGGGCGGGGTCAGCGCCAGGCGAGCCACCTCCCTCCCTCCCGGCGGCTGGCTGCTGCTCCCGCTCCCGCTCCCGCTGCGTGATGCTGTCCCCTGCTCGCGCCGCGCCGCGGGGCTCCGCTCCGCTCGCCTGGGCTCGCCTCGTCTCGTGGCTCCTGACCCTGAGGGCTGCCGCTGCGGCCGGGTATGGACGAGGGCGAGCGACGCGGGGTGGGGGGAGGCCGGGCGGGCTGGGGCCGGGCGCTGTGCCCCGCTCCGGCCTGAACTCGGCTCTGCCTGGGGCGGATTCCGCCCCCCAGCTTCCCGCGGGACGGGATCGGGGCCTCAGGTCGGCCTTCGGCTCCAGAAACAGGCGCCGAGACGGCTTCTTCCTGGGTGACCCCCGCACTGCACACCAGGGGAGCTGGCTTCAGAGCCCCCCTCCCCGCCTCCCGCACGTGCCGTTCGCATTCTCGCCTTCGTGTTCCCCCAGCCCATCGCCACCTGCCGGGGGAGCCCGAGGAACCCCCCTCCCCCCGGTTGTGTGTGCTAAGGTGCTATGTGTTCAACAACCTGCCAGCTAGGATCTGCCTCTTTATATCTATTTCCTCTACGGTTTGCCCTCTCGCAGGCTAAATCTGTTGTGCACGAAATTACCTTAGCCTGTCTTCACTGAGACGGGTGTGGCTTTTCCTCTTTCCTTTCTTGTTTCTTTTCCAGGAGTTGTGCAGACTAACCACAGCTTCTAGGTGATCCTTTGGGGTTTCCGTTGCTTTTTTTTTTTTTTTTAGTTTGAAGGCACAGCCTCCTCCCACTGAAGTTGGTGGAGGAAAATAAGAGACAATAAGCCCTGATCCTGCAGGTTCGTAGGGATGGGTGGACCGCCTGTGTCAGCCGTGGGTTCTGTTGACATTAATGGGTCTCTGTGCTGGCATTGAGTAGTTGCTTGCCTACAGTATTTCCTGTGTTGTGGGAATTTAATTTATAAGGGTTTTTCCAGACTTGATTGCAAGCTACCAAAAGGGGAAAGAATGAATGGGTTGAACTGTACACTGACACTGATACTACGCTTATCAGTAAAGTATCCTCAATGCATTTTCCCTCAGTTAGACGGAGGCAAAAATATTTGGCTCATATAGTAATACTTGTTTAAGCCTCTGCCCCAACATGCAGTAGGGTGTGTGTGGAAAACAGAAATTGTCATCAGTATACATACTACCTTTTGTAAGACAAGATTATCAAATACCAGACTATGATGAGTGGATTTAATTTTTCTCTTATTCACCTCTTATGTTTTCCAGACCTACATTTCTGGTGACAGGACCCCGGACTATCAGGCCTGGTGCAAATGTGACTATTGGAGTAGCTCTGCTGACAAATAGCCCTCTGCAAGTCACAGTGGGAGGTCAAGTGCTCAGAGAGAATGATACAGTGCTGCATGGGGAAATTGTCTTTGAAAAAGGTGAGTTGGTAGCAACAGCCTAGAGCAGTGGCTGTCAGCCTTTCCAAAATAGTGTACCCCATTCTGAAGGCTGATTTGTCTTGTGAACCCCAAGTTTCACCTCACTTAGAAACTAATTGTCCACAGATACAAATGGGACTGATGGATGGTTGGATAACCCAAAACGTCAGACAATGGATGAGATTTTGGAGGGAACTGGCTGCTGTGGGACTGCCCCCTCCCCTGGGGCGAGTTGCTGGCTGCCTTGGTTCGGCTGCTGGCTGCTGTGAGGGGTGGAGGAGTGCTTAGCTGACACCTGGCAGTGTCTGATAAAGTGGAATGTTGCATAACTGGGGTTGTACTGTACTAGAAATTGCTTCCTTTCTCATTCTGTCAGTATGAAATATAGTTTGTACAGACTTTGCTAGTGCTTTTTATGTAGCTTGTTGTAAAACTAGGCAAATATCTGGATGAGTTGAGATACTCCATGAAAGACCTCTGTGTGCTTCCAGGGTACAAATAACCCTGGTTAAGAGTTGCTGGCCTGGAGAGATTTAAATGTAGGTTATTCTTCTTAAATTCCCTGAAATATAAGAGTTGTTGATATACATTAAACTATGAATTTTTGTGGACTTATTTTACGAAGTATCAAAGAAGAAGAATCCTATTTCCAGCAAAATACATCTGAAAGTGGAATTGTTTACTGATTAATTAGTGGTTTGTATGTGTGTGTACCCATTATCTCACCATAAGCTCTTCGGAAATAATATGTGTCGTGGGGCATGTATATGACTTGATAGCTGTCTGGATCTTGAAAGGACTCTGGATACTGGGGCTACATGAGTCCAGTACAGAACCCTCCTCTTTCTCTTATGTATTTTGGGAGGATTCAGAGACCAGGCAGGAGCATGTGATGTGTCAAAGCTGTTCAGAAAGCAACTGAGCGCCCCGTGTTATGTATATTAGGCAAACTGAGAAAAAGTGGAGCCCAGTGCAGGGAGGAGACTGCCCTGCTCACCCCAAGGGCAGCGTCACTTCTCTCCAGCAGTCAGAAGAATACAGTAAGAAGGCCTCTCTTCGTTTTGAGGCAGTGGCCCTGGCTCTAAGCTATACGTGTTCAGGTGGTAAAGGCCATGTTTGGAACCACTGAACTTCTGGTGCTGGCTGACGACTGCTCCCATTAATGTTGTAAGTTTAGGGCAGTCTGAGAGCTGCCATAATGTGTGCTCAGGTGTTTATGGTCCATACTGGCAATTCTGGTAGCTAGGATTAGCTGGAGCACAGAGGTACTCTGATTAAAAACAGTGGTGCTGGCCAAACACAAGGGATTTCCCAGGTAGCTGCATAAGCTAGCTTCCAAGCTGCTTTGTGCCATTGGAGAAGTGCAGAGCTGGGGGGAGCAGGGCAAGAATTTAGTGCTGTGTTTGATGGGGGAAGAGCCCATTATGTTGCATTGGGTAACTTCAGAACTTTTCTCCTGTTATTGTTAAAGGGAAGGAGAAAAGTTCTGAAGTTACCCAATGCAACACGTACTGAATTTAGTGTCTGTTAAAGATATTCAAATTTCCGTGTTTAAACCTGATTGATAGAGTATGGGTATTGCAAGCTTCTCCACATGAGCTCATCTCTTTTCAAGAGGGCCTTTCAGTGGGGACAATCAGACATATTGGTTCAATCACAGCTGTGAGAGGAAAGCTGTTTAACAAGGGTATCACATTGTAGAAGTGATTTCTGTGATTTATGAAAAATAATCATAGAATCATAGAATGGTAGGACTGGAAGGGACCTTGAGAGGTCATCAAGTCCAGTCCCCTGCTTTCATGGCAGTACCAAATACTGTCTGCATCATCCCTGATAGACATTTATCTAACCTGTTCTTTAATATCTCCAGAGATGGAGATTCCACAACCTCCCTAGGCAATTTATTCCGGTGTTTGACCACCCTGACAGTTAGGAACCGTTTCCTAATGTCCAACCTAAACCTCCCTTGCTACAGTTTAAGCCCATTGCTTCTTGTTCTATCCCCGGAGGCCAAGAAGAACAAGGTTTCTCCCTCTTCCTTATGACACCCTTTTAGATACCTGAAAACTACTATCATTTCCCCCCTCAATCTTCTTTTTTCCAAACTAAACAATCAGTCCAGGTTGAATTTCTCTAGCTGATCATAGTGGGGCTGTCTGTCTGCTGCCTGTTCAGGGGGACTGATAAGGGTCAGAGCAAGGCTGGCTGTTGATCCCAGCTTGAATATCTGGTACCTTTTATTATCCAGCGTGCTTGGTTCCCCAGGGATGCTGGACAATAAAGCTTTTACTCTATAATGTATAGTTATATTGCACACAGTAAATCATGCTCTTTTAATGAATACGTGGCAAGTGCTGAAATAACAGAAGATACACACAGAAAGTGTTTAAGACAGGTCAGCTATTTCTATATTGTATTTCAACTCCTTACAGTAGCTCGTTCCCCCTCCTCCTCTTGTCAGAGGTTGAATATTCAGATGTTCTGCTCTTTTGTTCCTGGCAAGAAAATAGAATTCATATTTATTGTAAAAGTTGCTCTTTTCTTCCTGACCTTCCTTTCTCTTTTTACTTTCCTGCCTATCTTCCTCTGTTTCTCTTGACAGCAAGTCTAGCTTACGTGGTATGGGCTGTTAGTGTTTGTTTGTTTAATGCCTAAAAGGATACCAGGTAATTTGCTGACATAGGACCAGACAAGTTCCTGCCACAAGGCGCTTATAATATGTACACTTGATTGTGCAGTGTGCTAATGTCAGTGAGAACTTCGGGTGCCCAGACTGAGGCTCTAAACAGACAACCTGCTGTTACCCTTGTGGCCCGAGCTGCTAACCATAGTCCAGGGTCTAGCAGGTTGTTGCAGCTAAGAGGAGAAATTGATTATAGCTATCTGATGGCAATTCTATATAATTACAGAGAATGAACAAAGTCCTGTTTCTCTGAACAAAGGAGAAACCAGAATAAGAAACTGTCTCATGTTTTCTCCTAGGCTCAGGATCTTTCAGCTAGCACTCCTGACCCAGAATCTCTCTCTAGGCTTCTCTCAGAGCCACGTCATACTTCCAGGCTGCTGCTTATCTTTCTTTCTCAGCTTCTGTGCCTGTATGACTCTACAAGTGCCATTCTCTTTTTCTGTGATGCTAATTTCTGAGCAGTCTCCATTCTTCTTGTTTTAAGTGGGGCCCCTTAGTATCTCTTGCAAGTATCTTAAATGAAGGTTCCATCCAATTCATGGTAACCAAGCTCATACATATATGTATAACTCAGCTAATGCATATCCTTTTAAATATATGATGTAATTCAGACAGGAACTATTCTGGCGAAGTTACATGGCTTGTGTGAGACAGCGCTTCTCTCAGAGCCATATCATACTTCCAGGCTGCAGGTTTTTGAGTCTATGTGGTACTCTTATTGCTTCACAGAGAGGAGTGGGGAAAGGATTTATGGTAAAGTTGTGTCTTTAATTTTAACCCCAACTTATATTTCTTCTCAGTTTTTGTATTTTTCCAGACTTTCCATTTGATACTTGTGTAAGGTCAGTGGACCCTAGTTCTCAGGGGCGGGGATTGAACTTGTGACCTTAGGGGTTAAAGCCATGTGGCCGCTCAGAGGGCTTTCAGTGAAAGCTGTAAAGCAGATTTCATTCTCCCTTGTCAGTGGTCTCAGTGCCTCTGGGGTTCCACTTGGAAAGGCAAAGAGCGAGGCACGAGAGATAAAGGGCTGAGAAGATGACAAGGCCAGAAGCAAGTAAACTGTACCAAGATCTTGCTCTCATAGCGGAGCTTGTTGGGGATCGGAGAAGGTCTGTCCTGGCAGCATAGAAGATTGTGTGTAGGGCCCTACCAACTTCATGATCTCTTTGGCTGTGAAACTGACCAATAAGATTTAAAAATAGTCAGTTTCCTGGTTTTAGATGTTAACATCTGAAATTTCCTGGTGGTATAACTGGGAGTGGGGGTGTTGTGTGATTGCCCCTCCTACTTCTGCACTGCTGCTGGTGGAGGCGCGAGCACAGATTGCCTGGGGTTGTCACTTTAGAGTGGGGGCAGGATCAGCCTTACAAGTGAGCAGCTGCCCAGGAGCCCATGGTCTGGGGGCACTGTTGTCCTCTCATTGTTTGCTCACGGCCACTTTAATCTACAAGTACTGGGCTGGGGAGGGACGTGGCTGGGGGACACCCCAGCTGGGCGATCCTGCTGTGCACCAGTCTCCAGCTGCTAGTCCCAGCTAGGCTGGGTTGGGATCGGGGTTCCTCTTCCCCTGCAGGGACTGCTCCTGGGGCGTGGTCAGACCCACCCCCCAGAAACCTCCCCTGGCTGCAGGAAACTCTGTTGCTGCTCTACCTTTTGAGCTCATCTCAGCTGTGAAAGCAGCACAGAGGTAAGGATGGCAGTTCTGAAGGCAGCATGCCTGTGGGGCTTCCTGCAGTGGCGGGTGGCTTGCTGCAGGGGAAGAGGAAGCCTGCACAGGGCTAGCAGCTGGATTCCAGCAAACAATAGGAGCCCCTGCCCCCCAGCAACAGCTAGAGTTCAAGGGGCAGAGAGAATTTCACAGCCTGTGACATGATTTTCATGGCTGTAAATTTGGTAGGGCCCTAATGGTAAGTATGGCTGAGAGACGAAATAAGCTATACAAAACTCAAACTGTCCTCTGAACAGCAAAACTGTCTTGTGTTGAATTACGTCATGAAGGAGTTGCTTCTGTCAGTAGCGTTGGCGCACTGGATCGTGCCAACTGGTTGATGTAGTGACATCGTTTTGAGACATATTGTTTCTCTGATGCTGTTAGCTACAGGGGTAGAGAAGTGGCGGCTGTTCATGCGCTACCTGTGAGCTGGACAAGTATTGATGGAGTATCTGAAACTATTGACTGTATTGTGTATCACAAGACCTGAAATGGGTTCCCACTTAGTCATCAGTGGGCACCACTGAGACAAACTGTAAACCCACTATATTATGGAAACCACGTCAAGGCAGGGGGTGCTGCAGTACCCTCTTTCCCCTGCACCCTTAGTTCCAGCACCTATGAGTACAATTTAATTTGAAGGCCCCAGTTTAGCAAGCTACTTAAGCATATGCCTAACTTTGGGAAGTGATTACTCACACATTTATTCCACAGGGTGCATAAGGTCACAAAGTTAAGCATATGGTCCGATGATTTGGGCTTCAAGATACTTAAGCAGATGCTTAACTTTAAGCATAAACTTAAAAGCATATTTCTAAGTACGTGGCAGGGTCTCAGCTGGTTGACAGCTTTGCAGTTTTAAATGTTGTAATTCTGTAGGGATTTTTGAGATGCGACATGGGAGAAATACTGTAACAGTATGGCTAGGTTCACATCTTTGCCTTGCATAATAAGTAATATAACAAATGAAACACATATAGTGATGACACGTTGATCTGTGGTTCACACAGACAGACAATACAGAAGTGCAAATCACCCAAGCCTGGCTTCACATACCAGAAGCAAAATCTCAACCACTGATGCAGCAAGCAAGAACATTTAGATGTGATGCCTTGGTCTGTAGACCTAGCATACTGCTACTGGAGTAGAAAGGAACACATTGAATATGTCTGCAAGCAGAATCTGTGACTGGAGGAAAAATATGTATGAGTAAACAGTAAACAAAAACATGCCTGTGGGAAGGACAAACTTGTATTTCCTTCAGAAAAATCTAAGAAGAGCATAGAAAGAATAACTCTAGACACATACATCCTCACAACATTAGGCCTTGCTACAGGTTTTTCTGGGTGACTCCAATACTAGAAGAGCCTTCATGTTGAATGGAAGGGAATATAGAAATGTCAGTATTCCTTATGTTAAAAAGGGCATAGTTTGTAAACTACATAGATTGTTTTGTTGACATTCATTGGAGAACCAGTGACTGTGGCGGGACTATTGACATGCAGGTTAGACTCCATGGACAGAGAATTGCAATGTCTCAGATTATGGTGTTTATTTCCATACACAAGAAACCAGTGATGGATCAAAGAGATCCAGCTGAATCGGCCAAAAGCTCACTTGATGGACGAAAATAAAACAGTCTAACTACAGTATCATAGGAACATGCTTTGGTTTCCAATGGAGAGCATGTAAGTATTTCACTGTAAAACTTATCCATTAAGGTGGGAAGCCTTCCCAAATGTTATAAGGAGAACATGAATTAACTATATGCCATCAGACCATCAAAGCATATCTGGAAAGCCTAGTTAAGACTGGAGCTGTCAAGTGCAGGAACAATGGGCGTTGTTCATTGTCTATGCATAAATTAAAAGAGAATCTGAGGTGATTTCAAAGTGACAGTGAGTCCAGGCTTGCATTTAGAACAATATCTTTCCTTGTAGATAAATTTAGTTGCTCCTTTACCTGTCAGAAGTTCATTGAATTTGAGTCCTTGCCAAACTACTTACAAAGGCAATTGGAGGGGAAAAAATCCTGGGGGAATACTAACAATAGCAGTGCTTAAAGAGTTTCACTGAACTGAGACTGGCAGTTGGAATCTGTTGGCTTCTAAATAAGCTTGTTATCTAGAAGCCTCTGCTGATTGGCTGGGCCTCAGTAAGGGGAGGGACTTGGAGGCAGTTCAGGGCTTTATAAAGCAGTGTCCAAGCGACCAGGGGACTGCAAACAGGGAGTTTAGAGTGGGAGTTTGGAAGGGGACAGGGACCCTTAAAAATCACTGTTCTAGGATGGCAGGCATGAATAGTGACAGATTTGCTGTTGTTACCTGCTCGGGATGCGCCATGTTTGTCTTCCTCCCTGAGGAAAGAAGGGATTTCGTTTGCACTAAGTGCAAGCTGGTCTCCATTTTAGAAGAAAAAATTAGAGGACTGGAGGCTCAAGTGTTGACCCTACGCTCAATCAGGGAGGATGAAGATTTCCTTGACAGAAGGGAGCGTTTAATCTTGCAAGCACCGGCAGGCAGAAGAACCGGGGAGGGTGGTAAGGAATGAAGCAGAGACCTGGCAGCATGTAACTTCTAGAAGAAAAAGATGGCCGGTACACAAGTCCCCCATTGATATAGAGATAAGGAATCGCTTTCAGGCACTCTCCACTGGTTCTGCGGTTGCGAATGCTTTGGAAGGAGCCTCACAGGAAGAAAATTGCAACAGAACTGCTTCTACTGCAGGACAGGGGATATGTAGTCCTAGAGGTCAGGGGTTCAATGACCACCACCCCCAGAAGAAAAAGACGGGTGGTGGTGGTAGGGGACTCCCTCCTAAGAGGGACTGAATCATCCGTCAGCTGGACCTGCAGTCTCATGAGGTGTGCTGTTTACCGGGAGCTCGAATTCAGGATGTGACTGAGAGCCTTACAAAACTGCTCAAGCCTTCGGAATACTACCCCTTCCTACTTCTGCATGTGGGAACTAATGATACGGCCAAGAATAACCTTGAGCAGGTTACTGCGGATTATGTGGTGCTGGGAAGAAGGGTCAAAGAATTTGGAGCGCGAGTGGTGTTCTTGTCCATCCTTCCTGTCGAAGGGAAAGGGCTAGGTAGGGACTGTCGAATTGAGGAAGTAAATGCATGGTTACGCAGGTGGTGTTGGAGAGAGGGCTTTGGATTCTTTGATCATGGGATGCTGTTCCGGGCACAAGGATTATTGGGAAGAGTTGGGGTCCACCTAACCAAGAGAGGAAGGAGCATTTTCGCAAGTGGGCTTGCAAACTTAGTGAGGAGAGCTTTAAACTAGGTTTGCTGGGGGAAGGTGACTGAAACCCTGCGGGTAGAAAGGAACTTGGAGGCCGGGAAGAAATGCAAAGAGGAATGTACAACAAAAGTGGAACCTTGGTTTGAGTAGTGAGGGCGGGCAGATCAACTGTTTATCTAAGGTGTTTGTACACCAATGCCAGAAGCCTGGGTAACAAGCAGGAGGAGTTAGAAGCCCTGGCCCAGTCCAAGAACTAGGACTTGATTGAAATAACAGAGACTTGGTGGAATGACTCGCATGACTGGAGCGCTGCCATGAAAGGGTATAAACTGTTCAGGAAGAACAGGCAAGGGAGAAAAGGAGGAGGGGTTGCCCTGTGTGTAAGACAGCACTATGATTGCTTTGAACTCCAGTACATAGAGGGAGAAAAGCCTGTTGAGAATCTGTGGGTCAAGCTTAGTGATGTAGGCAGCACTGGAGATGTGGTGGTTGGTGTCTGCTACAGGCCGCCAAATCAGGATGATAAGGTAGATGAGGCTTTTTTTAGACAACTGAGAGAAGTTTCTGGATCGCGGGCTCTCGTTATCGTGGGGGACTTCAAATTACCCTGACATCTGTTGGGAGACCATTATGGCGGTACACAAGCAGTTCAGGAAATTTCTGGAGAATGTTGGGGATCACTTCTTGGTACAAGTGCTGAAGGACCCGACCAGAGGTCGTGCGCGGCTCGACCTGCTGCTTACAAACAGGGAGGAACTAATAGGGAAGGTAGAGGTGGGGGACAACCTGGGAAGCAGTGATCATGAGATGGTAGACTTCAGGATCCTGACCAAAGGAAGGAAAGAGAGCAGCAAATTACACACCTTGGACTTCAGAAAAGCAGACTTTGACTCCTTCAGGAACCTGATAGATGCTACCATGAAGGGAAAAGGAGTCCAGGACAACTGGCAATATTTTAAGGAATCCCTGTTGACGGCGCAGAAAGAAACTGTCCTGATGTGCAGCAAGAGAAGTAAATATGGGAGCAGACCAGACAGGCTTACCGGGGAAATCCTTGGAAAACTTAGGCACAGAAAGGTAGCTTACAAAAAGTGGAAACTGGGACAGATGTCTAGGGAGGGGTATAAAGTTATAGCTCGAGAATGTAGGACAGTTATCAGGAAGGCGAAAGTGCAACTGGAATTGCGACTCGCGAGGAATGTGAAGGATAACAAGAAAAGTTTCTACAGGCATGTTAGCAAGCAGCAGGTCATCAGAGAGGGCGTGGAGCCCCTACTGGATGAGGGAGGTAAGCCAGTGACAGATGATGTAGGGAAAGCTGAAGTACTTAATGCTTTCTTTGCCTCTCTCTTCACAGACAAAGACAGCTCCTGGACTAATGCGATAAGTGATGCATTGTGGGATGAAGGTGGACAGCCTTTGGTGGGGAAAGAACAGGTTAGGAGCTATCTAAAAAAGCTAAATGTCCATAAATCCATGGGCCCGGACCTAATTCACCCGAGGGTTCTGAGGGAGTTGGCGTATGTTGTTGACGAGCCCTTGGCCGTTATCTTTGAAAAGTCGTGGAGATCGGGAGAGATGCCGGATGATTGGAAAAAGGCAAATGTAGTGCCCATCTTTAAAGAAGGGAAAAAGGATGATCCAGAGAACTATAGGCCGGTCAGTCTTACGTCAGTCCCTGGAAAAATCATGAAGGGGCTCCTCAAGGAAGTCATTTTGAGGCACTTGCAGGAGGGGAGAGTGATCAGAAATAGTCAGCATGGATTCATGAAGGGCAAGTCATGCCTGACCAATCTGATTAGTTTCTACGATGAGATAACTGGCTCTGTGGATAGGGGAACATCAATGGATGTGATTTATCTTGACCTTAGCAAAGCTTTTGATATGGTCTCCCACAATATTATTGTCGGCAAGTTAAAGGTATGTGGATTGGATAAATGGACGGTAAGATGGATAGAAAGCTGGCTAGAAGGTCGGGCCCAGAAGGTAGTGATCAACGGCTCGATTTTGGGATGGCGGTCGGTTTCTAGTGGAGTGCCCCAAGGTTCGGTTCTGGGTCCTGTTCTGTTCAACGTATTTATCAATGACCTGGATGAGGGGTTAGATTGCACCCTCAGCAAGTTTGCAGGTGACACTAAGCTAGGGGGAGAGGTAGATATGCTGGAGGGTAGGGACTGGGTCCAGACTGACTTAGACAAATTGGAAGGCTGGGCTGCAAGAAATCTGATGAGGTTCAGTAAGGACAAGTGCAGAGTCCTGCACTTGGGCTGGAAGAATCCCAAGCATTGTTACAGGCTGGGGTCCAACTGGCTCGGTAGTAGTTTTGCAGAAAAGGACCTGGGAGTCGTAGTGGACGAGAAGATGGACATGAGTCAACAGTGTGCCACTGCAGCCAAGAAAGCTAATGGCATATTAGGTTGCATCAAGAGGAGCGTTGCCAGTAGATCCAGAGAAGTGATTATTCCTCTTTATTTGACTTTGGTGAGGCCGCATCTGGAGTACTGTGTCCAGTTCTGGGCCCTCAATTATAGGAAGGGTGTGGATACACTGGAGAGGGTCCAGCGGAGGGTGACCAAAATAATTAGGGGGCTAGAGCATATGACTTATGAAGAAAGGTTGAGGGAATTGGGACTGTTTAGTCTGCAGAAGAGAAGACTGAGGGGGGACTTGATAACAGCCTTCAGCTTACTGAAGGGAGGCTGCAAAGAGGCTGGACAGAGGCTGTTCACAGTGGTCACGGATGGCAGAACACGGAAAAATGGTCTCAAGTTGCAGTTGGAAAGTTTCAGGTTGAACATTAGGAAAAACTTTTTCAGTAGGAGGGTGGTGAAGCATTGGAATGGTCTACCCAGGGAAGTAGTGGAGTCTCCATCCCTGGAGGTGTTTAAGTCTCGCCTCGACAAAGCCCTGGCTGGGCTGATCTGATGGGTTTGGTCCTGCTTAGAGCAGGGGGCAGGACTTGATGGCTTTTTTAGGTCTCTTCCAGCTTTATAGTTCTATGATTCTAAATAAGTTTTTCAGAATGTGAACTCAACAGAAATGCTTCCATTAATTAGAGAAGAGAAGAATAAAGAAATAAAAAGCCAACTGGAAACAGAAACATTCTCGTGAAGAGTTTGCCTCCCAGACATTGCAGCATGCCTGAGAATGTTGTGATAATTGGGACTACAAATTGTGCATTTAGCTGTAACAGGTACATGACAGCTCATGAACAAGTGCAATAGGCAATGATAAAAATGTTGATGGGAGAAGGTATGAGAGGGATGCAAAGGAAATTAGTCTCAATAAAAAGGCCCACTGATATCATATAAGGACCACGTTAAGATCGTACTTCGCAAATGAGGAAATTGTAAAACTAGAAATCAGTGAACCAAAATAGGGAGTGTCAGTAATGAGAGGACGGGCTATTCAACTCATCAGTTCCTTTTGGGTCTGTGATGGGGTGGTTCATCCCACATATGTTTTGTGCAGGTTAATATGGGTCAGAAGAAGCCAGTTAATTTTGTATGCTGTACCTGGAGTGAAGCCTGAAGAAGTGGAACTGGGGGGGGAGAAACAGATAGGAGTCTGAAGTCAGGAAACTGAAAGCATGCGTTGGTCTGCAGACACTCCCTAGAGGAAAATGGGATTGGCCAAAGTCAAGGAGGAAATGCAGGGGGAGAGTAAGTCATGGGTCCAGCCCTAGACCAGGAAATTTGACAAAAGGCTTAGGGATGAAGTAGCCACAGAGAATGGAGGAAGCTGTGGTAGAAAATCGACGCTGAGATAGAGAGGTGGGGTGGGAAGGAGCTCAGAAACAGTGCAATAAGGTCTGTGACTCAGCAGACTTAAATTGTTAGTCATAGTGTCATTGAGTTGGATCCTGACATAGTAGATGGGCCTGACCTCTTTTATCAGCCATTAACAAAGTGGCACAGGATTTGGAGCTGCAATAGCAGATTTTTTTGAGATATTATATGGCAGCTTGTTCCATGGGCCTTTGTTACCCTAGAAAGAGGGTGAGGGAGTGAAATCTAATGATATGGCTGGAGTGCTGAGCTATGAAGATGAGGCACCCTAAATTACAGAGAGAGAGAGAGAGGTCCAGACCATGAATGATGGACAGAAGGAGGTGCCAGATGGGTGAAAGCTAATTCTGAGACAGTAAAAAGGACATGCACCTGTGGTGAATGGAACCCCTTGACTGGGTCCTTAGGGAGACTTTGACGGGAAAAAATGGCTAATGGACTGAGCTTCCCATTGTGTCTGTACTCTCACCATCTCCTGTGACCTGGGCCTTTGTTATTTTGACCCTAAGAGGTGTCCTGACCAGGCAGGGCCAGAAAGAGGGACCTGGATGGTGTTCACACCTCTGTTGGGTCCAGCTGAATCCCAAAGACCCATTGGGATGAAACAGGATCTGACTTTAACAACAGCAGCTCCTTCCCCACCTCAACTAGCTTGTTTTCCTGTCTTCCTTTCTTCTTTTTTCCTTTGTTTGATACCATCGCTGTGGATTGTAAAACAGGGTGAGTTTCAGTCTGAAAACTCTTGCCAGCTAAAGGGGAAAGCTTATGTAATACTTTTACGTTTCAAGTATTTTGACTGTTTTCCCCTTCCCATCTTAGTCTTCAGTAAAAGATTAAATACAATTCAATGGTGTGTTTGTCATGGTACTAAGCAGTCCAAGGTTACTGAATACCAAATTCTGGACCTAGTTTAACAGTTTTTCAAGCTGGACAATGAGTGGGTTATGTGAACACTTGGGACCATCTAAATTCGTACAACAGACTGATTATGAAGCTCTAGACAGAGTGAAAATGGATAGCCTGTTGTCATTATCTGCACAATACTGAATCATGTGAAAAAAGTCAACACATCGCAATAAGTGTGGACAGTAAATTACATTTAAAAAACATTTTTTCTTGTAATAATGTATGGCAGAATTTTGGAAGAAACCCTTCCGGAAGATCTCTTCTGAAAGAACTTATTTCGAAAGAGTGCGACCACACACAAAAAAGCGGATCAAAAGAGCGATCTGCTCTTTCGAAAGAGCGGGCCAGGGATTGAAACGTCAGGCCCTGTGTAGACTGCTCTTCTAAAAAAAAAGGGGCCTGTTGAGAGTTTTCCTTAGAAAGGGGGAGCACTTCCTGAAATGGGCAAGGAAGAGCGATTTCAAAAGCAGCACCGCATTCTTTTGATTTACATTAGAAAGAATGCTTTTTGTGTGCAGACGCTCCATGGGATCTTTCAAAAGAGCTCCCTTCTTTCGAAAAATGCTATATTCGTATTTAGTCTTGCAGAACCCTTTCCATGGAACACCATTTGGGAAACACTGGCCTAGCCTAACATACACCCTTGGTAACAGTTTTGTAGCTCTACAAGTGTTACTAGGGCGTTGTCTCACAGACGATAGAAGAGGGAAATGAATACCTATAGATGAAGTCAGCTATGGCACAAAGGATGATCATGTGAAACTACCCCTATTGTGGTGATGGAGGGTATAAATACAGGGCTTTTAAGTAGCTCTGGGAACAGCATCACCACCTGTAGGCCCTAACCTCCTCCTCCTCTTCCGGTGTCCCAGGGGTGGGTTCCTGGGGGACCCCTGGGGTGCAGGGCTGGCCTCCGGGGTGGACTCCGTCTCCAGGGCCTGCTGGGGCTCGTTGCCCGATGTGTCACAGGTGACCGGGGGGAGGAGGTGTACCGGGGGCCTAGGATGGCCCTGAGCTCCCTGTAAAAGGGTCAAGCGGCGGGGGTGGCCCCAGATCAGCTGGCTGTGTCCCGGGCCCAGGCGTAACCCTGCCGCAGTTCCTTTACCTTACTCCTGACGTGGTAAGGAGTGCGGGCAGGGTGACCCTGGGCAGCCAGGCCCTCGGCCAGCCAAGCGAACGCATCCGCATTCTGCCTCTTGCTCCCCATTACCTGGAGCACCTCCTCCTTGCCCCAGAGCCCCAGCAGGTCCCGGATCTCGGCCTCCGTCCAGGAGGGGCCCCACTGCCTCTTCCCCCGCTGGCTGGCAGGCTGGGAGCCCTGGGTCCCCTTGGGGGGGGTGCCCTGTGGGCGCTTGGGGGGCTGGCTGGATGCCATGGGGTGCAGGGTGGTGGGTTGGGGCTGCAGAGGACGTGCAGGCTGTGCACGTGGCTGTGCTGCTGCCTGCACAAGCTCTCAGCTTCCTGCACAGGAAATAAGGGGGCGGGGAGCTTTAAGGGGCTTCTGCACGTGGCGACCATAGAGCTCAGGGGCTGGAGAGAGTGTCTCTCAACCCCTCAGCTGATGGCCGCCATGGAGGACCCCGCTATTTCAATGTTGCGAGACGCAGATTGTCTACACGTGCCCTACTTTGACGTTCAACATTGAAGTAGGGCGCTATTCCCATCTCCTGATGAGGATAGCGACTTTGATGTCTCGCCACCTTACGTCGATTTCAACTTCGGAATAGTGCTCGCCACGCGTAGATGCGGCGGGCGCTATTTCAAAGTTGGCATGGCTACTTCGAAATAGCCAGCTAGTGTAGATGCGGCTAATATGTGCCCTTTGGATATTAAATCAGAAGAACACAGTGCTTTTTCCAGTGGCCTGCTTCCTCTCCTAGGTGAGGAACTGCACCTTTTTTTCCAAAAGATTCTTTCAGAAAAAAACATGTGTAGATGCCCCAAGGGCCCTTTTTTTCAAAAGAGCAGTCCTCATGATGCTGGATTTTTCAGTCCCTGGCCCATTCTTTCCAAAGAGTGAGGGCTGTGTGGATGCTCTCTGTTGGAAGAAGTTTTTTGAAAGAGCTTTTCGTGAAGAACTTCTTTGGAAAGATCGCTGTAGTGTAGATGTAGCTGTAAAGGCTGGGTTCACTGTGTTAGTTCTTCCATGATTTAATTTCAGTGGCAGATAACACAACACTATAGCTGCGTCTACACGTGCACGCTACTTCGAAGTAGCGGCACCAACTTCGAAATAGCGCCCATCGCGTCTACACGCGTCGGGCGCTATTTCGAAGTTAACTTCGATTTTAGGCGGCGAGACGTCGAAGTTGCTAACCTCATAAGGAGATAGGAATAGCGCCCTACTTCGACGTTCAACGTTCAACGTCGAAGTAGGGACCGTGTAGACGATCCGCGTCCCGCAACGTCGAAATTGCTGGGTCCTCCATGGCGGCCATCAGCTGGGGGGTTGAGAGATGCTCTCTCTCCAGCCCCTGCGGGGCTCTATGGTCACCGTGGGCAGCAGCCCTTAGCCCAGGGCTTCTGGCTGCTTCTGCGGCAGCTGGGGATCTATGCTGCAGGCACAGGGTCTGCAACCAGTTGTCAGCTCTGTGTATCTTGTGTTGTTTAGTGCAACTGTGTCTGGGAGGGGCCCTTTAAGGGAGCGGCTTGCTGTTGAGTCCGCCCTGTGACCCTGTCTGCAGCTGTGCCTGGCATCCCTATTTCGATGTGTGCTACTTTGACGTGTAGACGTTCCCTCGCTGCGCCTATTTCGATGTTGGGCTGAGCAACGTCTAAGTTGAACATCGACGTTTCCAGCCCTGGAGGACGTGTAGACGTTATTCATCGAAATAGACTATTTCGATGTCGCAACATCGAAATAAGATATTTCGATGTTGGCTGCACGTGTAGACGTAGCCTATAAGTATATTTTACAAACTTGGTACAATTTCATCAGTTACTGTACAAGATGAGAATTTTAAACATTTTAAATGAAGTTGTAATATGAACATATTGGAAATATTTCCTGTTTATCTATATTTTAGCCCTGTTCTTGGTTTAGGCTGTGGAATATTTATAGGGGCTCTGTTTGTCTGTGTCATAGCAACTGATGAGGATTCTTTCAACAAGGTAATAATAATAGCAATATAGGTTTTGTGGTGATACAAAAAACAGAAGAAGTTTGCAGAACATGTTTCCTTGGTTTCTCTGGTTTTATGCTGCTTTGAAACACACTGTTTGGGAAAAAGGGTTTCAATCATTCTGAAGAAAAAATTGTAATTATGCCCCGAACAAGAATATGTAAACACATCTGTTAAAAGAAAGAAATGAAGTCATTTAAATTTGCAGTCATCTTCAGTTTTGCTTTCTCTAAGAGAGTAAAGAACAGATGAGGGCAGCTGCAGGGAAAGGTGAGAGGAAATATTACTTTTTGGAACACCTTTCAAATGAACATGAAAAAGCTCAGCTTTTTAGCTGGTGTACAGATCACCTGTTCCCTTCTGTGGTTGTACACTGATTCCATAGGAGCTGAAGTTCTGTTTCATTAAGTCCTTAATGATGGTGCCACACCCCCCTTTGGGCAAGATAGAATAGTTACAGGAGTGTTTTGTATCTGTATATATGGAAATCAGTAACTAGTGAGGCAGAGGTAGTATGGGGCAGGAGGACATGTGGAGTCACAGGTTTGATTTCTGTAGATTTTGCCCCACAGGGCAGCGAGGGTGGGCAATTTGCCTCTTACTGGGATGTTCAGCAGCAAGGAGGCGACGACTTCTGGGGGGGATGGCTCTCATCCTGTGTCCATGTAGTGCAGGGAGGGAGAATGTAGCAGAGTGGCTGGCTGTGGGCAGAGTCTTCCCTAGGGTACTTGGACTGTTGCTTCTTCCTTGCTGCTGGAGTCCCAGCACTTCTCACTGCCTGCTTTGCTGACTGCCATGGGGCAAATTCCCCATGTCTTTTTTCCAGGGCAGAGGCCACTTTCCCACCCCTGCAGCAGGGACTCTGCTTAGGGCCTCACATTGGGCCCGCCCTGCTTTCCATTTAGCACCAGTAAGTTGTGTTGGGAGTGGTGTTCCCTCCCTGAGCCCTACTGCATGGGGCTGGTCCAAGCTGCCTGTGGTTGTCACTACCTGAGAGCTCCTCCACAGCCCCAGAAAGGACCCCACAACTTGATGACCTCTGTTCTGGATCCAGAGGCCGCGTGGCACCTTCCCACTATGAGTAGCTACATATTGCATCTGTACAGTAGGGTCTCAACATTCACAAACCAAAGGTTTGTGAATTCAATTATTTGCGAGTGGCTGTCAGTGGCCACTTCCCTGGGGCCCTGGGGCGGATGGCTGCTGCTTCCCAGGGCTCCAGGCAGCAGTGCTGGCAGCCGCCGCTTCCCCAGGGCCCCGGGCAGGAGCGCCAGCAGCTGTGGCTTTCCCCTGGTCCCTAGGCAGGAGCACCGGCAGCTGCTGCTTCCCTGGGGCCCTGGGCAGGAGTGCCATCAGCCCCTGCTTCCCCTGGGCTCCGGGCAGGAGCCCCGGCAGCCAGGCTCCAGGTGGGAGAGGCTGCCATACAGTATTCGTGAAATTAAACATTTTTGAGGGTTCTCAACACAGAACCCTCGTGAATGTTGAGACCTTGCTGTATTAGGTGCCGGTTAGAACTGAGCAAAAATGGGAAATGCCTATATTTCAACATTTGTTTCATCTTAAATTGGGACAGAAAGTTAATATCAAAATTTTTCTTACAACAAAATTTTGAAAATTCAGAAATAACATGTTTTCTTTTGGCATTTTCAGTCAGAACAGACGTTTTCCCCCAAATAATAATTATTTTAAGTCTTTTTCTAATCAGTTTGACAGAAAACTGCAGGGTTCCATTGTGGCTGTACCACACTTGCCCATCCAGGCCATGTAGTACACCACTCACTGATAAGAAAGACTGAATGTATCATAGGTGAAGTAGTCTGGCGAGGGAGCCGCCTACATAAGAGATCGTGGAGGTCTGACCTACAATTTCCATAACACCATAGGGAAGTTAAGTTCGATGCTGAACTGAACTGAATGATCAGAAACTGACAGTTCTGCCAGAAAATCATTCTGATAGAAAATTTGCAACCAGCTCCAGTGTCAGGAGTGGGAGCTCAAGAATGTGTGACGTAGGCCTCTAGGTGCAGTAGGACCATGTAATGGGGGGCACCTCCACTCATGTCTCATTGCCCCAGGAAAACTGTGCAGGTTGCCTTAGTTGTGTATCAGCTGGTGTAGAAAAGTGTTGCCAGAAGCTCTCCTGTATGCCGATGTCTGGTACCTTACAGAAGAGGGGAAGGTCTCACCACCCCAGCGCCTCCTGCTGGTCACTCAGGAATTAACTTTTCAGCCTCTGGATTACACTCTCCTGGAGGGGAGGCGATGGGGCTGTGCTGGGGTCTGGGTTGGCAGGGGAAGCAGGGGCGGGGAGCGTCTTGGGAGTGCGGTGGGGGGGGGGGCAGCCTCGGCCATTGCCCACACAATGCACCGTGGGATGGCTGGTGGGGCCAGGGTGGTGGGTGGAGTGATGGTGGTGGGGGAAGCGGGGATGGCAGCCATGGTTGGCTGGGCCGACAGGTCCTGCCAGATGCTGGTGGCAGTGTCAAAGCAGGACATCCGTTGGTCCCAGGCCCGTGACCGTCACTCCCGGTCCTTAGCCTGCCACTCGCAGTTGTCCCACAGCTGCCACTCGAGGAGGTCATTCTCCAGAGAGCAGCAGTGTGGGCCCTCTAGAGGTCCTTGTCCACCCGCCGACATCCCCTTAAGCCACAGGCCTGCCCTCTTGGTGGGAGGGTGCTGGCTTGCCCTGGTGCTGCCTCGGGGCTGGCTGGCTCCGGCGGGGCGGTTGGGCTGGCTCAGCCCTCTCTCAGTGCAGGTCCAGCTGTAAGGAAGACACAGAGGGAAGACAGTGAGTCATTTACACAGTGTAGCCCTTAGGGCCCTGCCCCCCACCATGACCACTAACCAACACCTCCTGGGACACAGGAAAGGGATGTCCCGGGAGCACTGGCATGATTGCCTTCACAGTGGGCCCTGCTGCACAGGAACTGCAGGGTGCCTCTGGGACTGCGCTGACAGCTGCAGGCGAGCCCGCCCCCTGATCGACACGCGAGAGGCTGAGGGGGGTGTCCGGCCACAGAGGGGACCTCTCATGGGTGGTGGGTGAGCTGGGTGCAGCCTGGCCGACCCTGGCGCTCCCTCCCACGTGTGGCTCGCAGTGCTGTCTGCAGGTGCTGTCACCTGCAGGCATGCCTGTGTGCTGGGAGCTGCGCTCCTCAGTGTGTCTGGGGTCAGGCTGGCACCCATGTGGCTTGCCCGCTTCCATCCATGGCGGGAGCTGGTGGGCTCCCTCCTCCGGGACCTGAGCCTTTGAGGCTGGCAGCAGGCTGGCGCCCATGCCTGGGAGCTGCCTGCTAAGTGTGTGTGGGACGCGCTGCCTTGCACTTGGTTCCAACTGCTGGGCTCGCAGTTCCTTCACCTTTGCCTGCACCTGCTCCATGGTGCGAGCGGAGTGGCCCCGGGTCGCCAGGGTAGTGGTCAGGTGGGCATAGGTGGGGGCATTCCTCTGCTTTGCTGAGGGGCTCACGAGGTCCTTGTCCCACATGATCAGGAGGTCCTGGATCTGGGTCCTGGTTCAGGAGGGGGCCTGGTGTTTTATGCCCTGGGGTGGCTCCTGGGACTCCTCCAGCTGGTCCCCAGAGGGCCCTGCAGGGTAGCGGGGTGGCTGGCTTTTGGCCATCAGTCTGTATTCCACTGTTGGGAGTGGCTGTGAGGGCATGGGGACAAGCAATCTGTGGCTCTGCTGCTTCCACACTCTCAGCTTCCTGTCACGGGGTTGCCAGGGCTCCCTGCAGCTTTCAGAGTGGCTGGAGGCAGGGACCATAGAGCTCTGATAGCTGTGGACGTGGCATCCCCTGAGGCAGCTGGCTGGCACCATGGAGGGCTTTTCTGTCGACAGAAGCCCCCTGGAATGCCCAGACTGGCTTTCTGTTGACAGTGATCTGTTGAGAGAGGCGTTCTGCCTCATGGGGGAGCGGCAGAATGCTGTCAACAGATGTGCCACGTTTTGTCGATTTACTGCCGACAGAACGTCTTTGTAATGTGGACATTCCGTGGGGTTTCTCGACAGCCCACCTGGCTCCTTGCCAACAGAGAATCCATTCTGTCTGGGTTTAACCCTTTACAGACATTTGTTCATGACCAACCCTTATAGGGCCAGTGCGGGACAGCAGCCCCATCACAGCTTGATTTTTCACAATTTTATTTGTACTTTGCGTAAATCAGCACAGTAGAATTTTCCATACCTTTTCTACAGGTAAAAGTGACTGCACAAGCCAGCTCTGGAGAATCAGGCTCACAGCCTATGATAATGCTCACTGTTTCGTCCTGAAGGTTTGAGTGCCCAGGAATTTTGTCTCTGTGCTGTTTACAACATGAAGGTCTCGGGTTTTAGTTGTAACTTTTACAGAGCTTTACAATTTGGTCACCAAAACCGCTGATATACTCCTTCCATGTGCAGCATAATTTTTTATGTGCACCAAGCCATATAGAGATGTGCACCACCAGTAGCAATATATGCTGCTGGCTGTGGCTGCGGTGGACATTCTGCTAATCAGCTGGACAACACCTGAATCTCTCCTGGGTGACCACCTTCACTCTCAGTTTGCAGGGAACAATGGTCATACTGCTTAGTTGTATAAAGGGTCAAGGTTTCAGCTGGTATAAACTGTCATGGTTGTCTTGAAAATATGCTATCACCAAAATCTTTTTAAGACAGAAATAAAGGCATCGTGCGTGCCTGCAGAAAAATTCTATTGCTGGGAACATTTGGTAATGGAAATACCATAACAGTTTCATATCAGAGCATGGCTGTTAAATTGGTGTTAATGCAGAATTTTGTTTATTAATAAAATTTGGCTCACAAACAAAGCTTTGAAAAAATGCATGTTGAAGCGGCATACTGGCATACAGAAGACCTTTTGAATCACAATCTGAGTTGAGGAAGTCGGTAGCTCATTCTGGATGAAATGTGGTGGGAGTCTGAAGGGATTACTATTAAGCACATTAGTGAGTTTGTGGGAAGACCTTCTGTCAAGGCAGCTCAAATTAATGCTTAAAGTCTCAAACTTGGCAATGTATATTAAGTTCCTAACAAAATCATTATGCAGTGATCAGAATCTAGATGTGACCTAATGCTGCAGATGGCTTATTTATGGTTTCAGCTTGGAAAAGTTGAAGCTAACATTTTCAGTTTTACTCCCTGTCTTAGGAGGAAACATTGGCTAGTGGATAGTAGGGTAATGGCAGGGGCAGTGGGTGATGTAGGCAAGGGAAGGCATTGCCTACGTTCCCAAGCCACTTGGGGGAGAGTTGGGGCCACAGCGCTGCAGCTTGGCTGCCTGGGAAGGGCAGGGACTAGGGGCTGGGGAAGTCTGGGAATGGGGGCTGTGGTGTGGCTGCCCAGCTACCCAGGGAGGGCTGGTGCTGCCTATGGAGTGCCAACGCTGGTGTGGGGGCGCGGCTGTCTGGCTGCCTGGTGAAGGCCCCCTCCAGGGGTGTCTGGGGATAAGTGGCACTTGGGCTGGAGCTGTCCAGATGCCTGGGAAGGGCCAGGGCCATCATTGTCCCGCAGGCTTGGGAGGACCATATTTGGGGCTAGAGCAGTGGCTCTTTGGCTCTCTGGCCAGCAGGCAGTGTAGCTGGCCAGGAAGGGTAGGGTCACACCACCCCCTAGATTGGGGGACCAGAGGGTCAGAGGCTGTGGACAGTAGCCTGTGGTGTGGGCTGGGCTTGGCTTTATTTTTGGGGAGCAGCAAAATAGGCTTGTCCGTGGGTGGAAGGGGTGGAGCTGCCTTTTCTAGCTTGCCTTTCACCCACTGCCTATTGGTAATGGTCCTGGTAATAAGAAGGCCTGAGCAATGGGTACATGAAAGAACTTTTACAAAAATAATTTCCATTGTTGCTAACAACTGTTCATCTGCAACATTGTTAGCAGTGCTTCTCAATTGTGGAATTTCTCTCCATAGAGATTCTGTTGAACATTTCGATTCGTTTGAGATTTTTACTTCATTTGATTCTACATTTTCTTTAACATATAGTGCCACTACCTCACCTGCACAACCTGTTCTGTCCTACTGATATGTTTTGTACCCCAGTATGATTGTGCCCTATTGAATGTCCTCATTCTACCAGGTTTCTCTGATGCCTGTTATACCAATATCCTCCTCTAATATAAGGCACTCTAGTTTACCCAGTTTACTGTTTAGACTTCTAGCATTTGTGTATAAGCACTTTAAAAACTTATTATTTATTCATCCGCCCTTTCCTGATACGTTAGATTCTTTTCTATGTAATTGTTTCTTTTCTGATCTGGCCCATGCTTTATCCTCTTCCATCCTCTCCTCCAGACTAAAACCTAGAAAATTTCAATCAATAGACTCTCCTCTAAGATAAGTCTCTGTCCCACCCACGTGCTCCTCTGCACCAGTTGGCTTTCCCCCATCTCTTAGTTTAGGCCAACATGGGTGCGTTTCTCAGGGATGTAGATTTTTCACATCCCGTAGAGATGTAGCTATGCAAATATAAGAGACCAGTGCAGACCAGCCTTTACACATAGGACTTAGGTTTACACTGCCGTTTCTCTTTTATCTATTTTCTTTCTGTAGCAGTTGATGCACCATATTATAGGAGATAACCGCTGGACCAGGAGTGAGCAGGCTTTTTACATCAGGACCCACTTTTCATCCCTGCAATTAGCAGTGTCTAATGTAATCCAAACCAAAACCAAAATTTCCATTGTTCACATGGAAAAAAAAACCCTCTCTGCATGTGGAAGAAAATAAATACATAGAATGTAAAAAATTTATCAATTGATATAGAAATGTGAATACACATACATAAAAGCAGTAACATATTTCAGCATTTTAATGAGGTGGATGAGCCTGAGACCCAGAAGCCAACTGGGCTGTGTTCCCCCTTACAAAATGCCATGCCCCCTAAGGGGCCAGCCCCCTACTTTGCTCGCTCCTGCTATGGACCAAACAATGAGGATCAAGATGCCCTTTTATATCCTTGCCTTGCTGGTGAATAGATGGCATGTAGTTTAAAGCTGTCCTTTATGTCTTTTGCCTGGACCTATCATAATGTTGGGAAAAAAAATCAGAAAATATGGCCCAGATTAACCTCACAACTGTAGAAATTGCAAAGTGGCACTCTTAGATTCCAGGGGCCAGCTGCAACAAAGAAGAGCTTTATAACCTAGGTAGCTGTAATACCATTTCAAAACATCTGGTGCTCACCTTGAACATCCATACCTGGGACTCTACAGAAACCCTGTGAATGAAGACTATCCAGTGTTTCTTACCTTCTTCAGCCCCATCCATTTGTAGGGCTTACAGTAGCTGATTCAAGGGTCTCAGAGCATAGCAAGTAATACAGAAGGAGTCTGCAGCGGCAGCTCTCAGGGCAGATAGTTTGCATTGGTTTGTCATTACTCTTGGTAGCATTCCTACTTCCAGGAGCCTGTGATAAATTCCAATTCAGATGTCTCTCTTTGTAATCTGGTGTTAAAGTTTCTTTGTTTTAGGCTGCATGTTTTCAGAGCTCAGATGCTATGGTCTGCTCCATTGAAATGCTCACTGACTGGTTTATGTGTATTCCAATTCCTAAAGTCTGATTTGTGTCCATTCATTCATTGGGGAAGTGATTGTCCAGTTTGTCCAACATGCATAGCAGAGGGGCATTGCTGGCACATGGTGGTGTAGGTAACATTGGTGAAGTTACAGGATATGAGCCCATGATCATGTAACAGACGTGGTTAGGTCCAGTGATGGTTTCTACAGACTAAGTATGTGGACAGAGTTGGCAATAGGTTTGTTGCATGGAAAAGCTCTAGGATTAATATTTCTGTGGTATGGTGTGTGGTTGTAGGAAGGTAGGTGTGGCAAAATTAATTGTGGGGGAGGTCTTATTTCTTGGAATACAAAAGTATGGTGGTAAACTAATTAGGAGGCTGAAAAATGGCACATACATGCTAAGGCAAGTAAATGGATTAGGAATCTAAGAGGCAGAACTGTACAGTGATTGGTTCCTACAGAGTAACCAAGCCAATCACAAACTATGTTGTGCAGTACATAGTTGATGCAGTGAGGTGTGTGAATGTATGTGAAAGAAGAGGTTGCTGTGTAAATTTCTATAGGTGGTCTGCCTTTCCCTCTCTTCCTCCCTTCTGCCCATGCTTTAGTCCAGTGGCGACTTCTGGGGAGGGACAGAACAGGGACACCCCACACATGACTATCCTACGTGACTTCTCCCTGCACGACAGAAAGCCCTTCCTCCCCTCACTCTACCACAGGCCTGACCTCCGCCTTCTCCTGCTCCATCCTGCCCGCACCCCCTAGTGATGTGTCCAGCACAGGCTGTAGGGGTCACACACACCCTGCATTCATTGGCAGTGGTGGGGGAAGCAGAGTGACGTGGCCCCAGCCCGCTCTGCTCCCCTGGCTCCTAGCTGCATTGCTGTACTTCCTGCTGCTGGTTGGTACATGTGGTGATCCCACTCTTTCCCCTGAGCCTCCTCCTTCTGCAATGCTCTGGGAGCTGGTGGACCAGAGTGGGTGGGGCCAGGTCACTCCGCTTTCCACTGCCACCGGTGAGTGTGGAAGAGCGACCTGATCCCTGTTAGCACCAGAACTCCACTAATCCTGTTGGCCAGGGGGCGGCAGCCTGTGGCTCTGGAGCTGCATGTGGCTCTGTGAGGGTTCCCTGCCGGCCCTGAGAGCTGCCGCTGCAGACTCCAGGTGCAGCTCCACAGGCTGCTGCCACCGCCCCTTAAACAAAAAACTAAGTTCAGTTGTGCATTGTTGAACGAACTGAATTTAGTTTTGTTGTGTAAGCGGCAGCAGCCGGAACCGCTCAGCTGTCAGCTGTGGAAGGGAAAGTTGGCTGGGCGGGGAGCCGCCCCACATGGGTGGAAGTCTAAGGTGATGTGAAAGCTGTGGAGAGGGGCAGCCGAGCCTGCCCCTGTTGGAGCCGCACAGCCACGCTGAGAAGGAGGCAGCGGCTTTGGGGAGCAGCGGGAGGAGGCAGTGGCTGCGGCAGAACTGTGTGCTGGGGTGAGTTAAGCCTGGGGGAGGAGGGCTCAGAGGGGTTAATCCTGTGGGCAGAGGGGAGGTTGAGGCTCAGGAGTTAATTCTGGTGGTGGGGGGTGGGTTTGCGGCATGGGGGATGGGGAGGATGTGGGGGCTGAGGTGGGTAAAGCCTGGAGGGTAACGACTTTCTAACTGGCACAAATCATTGTTTGGGTGCTGTGCTTAAATAGGGATATAAAAAGCACAGTTTGACGTTAGTTGTTAAGGACTGTCTGGTATTCACGTGCCTTGAGGCTCTTGAAGGGCTGATTTTGTAACTGCATTTGAAAAAACAGATCTTCTCATGATGTTGGTTGCAGACCCCTTCCCTGGGTCCTGTGGAACCCTCCACCCAAAGCATGGGACCTGGGGTGGTTGGACAATGACTGGTGCCTTGCTTCTCCTGCCCCATGGCATTTGGGGGAGCATGTGATCCTTCAACACCCACACCACACACACACTTGCATGCATTGCCCCTGTTTCATAAAATCATAGGGTTGGAAGAGACCTCAGGATGTCATCAAGTCCAAGCTCCCCTGCTCAAATCAGGACCAATCCCAACTAAACCATCCTGGCCAGGACTTTGTCAAGCTGGGACTTATAAAGGGATGGAGTTTCCATCATCTCTCTAGGTTACACATTCCAGTGCTTCACCCCCCTCCTGGTGAAACAGTTTTTTCTAATATCCAACCTTGATCTCCCCCACCACAACTTGAGACCATTTCTCCTCATTCTGTAATCTGTCACCACTGAGAACAGCCTCTCTCCATCCTCTTTGTAACCCCTTGCAGGGAGTGGAAGGCTGCTCTCAAATCCCCCCTCACTCTTCTCTTCTTTAGACTAAATAAGCCCAAACGGGGAAGGACTTGAACAGCAGTTAGCTGCGCATGTGGAGCAGGAGGGAGGAGTAATCACCTAGTTTGGATGACTAGTTGTCCAGTTTCCCCTGGAAGCTCTCCCCTCCATCCACCAGGCACCGCTTGTCTGTCTGCCTGTCGCCTCCATCAGCCCAGCTGGCTCTCCTTAGGCTGAAATCCAAACCCTGTGTGTGATGCCCACTTTGGCAGGCTGTCCTGGTCAGCAGCCCCTATGGCCCACTCCAAAGACTGGCCCTGGACAGAAATAATACTGCTCCGGCTTTTTTCACTGTGTGCAGAGCAAAACTGTATTCATTTTCCTCAGACTTGCTGGTGCCATATGATTAGGTTACAGGGTATGTCACTGATAGACTTTAGTCTTTCTTCTAATCTGCTGTATTTCCATGCAATAATCAGACTACAACATGATGGTAATGATGTGGGAGAGAATAGCTAGCTCTCCTGTTGCAAGATGAATTCAATAGGTTCTGTGACTGTTTTAGATCCAAACCAATGGCGGAATCGATGGGGGAGCAGAGAGGTATTCCTGTGTTTCAGGGAATCCTGCTTCTGCATACTCTTCAAAAGGAATAACTCTCTGTTCTGCCTGAGGAATCCTGTCACTGCGAGGCAGAGCAGGACTCCCTGGGACACAGGGATACCTCTCTGCTCCCTCATCCTAGGCCAAGGGGATACTCTGTAAGGGTCACTTTGCTGCACCACCTATCATGCTGTCTGATCTCCAGACCATGCCCCTTTAGGCGGTGTACAACTGAGTGCATTCCTGTGTGCTACAGAGGGATGGTACCTAACTGGGTGGGTGCCTAACTGGGATGGTACCTGACTGGGAATCTCTTCCTGCCTTCCCTTCCCTTTCCTTTGTGGATTAGCCCCTAAATTATAGGATGTTTTGCTCACTTTTTAGCTGACAAGATGCGTCAAGTCCTGATGGTATGTCTTCACTCTGAGGAAGATTGACCTTGTTCAGGTCAGGGTCGATCTTCCAGGGTCTGACTTTGCATGCCTAGTAGAGACATGTGAAATCAAACTATCTAGGGTCAACAGTTGATCCCTGTACTCCTCAATATTGCAAGAAATAAGGGAGGTCTTCTGTGAGGATGGCCTGGTAAGTTGATTGTAGATAACTTGATTCCAGTGATGCAGTTGTCGTAGGTAGAATTGCATATCTACAATCAACTTTAATGTCTGGTGTGGACCTGGCCTTAGTTTGGGCAGCTTGTTTTTCATTTGTTGGTTTGTCTCATTTGTTTTTTACATCTTCCATGGGACCAACTTTGGTTGGTTGGAGAGAGAGCTTTTGGTCTTAGTAGAGGGTCATTGTTTTATTAGTTTGGGTGATAAGGCTGTTATTAGGACAGAGCTTTTTACTATGGGATCAGGTGAATGAAAAGTTTAAAGGCAATTATTTCATCCAAGAGATTAGCTCACCAATACAGAAAGTGTTTAAAACATTATTATAGTGGAACTACTGAAGTGCATCACACATTTAGCTGCTAGACACATCACCTAGGGTGAGCTTTTGGGTTGTATTTCTTAGATCACCCTGTGCCTGTCCTTAGTAACAGCTGTTCAATTTTTCAAACATTTCTGAACAACCACAGAATAACTAAATAAAGGAACTAAGCATTTGGACGAAAGTATATTGACCCAGTGTGCTAGCATAGTAATCAGAACAGCTGGAGAGAAGAGATGGGATCCCATGCCACCTTTCTGCTTTCTTGCTCCTGAGACCTACCAGGGCCTGAGCTTGTCTTGGCATAAAATGGTTCTAACTTATTCTAGTAGATATTGGCTCCCAAGGAGCCGTTTTACTATCTAGTGCATGATTTTATGGTTCTTCCCCTTCAGACTCTCATACATCTTCTTCCCAGCCTGGAATGCCACTTATTCTGGGTGAGGGTTGGGGGTTGGAGCTGCAGGAACGTGCATGCTCTGTGCGAACTCTTAGTAAATTGTTGTATATAATTGTATTTAAACTAAGAGTTACAGTCTTTTTAATGTGGCTATTTTTGATAAAATGAGGATTCCTGGCAGAACTTTATTCTGTTTTTCTTTTTTCTTAATTTAGGCTCCTTTGGAACTCTTGTTCTTCCTGCTGTAAGTATTCTTTTTTGTCTCAGTGCTTCTTTTATTGACTTATATTGAAGAAGTGATATATTTTAGCCTTGTGCAAGATGCAGATTATCTTCATACTCATAGACTGGATGCCCTAGATGACAGGTGAGCCAGGGAGGTGCCAATCCAAATGATTTGAAGCTCTTTACAGAATGTTTGAAGGGTTTAGAAGGCAAGTTCCAGCATCAGCTGGCATAGAACTTGAACATCTGACCAGCTGTTACACTACTTAGTTTATGATTGGTAGACATCAGTCTCCTCAACACACTGTGGTTGCTAGGGGAATAGGGCCCAAACCCCTACCCACAATTAATAGATCAAAATTTCAAACCATTTCACACTGCTTGTGTTCATACAGAATATTAATTGCATTCTCTAGGAAGAAAATTTTCCAACTGAAAACAATATGTTAATCAGACATTACAGAACAGTCATGGAAAGTGAATTCTGAATTTATAATCCTAAGTATTCACTTTGGAAAGCTGATTTTATCCTAGTAAGGGACACATTTTATCAAGAGCTAATTTTCAAAGGTTGTGAGCATCAGCAACCACTGGTGCTCTGACAATCTGTATAGTGGGGAAATAGCCATTAAATCAAACTGTAAACCCTGTATATAGTGGAAACCACTTCAAGCCCTGGGGTGCTGCCTCATGCTCCTAGTTCCAGCACCTGTGTCAGCAATTCTAGTGGAAGTCAATGAGAGATGAAGATGCTAAGCATCTTTCAAATCCAGGCTCCCAGTAACATGTGTATGCAACTAAAACAATGGAGCGTGACTGACAAATATCAAATATTTGAATTAACACTCCCAGGTTAGGGCTACACTGTAACGCTACCTCAAAATAACTTATGTACTTTGCATGCACAAATTGCAAAAGTTATTTCGAGGTACCTTATTTTGAACTTGGTGCTGGCCACACAGCACCGAAGTTGGAAATAAGTGCCTGTTGCAGACTTCCTGCTATCTCTCTCACAACAAGGGGTAGCAGGAATGAAATACCACACTTGAAATAGCCCTGCTATTGTGGTGTTTGGCCACGGGGTTTCTATTTTGGGATATAAATGTATCCTGAAATAGAAACCTCACAGTAACCGTGGCCACAGTGAACAGTCTGTGAATTGTGAGAAATCCATAGGTTGCAATATATTTGCACAAAACATTCATTCAGCAAACAGACTAAGAATTGCAGCCCATTCATGGGTACACCATGAACAGAAAATAGTTTAATTCACTGACTATATTACCTGTGAGGAATGATTTGCTCACTTCTCCTCAGAATGCTCCCATCCTAAACTCTGTTATGTCCTATGAACTTTGAAAGGAGGTAGTTGCTGTGACTATAACGTATTTTAACATACAATAAACAATTACATAAGGTAAGAGATGCAAACTATTTTTGAGCCAGATTCTAGCCTACGAAAAGGCAACTTTGTGATGCTCCAGTGCTACAAAGCAGACTTACAGCTATCTGAACTGGCCACTGGGGACCTCTCCTTGTGGGGGATCCCTACAGCAACTCTAGGGGACGCTACTCTACTGCTGAAGTCTGGACTTTGTTTGGGGAGATAAGGGTGTGATCAGAGCATGCATCGGTTCTGACGATCCCCACCCACTGCAGTGGGTTCTAGGACTAGTAGAAGCTGGCCCAATTTAGAGCAGCCTGGAGGGAGTGCTAATTTGTGATGAGGACTGAAATTGAATATCAGCCAGTTCCAGGAAGTGGTGGATCGGTGGCCTTCTTGCACCTGAGGGGTGTGCAGAGTTCAACTTACAGAGTCTCTTATTACGATCTGAAGCTGTGATAACTAAGGCTAAAGTCTGATCATAGTCATTTTTAGTAAAAGTCACAGTCAGGTCGTGGGTCAGTAAACAAAAATGCACCAAGTCTATGGTCTGTCTGCGGCTTTATTAAAAATAGATGGGGTGAGGGGGCAGGACTGTGTGTGTGTGGGAAATGGAGTCTCATAGGGAGTGGACAGATGGATCAGGCTCCCTCTCAAGGCAGGGGCATAGCTCCAGCTTCAGTGGCTACAGCAGGAGGTACAGCTCTGAGGAGCAAACGGCCCCCATTATGGAGCTGGCCACAGCTGTGGGACAGAGATGCATGGCCACAGCAAGCCCCTGCCATGCCCCAGCCACCACAGCAAGGCAGAGAAGGAGGCGGGGGGCGGGGAGGGAAGCTACAAGGGAGCACATGGGCCACTGCTGCAGCCCTGGCATAAGCCACTGGTCAGAGCACATGGCCTCAGCTACAGGACTGGGGCAACAGGGACCTGGTTCTAGCCAGCTGCAGTTCCAGGTTAGGGGCACACAGTCTTTCCTCTGTCTCCCAAAGCATGAACGTCATGGAGGTCCAGAAAAGACAAAGAATCCATGAGTACCATGACCCTTATGACTAAATCATAGCCCTGATGATAACTAATTTATTCTTTCACAGGGATTTTTTTTTTCGCTTGCATGGCTACAAAAGTCAACCCATATTATCTGCAGCATAATAGTCTGGTAACACAATCTGCATAAAGTGTTACTCTGAGTTACTATTTTTGGTTGTCATATTTTCCAAAAGAAACAGTGACTTCATGGGCTGAAGTGAGAGCCCATTGCAGCAACTGGTGTAGTTTTGCAGCAGTACTTTATATAGTAATAGCCTGACTATTATTATTAATGTTATTATTAAGAAAATGAAAGTGAGGACAAGAATACCAATGGGAGAGAGAATGATTTGTATCATGTTTGGGGAGGAGAGAGTAACAAAAAGAAAATGGAGAATGTAAGTGGGAAAACATATAAAAAACTCCTAACAGGCACCTCTCAAGGGCCGTTCCTACACATGGCACTTCTTCTGGAAGAAGATCTTCTTCCGGAAGAGAGCATCTACACATGCAACGGCACTCTTCTGGAAGAACACGGCAGGAAACAGCATGGATGGGATCGCACAGCCAGGGAGCCCTTCAGGGGCTGCTGGTCACACAGCCCCTTAAAGGGCCCCACCCAAACAGCCCCTCCCTGCAAACGCTGCCGAGGCCAGCAGCATCTGTGCCCAGCAAGCCAGACCCAGGTCCCTGTCCAGCACCTGCTGACCAGCAGGCATGGACCCCCAGCAGCCGCAGGACAGCAGGCTTGCCCTCACCTGCATGCTAGCTGTCCTTTTGGCCACCCTCTTCAGCCTCCTGTGGAGGCAGAGGCCCAGGCCCGTGGGTCCTTCACCCCCACCACCCTTGCCAGGCCCCCTCCAACTAGTCCAGCGTGTCTGGATCCACACCACCAGCATGGACTGGTGGGACAGGGTCGTCATGAGGGAGTGGGACAAAGACCGCTGGCTGTAGAACCTGCAGAGGAAGAAAGAGACCTTCCTTGAGATCTGCAGCTGGCTCGCCTCCATGCTACGATGCCAGGATACCTGGATGAGGCTGTCCCTCTCCCTGGAGAAGCGCATGGCCATCACCATCTGGAAATTGGCCACTCCGGACAGCTACTGATCCATCGGGCAGAAGTTTGGCGTAGGCACATCCACTGTCGGGGCTGTTGTCCTCCAGGTAAGCCCTGCCCCAGACCCTGCCCCATCGGCAGGAGGGAAGGAGGGGGCCGGCGGGCTCAGGAGACCCCAGGCGCCAATTGGGAGGGAGCAGGGCTGGGGAGGGTGGGCAGGTCTAGCCCAGAAGGGATACCACATGGCTGCTGCTGGAGGGGTCCCTCAGCAGGGGGGGCCCAGTAGGGAGGGAGGGGGTGGAAGGAGAGGGGGGCAGGGACCCCTCTGCATATGCCCATGAGTGTGCCCATTCCCCTGCAGGTCGTGAATCAACCACATGTTGGTGCGGCGGCTGGTGAGCATCGGGGACCTGGACGCAGTTGTTGAGGGCTTCGCCACACTCAGGTTCCCCCAGTGCTTTGGGGCAATCAACAGGACGCATATCCCCATCAGGGCCGCAGACCACAGTGGCAGCCGATATGTCAGCCACAAGGGGTACCATTCCATCATGCTTCAGGAGGTGGTGGATGCCCATAGGAAGTTCATGGACATTTATGTCAGCTGGCTGGGCAGGGCACATGATGCGCAGATCCTGCAGAATTTCGCCCTGTTCCACAGGATGGAGCCTGGGACATTCATGCCCTGGTGAGAGCGCGCCATCAGGGACGTCATGATGCCTCTTTGCCTCGTGGGCAACCCGGCCTACCCACTCCAGCCCTGGTTGATGCACCCATACATGGGCCACTCCACACCCTCCCAGGAGCTGTTTAATGTTCTGCTCGCATGGGCCCAGTATCCCGTCGAGTGTGCTTTCGGCCGTCTGAAGGTGCGGTTCAGGTGTCTCCTCACGCGCCTTGATGTGGGGGTGGAGAACGTCCCGCAGGTTGTGGCTGCCTGCTGCGTGCTCCATAACCTCATTGAGGCACGTGAGGGGACCCTGCCCCAGGGCTGGATGGTGGAGTTGGCCCCCCACTACCAGCAGCCCACTGCAGCCCCCAACCGGCAGCTTGATCTTGACGGGCTCCAGATCCGGGAGGTGCTTCGGGAGGTATTCAGCCAAGGGGACTACTAATCCTGCACCCCTCTCCACAGACGCCCCCTATACGCACCCCCACGTGCACACCCCACACCCCCAACCCCCCACCCTCCCCCACAGTAATCAGGGACACAGGGGGTTCTGAATGCTACCATATATTTAACCTTGAACCATTACCAATGTGAAAAATGTAAATAGTAAATAGTGAATAATAAAAGTAACAACCAAAACCTGATAGGGAGTGAACTATATACGTGGGGGTAAGGGGGCAGGGGCACCTACACCTGGATGGGGACTGGGGCAGGAATGTTGGGGGGCCTTAATCAGGGGATGGGGTGGAAGGCTGTGAGCCCCGGCTCCCTCGGGCGCCACTCCCACCCCAGGTGCGTGGTCCCCTGCGGGGCGCTGATGGGGCCGGAAGCACCGGCAGGTAGGGCTGGTCAGCATCCTGCCCAGCCTCAGCAGAGGGGCTGGAGGGGGGTGGGTTGTGACTTGGGCAACCCTCCACAGGGTGCACCGTGGCCACAAGCCATGCTGTGAGGTCCCTCAATGCAGCATCAGGCAGGCCCAGGGGCAATAGGGTGGCCAGGGCCTCAGGGTCATGGGCTGGGGGCATGGGAACAGCTGAGGGGCCAGCGGGGGGGCCAGTGGGGAGGAATGCAGGAGGGGCAGCTGGGGGGGCAGCAGGGAGGGGTTTGGGGGGGCACTACAGGGGGGCCTCGGGGGGGGACTGCAGGGGGCCTCGGGGGGGACCTCCAGGGGGACTGCGGGGAGGGCAGCTGGGGGGGGACTGGGGGCTGGCACGCTAGGGCCCCCCACACTGTGCGGTGCATCCCCACCACCTCCCCCCAAGTGTCTTGCCTCCACTGGAGCTCGGCCTCATCAAGTGCCAACCATCTTTCAGCTGGGGCATTCTGCTGGTGGAGGGCCGCGTTGTAGGCCGCAGCCTCTTCCTCGCGGTGGCTGCGTTGGGTTCGGCGTACCGGTGGCCACTGTTCAGCAGGGGCTGGTGTGGGCCCAGCTGGTGGGCTGCTGGGTCCTCCGGTCTGGATGGGGCTGGTGGGCCTGGGCTCCTCATCTGGCTGCCCCAGTGCTCGGATGGTACCGCTGTTACGAGAGAGAGGGTGGGGGTAGAGGGGGAAGTCAGTACCACATCTGGGACCTGGGTGGCATGGCCCCAGTCTCCCCAGCTGGTTACCTCCTCCAAGGACCCACGAGATGGGCATGTGCCAGGGGAGGCCGCCGTGCAGGCTTGCATGCACTTGCCACGGCGGCCACTGGGGCCTGATGCTGGAGCCGGGGCGCTATCCACGGTGGCCCACCCTAGCAACGGGCTTGTGGGCTGGGTGGGGGCTCAGCTGTCGGGGGTTCCAGATGCAGCTCTGCTGCTGGGGGGGGGGCCTCAGCACGCTCAGGGGTTGCTCCATGGGAGAGGGAGCTGGGTGCTGCTCGCAGGCATGGGTATGCCCTGGGCCGTGAACAGGGACGGGCTTTAGGGCTTTGGGGCCTGGGGCTGGGGCCCAGGTGTACCCCTGCCCCCACTGTGCTTTTCCACTGTGCGCGCTTACCCAAGGTGGCCTCGTATATGTCGGGTGATGCCTGACTGGAGGGGACCTGGCTGCTGGCGGTGGAGGGCACCGCAATCATGAGGGACCCGTCTGTGGACTCCCCATCAGATGGGACGTCCACAATGGTGGGTCCCTCGTCCCCCTCCTCCAGTGCAGCAGGGGGCTTGGTTGTGGCTGTTTCCATGGTGACACGGGGTGGAGAGGTGTCATCTGCAGCCAGGAGGTCCTGCAGCTCCCGGTAGAAGGGGCAGCTGGCAGGGGCACGGCCAGATCTGTGGGCGCTATCCCGGGCCCGCATGTACCCCTGCCGCAGCTCCTTCACCTTGCACCACACTTGTTCTGGTGTCCGGGAGGGGTGGCTGTGGGCAGCCAGGCCCTGGGTGAGGCAGGCAAAGGATGGGGCATTCCTCCAGTGCCTGCTGGTGTCCTGGAGGACATCCTTCTCACGCCAGAGCCCCAGGAAGTCCTGGAGCTCTGGTTCAGGCCAGGAGGGGGCCCTTTGTTTTGGAGCCCGGTCGGGGTCCTGGCTGCCCTTGTCTGGGTTCCTGGGGCTCCCCTGGGTGGTGCGGGGTGGTGGCTGGCTAGCCACCCCTGCGGGTCAGTACTCGCTGGGCGCTGTGGGGCCTCGCAGACGTGTGGCAGGCAGCCCTGCATGTGCTGCCTATCTCACACTCTCAGCTTCCTGCCACGGGGTCTCCGGGTCCTTGCAGCTTTAAAGGGTGTCTGGAGCGGCCCCGCTCTCCAGCAGGCTGCCGCCATGGAGGACTGCTTCCAAAAGAAGCAGTCTGGGAACATCTACACATTTCTACACACCTACACATGCCTTCTTCCAGAAGAAGGTCCTCTTCCTGATTCTGGAACGGAATACAGAATCCGGAAGAGGGGGCACCTTCTTTCAGAAAAAATCCGAAAGAGCGTCTTACATGTGCAGAAGCTCCTCAGATCTCCTGGAAGAAGGCACCGTTCTTCCGGAAGATCTGGCCTGTGTAGAAACAGCCATGGAGACCAAACACCTGTAGATCAGGATATACTCTTTTTAGAGTAGATTTTTACAGGACTGAGAAATAGGAGTGACTGGCTACGATTATTTTAGCAAAAACAACAAGAAGTCCTGTGGCACCTTATAGGCTGACAGACTTTTTAGAATCATAGAATCCTGGTGCTGGAAGGGACCTCAGGAGGTCATTGAGTCCAGCCCCCACTGCCTAAAGCAGGATCAACTCCATCTAAATCATCCCAGCCAGGAACTTTGTCAAACTGGGACTTAAAAAATTCTCGGGATGGGGGTTCCATCGCCTCTCTAGGTAACGCATTCCAGGGCTTCGCCAGCCTTCAGGAAAATAGTTTTTCCTAATGTCCAACCTACACCTTCCGCTCTGTAACTCTAGAGCTTGTTCTCCTTGTTCTTCCATCAGTCACTACTGAGAACAGCCTCTTTCCAGCCTCCTTAGAGCTCCCCTCCTGGAAGTTGAAGACTTCTGTCAAATCGCTCCTCAGTCTTCTCTTCTGCAAACTAAATAAGCCCAGATCCCTCAGCTTCTCCTCATAGGTCATGTGCTCCAGCCCCTCAGTCATTTTTGTTGACCTCGGCTGGACCTGCTCCAGTGCATCCAGATCCTTTCTATGCTGTCGGGGGGGGCCTGGAACTGGACACAATTCTCCAGATGTGGCCTGACCAGTGCCTAGTAGAGGGGCATAATAGCTTCTCTAGATCTGCTGGAAACGCTCCGCCTAATGCACCCCAATATGCCATTAGCCTTCTTGGCTGCATGGGCACACTGTTGACTCATATTCATTCTCTCATCCGCTGTAATCCCCAGGTTCTTTTCTATTGTACTGCTACTTACCTAGTCAGTCCCCAGCCTGTAACAATACTTAGAATTCTTTCATCCCAAGTGCAGGACTCAGCACTTGTCCTTGTTGAACCTCATCAGATTACTTGTGACCCAGTCCTTTAGTTTATCTAGGTCACTCTGGACCTTGTCCCTACCCTCCAACGTATGTACCTGGCCCCCTAGCTTCGTGTCATTTGCAAATTTGCTGAGGGTGCAATCCATCCCCTCATCCAGGTCGTTAATAAAGATGTTAAACAATACCAGCCCCAGAACTGATCCCTGGGGCACTTCACTTACAACCGACCACCAGCTAGACATTGCGCCATTGAATGCTACCCGTTGTGCCCGACCACATAGTTTTCTCTCCACCTTACAGTCCATTTATCCAATCCAGAGTTCCTTAACTTACGGGCAAGAATATTGTAGGAAACTGTATCAAGCTGTAGCCATGCAAGGCACTGTATCAAAAGCTTTGCTCAAGTCAAGGTGTATCCCATGCACTGACTTCCCCATGTCCTCAGAGCCAGTTACCTCCTCATAGAAGCTAATCAGATTGGTGAATCCATGTAGACTACTGTCGATCACTTTCTCCTCTTCCAAATGCTTCAAAATGGATTCCTTGTGGATCCCTCTGTGATTTTTCTGGGGACTGAGGTAAGGCTGACTGCTCTGTAGTTCCCTGGATTGTCTTTCTTGCCTTTTTTAAAGACGGGTGCTATATTTACCTTTTCCCAGGCATCTGGGACCTCTCTCAATCTCCAAGAGTTTTCAAAGAGAGTGGCCAAAGGTTCTGCAGTGACATTTGCCATTTCCCTCAGTATCCTGGGATGCATTCAATCTGGACCCCTAGGTTTGTGTATGTCTGGCTTTTCTAAATAGCCCTTAACTTGTTTTTTCCCACCAAGGGCTGCAGACGCATCTGATGATGTGGGTCTTTGCCCATGAAATCTTATGCTCCAAAAAATCTATTAGTCTATACAGTGCCACAGGATTTCTTGTTGTTTTTGCGGATACAGACTAGCATGGATACCCCTCTGACACTTGTCATTATTTTAGCAGTCATTTCCTGAGCAGATGAGAAATGTGTGCAAGGATTCAAGTTAATTTTATCAATATGCTGCCTCATTTCCCTATTGCTGACTTTATAAGCCTTACAGATTTTGAAATTAGCATCAAGAAGGATGAAATTGTCAGGGAAGTGACAGGAGGAAAAATGAACTTTTATTCAGGACATGTTCACGTTATTGGGAAGTCAAAAGATGATAGCAATCCTTCTGGAGTGCCATTATTAATTATAATAAAAATTATGAAAAAATAATGGGGAATTGCGAGTAATCAATGTGGATTTTTCCGTAAAAGAAAATCCAACCAAATCCTTGCAAAGGTAATTGTAAGGAATGTTTTCAATTGCTTTGGTAAAAAGGAACATACTCTTTTTTTGGGATATCCATTTCTTTGAATATATTTAAATGTATCCTGAGCTTTTTGATAGAGAGTCTTACCTATTTTCACAATTAATATCCTCATTAAATATATTTAAGTATTTCTAACTCTTTTTTTGCATATTGAGCCAGTTTTTGACAAAAGTTATAATTGGGACTGTGTCCCTTTAGGTAACATTTTCTAGAACATTTAGCCATGAAGTGTGAGAGGCTTAGAAGACATGAATCATATGTTCTTGGCAGTGTGTCTACTAAATCCTCCAGGTTTTAAAAAAAAAAAGCGTGACATTTAACGTGGCATTCGTCTTCCTTAGTTTAGTAAGTCCGAATTTGAATGATGGTCTTGGTTTCTGTGATAAATGTGCAATTGGCGTAAGAAGCATAAAGATATAAACAGAGAGATGTAGGGTGAAAATTCTTCAGGCAGGCTATGGTTTGTGCTAAAGATCCCCATTCAATTCTTAAAGTCTGGAGTAGGCCTATAATATACAAACCCAGCTAGCATGAGTGGAAAGATACCTTGCTGGGCCCCCTTCTCCCTTATCTCCCTCACGATACCCAGAGAAGGGCAGGAAGGGCCTTGAAGTCTGAAGGGAGGAATAGCTGTTTCAGCAATGAAGAAGAATGTACAGTAGAATCTTAGAGTTATGAACGCCAGAATTACAACCAGGTATCTCAGCTAGAACTGAAAGTACATAATGAGGCAGCAGCAGCAGCAAAGACAAAGAGAGAGGTAAAAAGAAATCAAATACAGTTCAGTAGTGTGTTAAATGTAAATGACTAAAGAAAATAAATGGAAGACAGTATTTTTCTTCTGCATAGTAAAGTTTCAAAGCTGAATTAAATTAGTGTTCAGTTGTAAACCTTTGAAAGAACAACCATAATGTTTTGTGTAGAGTTATGAATGTTTGAGTTGAGAACAACCTCCACTCCTGAGGTGTTTGTAATTCTAAGGTTCTGCTGTTTAAGATATTTTCCTTTGTGCTATAATCCTGATTTTTACTTACTTGTAGAAATAGAAAATTGACAAAGGAGAATAAAAATTCTTATTCATTTCTGCGTGCATCCCCATAGAGATACACACTGTATAGTCCTATAGTTTAATCTGTATGATCATTTTATGGTATTTTTCCTGTCCTGGAAAGTCCATTCACTCGTATGACCTTAAATCAAGTTTTAAAAGCAAGAGAGAGTTTATTTACAAAATGTGGTCTGATATTTTTCAGTGCTGGGCTTGGTGAATGAACAGATGCAATTCTCATTACCAGTTGGAGGTGTGCGCTTAATTTCATACGTGTTTTACTGAAAAATGTATACTTACTGGGTTTCAGTTGATTTGACTTCAGAGGGTTTACTCCATATTTACACTGTTGCACACAGAAGGCCATGTCACGCCATAAGCTGTTTCTTTATGTAGAAATCAGCTGGTAGTTTTGTTTAAAAATCTGATGGTACGACGGGACCCAGAATTCAAGTTAGCCTGGGTCAGTGATCCACAGGACCCCGGGCTCACTCATTATGTACCAGTGCCTCATTCAAGGTGAAACTTTCCCACGCACCACATGACCCTTGACACCAGTGGTGTCCAATAAGAATTCAAAGAGCGCTACACTTGTTGTCGTCGTCTTTCCATAGTCACCACATTATGTTATACAAAACTTCATAGAGTCAGGCACTCCCAGCCCCCCCCAGCCCTCCCTGCAAATAAACGCCCTCCCCCAGAGCCAGGTACCCCAACGCCCCCCCACGCTCTAACTGAATGTGCTCCCCCAGAGCCAGATACTCCCAGCCCTCTGTTCTAATTCAGTGCCTGGACTCACCAGAGCCACTGGTGCTGCTGCTGTAGCTGCCGTCAGAGCCACGTCTGCCACACAATTCTCTCACCAAGCGGTGGGGCGTATGTGCAGAGCAAGCAGGCAGCACTCCCCCCATGCAGCTCTCAGGAGGAGCCCCGTTTAAAGGCTCCAAGAGCTGCAGGTTAGCCACCCCTCTATTCGCCGCAACACAGTATCCTGTGTGCTATGTGATGAGTGGCGAATGTATTGGACACCCCTGCTCTACACTATTCAGACCCTGCATAGGGCCTGCATATCTGCTAGGCACTACTGAAAGGGTTTCTTTAGTGGACTGGCATAGAAGGCTGTGACTGTGGCCAGTTCGGAATGGTACTTGGAGATACACGTTTCTTATTGGGTGGGTTGGCAGAGAGAACTATTTTGTAAAAAATATTGTTAGAAAAATTAGTGTGTGGGACAATATGAACATTTACGGCATTATAACATGGCCAAAAGACAACTTTCCCAGGGTAACGGCCCTGTGCCTCAGAGGTATTTAGATGCCTAACTCTCAATCAGATAAATACTAAATTGTCTCGTAAGGATCGTTTAAGGATACCTTTAAGGATCTGGGCATATCACCCTTCCAAATTTCAGCTTTATATTCCAAAGCACATAGTACTATAGCTTAAAAAAAAAAAGAGTTTATCTCATTCCTGTGCACTGTCCGTCTATCTCTCAATCCAGTCCTGCACACTTTCCTACCAGGTCTTTTGTTCAGATGTCCCAAATGTTCAAAAATTATCAGGCAACAGAGAAAATTTGAGACCCCCAAGTGAAAATTATGGAAATTGCTAAGCAACTCGCTACTTCCCTCCCTCACCCCTCTAAAAAAAAAGAGGATGGGGGGAGTTAAGTGTAAATGCTTAAGCAAATTTAACCATAGATTTTGTGCTGGGCTCCAACATACATAGAAAGCCTCCTGCTTTCCATACATAGAAGCCTCCTGCTCACATCTTGGTGGACTTGTCTACAGTACCACCTTCCTTTGAAGGAAGGATGGTAATTATGCCGTGCATAGGCAGCACTTCATTAAGCAAATTCTCCCCTGCGGCAACTTCAAAGTTTTAAACTTCAAGTATTGGCATGCATCCAGCCACGGCGCACCCACCGGTACTTCGGAGTGCCAGGGCAACTTCGAAGTCCCCTTACTTCTCAAAACTAGATATGTGCCGGTACTTCGAAGATTAAAACTTTGAAGTTGCCGCGGGGGGGGTGGGGGGGGAATTTGCTTTATGAAGTGCTGCCTATGCACAGCAGCACTTCATTAGTAAAGTCCCAACACCCTAATTACCATCCTTCCTTCGAAGAAAGGTGGTAGTGTAGACACAGCCGGTGAGTCCGACTAGAGGCAGAAATAAGATGCAAATGTTTCCGAAAGGCACATCTGCATGCAAGTTCTCAGATAACTGGTGGGTAACTGCAGGACTGATATTTCCAGTGTCAGACTTCTGCCTGCCAAGTGCAATGTTTCTTCATCCTGCCAGTGCACATCTAGGACAAACTGTGGGTGTTGGTTCTATAATAGGCCAAGTGGCTCAGGAAATAGATTGGCTTGTTACAGAACCCAGGCAGCTCAGGAGAGGAAAGGTCACAGACGAGGGGACAATGTTAGGCTGCTCATCACCATCATTTTGTGATTTTGCTGCTGAGGGAAAAGTATATCTGTGCAATCCGAAGTAGACCAAGTGGCTGCATATCGCAGGCAATCTGAAGAGCTAATTACTGAGGGGAAATTACTTTCTGCACTAGTGGACCACTAGTTTCAGATTTCTCGAAAGTGACTTATTTAAGAAAGACTAGCTGGGGAGGTAATGTAACTAGCAAAGCACCATCTGAAAACAGGAAGCTTCTCAGAGAAGTCCATGTTCACAAGAATGGTACACTGAAAACATAGGTCTCTTTTCATTACCTGCTCCTACATGCCTCATGGTGTATATGACACGTGTTTATGAGACACACTTCCCTGCGTGTTTACAAACTGCAGTGCTTGAGGCGGTAACACAGATACTCTTTTTCTTTCAGCTGCCTTTGAACAGCAGGGCTGGCAGTTACGAGTTACTGGTGAAAGGCTATGCTGATGGCAGGCTGTTATTCTCAAACAGCACCAGCCTGTTACTTGAGCACAAGAGTATTTCTGTCTTCATCCAGACTGACAAGTCTCTATATAAACCAGGCCAGGAAGTGAAGTTTCGGATTGTCACTGTTGATCCTGATCTTAAACCCTTTAAAACTTCTCTAAGCATATACATCCGGGTGAGTACATATTGGAGATCTAACAATATGCTGAAATCAGTTTGACATTTGAATTTCCAGTCAAGTCATGCTTCTGAATATGCTCCCATTTAACATGTGGCATGGGTCTTACTTTAGGATCCTCGAGGGAATTTGATTCAGCAGTGGTTGGCAGAGAAAGGTGATTTGGGCGTGGTTTCCAGAACATTTCAGTTATCAACAAGCCCTGTGCTTGGAGACTGGTCCATACAAGTTCAAGTTAATGTGAGTATTAACACTGTTGAATGTATAAAAAGTTAGTCCCTCCTGCCAGACTGTGAAATTTTCTATAGTTTAAGAATGGAATCTAAGTTTGCAATGATGAGATAAGACAGAAATAAGTTTAAGTTTTAATCCTGGAGTGAGGCTGAGTTGTTTTGAAGCCAGTGTAGGTCTACCTGTATAGAGCTCATTTCAGTACTGCACCCATAGGCTGGAAGAACTAGCAAAACCTAGGTTAAAGTTTTAGTAATGGCAGGGGTGAGCAAACTTTTTATGTCAGGCCCCACTTTTCATCCCTGCAATTGGCAGGCCCCCGCCAATCTGTCTAATGCAATCCAAACTGATGGAAATTTCGGTTATGTTCATATGAAAAAAACCCTTTTGGCATGTGTCAGAAGGTAAGTATGTAGAGTGTAAAAACGTTATTAATTGGTATATAAACGTGAATACACATGCATAAAAACAATAACAGATTTCAACATTTTTAATGAGGTGGATGTCTCTGAGACCCAGCAGCTGATCTTATGAAATTTTATGCCTCCCACCTGCCACACTTTGTGCACTCCTGGTAAAGGTTGAATCTCTCTCCTTGGGCACCCAAACGACCTCACCAGAGCCAGATGAGAGAATTTGCTGGACGATGGGAGGTCAATATTTTCTAGCACACTTTCTATCACACTTCTACTGCATAATGGGGTTTTAGAAGGTATTTAGGGGTAAGTTACAGCCAAATAACAGCACAGAACACGGAGAGCCAGGGCTGGTGGCTGTAAACAATCTTCATGGGACCACGGGAGAGTGGGCCACACCCTTGATAAATAGTTGTCTGGCTAACTAAAAATCATGCCAGATTATGGAATTTGTGGGATGAGAGAGCTCTGGATGAAAGAGGTTAAGCCTGTGTGTGGTTTTGTTGCAAGCTAGAAATCTGGACATTGTAAATTAAAGTGCATCTTGGGGTTTGAGCTTTTGTTTTGACAGTTAATATTGCAACTTAAAAGTTTAAAATTAGTTAGGTTTTTATACATATTACTTTTAAAAAAGAGAGAACTCATGGCAGGCTGTAAGCAGACTCTTCTGTTACCTTGACAAAAGGCACGCTTATGTTTATTAAGGATAGACAAGTTTACAAAAAATCAACATGGTATGCAGCCAGCCACTGGCTCAAGAGGCCATGGAATCAAACATTGAAACTGTAATTTAAAACAAGGGCCAAATAGTTTTACTACAGTAGAACCTCAGTAATTTACCCCAGTGACTGGGAGAGCAATTACAATGATTGAATTATGCACAATAAGGAGTAAGTGAGTATTAAGTCAATGGTCATGCATCACAAAATGTATCACTAAATTTTGTTTAGTTTTTAGGTTGCGATTTATAATAGTTTCTGTTTATGATATTCTACGGGATACCAGTAAATGTTCTGGATTTTAATCTGAGAGTTTGTCTGTCTGTGCATCTGTTTTGTTCAAGAATTCCCCCTAAAAAGTAAGATCTAGGACCACTAAATTCAGTGTATGGCTTCCTCTTATCATAACTTAAAGCAAGGTAAGGAAGGGTTTGGTTGTGAAGAGGTTGTAGGTGTGGGAAGCTGAACCTCCCCCACTCCTAGATTTCTTGCTAGCTGTTCCTCTTCCTCACTGTGAGGGAGTGAGAGAAAAGTGCACATCTGGCTCCATTCCTCACTCTGGCTGAGGTTTGTAGTGGGTAGGCCAGCTGTGTACTTTGCTCTTCCTCCCTCACAGGGATAGGAAAGGGAACAGCAAGCACTTGGGGGCATGGGGTGCTCAGGGCAGGGGCATGGGGTTGTGTGGAAGGGAGTAGGAGTCAAGGCAGGGTGTGTATATGTGTGTATGTTTGGGGGGCCCTCAAGGCCAAAGGCTGAAGGTATGAGGGTACAGGAATCAGAGTTTGGAGGGGGCCTCTAATATGGCTCACAGAAATTCAGCATTTGCAGAGAGAACAGCTGCATATTTCCCATCCACTTTATGTTTGCAAATTCACATCTGGGCATATAAATGCTTGCTTGTGTAGACATGAATTCTGGCTTGATCCAAAGCCCCATGAAGTCAATAGGAAGTCTTCCCATTCACGTTAATGGGGAATTAAGAATTCAGGACAGGCTGGTGGGGCGTAGAAATAATATCTGGTTTGAAAGTGTGTGTAATTTTAGTTTTACTTTGCTGTTCACAACACTTTAGAGATTCGCCCAGTGTCTGAAGAGGGCAATAGTAGAAGTCAGGTGAATTTAAGGATTTGATTTTGCAAACATTTACTACTAAGTGTGGTACAAGTTGTAGCTCTCTAGTCCAGCACTTTATAGTTCAGCAACATCTGTAATCTGGCATAATTTTAGTTAGATGGGTGTCCATTTATCAGGGATGTGGCCACATTTCCCGCAGTCCCAAAATGTTTGTTTACCACCAGCAGTCCTGGCTGTCGGTCCTTTGTGCTGTTATTTAGCTCTAAATTACCCCTAAGAGCCTGGTAAGCAGTGGAAGTGTTGGTAATGCTGCTAGACAATGTTGACCTCCATTGGTTTGGCAAATTCTCTGGTTTGACACCAGTCAGGTCCCGAGGATGCTGGACTAGAGTGGTTCAAGCTGTACTCCTGTTAGTAGCTCCACTGACGTCAGGATAGTAAGCACTGACCTTGGCAGCAGATACAACTTCTGAAAATCTGAAGAAGTGCGTCTTACCCGTGAATGTGCATTAACTAATAAATACATTTTTAGTTCTTAAGGTGCTGCAGGACTGCTTTTTTTTTTTAAATACAGAGATTGTCTCTCTGTAGACCACCGACAGGTGCTTCATGAATTGTCAGAGTTTTCGGGAACATACCATCTCTTTCCAGTGCAGGACTGGTCCTAGTACTACGTTTTCTGGTGCTTTGTCCTGTCCTGTTGTTAGAAGACCCCAAATCCAAGGCACTCATAAGTTGCCTCATAGACTATTGCACAGACTGTTGATAGGTGTCGCTGTTTAGGAACATTTTGCTGTCACTCAGGCTAGACATTTTCTTTGTTTTCTTGCTCATCCCCATTGTTTTTATATGCTTATTTGTGCCACCCCAATTAATTCCTCTCTCTCCTTGGAGCTTTCAAATGCAAGAAGGTATCATGTCTTCATCTGTTCCATCTCTGCCCCGGTCAACCAGTATCCTGCTCCCACCTCTCCCCTCTGTGGTTTTGTGCACCCAGTCAGCAGCTCTCCTGGAGATTCCACTCGAGTGGACTGTGGCCACTGAGAGCTAAGGGGATCAGTACCTGTGAACATCAGCAAAATGTCTTGTGGCTTGCAGTCACATTTCCCTAATGGGCCGTAAGGGGCCCTGTGGGCTGCAGGCTGCCCATCTCCGGTCTAGGTGAATGCTATGTAGTCAAATACATCGCAAAAGAAGTGGACTTTTTGGCTCCTTTTTTTATATATATATTGCCACTAGATGTCAGTATAATCAAGGAAAAGCCTAATAGGAAACTTGGATAAAAAGAAGTGGACCTTTTGGCCCCTTCTTTTATATATATATTGCCACTAGGTGTCAGTATAATCAAGGAAAAGCCTAATAGGAAACTAGGATAAAAGCAGGAAATATCCCTGAAACCTGCATGTTTTGGGATTGCCACAGAAAAGTTCTATGGTGTTCCTTGCTCTAATGCAAGGGTTTAATTTGTCTCTACTGTCAAGGAGAGATAATGTTAAAGTGTACATTCTGTCCCAGCAGGGCGGGGAGTCATATATAAATTTGTAGTATTCTGGATTTATAATTAGTAGTGACTGGAAGTTTTGCAACAAAATGGCTTTCTGTGGAAAATGCTGTTTTATTGAAACAGATTCTGTGGGAACCTGCCAATTCTGAGGTAATTTTATTTAGAAACAAAATCAAAGTGAAGTGTTCTTTAAAGTTGAGACATTTCATTCCAATAAGATCAAAACAGAATGTTTCAATCATATTCAGAACGCTTAATGTCTTTTTTTTTAAATGAAATTTTGTCAAAAATCAACACATTCCCATGGAATTTTTTATTTTGGTTAATTGATTCAGTTTAAATTAACTGGAAGGATAATCAAAACCACTTAGTTATGGGTTTTGATGTCTAAAGGACAGACTTTAGTAAATTAAAGAAATTAGTTAAAGAAATCAAACTAAACTGAAGAGCTCAAGGATTTAAATGGGGGGGGGGGGGCGGCTTGAAAGTTTTTGAAGTCAGTTATATAAAACCTGTCTGAGATTTTCACCTCCCAAAATTGTAGGAATGTGCTCCCTATCCATGTATGACAGTGGTGTGCAAAAGAAATTTAACAGTCACCACAGCCCCCCTCCACCAGAGCCAGGTGCTGCCCCCCCAGAGCCAGTTCCCCCCCTTACAGCCAAGCCCCCCCCCCAAGAGCCAGGCCCCCCCAACGGTTGGCGATGCACTGGAGTCGCCACCATCACTGGAGCTGCCGTTGCGTCTGGAGTCGCCTCTGGAGCCATGCTGTGAGCCACAGCATCTGGAGCTACAGGAGGAGCTGCTGCCATGCGCTTGTCCCACCAAGTGGTAGGGTGCATGCGTGGAGTGGGCCGAGGGTGCTCCTCATGTGCACCTCTAAGGAGCTGCATTTCGCCACAAGGCGGTGTCCAGTTCGTCACATGTGGCGACCGGAAAGCGTATTGGACACCATGGACCTATAAGAAATGGAAAAGGAAATGACCGGCAAAAAAGCGACATTGTTAGATATGAAGGTTAGAAAGTGGAGGAAAAAAGTGAAAAATGTTTAAAGTCAAGTTGAATTAGTTCTTTTCGGGGCAATTAAAATAAATAATAGGTTTTTTAGTGATGTAAAAATAAGAGAATATGGAAGGAGGAGGCTGGGCCATTGGGCAGTGTGGATGGGAAGGAGATTAGAGATAATCTAGGTATGATCTGAAACCTAGATGAATACTTTGCCTTGCTTGTCAGTAGGGATGTTAGGATGGAACATGAAAATAAAAGCAGTACGCTGATGGAATGGGTGTCTTGAAATGGAAATTAGCACACTGGAGATGGAAGAAAAGCTTTCCATTCAATGCACTTAAATTAGGGGCGGTTGATTCCTTCCTATTCCAGAATACTGGGGGGCGGAAAAAAACCCAACACCCTGTCATATAAGATTGTTTCTCTGGTTTAGAACAATTTGTGAAGGAATAACTAACTGAATTTAGAGAGGTAAACCATAAAGGTGATGTAAGGTAACATAGTTTTAGCAGAGGTAGATCATGCCAGATTAACTTAATTTCCCTCTTTAAGAAAACAATTTATTCTATAGCTAAGGAAATTACATGCAGTCGATTCCATATTCTTGGACTTCAGTAAAGCTTTTGACATAATATCCCGTGGGAATTTAGTTATTAAATTAGGGAGGATAGGGATCACTACAAAAATGTAAGATGAATAAGTAAATGGCTCAAGGGGAAAAGGCTGAAATCTTCTGAAAGGTGAATTATCACATTGGAGGAAGGTTCCTACTGGAGTACCTCAAGGATTGGCCTATGGATCAATCCAACTCATTAAAAAAATTAATAATTGGAGATACACATCTCCTAGAACTGGAAGGGACCTCAGGAGGTCATCTAGTCCAGTCCCCTGTCCTCTTGGTAGGACCAGGCACCATCCCTGACATCTATTTGCCCTAATCCCTAAATGGCCTCCTTAAAGATTAAATTTACAACCCTGGGTTTAGCAGGCCAATGCTCAAACCACCAAGCTATCCCTCCCCTCTATTCTTAATAAATGCCATTACATAATGCTAATGAAGTTTGCTGATTATATAAAGTTGGGAAGCATCATCCATGCAAAAGAGGATCAGAGTATTATACTGGAAGATCCGAATGACCTTGACATCTGGCGTGACAGAAGTGGGGTGAAATTCAGTAATACAAAATATTCAAAGTAGTGCACTTAGGGTTGCATGGTAAGAATTTCTGCCACAAGCTGGGGGTTTATCAGTTGTAAGTGGCCAAGGAGGCGTGAGAGCTGGGTGTGTGAGTTGATCATGGGATCAAAGGATGACTACAGGCCATCAGGTGTATCAGGCGAGGCATTTCCAGTAGAGCTAGAGAAGCATTAGTGTTGTTGTCTGAGGCACTGGTTAGACCTGTCATTTGGAATACTGTGTGTGATTCTGGGCTCTCATGTTTTAGAAGGATGAATTTAAACTGGAATGGGTGCAAAGAAGATCAGATAGGGTGATGAGGGGAAAGTAGGGCCTGTCTTCTGAGAGGAGACAGAAAGAGCCTGGCTTGTTCATTCTCCCAAGAGGGGCGATGGCTAAAGGACAATCTTGGCACAAGGACAAATGGATATAAATTGTCCATGAACAAATTCAGCCTGAAAATTAGAGGATGATTTCTAATCAGAGAGAGGGGTGAGATTTCAGGAACAACCTCCCAATAACATTTGTGGGGGGTAAACAAGTTAATTAGTTTTAAGAGAGAGCTGGACACAGTTAGGAGTGAAATTGTATGATGGGGTTACAGAGCTCTAACTTTCCCCTGCAGCGAGTGGATCTGGATCATTTGCCAGGTTTGTCCAGAAATATCTCACTGACTCTTTTCCCTGCCATTGTAGGGGCCTCAGTCCCTCCTTTTCTTTGCCTATGACTCATGATAATCTGGGACCTGGGGGCCCCCTGCAAGACACCTTTGGTTTATAGTGCCCTCTCTGTCATGCATATCTACAACAGTTAGTCATCCCATGCATATGCAAAAACCTATGCACTCTTGGCTGTATCAATCAGTCAGTTCTGGTGCCTTCTTCTGGGCACTGCCTCAGTGCTGCCACATTTGTCTTCAAAGAGGGCCTTTTGAATCTGCTTTCAAAAGAAGGTGCTCGCTTTTGCTCCGACACTGTTCGGGATCTTCTTCGCACTGCTCCTGAAGCATGCCTTTGGATCTTCAACAGAGGGCATCTTGCTGCACGCAAGAGCTGAACCTTGCAAGGCTGGAAGCTAAGTCTAAGGTGCGGGAAGTCCTCATCAGAGACATGCTGTTCGCAGACGATGCTGCTGTAGTGTCTCACACAGAAGACCAGCTTCAAAAACTGCTGGATCAGTTCTCCACAGCGTGCAAGGACTTTGGGCTTACCATCAGCCTAGAGAAGACAAACGTACTCGGTCAGGATGTTGCTGAATCCCCATCAATCAGCATTGACACCTATACGTTAGAGGTCGTCCATGAGTTCGTTTACCTCGGGTCCACCATCACTGACACCCTGTTGTTGGACACTGAGCTAAATAGGAGGATCAGAAAAGTGGCCACAACTCTGTCCAGACTCAGCAAGAGAGTGTGGAATAACAACAAGCTGTACACTCACACCAAAATGCAAGTCTATAGAGCCTGCATCCTCAGCGCCCTCCTTTATGGCAGCGAGACTTGGAGCCTGTACACCCGCCAGGAAAAGAGGCTGAACGTCTTCCACTTGCGCTGCCTCAGGCGCATCCTTGGAATATCATGGAAGGACAGAGTGACCAACACCCCCGTCCTCGAGCAAGCTGGAATCCCAACCATGCATACACTCCTCAGGCAGCGTTGGCTCCGCTGGGTTGGCCACGTCCACAGGATGAATGATGGAAGGATTCCAAAAGACATCCTGTATGGTGAGCTAGCCTCTGGCAAAAGACCTCCCGGACGCCCCCAGTTGCGCTACAAAGATGTCTGCAAGAGAGACCTCAGAGAGGTAGACATCGAGCTGGACAACTGGGAAGAACTAGCAGATGACCACAGCAGATGGAGGCAGGGGTTACACAAGGGCCTTCAGAAGGGTGAGATGAGGATCAGACAGCTAGTAGAGGAGAAGTGAGCGCACAGAAAGCACACTAAGGACTTGCTAGACACCCACCACATCTGCAAGAGATGCAGCAAGGACTGTCACTCTCGTGTGGGTCTTCATAGTCACAGTAGATGCTGTAAATGAAGCCCTCAGTTGAAACTATAAAGGGTGCGATCCATAGTCTATGCAGACTGAAGGATGCCTACTACTACACTGTCAGTATGTCTGGTCCTCCCCACTTGACAGGTCTTTGCTGTCCTTGGATCTGGTACTATTCCCCTCTCCAACTGCTGCAGCTGTTGGAAGTGCTTGCCTTCCATGCCTCTGATTGACAGCTTATTCATTCAATAGAACAATCAATTAAGTAAAAAGGGCGAATTCTATTCTTTTACAAATATCAGAGAGGTAGCCGTGTTAGTCTGTAGCTTCGAGAACAACAAGAAGTCTTGTGGCACCTTATAGACTAACAGATGTTTTGGAGCACAAGTGTTCGTGAAGCGGGTCTTTGCCCATGAAAGCTTATGCTCCAAAATATCTGTTAGTCTATAAGATGCCACAAGACTTCTTGTTATTCTTTTACAAAGACATTCTCTTTACCCTAATTATTTGTAGGGACTATTGTGCTAGAATTCACTTGCTAGGAAAATTAAGTCTTTATATACAATGCTACCTCAGAAGCTTGCTCTTGCTGGGGGCTTGATTTTATTAACAAAGAAATTAACAGTAACATAACATAGGCTGTGTCTACATGTGCCCCAAACTTCGAAATGGCCATGCAAATGGCCATTTCGAAGTTTACTAATGAAGCGCTGAAATGCATATTCAGCGCTTCATTAGCATGCGGGTGGCAGCGGCGCTTCGAAATTGACGAGCCTTGCAGCCGCGTGGCGCATCCAGACGAGGCTCCTTTTCGAAAGGGCCCCGCCTACTTCGAAGTCCCCTTATTCCCATGAGCTCATGGGAAGTTTGGGGCACGTGTAGACACAGCCATAGAGATCAGTTCATAGTTCTCCTCAGGCTTGGTTGCTCCTAGGGTTCCTCTTTCAGGATTGCTCAGCCCAGATTTTAGATCTTTTTCTCTGCGCAGAGGTTTACTCCATCTCACTTATTTTTGGGTGGGATAACAAATCGGCTGTTTCATATTATTTAACCCTTCAAAGGATTAATGCCTGCCTACCATGTGAGGTATTTCAGACAATTCTGATTGCATCCAAACATTGGTTTAACATATTTAATTTCTGTTGTGTGAAGGACAAAGCTTTTCATTGAGCTATTCTTGATTTTTCTATATCATTTTGCTTGGAAGAAGAAGCAACCTCAGAGCCACTGTCATATACCAGAAAGGAAGATTGGTTTTCTCGGGGTGCATTGTCTGAGAATTGTTCAAGTTAAATTTCAGCTTCATATTACTTTGCAATCTCTTTGTTTGCTTAGCTGCATCTACAGTTTCTCACAATTGTACCTTTTTTAATGGGGGAGAGGGGAATATCACATTCAGAACCTGTCTTGTGCTTGTCCGTATGTCTGCCTCAACACGTACTCCAAATCCACAACAGTTACCCAAGGTAACCCCTTTGGTATGACCCTCTGGACTGAGAACCAGAGATCCTTTGCATCAGGAGTCACTGCTTCACCATGACACAACCTCAACATACACTTGAGTGTCAACCACGAGGGTTACATTTTTTAAAAGGCCGCTTCCTGCTAAGGTACGGTTACATTACAGCAATCTGTCAGAAGAGATTTCCCAACAAAACTTCAGTTGACAGAGTGTGGCCACACAGAAAAGCCAATTGAAAGAGTGCTCCGCACTGTTGACAGGGTGACTGGACTGCCTGGCTGCTCTCTCGACAAAACAGACACCTGGAAGCACAGCAGATATGGCTGCTCATTGTTGTGGATGCCCTGTCTGTTGAGAGAAGGCCCTGCCCCCCAGACCGTCCACATAGCTTTTTTGTTGACAGAATCTGTCAACAGTTGTGTTATGCCTCATGGCTGAGAGGCAGAACGCTGTCAGTGAAACTGTGGAGTTTTGCTGACAAAATGTTGACAAAATGCATGTTGTGTGTGGACATTCCACCAATTTTGTTGACAAAACCAGGATTTTGTCAGCAAAACTTGCTAGTGTAACTGTAGCCTGAGTCATAAGCTTCTGTCCTATCTTTTCACCAGGCATCTATTAAGCAATAGCGGTGTAGAACCTTTAACGCAAGCCCCTGTCTGTCCTCCATGTTGAGAACTGGAAACTCTTGTGGTTACCTTTCCATTTCAGCCAAGCTCAGACTTTCTGCATGAAGTCTGTAAACTGTGGAGAGTGACCCCTTTAATTCTCTTATCCCCTTCCCTACCAGCATTTGAGACTTATAGGACTGCCACACCATCATGGCCCAGTTTGTTCACTCTTATTTCATCAGGCAATGAGAATGAAGAGTTTAAATTGAAATATACTCCTAGATGAATGCAGAAACTCACATACCTGTTGGGTCTACTGACCCATGCAGTCCAGATCTGACATTCCTTCCTAGATTCCAGAAAATGCAAGGCTGTGCAACCTATTCAGATATGCTCCAACTCTCACTAAACTTCATAATATTTGAGACTGGTGAAATTTCTTATAAGACAACAACATTCGTTTGAAATCTTTCTTCAAAGCCAAGTCTGGGGCAATTAGTTGGACAGAACAACTAACTACATTTGTTTTAAATTTTAGATGAACTCTGACATTACAATAGTATCTAAACTCCTGGCTTCTTTGTGTACTTTTGCTTCAGATAAGACAATTAAAGAATATTTTATTTCACACAACATGTTTTAAGCCTGTTTTCCACAATCACATGTGTTTATTGGCTCTGGTAAACCTAATGGATTAGTGAGATCCAGGATGCAAGACATATTAATTTAGCAATTGTCTTAATGTTTCTTTAATCAATCTGTTTTTATCACCAAAGAATGCTTGTTAATGTATCCCATATGTTTAGAAAGGAGCAAACAAAAATATGAGTGATTAATGCTTCCACCTATAAAGAAAGTTTAATCATGTGATTCCACGTTTGTTTGCAGGTCGTCCTGAACTTTATAGACTGGAAGTCACCATCAGTAAATCAGCAGTCAGACCTTTGCAATGTTGGCATTGTCTTTTAGTGTAAGGATTCATAAGTTAAAAGTTCCATCAAGGATTACGAGCACAGAGGCAACAGCCATTGTACATTACTTTTATTTTAGATTAAGAGGACATTAGAATAAAAGAAGTAAAAAGAAATGTGTCTGAAGGAGAGCACAGTTTTTCCATCTCTTTGGACAGTCTGCTGTATTCTTGGAGAATAAAAATAACTTTTGAATTCTGAATACCAGGGTAGAAGTTTAAAAGTTAAGTGCACAGAAAATGGAAACATCACAGCACTTCAGCTCAATGTGCCATGTAAAGGTTGCTTCTTTAAACTGTGATGCTTGAGAAAAACAGGAGGTGACTGAAGGGATTAGAGAGATGGGAAATAGAAAGTAGAGGCCTTGAGCACTTTTGTATATTCTGTAGAAAAGTTAGTTCTTATTAGTTGGACAGAACAACTAAATAATACTTGCCTTCACTGACATTATAAAGCAGCGTTTGCTTCTTTGTTATGTCATTATTTAAAATGACATAATTGCAATGAGAATAACTTAATTTGTAGGCTGAAATTTTGCTTTTTGTTGATTTAAATGAGCGTGGGATTGGGCCAGAGTAGATGTAATGAGCCAAATAATCTAATCACAATTTTATATTTTTTGTTTTGTTTTTTGCTATAGGATCAAACTCATTATCAAAGATTTACTGTGAGGGAGTATGGTAAGTGTGGTCCCTGTATGCATGCAGAGACAAGACATTGTAACCCTTTGTGGGGCTGGGAAAGTGTTATACAGTATCAAGAGGATAATGATACCCACATAGTACATTGATGGGTGCCTTTTGATTCTTCAGGTATCAATATCTGGTATCGACACCTGGGAGCTAAACAATTACTTGGTGGCATATGTACATGAAAACCATTTGCATCTCCTATGTCTTGGAGCGTGACTAACAGCTTCCAATATCAGCAGTCTGACTCGGGGATGGGCGGGGGGGAACATTATTTTCCAGCTATTTTGCTGTGTATTTAACATGCCTACATTTTTCCTGTAAAACAATCTGTAGCCTTTGTATGGCTTACAAAAAAACAAGTGGTAGTTATTTAAGATTGCTGTTTAGTGTGAGCCTTATTTGTGGTCACTACTCATGCATGTAACACAAGTCAGGATTCCTTTTTGCTAATTCATGTCTTTCAAAAATCTGCCCCTGAATATTCCAAGCCAGATACTGGGAATGCGGAAGTTCATTTAGGAAACATATTTTGTCAATATCGTTTAGTAGTTTAACCAACGATATTTTGGAAGAAACCAGAAGAATCTTAAAAAAAAATTAAAAAAATAAAAACAGCGAAGACTTCGGTTTTGTCAGGATTTCACCAACAGCAATCAGAGGATATAGACTGTATGGGATATGCCCTGCTTATCTGGATGGACAGTTCTGACTGTGTTGTGAATCAAAGCAATAACTCCAACTGAAGTTCCTGCTAATATGCCCAGAGGAGACATTCTTAACTTTGAAATGATGATCAGTGTGAACTGAACTAAAGCAAATGAAGCCCTGTCATCTTGAAATCTTTTAAGTCCACTGATTGTACTGTAAAGGACTGAATTGGTTGAGTATTTTTTTCTCAGCTATGGCCTGAGAGAGAAAGAAGTGATATATTAGTCCTCAGTCCTGCAAATATGTCTGCACAGATGGACCTCGGTCTGCTGTGAGTCTCATCAAAGTCAGTGTGGCTCTTCATGGGTGCAGTGGTTTGAGTGTGTGGGTCTCAGAGCAGGATCAGCACTGGGTAAAAACCCATACAATGCACACTAGTTTTGGTTCACAAGATGTGTCCTTTGGGAAGCTGTAGCAATGTAACCCGTATTACAGTGAAATCACTCATCCATCAGAGTGATGGGTGGATCCATCATTACACTGAAATAACTCTTACTTAAAATTGGTACTTGCTCCACTGAGTATAAATTTCATACTTGTAACATATTTTAATGTTAGCTTTTGATTTTTTGTAGTGTTACCAAAATTTGAAGTTACACTAACAACATCATTGTATTATCCTTTGAAAGACAAGGAGTTTACTGGTATTGTAACTGCAAAGTAAGTAAATCATAAATGTACACAAATTGTCATTGGATTAACATAAAGTATATAAAATAATATACACGTTACTTTATTTCACAAAGTAGTTATAAAGTTATACATCAGTCATAACATGGATTTTTTAAAAATGGCAAATGGGTGTTTCATCCTATTTCTGATTTAGATATTGTTTATTGAACAATGTGGGACAAACATGATGCATGACCCAAGAATTTAGAATCTGCTTTTAAAAATGACAGAGTCTTCTCCTAAGGAGATGGAAAAATGAAGTTAAAGGAGGAAACAGTTCAGCCTGGATTTCAAGAGCACTGAAATTGCAAGTGATAAGGGAGACACTGAGAGAGAGCTGACATTTGTAGAGCATTTTGAAATTCTTATATGCATGTTTCCATGTTAATGCTAAATATTGTCACTCTTAAAGGTTTATAAAGGTTTCTTAATTTCAACTGCTTTTTGTTCATTTACTTTAGATTGTTCAGCAGTGTTTGTTGTTATTATTCATTATTTTAAATCTCTTCCAGACCAGTGTTGGACAATCCAGGGTATTTATGCACAGTGACAGGCTCTTCCTGTGATCTGTGGTAGTGATAGTGGGGCTGTGGGAGTGAGGATAAGATCAAGTCCTCACATCTCTCTCAAAACCCCTTTTATCAAAACATCCCAGGTAGAGCTTTCTGTAAGCCCCAAAGACAAATGGACTAATGCAGCGGCTCCCAGACTTGTTGGCATCACGTCCCCTTTTTAATTCTTGAGAAACCCTCATGTTCCCCACCTCTCATTTACCATCATCCAACCTTGCTTGTAACAAAATAACTCCATTCATAATTTAAAATTAAAAATAAACACAAAAACTTGTGCAACAAAGTCCTGAGCAACTCCTTGTGGGTCCTGCACTTTGTGGCAGTTAAAGAATTGCCTCAGAGGTTCTCTGCATCCCTTTTGCCCATTTTCCCAGGGGCAGGGCACAACCTATTGAGCCCTTCTCATCATTGGCACAGTCAAGAACGGGGAAGGTCTCCCATGGGGATTGGGTATCTTCCCACTCCATCAGAGCTGTCTCAGAGAGTGTGGGGTGGTGTAGGGGAAACCTGGTCCCCTCCCACTCGATCTGGGTCCAGCCCAGGGATTCTGGGAAGCTGCTGCTGGAGGGGCTGTCTCCCTCAGCCCAAAGTGCAACAGCCTTCTCCCTGGACCACTTCCCCAGACATTTTCCCCAGTGCTTTCTACTGACTTTTCCGGCGAGCCTTTTTCTCTTGTAAGTTCTCCTCTGCAGTTCTTTCCTCCTCCCTGGCCCGTCCCCTTTCTTCCACCCCCTCCTTACCTGAGGGAAGCCTTTTAAAGGGTTCCACTGGCCTAAATTGGTTGCAGGTGGGTGACTAACCCCAGGTGCTGGATTCGCCAAGCCTCAATCCCTGGGAAACATAAAGGCATTCATCCAACTGCCCACATACGTGCCCTCCATAAGGTTACTGTAGTCTAGTGTGGGCTGTGGTCCCCCACACTTGGTATAGAAAATTTATTTAAAATTAAAAATAAGCATAAATAGTTTTTCTTGGTACAGAAATTTAATAAAAATGTAATTTAAAATAAGAAATAGAATAAACAAAACAAATTTAATGTGAAGGATGATGCTGTATTTTCTTCACAAGTTGGGAAATCTTAGGTTTGAGAGATGAATGAGTGCAACTGAAATTGTTTTCAAGATCCAGTTGATTCCTTTGTTTGGTTTTTATTGTGACTAAACTTTGAAAAGCTTTTTGCACAGAGGTTTGTCGACAAAAATGGAAGAATGATATTTAGTGTTTCGCCAACTTTCAGGTAAATTGGGAAATACTTTATCCAAAATTCCCCCAAACTTGAGTTTTCAAAAATATCTTTCACACTTGAATTGTATTTCATTTCATTTCTTGTTATTCCGATATGTCTGGCAGTGAATCAATGTCAATGTTGTACGGATTACATACTAATTTATGAAGAAAAGTTGTCTGGAAAATAGCGGATGAATTCGTCAACAAGGTAGTCCAGATGAAACACAATTTTGTTCTTCACATACTCTTTACAAAGTTCTTGGAAACCTTCGTTTTCAGTGAGTGATGGACATGTTGGAAAACAGGAAAAATTAGGTGTCTGAGGTTGCCTTCGATGTTTTCAAAGCTGGATTGTTTCCATAAACACTTTGATGGCATCGTGGTGTGCTTCCATGTTTGGAGCATTGTTTCCTTGCAGCTTCAAACTAAGATTGTTCAGAAATTCAGAAATGTCCATGAGGTACGCCAGTGAAAGTTGAAATGTTTGGTCTGTAAATGCGTGATATAACTTTTTTTTCCCTGTTGCTTGAGGAAGATTTCCACCTCATCTTTCAGTTTGAATAATCTTGAAAGCGTGTTCTGTTTGCAAAGCCATCTACCTCCGTGTGAAACAGAAGAGTTTTATGATCTGCTCCCAAATCTGTGCAAAGAGCTGCAGAAAGTCTCATATTTAAAGCACTTTTCTTCACAAAAAGGACAACTTTGATGGCCAAATTCAATGAGTCATGTAGGTCATCTGGAAGGGTTTTAGCAGCCAACGCTTGTTTGTGTCTGACGCAGTGAGTTGTGGTTACAGCTATGTCACAAATCCAGAGTGAGAGAAGAGCATTTCTGGAACACCGTCTGTGCTTACACCAATCAGTTTTTCTCATGTAAGTCCATTTCAAAAAAGTTGGAAATTATTTTTCATAGCATCAGAAGCCTTTGACGTGGTCGTCAGTTCCTTCAAAAAAAGCAGTTCTTTCACAGATCCATTGTTAATGAATCAACTGTAGACAAGCAGCTGACAGCATTGTACTATGTCAGTGGTATCGTCGCACTGAATTGTGAAAAAAGGAGAAACTTTCACCGCCTCCACAAGTTCAAGGTCATTGACGTGATGTTTCATGGAATTGTCGGAAAGTGAAACTTCTTATATTTTTTTTTCTTGCCTTTGGCACCAAGTACAATATCAACTGCTTTCAACCAGGAGGGCTTCACAAGAGTTTCTGCTATTATGTGTGCTTTCTTGGCTTTAGCGATGAGCAATGACAGTTCATAAGATGCTTCTGCCACTTTGGCTAATGCTTGATGAAAAGCTCTAGTAGTGTCCAGCTTCATGTGTTTCAAATTTTGAAGTTTAGCAGCAAAAAACTCTTTTAGTTTGTCTTTCAAAGCACTGTGGTTCTTCATCAAGTGTCACTCAAGACAACTAGGTCCCAAAGCATCATTGCTGAGAACTGAGTGGCATAGTACACACTGAGGATAATCGATCCTGTTTTTTCCATGATGGGGAAACCATATTAATATAGTTTTCATCATACTTCCTTTTCTTAATCGCAGCCATAATATATTAATAAAAAACCCTATAAAATAATTTTCCTGATTTGTGAATAAATTTAACAGATGCAAATTAATTTAAGTTATCAAAAATGTATATTTACAACTACTATTATGTATCAAAACAAAAAAAGCAGTCCAGTAGCACTTTAAAGACTAACAAACTAATTTATTAGGTGATGAGCTTTCATGGGACAGACCCACTTCTTCAGACCATAGCCATACCAGAACAGACTCAATATTTAAGGCACAGAGAACCAAAAATAGTAATCAAGGTTGACAAATCAGAAAAATAGTATCAAGGTGAGCAAATCAGAGAGCAAAGAGGTAGAAGTGGGGGCGGGGAATCAAGAATTAAATAGCCAAGTATGCAAAAGAGCCCCTATAATGAGCTAGAAAATTCCCATCCCTGTTACCACATTAACACGTGGTTTGAACCGGGATGGGAATTTTCTAGCTCATTATAGGGGCTCTTTTGCATACTTGGCTTTATCTAATTCTTGACTACACCTCCCCTCTCCAGCCTCTCTGCTCTCTGATTTGCTCACCTTGATAATATTTTTCTGATTTGTCAACCTTGATTACTATTTTTGGTTCTCTGTGCCTTAAATATTGAGTCTGTTCTGGTCTGGCTATGATCTGAAGAAGTGGGTCTGTCCCACGAAAGCTCATCACCTAATAAATTAGTTTGTTAGTCTGCTGTTTTTTTGGTTTTGATATTATATAGACTAGCATGGGTATCTCTCTGTTAGTATTATGTGTGGACGTGTACTGCCCTATCTATATATACATCCCTCCACCAGTCCAGCAAGTATCCAGTCTTGCGCAGTGAGATAACCACTTCCATGATAGAACAGTTTTGAACACCCGTGCAAGCAAGCTAGGAAGTTCTAAAAAATTCCATTGCTTTCTACATCATTTTTCGGCTTCTCCACCAACTGAACCGGCACTCCTACGTGTTGAAAGGCAAAAAAATTAAAAAATGTTCACATTTTGTGGTATGTATTTTAACAATTAAAATTTTTTTCCTGTGATAAATTTTTCTTTTGGTATTAAAATTCAGTGCTTTTTTCCTCGGAAAAAAGGTGCTGGAACTCAAGCCCCAAACTGAACCCCCACACTGGGGCTCCAGCCCACTGCCAGGCTTTAACCCTCCCACCCCCTCCACAGCCCCAAACCACCCCAAGAATTAACAACCCCTGCACCCTCAGCACCCTCTCCTTGCTCTAAATGAGTCCCTCCCCCTCCCCACAGAACCAGGAACCCCCAGCTCTAAATCAGTGCCCTCAGCCCCCACCAACTGAATGCCCTCCCCCTTCCACACAGCTAGGCACCCCCAGCCCTCACCCCTCCCTCCAAGTGAATGCCGACAAGTTACTTATGTTCTGCTGCAGGGGCCTCTCCAACTCAAGCTGCACTGGGCCGCCGGAGCTGTGCAAGTGCCATGCTGGGCCGGGCCTCCGCGATCACACCGAGCCTCAGGCGCTGGGGCAGAGCCACAGGACCCATGCTGGGACTGGAGGACTGCAGGACTCCCAGCTGGAGCCGTGCATGCGCAGAGCCAGGGGAGGGGGCGCTCCATGTGTGCAGCTCTACAGAGCCGCATTTCACCAACCCCCACTGCCCTATTCGCCACTGTGTGTGGTGGCGAATGGGAAGTGTAGCCCAGCCGCCTTGCAAAATGGCAGCTCCCCAAAACAAAGTGCTGGAACCAGGGCTGCCATTCTGGTGTTCCGGCATCTTTTTCCCCAGGGCTTCCATTTTTGAATGCGTCCATCCCCTCCCCGCCCACTCCATGCTTGCACGGCTCCTTCTGTCCCGGCATGGCACCTACAGCTCCATGCCGGGAGCCAGGCGGTTCTACTGCCTCAGCACCTGCAGCCCGGCATGGTTATGGAGCAGCCCCAGCGGCCCAGCCCAGTGTGGTGCAGCCTGGCACTTGCGTGGACCTGGCGCAGCTGTGCTTGGTGCAGCCCATGCTGCATCAGGGAGGTAAGTCGTAAGCATTCAGTTGGGGGCAGGGCTGGAGGTACCTGGCTCTGTGGAACAGGGAGGGCATTCAGGGGATGGGGACCTGGGGGTACTTGGCTTTGGGGAACAGGGAGGACATTCTGCTGGGGGGTGGGGTTGGAGGTATCTCGCTCTGGGGAACCGGGGGGCATTCAGTTGTGGGGGAGGCTGGAGGTACCTGGCCCTGGGAGACAGGGAGAGCCCCACTGGGGGGCAAGTTAAGCTGCCAGGGGGCAGTTAAGCTACCCAGGGGATGTGGCGGGCCCTGCTGGTGTGCGGCTAAGCCATCAGGGGGTGGTAAAGCCACCGGGGGAGGGGCCTGCCGGTGGGGGCAGCTTGAGCCCTGCTGGCAGGGGTGGTTAAGCTGCTGGGGGGATGGCTTGCGCCCTGCACATGGGGGGGCGTTAAGCTGCTAGAGGAGAGGTTGGGCCTCGGGGCAGGGTGAGTGGTGTGGGGCTTGAGTTTTGGCACCATTTTTTTTAGGGAAAAAAAGTACTGGCCGGAACGCTGTTCTGCTGAGTTCCGGCAGAATAAAAGCCCTGTGAAAATTTCACAGCCTCACGCCCCGCTTTGAATTTCTTTATGCCCAATCCCCAGGGCGGGCATGTCACACAGTTTGGGAACTGATGAACTAGAGAGTCCATGAATTTTGGCAACAGCAGAGTCCCTGTAATCTCTGTCGCATGAAAGGCACTCACGTTCAACAGAGATGGATGGACTTAGAAACCCATAAGACAGATACTTTGGTGTCTAGAATTTGCCAGTCAGAGGTGGAGTTCAATGTTGTGTAAACAGATTTACTTAACTCTTCCATTTAACTGTGATAGAATGTGAAAATGAGGAGTCCTGTAACACCTTAGAAACTGACGGATACATTAGGGCATAAGCTCTTGTGAGTAAAAACTACTTAATCGGCTGGAAGGGTTACAGTTGCAACCGATGGTATGAAGACATGTTTTGATTCGGTAGGATTCTGCCATCCGAATCCCTTGCAACACTGACATTTTGTTCATCCTAGCTGCCTGGTTTCCCCTCCAGTGATATTTTTATAACAATTTAAACATTATTTATTTATCTGGATTTAAAACATGCAAGGATTTATACTATCTTCAGATTTGTCAGTGTCTCCTTTTATCTTCTTAGTAATATTGCCAGATTGAGATAGGAAATATATGAGCATGTTGCCAAATGACTTCGTCAGTTGTAGGACTGAGGACGGCTGATTAGTGTAAATCATTATATTTTTTGGTCTTTCAACCTGTCCTCAAACAGTGTTTCTCACCCTTTTTTTTTGTGAAGTACCCCTTTTGAAAAAAAAAATTAAGTGCCTCCCAACTCCTCTTGTGTACCACCTAAGGGTACGCATATCACTGGTTGAGAAACACGGTTCTTGTTTGAAACAAGTGCCGTTCTACCTTTCCAGATACTGTACCCTTTTCAGGAGCCAGATTTGTATTGCATGCCACCAAGATACACCTCACTTAAAAACAACTTACTTACAAAACCATGAAAAAATGTCACAGAAGACTACTATGAAAACTTGCTGACTTTCTACCATCTTATTATCCAATAAACAAATTGGAATGAAAATACTGCACTTACTTTTCAGTGTAAGGCATATGAAACAGTAGAAACAAGTCATTGTCTGAACAAACTTTTCCTTTGTACTGCATTTTCTAGTGTTTTTCTGTAGCCTGTTGTAAAACTAGGCAAATATCTAGATGAGTAGATGTACCCCTGGAAGACCTTTGTGAACCCCCCAAGGGCACACATATCCCTGGTTGCGAAACACTGTTCTAAAAGTCTCAGAGAGGAAAATGTATTAGTCTGTATCTTCACAAAACAAAGGCCCTGTAGCACCTTAAAGACTAACAATATTATTTATTAGGTGATAAGCTTTTAGGAGACAGAGACTAGTTTTCATGCTCTGAAATGACTGTAGTTGCTGCGGAATGCTATTCTGAAAGTTATTCCTGGACCTAGTATCCCTATTGATATGTTTCCAGAGTCTCTGTTTTATAATCTCTGTAACGGTTGCCAGTGTAATTCCATATTGATTGTACAATGGCTAAATTGCTTACTTACAGGCTTACTAACAATAGTGGCCCAGAATCACTCTTTTGATTTGCTCTTCTTAATTTTCTTTGCTGTTGTTTGAGGTCGAAGTCTGATGTGCTATTTGTTTTTCCTAACCATAATCTGGAAGCATTTGTGGCAAAGCAGTTTGTTGTCCGTGCTTCGCAATGATTGGACTAAGCTTCCCAATGACATTCAAACCCCTGAATTTAAGCTTTTAGATTAAAACTGTAAAGGTTTGTTTACTGTTTTGAATTATGTTTGCTTTGTGGGATGCCTGGAAGCTTTGTCTGAAAGAATGCTGTATCAATTTATTACTTTGTGGTTACTCTTCCAGGCATATTTTAAAAATTAGGTAGGAATACAGTGGGGTATCCAGGTCCGTATTATCTCTATCTGGTAAATTCAGCGCAGTCCTTGACGGGCACACAAGACTCTCCCACACAGCTTTTAAACTCTTCCACACTACAGCTGGTGCCTACATTCACATTTTGTTCAGTAGTATTTTAAAAGCGGGACATTTTCTCCTTTGCTGTGCATTAGTTATAATTTTTATGAAATGACAAAATGTAAAAAGAGCTAAGGCCAAGTGTTGTTTTTGCTGTGGTTATTTTGAAATCGATTGGTCTCAGGTTCTACAGCACCTTGCTGTCCATGAACAGCGTTTTAAGATGATAAGGGACTTCCAGTGGCTTTGGGGAAAAAGGAGAGCACTTTCCACTTCTGTGCACATCTACCACCCACAGTTGGTGGGCTCGTGCCGTCGATGAAGATCAACACCATCAGACGCACATATGGTTTATTCTTCCGTCTTGTAAATTTGTCAGATCCAAAGCCATGTGATTAGTGTCCCTCTAATTATTTCCAGCTGCGTAAGGAATAAATTTAGTTATGTGCACGGAGGCATGTGTGGATGTGCACCACCCATTGAAACATGCTGCTGGCGGTGGCTGCCCCAATGCTCAGATTACAACGAATGCTGCATGCAATAATGGTTCATCTGATCTCTCTTGTCATGTTTCAGATACACTTACGGAAAGCCAGTGAGAGGAAGCGTAACAGTCATGTGCATTCCTGTGTCCTACTGGGGGAGAAAGAGAAATGTTACTAAAACATTAGAGGTGAGTCTTTGTTGACAGTGTGTACAGTCTTTATCAATGTAAGTGCAGACAAACACCTGGCTATTCTCCCCCTGGTTAACCAACCCTCTCTTTTATCTGACACCACCTGAGGCAGTGTGGGATGAAACGTAATGTTTGATAACTGGCGGCCTGGATAATCCCCCCACAGCTCTGTGCAGCTGGGAGCATGCTCTGAGCAGCCAGCAGCCCCACAGGGGCCAGCAGTGGCTCCCTGCCCAGGGTGGCTGAGGCTCCACATGAGTTGGGGGGTGGTGGCTCACCTGGGGCGGTACAGGCTTTCCACCCAGGGAGCTGGCCAGGGGAAGCCGGCAGCCAACCCAGGGCCAGCCAGGGCTCCCTTCCCTGGGCCAGCTGGGATTCTCCTCCCCGGGGTCAATTGGCTCTGTGCCCCAGCTGCCAGGGCTCTGCGCCCCAGGCCCAGCGGCAGGTCTGCACCCTAGGGTCAGTCACGGCTCCGTGCCCCGGTGTTGGTCGCGACTCTGTGCCCCGGGGTCGGTTGCGGCTCCATGCCCCAGGGTCGGTCGCGGCAGCTCTGCACCCCGGGGTCAGTCGTGGTTCTGTGCCCTGGGCTCAGTGGCAGCTCTGTCCCCCCGGGGTCGGTTGTGGCTCCACACCCCAGGCTCAGCGGCAGCTCTACACCCTGCGGTTGGTTGCGGCTCCATGCCCCAACTGCCAGGGGTCTGTACTGGGGCAGTGGGGAGCTGGCCAGGGGCAGCCAACAGTCTGTCCCTGGCCAGCAGGTATGCCCAGCCAGCAGTGCTGATCAGTGGGGAGCTGCCTCCTGGGAGCTGGGCCGGGGCAGCTGGCCGTCCATCCCAGGAGTCAGCCCCCAGCAGCCAAATGTGATCATTTAAAAAGGGGCACAGGCAGCTCCCCACCTCCACAACCTTCCCCTCCATGACGCCCCAACCCACCCCCGCTTGTCCAACATTTTTGGGCATCTGAGCATCGGTCAGTCCCATTTATGTTGGATAAACAGGGTTTTACTACACTTGGCTTCTTCAGCCACTTCTCTGCCAAGATGGACTCTTGGAATAAACCTTCAATGACAGGAACAATTATTGACACATTGGGAATCCTTTCTCCTGTTGCCTCCTATTGTATTGCTCACACACTGCTCTTTGCTGGTTCTCCCATTCTCCTGGGATAAGCCAAGCCAAGCCTTTTTCCATACCACTTCCTGCACATGTAGTATCTTCCTGACTCTGAGCCAGTCATCCACATTCTTCTTCACAGCCTTCATCTATAGTTGTGTAAAGGCTGATGACACAGTAAAGGCTGATGCACCCGTATCATCAGCAGGAGGGAATGAACCTGTGACCTTTGGGGCTAAAGCTCTGTGCTCTACTACATGAGCTAAAACCTAGTAGGCTCTCAGCCAAGCCTGTAGAGCAGAGACTTCACTCTGCTTGCCAGTAGTTTCAGTGTGTGTTACAGTTGCTTCTTCCTGTAACTCTTCCCTTGCTGGTCTCTATACCTGGACCGTTTTCTTTCTAACATTTAAATGCATTCAGTAAATTGAAAAGAAAAAGCCAACAGAAATTCCCTCACCCTTTTATGGGACTAAGATGTATGTATTTTATCTCACTTAAGGTGTGTGCAGCAATCAGTATATTGGGGCCCCTGTCATGATCATACACCTGGATAATATCACATACAGATATTAATAACTGGTACACATATTTTACAGTCTTTCATCATTGTAACCTTTGTCTTTCTATTGATTTCTGTTTAGTTCATTTACTACAATTTCTCACTATACTGTTTATCAGGAGATACGCAGTATATTCTTCAAAGAGTTTCAGTTAAGAGGAGACACTGTGGTAATCTAATCTGATCTCTTGAATAACAAAGGCCAAATATTTGATTTAGTAATTCTTGCATCAGTACCATGTCTTTCAGCCGAGTTAGGTTAAATATTTCAGAGAGACGTGTAATCTTGATTTAAAGCCTTCCAGTGATGGCAGACTGCCTCCTTTTACAGGATCCAGTTCTAAGCTTCTTGGGCATGAATCCTTCGGTTTGTATTTCACTATAAAACGCCATGCAATAATATTATGGCAGTTTATATATAATGAATATTCACAATAAAACATCAAAATCAGTCTGTTATTGATGAATCAAGAATCCTGAGTGCTAAAACAAAGTGTTAATATCTTTATTCATGAACTTGAATGATAGTTTTGTACTGAGGAAACTACCAAGTTTAACTAGAAATAATGGATGAAAAAAGTTTTCCTAATTTAACTGCCTTGAGTTTTGATGATTCCATTGGAGAAAATCCAGTGAAACAAATAAGGTGTTTATTTTCTTTTTATAGATAAATGGATCTGTGAACTTCACTTTTAGCTACTTAGAGTTTGAAAACCTAACCCCGGCTCAAAACACACAGTATCAGCAAGACATAGTTTACAGAGGGCCAACAGAAATTATAGCTGTAGTTACAGAAGCACTTACAGGTATGTTACTTATGAATGATCAAATAACAACAATGTTAATCGAGGTGTTTGGAGTTTATGTTTGAAATACAGGAGAGTTTTATCAGTAAAACAAAAAGCCAGGAGAAGCCTTTCGAAAGAATTATACATGAAATCTTGTCTTTTGAACATTAATGATTTCTCCAACAGGAATCAGTCAGAATGCAAGCACCACTGTATTTCCAAAGCAGAATGACTACATCATTGACTTTTCTGACTATGCTAAAGTTCTAAAGCCTTCTCTGAACTTCACAGCTACTGTAAGTTCTTCTCTTTCATTATGGTTTGTTCGTCAGGATAGTTCTTGTGCAAGAAAAATAATCTGTGTTCCTTGCTGGCTCTGCTTAGCTAAAAATGTCCTCTTAGGTGTAAGGGGAATTTAAATATTTTCTAAGGACACGTCTTATTTGATCACTTTTTTCATCATCTTCCTTCGTGATAGCAATTTCAGCATGGCTGAGTCTACACTAGCAAGGTCTTTTGGAAAATCAGGCCCTTTTTTGAAAGAACATGCAGAGTGTCCACACATACAATGCTCTTTTTCTATCTGGAAGCCCTCTTCTGCTCCCAGATCAGGAAGAGTGCCTCCTTTCAAAAGCCTCCTTTGAAAAAAGCACGTGTAGGCACTCCTCAAGCCCTTTTTTCAAAAGAGTGGTCCTCATGGCGCCGGATTTTTCAATCCCGGGCCCGTTATTTTGAAAGAGCAGGAGCTGTGTGGCTGCTCTCTGTCGAAAGAGTGGATCAGTCTTTTGATCTGCTTTTTTGTTTGTGGATGCGCTCTTTTGAAAGAAGATCTTCTGGAAGACCATCTTCCATAAGATTGCAGTAGTATAGATGTGACCCATGACTGTCATTAGCATTAGAAAGTTACAAAGTAATAAGAAGTGTTGTAGAACTTGGCTCTGGTACATGGGATATATTTAGAGATGGTTGGTAAGAAGCTCTTGAAGAAAAGAGATTTTTCACGAAGTCTTTTGAATTTGTATCAGGGCCAATTATTTGTCATCTTGATACCATATTTTTGTTCAGTCAGAACTCTGTAGCTCAGGGTTGGGCAATAATTTTTTGATGGGGGGCACTCCAAGTGTTTGGTAAGTGGTCAATGGCTTCATTTTCCTATGGAGTGGGTGCGAGGTCTGGGGCAGAGGTTGGGTTCAGAAAGGAGCTTGGGATAGGGACCTGGGTTTCAGGAGAGAGTAGGAGGTCTGAGGGGGAGTTTGGATGAAGGAGAGGGTTGTGATCTGGGGCAAGGGATTAGGGTGTAGGGTTTGGAGAGAGGATAGATGTAGGAGAGGATTCTGGCTTGCGGGAGGGATGTAGACGTGGATGAAGGTTCTGGAATGGAGTTGGGGTACAGGACAGGGTGCCAGAGGTAGGCTCTGGCTGGAAGGCATTTACTTAAGCAGCTCCCAGCCAGCAGCACTCTCAGGCAGGCTTACAGGCTTGCTAGCAGCCCTTGACAACTCCAGGTGGCTCTTTGTGCTGTGGAGGAGTCTTCATGTGCTGCCTGCACTGCCAGCACAATCTGGAAGCAGGCCAATGGAGCAATTTTTGCTGGGGGCAGTGCAGAGAGCTACAGGGAGCAGCCAGCTGTGGGCCAGATTAAAAGGCTTGGCAGGCTGGGTCTGGTTTGCGAACTGTATCTTGCTCACCTTTGCCATAGCTAGTTTTGAATTTTTAATAATTCTGTTAGCTAATGCATTGCATACTTTAACTATTGTATGCTTATTATTTAACATTCAGCTGTTTTATAGAATCTCATACAACTCGTTTATCCAAACACCTTCTTCTGTAAAAATCTCTGCTTTCTGGAATTGGGTCCCCACTGTTTTCCCTTTTATCTAAAACCCTGTCATCTGACTACGTCTGATGCTCCCGTTTCTAGATAGATAAAAGGGCTTATACTGTATGACACAATGTAAGCATTTAACAGGCAACCACATCTGCACCATGTAAAAAGACAATACTTTAAAGTTTGGTGAAATGAGCCAACATGAAGCTGTAAAATCTTGAATCTAGGCGGATAAGTGACAAATGCTGAATATGCACATTCACAGCAGACCAGTTCGAATCTCACCATTTAACTGAAGGCTGTGGCCTCAAAACAAGTGTCTCTGGCTTTCAGTTCTTCTTCCTTGCAATCCTGTCAGTTTGCTCCCAGCACTCAACCACCTGATCCTTCCACGGAAGACACAGGGGAAGTTGGTACCAATGCTAAGCAGCTGACAAGCGAGGAGAGGGAATGTCAGCTGTCTGCACATAAAAAGCAGCTGCTGCTAAGTGGTGCTCTGAATATAAGGAAGGCAAATTAATGGACTCAGGGTTGAGGGAGAATTAACAGTTTGGTGGAAGGGAAGGACTTTTAGATGAGGGCTGGAGAGAGAGGAAGTGCAGGGGACTCAGGGATGAATGTTTGTCGTGTGGGATGGAGTAGAGACTAATGTGCTATGGAGGAAGTAAATTGATGGATCTGAAGTGAGGTTGTGCACTGGAGGTGCCTGTTTTGAGACTTTATGCAAATTTGTACAGATCCTTTTCCTCAGGCTTTTTGGTGAGCCCATGTCAGAATCAGCTCTGTTCCCTCTATGCATGAGAGAGACATTGGATAACTGTTGTCACAACTGGTGGTCAATGTGCATACTTAGCTGTGGGGTGCTGTGGTGCTTTCACTGAAGCACTAGTCATGTTCACAGGTTGAAAAGGGAGAAATTGCCCATCCTGCCTGCTGTGTTTTGCTCCCCATTCCATTTACCCGTCAGAGTCGGAAGGGATCTTGAGAGGTCATCTAGTCCAGGCCCCTGTGTGAGACAGAAAGAAGTACATCTAGATAGAGATCCGTCCAAACTGTTACTATAAAACTCCAGTGATGGGGATTCCACACTCCCCTGGGAAGTCTCTTACAGTGCTGAAATATCCTTACAGTTAGAAGTGTTTCTTATATTGAACCTAAATCTGCTTGCTTCAGATTAGGCCCATAGCTTTTTGTCCTACCTTGAGTGGACAGGGAGGCATTGTCTTTCTTATAACATCCTACAACATATTTGAAGACTGCTATCGGATCCCTTCTCAGTCTTTTTTTTTCTCAAGATTAAACATGACCATTTTTTTTTGACCTTTTATCAGTTTTGTTGTTCTTCTCTGGACACTTCCTGGGTGAAGTCTCAGACTTGGAATTTGATTTATGAAGCTGAGTTGACATGATGGACATTACAAATCTGAAGATAAATGTGGCTGGGAAAATATAATCATGTCATAAAAAAAAATGAATGGTTATGTCTTAAAAAGCCTGAGTTTGCGCTGTAGCCTGTCTCATGGACACTTTTTTGTGTTTTCTTATTAGCTAAAAGTAACACGTTCTGACAACAATCAGCTGACGGCCGAAGAGAGGCAAAATTTTGTCACAATCACTGCAGAACAGTCAGACACAGTTCTTCACCATGCTGAGTTCTCTATGTACCAAAATGAAGCTGTACGTCAGAGAAATGAGACCATGCATATCCTAAATTACACTGTCCCGGAAAATGGAATTATTTACATTGAAGTTCCAGTTCTGGCTAATACAAGGAGTTTGCTTATTAAGGTATTGTTTACATCATGAAACTCAAAGCATTAATCCACGTAATCCACAGAATGGGACTGAAGTGAGTTCTCAGCAGTACATGGCTTCTGCAACAGCTAGTGTGAGGAGCAATTATTTATTGTTTGTTTTATAATAGCATCTAGTCCACTCTCCCAGATATAGTAAGAGATGGCATCTACATGGAATATGCAAGGCAGACAATGGATGGGAGATGAAAAAGGTACAGAAAGGTGAACGGCTCACTCAGGCTACGTCTACACGTGAAGCCTACATCGAAGTAGCCTATTTCGATGTGGCGACATCGAAATAGGCTGTTTCGATGAATAACGTATACACGTCCTCCAGGGCTGGCAACGTCGATGTTCAACATCGACGTTGCGCAGCACCACATCGAAATAGGCGCAGCGAGGGAACGTCTACACGCCACAGTAGCACACATCGAAATAAGGGTGCCAGGCACAGCTGCAGACAGGGTCACAGGGCGGACTCAACAGCCAGCTGCTCCCTTAAAGGGCCCCTCCCAGACACACTTGCACTAAACAGCACAAGATCCACAGAACCGACAACGAGTTGCAGACCCTGTGCATGCAGCATGAATCCCCCGCTGCAGCAGCAGCATCCAGAAGCCCTGAGCTAAGGGCTGATGCACACGGTGACCATAGAGCCCCGCACGGGCTGGAGAGAGAGCGTCTCTCAACCCCCCCAGCTGATGGCTGCCATGGAGGACCCCACAATTTTGACATTGCGGGACGCGGATCGTCTACAAGGTCCCTACTTCGACGTTGAACGTCGAAGTAGGGCGCTATTCCGATCCCCTCATGAGGTTAGCGACTTCGACGTCTCGCCGCCTAACGTCGAAGTTAACTTCGAAATAACGCCCGACGCGTGTAGCCGCGACGGGTGCTATTTCGAAGTTAGTGCCACTACTTCGAAGTAGCGTGCACGTGTAGACACAGCTTCAGTGTCATACAGTAAGTCAGTGGCAGAGCCAGAAATGGAAGCCAGGTCTTCTGTTTTTTGGGCTAGTACCTTATCCACCTGACTGTGCTGTCACAGTTCTGCTCCTCATGTGGGAGCAGAAGAGGAGGGAAGGTATAAGTCTAGTTGTATCTCAGGTGATTCCCTATTTGTTCATTTGCATAGCTCCCTTGGTGAAGGGCACAGTGAATACTGTTCTCTCTGAGAAGGGTAAGGGAGAAAAAGGCAATAAGAGCAGGGATTAATATTCTGGACAAGGCCATGTGTAGGGACAAGCTGCTGAGATGTTTGGAACATTTAGAGTGTACCTAGTTTGAATCTGAGTTATCTCACAACCTGTAGCTGTTTCTGTATGAAGTTCCTGGGGTCCAGTTCTGCTGTAAATCATACCTCTGGACTTCAGTGGGAGTTACTCTGCGTTTATATCAGCAGAACTGAATGGAAACAGGCCACAATGGATGCGTCTACACTTGCATTCCTCTTTTGAAAGAGGCATGCAAATGGGGGAAATTGAAAATGCAAAATGAGGAGCATATTTGCATAGTTGGTGCCTCATTTGCATATTTTTATTTCAAAAGAGCTTCTTTCGAAAGAAGAAAACCAGTGTACACGCTGCTCTTTTGCAAGGAAACCCCATCTTTGAAAGAATCCTTCTTCTCATTAAATAAAGGGAAGAAGGATTCTTTCGAAGATGGGGTTTACTTTCAAAAGAGCAGCGTGTACACTGGTTTTCTTCTTTTGAAAGAAGCTCTTTTGAAATAAGAATATGCAAATGAGGTGCCAAGTAGGCAAATACACACCTCATTTGCATTTTCAATTTCCCTCATTTGCATACCTCTTTCGAAAGAGGAATGCAAATGTAGATACACCCAATGTGAATAACTGTAGTTAATACAAACTAATGAGAGATATGACCCACCACAGAAGTAAGAATGCTGTTAATGGTATTGCTTTAAAAAATCTGAAAGCTAATGAGCACTCAGTTGCTCACTGAGTCATTCCTTTAAGTAATATGCTGTGCATAAGCACTATGACAACCATTTCCTTTCTTAAGGGCCTTTCCTAGGGTCCCTACAGTTTTGTTGGTTAAAATATTGTAATCTGTAACCCCTTTGCAAAACCTGAGTGCTTGCTCAGAGCCTGTGGGCAGCTGACCTGATGAGAATGACAGAACATATGGGGAGCAAGGATCAATGCCTCTCAAGCCAGTCATGTTGCCAGTTTCCTTTCCCACCACTTCAGGTAGGACGGCCAGGAAACCAGAAGTCTTCTAGTTTCTCAAGGTTTTTATAGGCTTACGGTTGTTGAAAACTGTCACCCGTTTTGTAAACTTGCTGCAGAGCTGCACCTAGCCTTGCTGAACTGCTGCGAAAATGAAAGAAGCACTTAGCGTCACGTCATCGCTCTAATCTGTCAAGCTAGTCCCGAGGGCACCTTCCAGCCCACACTCTTCATCATGAATTTACCCATCCTCCACCCATGCCACCTGTCTTGTTTTTTCACTTTGATAATGTGGCCACCCTAACGGTATTGAAACAGCGGGTGTGTGTTACATATTGTATGACACAGAATGAAAATGTAATGACAGCATGTGCATGAGCATGAAATAGAACTTATAATTCTAGCAACAGAATTATTTATTGTTTTACAGGCTAGTTTTCTTGATAGTGAAAATAACATAGTGATTCATGGTGTATTCAACTCCCCCAGCATGACTTATCTCCAGATAAAAAAGCCAAGACAAGATGTAAAGGTAACACATATTCATATGCAATTGTATTTACCAATAAAACATTACTGTCAGGTATTCACTGTGGATACTTATTTATCCCAATCCTGTTATTTCTCTAGGCTGGAATTCCTTTTGAGCTGAGTGTTGCAAGCAACAAGCCAATAAAGGAGATCAGTTATCTGGTAAATTGCTTGATTGTTACGAACCTGGGATAAATTCAAATGAATAAAAAAAAAGGAGGTTAAATATTTGACATTATTATTTTTTGCTCAGTAAAAAGAGTGGATCCAGTCCTTACTTACGATTTGCTTAGCCCTTACTTGCAGGGAGAACCATTGTCTGTCCTCTTGGAGCTGTCTAGGAGAAACCACACTGCTGTTCTTTTAAAGGAGGCAGTGTGTTCCCCTCTCTGACAGGCCAGTTCTGTTAGCTGATGAGTATTAGCAGCAGTGCCAGATGTCACCAATTAGATTGTGCCCGTGTATTGGTCAGGTATGCATTTTTAGCCCCACGACCCCAAGCATCTAAACGGGGTCAGAGCAAAAGTTAATCCCTGACAATCAATATGCTTGTTGTTAGATGTTTGGATTTCCATTAAAAGTGACTTTAGAATTGTACATTTGACCTGCAACACTAGAAATAGATTTGTGCCTCTTCTTTAGAATGTAGAAAACCTCTCTTTCTTTTGACAAACGCTTTGGAAATTTGTGTTAAGTATGGGGTTTATTGGTTTTGCTGGGCAAGACTAGCAGTCTGAAGTGTATGTTTGGTGAGCTTTCCTAGCATGGAAAGGAAGAATGGTGTTGACATATTAACAAAAGCAGACCTTTACCTTCAAATGTTTATAGGGATGCTGTCTGAAATCTTAAAAGAGATGATCAGAAAACAGGGAAAATGTCTTGATTTTTTTTAAGTTCTCCCACTTTTTTCAAAACATTTGAAAAATTTCGACTAGCTCTAGATGTTACAAACAGTTCCCTTCGCATTTTAGATGGTCTATTTAATATCATTTCCCTTCTCAATTAGATTTCAGTTGCTTGATATCTTTGATGTCATATGTCGTGTTCCTATTAGTTCACAGTTATAACTAGTCATAATTCTGTAAGTTCATTAGTTGTCCAGAGAGGGTGTCCCAGAAAAAAAAGTTGGTTCAAATGCAGAAAAATCCATTTTCCCTCTCCTCTATCTTTCCCCTAAAAAAACAACCAGCCTTTTCAGCACTTCTCCAAAAAACGGGCACCTGCAACCGTTAGACAAAAATACAGGTATCTTTAAATTTAATAGCAAAACTTGGGAAAATTTGTGACTGTAACACAGTATCTTATCATAACGTGGACATTTTATTTTTCCTTTTAGGTAGTTGCTAAGGAGCAGATTGTGGCTGTAGGCACAGAGGTTTTAACAACTTTCACTTTAAAACCAGAAAACTCCTGGGCTCCTGTGGCATGGGTACATATCTTCTACATTGATGAGAATGGGGAAGTTGTAAACGATGCCCTGTCTCTGTCTGTTCAGCCTACCCTTGAAAACAAGGTAGTATATCAAAGACTGTTTTCGAGATAACTTTCTTCATGTGTCTTACATAGGAGGTATTAGTTGAGAATGGAGGCTCTGTAGATACAAAAATTGTCCCCAGTGCAGGCCTGATTCAAAGCCCACTGATTTCGGTGGAAGGATTTCTACTCATTTCATTGGCATTTGATTCAGGCCCCAAGTGAAAGACTGTTTGGGGAGACATAGGGAAGATACTAGTAATGGAGTAAAGAGTGGCGCTGACAGCCAGCATGAGCCCTGGAGCAATGTGGGCGGGGTGCCTGCTCTGTATGCTGGAAGGGTAGAGCCAAAGGCAGCCAGACTTCGGTGCTGTCTGGACTGCAGCTCTGGGGCCATCACTCCCACTCCCTTACAGCAGCACAAAGCCAGAGCAGCGTTGCCACAGCACTTCAAAGGGGCTCAGGGCTTCAGGCCCTTTGAAACACTGGGACCAGGGAGCAACTGCCCCCTTAGTCCCTCCATCAGTGGTTCTGGGAGCAAAGCAGGAGGGAGTTGTTTCAACTATGATTTCACCAGAGTTGCACCAGAGAGAGTTTCAGAATGGCTCTGGGCAGAAAGCGTAGTCCTCTCAGGGGAGCAATACTCCCAGTTGGGATATGACTCCAGAAGGCAGAAAACACTGTGGACTGAATATGTTCTACTGTCCAGAAAGGAACCAGACTGTGGAGAGCCTGCATAGAAGGGTTGTTTACATCTCCTTCCATGAGCTGAGAATCTCTTGGTGGCAGCACAGAAGTGGCATTTGGGACAGGATTGGCCCATGGACATTTTTCTCCTGTTCAGTGGCATTCATTGGCTCAAAGGGAGAATGTGATCCTTGGATGCATAAGCTGGGGAATCTTGAATAGGAGTTGGGAGGTTACTGTACCCTGGTATTTGGCACTGGTGAAACTTCTGCTGGAATACTGTGTCCAGTTCTGATCTCCAGAATCCAAGAAGGATGTGGCTAAATTGGAGAGGGGTCAGAGATTAGCCACTAGAATGATTAAAATATTAGCCAACATGACTCACAGAAGCTCAATCTATTAAGTTTAACAAATAGAAGGTTAAGGGGTGACGTGGACCTACATGAAAAACAAGTATCAGATAAAGATACGTAGTCTAATGGCTGGAAGTTTAAGGCAGACAAGTTCATACTGGAAGTAAGGCATAAATTTTTAATAGTGAGGAAAATTAACCATTGGAATAGTAATGGGTTGTCCAACACTGGCAATTTTAAAATTAGAATTGGATGTTTTTCTCAAAGATAGTCAATAGGAATTATTTTGGGGAAGTTTTATGTCCTGTGTTATAGATGGTCACACCGGACTTCTCTAGTTTTGGAATCCATGAATATGCTAACAATGCTTTCTGAAACCAGGAATCAGGTGGAAGTTGATTTAACTCTTGCTTGTGAATTGGTTAGCTATCCTCCACTCTCTTCATGATACTATCCATCCTCAGGGGCTGAGCATTTTTGTGGTGTTACAAAGAGGTTGTGTGGCCAGGTGATCAGAAAGTTGCAGTTCATGGTCTACATACGACACATTCTTGTACAATTTTAATGCTGTGTGAGAAGCCTATTTTTCTTTTAAAAATCAGTAAATTAAAATTAACAGTCCAGAAAGGAAATGTAGCTGAGAGCTAAAACTCAGATGTTTAAAATCAGAAACAGGAGAAGATATTTGACATCAACGGTGCTAGATTAGGCTCCTAATAAAGCTCATTGTATACTTTATATTATGGAGCTAGGGCCCATTCTTGCAACACTTAAATAAAGACTAGTGATGTGAGCGTGGGTTTGCAGGAACGGGTCATTAAAGATGAGAGAACTTGAAAGATGAGAGAACCAGACAAACTTAAATACCGAGATATGGGAAATTTGGGAAAATGAGTTAATGGGAATTAAATATCAACCTCATGGTTTCAGCCACTGAAAACTCCAGATGTGGAACCCAATGGGATGTAAAGAACAATCTTCAAAGCTGCAAAAATTCCAAGCTACTTCCACTTCTCTTTGTGCGGGTTAGCTATTGAAATGTCCTAAGTACAGCAGAAACATGAACAGTTATTCTTGTTTTGGCATTTCTTTTCAATAAATAATTGGGCAACAATATAATTTATCATGTGACCCACACCCAACTCTCTTCTTGAATCAGTCTGTTGTCCTTTTTACAATATAATAAACAGTGATAAGTATATTTTTTTAGCCATTGATAGTGTGTTTGAGACTGGCCCAGACTTTTCACAATGAATATAGTGCCATAAAGATTTATTATTTAATAAATTAATTTTTTCCAGTCAAAAATACGTGGTAAAATTTGGTTCTCCAGTTAAGAAAAGGGCAAAATTATTAATCTGAAACAAGAGTACTGAACTGGCATCAGTCCCTCAACTTCACATACATTGTAAAGCTTGTCCTTTACCAAGGAAGTATTGGAATAGCTGTGGAAGGGCCAGCTGGAACTTATGGGTCTGTTGGCTCATTGAAAGTGTAACCAGTGGTCAGTGTGTGATACAAAATTCTCTCTGTGCCCAAACCACAAAGGATAGGATTTTTAACTGCCCCAGCTGTGGAACCTGCCACTTTAGCTCAGACTCATTTCAACTTCAGTGGTCCCTGGTTCATTACTTGTTATTGGCCTAGATAGTAGCCACCACAGTGACAAAGGATGACCATGGGGATGCTGGTGCTTATCAGGTGCAGAGCTAAGGAACCTAAAGATTTAAGATAATAGCACATTAACACTTACTGCCTTCCAGAGTTGGTAGGAGCCATGCCTTCCCCAGCCAAATCAGATTATTAGCTATAACCAATTACAATAAAAAGTTCAGAATTGAAAGCTCTTGTCTGATCCTGAAATATTACAATGTAATTTAAACAAACACATTTTCTACTTTTTCCTAGATTAAAATATCTTGGAGTAAAGATAAAGTCAATCCATCTGAGAAAGTTTTCCTTAAAATAAGTGTAACTGAACCTAGATCTCTCATTGGACTTTCAGTTGTTGACAAAAGTACAAAGCTTCTGGAAGAAAGTAGTGATATTACAGAAGACAGTGTAAGTAAAAGAAAAAAAATGTTGTATGCAATGTATTTCTGAAAGCTATAAGGTTATGGAAATGTAAAAGTTTTTATGTTTCAGTTTATAGATACAGGTAAGTGTCGAATATAATTTTCATACTGATCTTGCAAACTTTACTTGTGTGAACAATTCTTACTCATGCAGTTAGTCTATCAACATAAGCTAATTGCTTATGAGTATAATATTTGTGAGAAGAAACCCTTTGTTTGGAATTATACTTTTTCTATCCTGTAAGTTTTCATTCCGTAGATTTGTTAGAGAGCTAGCATTCCTTTTGGTATTTTGTCCTTTTTTCCAGCATTTTGAAACTTTGTTCAAGAAACTACTCAGTTTTCACAGTCCATTCCTTATCCTTCCGAAAACAAACAACATAGGAAAGCTTTCACACACTTGGACACTTTCAAATAAATAATCAAAATAGTACAGTAAATTGAGGGCTCATTCTTGCTGAAGAGTGAAATTAATTGCTCTTCTCATTTATATTCTTTTCACTTTGTGTCATCAAAGCACCATCAAGTGTAGAGGATAATTGATGATGGATAAAATTTTGAAAAGCACGGAAGTGACCTAAGTTCCACTGAAAGACAATGGGATTTAGACTTTAGGGAAAGTCTACAGTAGACCTGAAACGTGGTCCTAGATATGAAATTCCAGCTACCACAATTGCATAGCTGGAATTGACATATCTAAGATTGACTTATCAGGCAGTCCTCACAGAGAATGAGGAGTGTCAAGGTCGACTGTCAAGTCTTGATGGTTCGATTTCGTGTGTCCCCACTAGGTGTGCTAAGTCAAACCCTGGAAGATCGACCCTGACTGGGTCGATCTTCAGGTAATTATAGACATACCCCTAGTGATTTAGGCGTCTTTAAACATTTTATCTGACTTCATTTGGGTGTAAACCTCGATTTAACAGACTATTGAGGGGGAGGGGTGTCCGGTAAACCTGAAACTCTGTTAAATCAGAAGGTTTACTGTCCACATCCCAGCCAGTCCTTTACCCTCTCCCTGCCCCCCTCCCCCCCAGAAAAAAACACATCCGTGACTCTCAGCTGCTGGAGCTGGAACTGTCACCGCAGCTGAGAGCCCCATAATGGTTGGAGGCTCTGCCATGGCTGGGAGCTCTGCCGTGGCAGCAGCAGAAGCCACTGTGGCTGGTGGGGGGGCCCTGCTGCGGTTGCAGGCTCTGCCACAGCTGGGAGCCCTGCCGCGGCTGAGGGCTCTGCTACAGCAGCAGGAGTTGCCCCTGCTCTAGGCTCTGTCAGGGCCTGGAGGAACCGTCTCCACCGCTGGAGCCGCCACGCGCTCCTACCACTGGGGTGGAGCACATACACGAGTGCCATCTGCCCACCTGTTCCCCACAGTCCCCGTGGGAGGAGCGCGGTGTGGCTCTGTGGTGGGGGGGACGACGGACAGACTCTCTAGCCACAGTGGTGGTAAGTTACCCAATGTACATTTTTGAGAGGGTGGAGGGGGATTTAAGATTTTACGGGCCCTGGTTAAATGGACTGTGGAACTTCGGGGGACGTCTGTTGTTCCCGAAGTCCATTAAATTGGGGTCTGTAAAATGGAGGGTTAACTGTATTGCCTAATCTCATTCATATGGTAACCCTAGTTTTGCAGAGGCAAGAGATCTACTATTTGAGGGCTAGCTCACTAAGTTAACATCCTATACAGTATGTTTTCTCAAGAGAATTGCATCCTGCTTTTACAATTAGCATTACTTCATTTTTCTTTTCTTAGGTGCTCCATGAACTACATTTGTATAACACGGTACAATATTTTGACTCAGTCAGAAGTCCTCTCAGTGTCTTTCAGGTATGATTTTTAAACCTAGGAGTTGGATTTTTTTTTCTCCTTAATTGTTTGTACATCCTCTGTGGAAGGAAAATATTTTAAATACTCCTTGTAAAGTTTGAAATCCGTAGACCAGGGGTCAGCAACCTTTCTTAGGCAGTGTGCCAAAATTTGACCTTTTGATCTCCATGTACGGTCTGAGTGCCGGTGATGCTTTTTAGAATCACTAATAGTCCTACTTACAACAGCTTCATTAATAAATAAATTAAGATGCAGAGATTTAGCATGTAGTATGAGCCTTGGCCTTGCTTTGTCTTGGTGAGTTTTGCCTTGGAGAGCCGTCCCCTGGTACTCCTAGGGGAGCCTCTCCTGATGCTGTCCAGTCCTCCCTCCCAGCCCCACTGTGGAGACAGGTCCGTCCCCTCCAGACAGGGCCCATCTCAGAGTAAGCAAAGACGGTCTCCCTCCCTCCCTCCCTCCTGGCAGGTCTGACCATGACCGTGACCCCTCTTCCAAGGGCAGCAGGTTACAGGGCAGAGGCAGTGGTAGCACATGGAAGGGGTTGGCCAGGCCCCTCCTCCTGGGCCAATATCCAGTCAGACCCTCAGCCACCGAGCCAGGCCCTGCGTCCCCCAGAACCCATCTGACTTGAGCCCTGAGGGCACATCTCTCTCTTGGCCTCGCTCTGCATCACGATTACCTTGTCTGCAGCAGGGACATGTTGTTCTGGATGTCCAGTGGCAGCAACTCCATGCCGGGTTCTGCTCGCGCTACTGGCTCCAGCCCTATGCTCCAGTGGGGGCCCTGTGGCAGGGACTCCGGCCCCAGCTCCATGCTACAGCAAAGACTTTGGCTCTTCCCCTGCTGCAGTGGTGGGGGAAGGCTAATCTCCTCCAGCATGCTACTGAAAATTGGCTTGCGTGCCGCATGTGGCACGCTTACCAGGGTTTGCTGACCCCTGCTATAGATGATGTGCTGGTTTCATGATTTCTACTGAGTTTGTCAAGAAAGCATCAAGTATTTTGGGGGAAGTGTAATTTTTTTTTACAGACGTCTGAAAACTAAAGTATTCATGGAATTTTAATAGATAATAGTGAAATTCATCACTGTGCGCCCATTTTGAAGCAAAAGGTTGTCGGTGGACTGTCAGTCCACAGAAGACTTTGTACTTAATTCTTTTCTTCTTTAAGCTAAAATGTCATAGTCAGAGAGAGGTAGCCGTGCTAGTCAGTATTGTCTCAAAAGAAAAAAGCAGTCAGGTAGCACTTTAAAGACTTAACAAAATAATTTATTAGGTAATTAGCTTTCGTGGGACAGACCCACTTCAGATCTGGAAATAGTGCTGAAAATGAACTGGCATGATGGATATATAACAAAGAGATAGAAAACAAAAACAAAAAAGAAAACTGACAAATCAGCTGTGTGTGTTGGGGGGGGGGGTGAAGGGTGGGGAGAGGGTGAAGAAAATTACTTACTCCAAGGGTTCATCTACAAAACTGGAGTTTTATCAACAAAATTGGGGTTTTGTCGACAAAACTCTCTGAGCATCTGCACTCAAAATGCATTTTGCCAGCAGAAACCATCGACTAACTGTGTAGCTGCTCTGGGGTGTCCTTTTGTCAAGAGAGGGGATCAAAAGATCGATCTGCTTTTATGTATCGATGTGATCTGTTGACAGAAGTTTTGTCAGAACATATCTTCTGACAATAACTTCTGTGGACAGACGCTTCTAGTGCAGGCATAGCCCAAGTGTCTATTAAGTTTAGTGACTTGCCTGAGATCACTACAAATGTCAAAGATGGGTAAGCTGTCTTTCTAATGCATAAGGTAATTGCTATCTCTATTAAGACCAAGTCCCAAAGTGTCAAATTTGAGAATAAATTCCAGTTCAGATGTCTCCCTTTGTAATCTGGTGTTAAAGTCTCTTTGCTGTAGGGTGCAGATTATCAGGTCTTAAATACTATGGCCTACTCCATTGAAATGCTCACTGACAGGTTTATGTGTATTCAGATTCCTCATGTCTGATTTGTGTCCATTCACATTAGTGGATGTACAGGAATATGACCCCGGCCCTTGTAATTGACATGATTGGATCCAGTGATGGTGTCTCAGGAGTAAATATATAGACAGAGTTGGCCATGGGGTTTGTTGCAAGGCAAAGTTCCATGTCATGCCACCGTAAGTGATGCCTGAAGGTGTGGGAAGGATCCAGAATCAGAAAATATATTTTGTTTTGCCATGCATTTGGTTTGCTAAAAGTTCTTTCATGTTATCTTAAAATAGACTTTAATTTAAAAAAGAAAGAAAAACGTTGATGAAGAATGAAGGAAAAGAAACATGAGTACTTAGCGTATCCTGTACTGAGTTATACTGTGTTTTTTTTAATCCAGAAATGCAACCTTTGGGTATTGACTGATGCAGACCTTCCAGAGGACAGGAATTATGATTTCTGTAAGTAATAAAATTCAGCATAACCAAACCATTGCTATCTGCTTGGTCTGGGAGAGTTAAAGATGAACAAATAGAGCCAAATTCTGGTTAGTTACACCAGGAAAACCCAGAGTTACTCCACAGAAGTTATAGACTTATCTGTACATAATTTGATGTAATATAGGAGAATTTGGCCTATATGTTTTATCTGTGATTTAAATCACTTTCTGTAATAATGAGTATTTCGAGGGTTTGTCAGGATTATGTTGTCTGAGGCAGCGTTCCTTCTAATTTTTTCCATCCCTGGGCAGAATAAATTTTGTTATGTGCACCAAGGCACGTGCCGATGTGCACCACCAATAGAAACACATGCTGTCAGATGTGGGTGGCTGTGTGGGCTCTGCCAATCAGCTGGATCTCTTCTGGGTAGCACCTGAGTCTCTCCAGGGAACACTGGTCTGAGGTGACAAAAGACCCAATGGAGCTTGAAGGCAAATTTCTGAACTAGATATTTCAAACACAGACCCTTCTGCCACAGCTGGAGAGAGTCCCTTTGCAGAACCAACATGGTTCAGCTGTTCAGCTTAGATGATTAGATTTGTGTTGAAGGCACTGGAGGTGAGTTGCACTCGGTGTGAGCTCATGGCAGGGCTACCACACAGATCCACTCACCCTCTCTCTTATGTGCGTGGGTACATGACAGCTCCCTTCATGTGACTATGTAATCTCTGTAGAAAATCTCTGCAGCTACCCTACAATCAAAGGAGAAGGATTCCTATAATGTACACTGCCCCCAACTCAGCTAGGTTAGGTCAGATTCTGGAATCAAGATTGAATCTGAAGAGTCTGATCCTGGAAATCCGTATTCACACGAGTATCCATATCCACTGTGACAAGGCCTGTTGACTTCACCCCCCAATGAAAAGAGGTTCGCAGGATTGCATCCAAGATGGTTGGAGAGTTTTGGTATAAATAGGGAGTAAGACTTTCATAAGTGCTTAAATCAGTTAATGGGATTTTAGGCTCCTCATCAATTTAGGTGCTTTTGAACGTGGGATTTAGGCCATTTTGCACTTTTCCCCATGGATTCTATGGTTTCTGTCCATGTTACTGCTGTCTTGACACAAAGAGCTTATAAAGGGCCTGGACCTGAGAAGTGCTCTGTAATTGCAGCTCCCATTGACTTAAACCCTTGGACCAGGTTTATTCATACTGTGGCTGTGTCTACAGTTGGCCAAAATGTCGAAAGGGCCATGCTAATGTTCAAATTGGAGAATACGAATGAGGTGCTGAACTGAATATTCAGCACCTCATTAGCATGCTGCCGTCTGTGGCACTTTGAAAGTGTCGTGTTTTGATTTCACGTGGCTTGTCTACATAGGGACCTGTTCAAAAGGACCCTGCAAATGTCAAAATCAGCTGATAGGAATAAGGGGATTTCGACATTTGCAGGGTCTTTTCAAAAAGGGCCCGGTGTAGAAGATCTGTGCACAATCGAAACACACTTTCGAAGTGCTGCGGCTGGCAACATGCTAATGAGGCACTGAATATTCATTTCAGCACCTCATTAATATTTTCCGATTTGGCCATAAGTCTGGCCCTTTCAAAATTATGGCCTAGTGTAGACGTAGCCTATATGGAGTTTATGCATACCCCTTAAGAAGCCAGCTAGGGTATGTCTACACAGCATTTGGAAGCAAAAGGGAGTGAACCTCCCAGTGTGGGTTGATCAATTTGGGCTTATATTGGTGCTCTAAACAGTGTGTTGAAGTTGTGATTTAGGCTTGAGCTTGATCTGTGAAACCTCTCGCCTGAGCTGCAACTTTAAACGTAGCTGTATAGACTGCTGTAAATGACGTCCTCAATTGAAACTATAAAGGGCGCGATCCATATTCTATGCAGACTGAAGGATGCCTGCTGCTACTATAGACTGTACTTTGAAGTACTAGTACAAGTCCTGCTCGCCCAAGTCTGGTGACCTATCTGGGAGGCTTGCTCCAGAGTGGTGTATAGGTACAGAGCCCTGCCAAACTTAAATGACATATGCAATGTTTTTGTTGTTTTAAAGTGAAATTAACAAAACAATAACCCTAAATTCAATCCCGAAACACCATATGTATAGTTATCAAGCTTCTTGTGAGTTTGGGAATAATTATACACCAAACAAGGCACTAATTTGATTTTGTTTTGCCACATGGAGTTTTCTGATGTTTGACAATAATTTTAATTTTGTAGATGATGAAATGATACCTGCTATTGCAGATTTCGATGACTATTTAGGTACTGCAGGAGGATTTCCTGCTTTCAGTAGTCCACATGTAAGGAAAAATTTCCCGGAGACTTGGCTGTGGATTGACATCAATACTAGGTAAATTTTTAGTGGAAAACAGAGATGTGTACTCTTACTTGCTCTGCATTTCTGATGTGCTTTAGTAGTTTAGTTACTTTCTAGGGACATGTTGCACTTGAACATTTTGAATAGCATTCTGCATTGATTTCAGTGAGGAATTATGTTTTAAAACCTATTATTATTTATCAAAACAGAAAAGCAGTCATGTAGTGCTCAGTATTTATATAACACTACCCTCTAGAGGTAGTAACTGAGACTGGAGTCTACCGTGTTAGGCATTATACAAATACATTTTAAGAGAGGATTTCATCTCGATGAGTTTACAGTAAAAAAAATAAACAGCACAGAGAAAGGGTGGGAGCAAAGGAATTATTATTAAGTCCCCTATACATATAAATGAGACAAAGGGAGATTAATTTATTTACCTCAGCTGATACTGAAGTCTGTGGTGGATTCAAAAGTTAAATCCTACTTTACTGAGTGTCTTCAGCACAAGACATTTCAAAACTGATCAGTTGGTGGCACAATGTGACCTGTGTTGTATGTTGGTACAAGACGCATATTTAACTAAGTACCAGTGTCAGGAGCTTTAGGAAAACAGCTGATACCTGGAGGATATTTCTATGGAATACTAGAAGACTTACCCAGCGTGCCTAAGTTCATCAGGGCCGGGAGCTGGTGGTGTGGGGGTGCAGGAGTCAGGGTGAGGGGTTGGGGAGGGGCTCAGGGTAGAAAGCTGGGGAGGTAAAGGAGTAGGACAGTGAGGGTTGACAATGAGTAGGGGCTCAGGGAAGGGGTGAGGTGCGGGAATTAGATCAAGGAATTGGGAGGAGGGGAGGTCAGGGGATTGGCAGGAGGTGGGCTCAGGACAGTGGGGGTGTGTGGCCACTATCTTCTCCTCGAGGATGGTCTAAGACATGCAGGATCATGCACTTGCCTGCCAGCTTGTCCCTGGGCCAGGGAGGTGGGAGGCTGCATGCTCTGCCCTCTGGCTTCTCCCTTGGCCAGCCGGGGTAAGTGGGGATTACACACCCCACCCATTGGCTTGTCCCGGGGGTGGGGCTGTGTGCCCTGCCCAGTGGCTTGTCCATGGGGAGCTGGAGTAGGAGAAGGGGCAGTGTTCACATAACCTGGCCCTGTCGGTCCTTCCCAGTTTCAGTATGGGGTGCAGGCGAGCTTGGGGGTGAGCATCCTGGGTAGTCTGGCAGTGTTGGGGGTGGGTGTGGCTGTGGCTTCTCTGAAGGGTGGTGGGGCTTTATCCCCACCCGCATACATCGGGGGCTCTCCCCACCCCCATCTAGTATTTCTCTCCCACAGCCAGCTGGAGCCTTGCCCCTTCCCACCTGTTCAGCAGTGGCCTTTTTCCCACCCCATCCAGTGGGGCCTTCTTCCTCTCTTCCTGTCCCCTGCTCTGGCTCTGCAGCCAAGGGCTGGGGAGAGAGGGCTTTGGGCCAGTGGACCAGTAACCCAGTCCAGTGACTGGCAAGATGGCAAGCCCTACCTCTAACCCAGCTGGCCACTCCTGTGGTGGTGCGGCTGCCTCCCAGGGGTCACTCTGCAGCATAGCTCTCCTGCACGCTCACTGCCCCCAAGGGCTGCTTTGCAGTGGAGTTCTGCCTCCTCTCAACCCCCTCCCTTGCCATGTAATGGAAAACCATCTGATTCCAGGCACATACAGTTCTCCTGGTGCAGCCAAACCCCGACCTTGCTTTAACTTAGGATCAAAGTAAGCAGATACCAAATTTGGTGGCCTGAGCTTTTACTGTTAAGGATCCATTCTTGAACAAATGGATGCATGGACGGACAGATGTACTCTAAATTATAGAGATAGATAGAAGGATTTATTAAAGTGAGTAACTTCAAATTCTCTGTTTAATTATTACTTTGGTACCTAACAAAATATTTTTATAGGAAGGTGGAAGAGGAAGAAAAGGTAAACAACAATCTTTCACGTTAAGAATTCATGCTGCTTTTATGATCTATCTTAAACATGAAGCTAGCACTTTTGAAATTCTGATACACTTTGCTGTTGCTAGGTCCAGCAGAGACACAACGATGGAAGTTACTGTACCTGATACTATCACTTCTTGGATAGCCAGTGGTTTTGTAATATCTGAAAACCTTGGACTTGGAATTTCTACTGCTCCTATTGAGGTAACATAATACAATATAATTCTAGTTTATGTTAGAGGGGTAACATCCTAATTTATTATTTTCAGTTTTATTGTAACAAGAACAGCAGCAAGCTGATTATTTGATAAGGAAAACAAAACTTATGAAATGCAATCAAATTTTACACAGAGCTGCTCACTAAAATCTGTGGGAAGCTCTCCTTTAAAGTCCGTGGTACCATATGCCCCCTTCTTCTGTGTGCATTAATCACAATAATGCTCAGTGTTGCAACAACAACATTTCTTACCGGTGTGGGAAGGGAGGGAACACCAGCTAAGTGGAGCACACATGACCGAATCCGACCTCACACATGACTCTGCCCCACCCCCAGTCCAGTTCTCTCACAGTCTCCCCCACCACCCCCTCCAATCCCACGGTACCAGGGTGGGCAGGGGTGGGGACTATATGGCGGCTGAAGGAGCTGCTGGTAGTTCTGATCCTTTCCCTGCTGCCCCTCCCAGCTCTTGCCCCTCCTCCCTCCATGCAGCTGTGCCCGAGGCTGGGGCACGTGTGATGGGGCTTCTGCTTCTTTCCCCACTGTCCCTACAGCAGGGAGAGGGGCAGAACAGCCACCCAGCCCCGCAGCCACGCTGAACACAGAGGCAGAGCTTCGTGAAGCGGCTGGGGGTGGGCTGGGAGCAGCATGCAGCCGGGAGCTGTCAGTGATCTGCTTCTTTCCTTGCTGCCCCTCTCTGCAGGGAAAGGGGCAGCACTCTCAGCCCCGTCCCTCAACAGAGCTGCTGCTTCTCTGTGTATGGGGCTGTGGAGGGGTGAGGGCTGGCAGTTCTGCTCCTTTCCCCACTGGCAGGGGCAGCAGAGAAAGGAGCAGAACGCCAGCAGCTCTTCTGGTTGCCATAGTGCTCCCTGCTCCATTCCCAGGCCTTAGCCCTGGGTATAGGGACAGAGCAACTAGGTGGAGGGGTTAGGGATGGCCAGCAGGGAGTCTTTCTGCTATGCCATAATGGCTAAAAACGACTTACCAGTACAGCATGGCATCCCATACTGGCCCACGTTCACGACTGGTAGTACTGCAGAATGATAGACAGCGATTCGGTGCCATTGAGTGTCTGGCTTTGTTGGAATACACGGCCAGAGCTCCATTATCCAGCACCTCCGTTATCCAACCCGTTCAGGATGCCAGATGGCAAAGCTTTTACTGTAAGTGCATCTGCTTGCTGCTGGCTTTCCTTTCTTTATTTCACAGGTTTAGTTAAAAAATGTTGTACTTGCAGAAATATACCTGATATAGAAAACTCATAAAAATGCAGTCCCATTGTTTTGCTTTATATTATATTCCTCTCTATTGGTACGAAGATATGGACATGGAGAGATATGTTTTTAAATAATCCATTGCATAAAGTATCCAGCACAGCTGAAAGTTGTTGTTTAACAGGATCCCAACGGATGGGAAAGGTCAATGCTTTCAAACCTGGATGTCTAAAGTTAGACTCTTGTATCATTCGAGGCACCCAACATGTGAAGTGTCTTTCTTTTCAAAACTGCCAAGAGCCCAGCTTACCCCCCTGTGAGAAGTGCTAGAAAGTGTGTCTGCGTTATAGTAAAATACCCATGGCTGGCCCAGGTCAGTTGATTCAAGCTCACAGTGTGTCCAGACCTGAGCCCCAAACATCCACATAGCAATTTTATAGCCCTACAGCCCAGTTCCCATGAGGCAAGTCATTTGACTTTGGTTAGCCGCTGGTGTTTTGTTGCAGTGTAGACATACCCAGAGAGTCCTCAGAAAAAAGGCATTTGCTGTTGTACTAATAGTTGCTTTGGCTCATGCCTCAGTCCCATTGTATCACCAGGGCTTCTGGTTTTCATGGTTTCTTAATATGATTTTTGACAGAGGTGGAAAAAGTACCCCAAAAGTTACTTGAGTAAAAGTGCAGCTGCTTTCATGCCTGGATACCTGAATACAATCAAGATGTGCCTTGTTGCATGAGTGTATGCATGCACTTTTATTCAAGTAGTTCTCCAGAGGGACACCAGTGACTTGTACTTAAATACCTCTGCCAAGCAGCTGTACTTTTACTTAAGTAACTTTTTGGGTACTTTCTCCACTTCTGATTTTTGCAGGTGTGTTTTAAAGCAATTTTTGTGTTCTATATACACGTCTTAAACTGTGCACGTGTGTGTGTGTTAGGGCTCTTTCTTTGTATTGTATTGAGTAATCTCTTTGTAATGTTCCATAGTGTGCTGTAGTGTTACAGTGTTTCAAATGGCACTATGTTAAACCTTCAGCGTGCATCAGCAGGATTTACGCCGAGCAAGTAATAAATATTAGTGTGCTTTAGAAATCGTGCCATTGTGGTCCACAGTACCGCTGTGCATAGACAAGCCATGAACTACAAGTAACTATTTCTGATGTTTGGTGATTATTGTCTAGACACTGTTTTCATTTTTGGGAGCGTTTTATTACTGTTTATCATTTAAAAACCAAAACAAAACAGAATCCTGCCTACTACCCAGTACCAATTGTCCAATAGAAGTAAACTTGTTCTCTTGTCAGGTTTACGAATGGGGAAGTCTTATAAGAACAGGTCTGTATCTAACCTGCCTGCAGGCAATTGAACAGCTAATGTGTGACCACAAGGGTTCACTGTTGTGTAATGATTTTGTTTTCCAGTTAGAAGCTTTTCAACCCTTTTTCATTTCCCTGAACCTTCCCTACTCGGTTACCAGAGGCGAGCAGTTTATTTTGGAAGTAAACATCTTCAATTATTTGAAAGACGCAACTGAGGTAAAGAATAGGCAAACTCTTTTTTGTTGGCATTTTTTCCCAACCATTTTACTATGCTTTGATGTTTGTCATTTCTTCTAGAGGTGCTCTTTAACATGTGAACTATTTGCTACAGAAGTGAGGAAAATCTCGTTTTCTACATTGCACTGAAATTAGTCAAACAGACTATATTTTTGGCTTCCTCTGAATGGGGCAGGTAAAGAAAAAGGATGCTGAGTTTGACAGTTAGAGCTATGTGATACATGCTATATTCTTGAGCCCTTCCGATTGGTGTATGTTAGTTGCCTTGAGGTTCTGAAAATCTCCAGCTCCCTTCAGCTTTCCGTTCTTTCTTTTTCTCCTTTGTCACTTTTCCATGTGTTCTTGTTCTGATTCTTGGATATTGCCCAGGCATTGCAAGGCTTACGCATGCTGTAATGAGTGCATCCCACTGAGATCCTTACTGTTTCTTCAGTGAGTAAATGGTACAGTAAACCCTCAAGTTATGCAGGTGGTTTGCGTTCCTACAACCTCTGCGTAACTCCAATTTTCATGCACGTCGGGGAGAGATGGGAACCAGTCTGCCACCTGGTTCCTGGCTCCCCTGGGCTTGCAGGAGCCAGGAACCAGGGGGCAGTTTGGTTCCCAGAACCTCACCACTTGTGGGACCTGGGAACCAAGTGATAGCCTGGTTCCCAACATTTTGCTGCTTGCGGGACTCAGGAAACTGACCAGGTCATTTTCCCAGTTCCCGCCAGCTCAGGGTAGCCGGGTGGTTCCCAGCTCCCCACTGCTTGGGGGGGACCTGGGAAGCTGATTAGCCATCAGCTGATCAGTTTCCCAGGTCCGCAAGCAATGGGGCACTGGGAAGCAGGCAGCAGCCTGGCCCCCACTCCCCTCCCTTTGCAGAGCTGTGAAACCGACGACGTCAGCAGCCTGGTTCCTGGTTCTCCTCTGCTCCTGGGAGCCAAAAAACTGACCAGCCCACTAACCGGCGTGACCAGAACGGCTGTGGGAAGGCACGGAGAAGAGGCTCTTAGCTTGCCTAGCTGCCCACAGCCGCAGAGCAGCTTCAAGTTGTGCGTATCTCATGTTAAAGCGAGTTACGTGCAACTTGAAGCTGCATATTTTGTGGGTTTTCTGTACAACTAAGACATTTTTAAATACACACAGAAAATTAGAATTTATGTGTAAAAAAAGGGAGTGCCCAAGATTAACAGATTTTTTTCAGTTACAAATATTAATTGTAGTTTTTTTGTAGGTTATGGTGACTCTTGACCTCAGTGACACATTTGAAATTCTTATCACATCCAATGAAATAAATGCTACAGGAAACCAGCAGTCTGTGTTGGTACAGAGTGAATATGCAAAGACTGTTAATTTCCCAATCAAACCAAAACAGCTGGGAGAGATTCCCATTAAAGTGACAGCAATATCACCCACTGCTTCAGATGCCATTCTCAAGAAAGTCTTAGTGAAGGTAAATATTCAAAGGCTTGGGTAATTTCAAGCATTCAGAGGTGGTATTACTTTGAAAAGGATGATGTTGTGAAAAGGCAGACCAATGGAATATTTATCTGCATTTTGCCCTGAAGCTTTCAGAATGGGTGAATGATTGTGGTAAGTTTTTCTTTTCCTTCATCTGCTTTGGATGCCATTTCAAAAGTGTAAATTAGAAATAATAGCTACATTTTATAAACCTTTGATTGTGTGCCTGGGTGAGTATGGGTTTTCAGGACTGCATCCATGGATGCTACATTTATATTATAATCCAATCAAAGAAAATCAAATCAAATACTTTTGTTCGGAGAAAAAGTTTCATAGCACAACAAGACTAACACAGCTACCTCCCTGAAATTTGTCTTTAATGGCACAGTAGACTTTATTTGAACAGATATTTAACATGACAAATTCTGCATTCGGTGGCGTGGGGGGTGGAGAAAGTTACTCATAAATGAAATAAATGAACTTAGATTCCCACCCGAATTCTGTGTGTTTTACGCCAATGTGACCCTATTTAAGTAGTGTATAAGGGTCCAATCCTATAGTGTCTGCTCAGACAAGTTATTTTCACTCACAAGAGCAGTCCCTTGAAATTCAGTGAAATTTAATAAGGGTTCAGACTTGGGCTCTTAGGGTAAAATTTATCCATATGTAGAGTCCAGGCATATCACCTGCTAAACAGCTTGGCACTGTTGAAGGAAGCCAGCCTTCGAGCCCAGATAGACTCATGCTAGCACAAGCAGACTAGTGTGCTCAAAGTAGCAGTGTGGATGTTCCACTAGATGCACTAGCTGTAGCTAGGTGATGGCATCCAGGCCTGCCTGGTCCCTTGGGTCTAAGCTCAGGTGACTATCCCCTGATACCAGTCTTGCTGCAACAGCACATTGCCATTTTTGTGCGGTGGCTTGAGCAGAGCTAAAGCAAGTCTGTTTGGGAGGCCTGCATCCAGCTGCAATGTAGTTGAGCCTGAAGGTACTTATATGGCTTCTGTTACTATGATGTCTGAGCACCTGACAATCCTTAACGTATTTATGCTCACAATACCCTGTGAGGTAGTGAAGTACTATTATCCCCATTTTACAGGTAGGGGACTGAGGCACAGACCAGGCAACTTGCCCAAAGTCACAAAGGAAGTCTGTAGTGGAGTAAGCACTTGAACCTGCGTCTGTGGCCAGCCACGTAACTACTGAACCACTTTCACTTCCTCCTACCACTTTGGCCTCTGCACAGGGTGAATTTCCCCCTGAGGGCAGAATTTTATTCTTTGAGCTTGACATTCTGTGAAAGAACATTCATGTGTCCTAGAGTACTCTGCTTCATTGTCCCCATCCAGAACCCATTGAAGTCAGTGGAGAGTTTCTCATTGGCCTGAGTGGACTTTGTATCAGGCCCCATATATTAGTATTTGTTATTAACAATCCATCTTGATGGTGGTGGAAGTGCTGACTGTTTTTCAGCAACGTTCATGTGCATTGGCTCAGATGAACAAACATTGCACTTCTTGCTGCATTAGCAAGTAATGGAAGATATTTGTTATCAGCCGCATTGATCTTTCAGTTCAACAAAGACTTTTGTACTAGAACAAGGAAAAAACTTCAGACACCACATGAAGTGTTGGAGATTGAAGTGGTCCTTTGTGTTTGTTTTGACAGGCTGAGGGACTCGAACAGTCTTATTCACAGACACGTCTTTTAGATTTGACTGGAAATAACTCGCCAGCTGTATCAGAAACTTTGGATTTCACCTTCCCTCCTGATGTAGTAAGTGGCAGTGAAAGAGTGCAAGTCACTGTTGTTGGTAAGGATTGTTTTATCCTATTTACACATTCATTTATTTTCTGGAGACCTGTCTTAGTCTTTTGCAAACTGTAAATATAATACTTTCTACTGGGCTAGTGTTAGATTTACATTTTAATAGCATCCAAGATATGGTATGGTGCGACACTGTGTGTCATTACAACTGCGTCTCAGAAGCCAGTCTATTATTTCCCCTAAAGAACTGAGAGAGAGGATTTCCATGTAACAGTTTTCTTCCTTGGACCCAGGTCTGCTTTTCCTGCCTCACACTATGTCAGTGTGAGTAAAATGAACAAGATTCGTCCCCAGATGGCTGCTGATTTGTGGTTTTAACGACACCGTGTTTATACCCATATTAGCTTAATTGTAATGTTACAGTGCTGGGATGGACCCAGCCCTGACTGACTCCTAAAATCATCTCCTATCATCTGTTGTGGTGAGAATGGGAAGGTTTCTGTGGAGGTTGTTTAAGGCAGAGGAATTTGAGAAATAACTTATTTTGACATTCTAACGTCTAAGTAAATTATGTCTGAAAAGAGTGTTCACACTGCAAGAGCATTTCAAAATTGAGCACTTACACTAGAGAGCCCAATTTTGAAATCAGATCAATGATGGGTTGCCTCCCTGGAGGCCAGTTAAGTTGTAATTACCTTTGCTTAGTACACTGAGTCAATTTTGACATTGAAATGGGGAGCAGATCAGTGAGAGCTGTTCATTTGGTGGGGTTAAATACCCTGTTATTCCAGAATAACAAGCTTTGCATTGTGGATGTAAGGATTTTCAAAACAAACAAACAAACAAACAAGCCCTTTTTCCCTCAAAAATAACCCCACCCCAAAACAAACAAACAAACAAACAAACCCAAACCAAAAAAAGCTCCAGTATAGACCAGCCCTTAATTGAAGATGGGGGTATTTAGCATTTTCTTCATGAAGGGGTCTCTTTGGTATCGTTAGAGATTCAGCCTGTAATAAGGAAGTTTTAGGCCAATATAATTCTGGGGAAAAAACTGGAAATGTGTACAGTACACATGGGCGTGGGTGGGAAGTTCTGTTTTGTTTTTGATACTGGTGACTGCTGAGCAATCTGGGATGTTAGAATAAGTCCTGGGGCAAAGGTCTGAGTGGGCTGCGCGCAGATGAGATGGCTAAAGGGATGTGGAAAAAGGTAACACAGCACATTTATATTCACTGAACATTAATTATATCTTTCAGGTGACATTCTTGGGCCTTCTATCAGTGGCTTGGAATCACTGATTAAGATGCCTTATGGCTGTGGTGAACAGAATATGATACATTTTGCTCCCAATATTTATGTTTTGGAATACCTGACTAAAACAAGGCAATTGAAGGAAGATACTAAACAGAAGGCTACCTCATTTATGAGAGAAGGTCTGTTAATTTTCAGAGAAGAGCCTAGATTTAAAAAAAAAAAATTGAACTGGTGAAAATACTTTATCTGTGGCCATGCATTTTTAATAATGTGTGAACTGAATGAGAATCCCACTTGTCTGTAGTTGTGTTGGTTCTCCATGGCTGAAAATACTTGTAAGCCAGACAATTTTACATGTGTCCCTGAAGTAAGATCTGCTAGGTACAAAGATGCCATTTTTATATAATAATTTACCAGAGTAATGTTGCCGTTTAAAAGTTGATCCATATCATCATTTTTGGAGCTATTTATCTCTTGCCACTAGCACAGCACAAGACTGAGTATTTATAACTGCTCCTTGCCTCATGAAAGTTTGCAGGTTAGTTAGAAAACACAATAAATCAGATTCATCTTTGACAGAACTCCTTCACTTCTCTTCGTGGCTGGCTGGTCACTGCTGAGGCACCTCATAAAAAGACCATCCTTGCAGAGAAATTTTTCCAGCATGCTTTGATTACAGCTAGTTGGTCCTTTAAATTTGACAATGACAAACAGTTGCAGCCCTAAAATAGCTCTTTGGCACTTGTGACTATTCTCTGATACTTCTTCTGTCTTTCTAGTTGGTAAGTATTTTCCTTTCTGCTTTCCGTTTTTCCCTTACTGCTTTCCATTTTTCCCTTATTCAGAAGATGGTATATTCTCACTGTGGAGCGACACAGACTGATAAAAGTAAGAAAATGTAAGCTGCAACTATTGCAGTGTCTTGAATTCACTCCTATGCTTTGGTACTGCAGCTGAAGAGTTATGTGAAAATGCACAGTTGTGTACTTATCTGACCTCTCTTGATGACAAAAGGATTAGAGAGAGAGTAAGAACCATGCACCTCAATTTACATAAACAGATCTTCATGTTATTACAATGTAGCTGTTTTGTTTCGTTTATTCTCTTACTAATATTTACTCCTGCACATATGTCAGAAATATTTTGAAACATGATGTTTATAGTCTTGATTTATATATTGTGTGGGACCAATCTCCTTTTCTTTCTCCACCATCGGAAAGCTCCTTTCCTGAAGCTCCCCAAAAGAAATCCCAGTTTGAATCCACTGAAGAGTAATTTGTACAATACTTGTCTTTGCTTTGTTCTTTTCAGGCTACCAAAGAGAGCTGCTCTACCAAAGGGATGATGGCTCTTTCAGTGCCTTTGGAAACAGTGACTCCACTGGGAGCACGTGGTAAGTAGTTTTGCCAGATAAAGAAAATACTCGCTTTGGAATTTTGTTTAATATTTGTATACTTCAGTGGGACTAAAACATATGTGAAATTGGTAAAAATGTCCGGATATATTAGTCTGCTGCATGGTTTATAGTGTGTATTTAGGCCACATTGTAAGATTATGTAAGAGATAAGGTGGGCAAGATAATGTCTTTTATTGGACTAACTTCTGTTGGTGAAAAATACAAATGGTCAAGCTTACACAGAATTTACTGTTTCTTTTTAAGTTATGATCTAAGGGCATTATTAGGACAGGGCTTTTTAGCTGTGCAAAAGATGAATATTGAGTCACTTTCACCATGGGATTTGTTGAATGAAATGTTTGGAGGCGATTCTTCTATGCCAGAGGACAGCTCACTAGAACAGAAAGTATTTAAAACACTTGTATAATGGAGCACACTACAGATCTGGCTGCTGGATACAACACAAGGGATGAGATTATGTGCTATGAAACTCACATTCTCCTTGGTTTTTAAGCCACCATTCTGGCGTCTTATTTCCATGCTGTTTTGGGGCCAAGAGTGGTTTTCAAATTATGGCAGACTTTACCGGTCCCACACTGAGGAGCACTGCAGTAATCACAGCTGTTCAGAATGGCCTTTGTGCTGTGTGCTCTGAGCATTGTTCTCTCTGTGGTCAGCAAATGAATTGTAATTGTGCTGTTGAGCAGCTCATCAGCCTTGAAGCTGTTCCAGTAAATTGAGAGTTTGTCATCATAGTCCTGACTCTTTTAAATCTTTCTATATTGAAGGCCTATGGGACAGACAGTCTCTCTGGGGGTAAAATTAGAGTCTGAAAAGAGGGTCACCACAACCACTATGTCCCTCTCTGAACAGGCCTCCAATCAGCTTCTTGAACCCCTGTCTGATCAGTTCCCTGGGCAAACTAAACAGTACACACAGTCCACCAGGGTACCTTCACCAAGGTGTCTTTATTATTGGCTTCTGTTTAGGACGCTTAGGGCACTGCTACAGTCTTAATAATCATTTTCAGTGGAGAAGCAGCTGTAATATATCATTAATTCTTTGTATTTGGCTAACGTTTTCCCCAAGGTTATCGGCTTTTGTATTGCGATGTTTCCTTCAAGCTCGTCCATTCATAGATATCGATCCATACGTACTGAGGAAAACAGCTGATTGGATTCTCAAACATCAGAAACCTAATGGTGAATTCTGGGAGCCTGGAAGAGTGATACACAGTGAACTTCAAGGAGGCAGTAATAGCCCAGTCACACTCACAGCTTACATTATGACAGCTCTATTAGGGTACCAAAATGATGAGGTATTAAAACACTTGGTATTGCTTGTTGTTAAAAAAATGCCTCCTAAACTGTCACAATCATTCTAAATCATTGTATCGTTTTTGAGAAATTGAGGGATGTCCTAACAAGGACAATAACATGTGATTTGGTTGAACTTTGTTACTCTTTACTTGCTGGCATAGTTCCTGTCTACTGATAGTGAATTGTGCTAAAATTAAGGAGCATCCAGTCTCATCGGGCCTTTCTAAAAGTTTAATATGGTTGAAATAAAAATAGGCGAATATATTATAGTCGAGGCCACAGGCTGTGCACAGCAGATAAGCACATTCTTAATTTTGAGGGCATTAGCAGTCCAATTGTCCTCAACAGGAGTGGTTGCATGCTTCAAATTTAAAAAGTGCTTTGTTGGCTTAAGGTCATAATGCCTCTAGTGGGCATATTTGTGCTTCTGTCAGAGATTTTCTCTTGTTCTCTTTTATATTGAAATAAAATGTTATTTCTGTTCTGTAATACGCATTTCTTAAAGTTCTAATGTTGCAAATTTAATGTTGCTATTGCCTACATTTATTGTTTTGCAAACTGCTTTTTTAATTTATGGTAGTATTACATTAACATCTTTCAATACAATCTTTATTTCCAGAATGCTTTTGCTGTAACAAATGCTGCAAATTTCTTGGAAACTAAATTAGAAGAAGGAATTTCAGACAATTATACATTGACACTTGTAACCTATGCATTATCATTGGCAAAGAGTGTAAAAGGAAAGGAAGCCCTGGATGTACTGAACCGAAGATCAGAGCAGCAAGGTACTATAAGAAGCTCTTTAGGCAGTCATATGAATGGATTTTCTTGAAACTAAAACAAACAAACAAACAAACAAAAATATTGCTGTTGGGCTATGTACAGTCTTATGTTGTGAGCATGGTATAAGGATTTGTTTAGAATAGAAGAAAATCCCCAACGACTAGAATCCTGAAGAAAACTGTATGCAAATGAATAAGAGTTTGTAATGAAGATGGGGTTGCAGCCTTAACAGCATTGTTTGCTAATGGACAGTGTGATTATATTATTGTGAAATGTGAGCTTGCTGCTTTCCCACCTTCTTATGAGTGCCCTCAGATCTGACTAGCTCAGCAGGAACAGGCCAAGTTACTCATAGTTATGATTAGGCCTCATCTGATGAATCGCCTCCTGTTCTGAGTGCCACATTTCAGGAAAGTGGTGGACAAATTGGGAGAAGGTCTGGAAAAAAGCAACAAAAATGATTAAAGGTCTAGAAAACATGACCTATGAGGGAAGATTGAAAGAACTGAGTTTGTTTAGTCTGGAAAAGAGAAGACTGAAAGAGAACATAACAGCTTTCAAGTACCTAAAAGATTGTTACAGGAAGAGGGAGAAAAATTATTTTCCTTAACCCCTGAGGATAGGACAAGAAGCAATGGGCTCAAATTACTGCAAGGGAGATTTATTTTGGTTATTAGGAAAAACTTCCTGTCAGGTTGGTTAAGCACTGGAGTAAATTGCCCAGAGAGGCTGTGGAATCTCCATCATTATAGATTTTTAAGAGCAGGTTAGACAGACATCTGTCAGGGATGGTCTGGATCAGGAGTCAGCAACCAAAACAGCAAGAAGACCCATTTTTAAAAAAAAATTGGTAAAAGAACAGAAATTCAAGAGCCACCGTGCATGTGAATAAGACTTTATTAGCAACACGATCAAAACACAGATGCAGTATCATATCCCACAATGCACTACTCATATTAAATAGGGAGTTATCCAATGTTTGAAGTTCACATGTTGTTTGCTATTAATATATGGCTATGTCTACACTTGCCACCAACTTTGAAGAGGGCATTGTAATCAGGGTAATGCATATACAGCACTTCATTAAGCAAATTTTCCCCCGCGGCATCTTTGAAGTGTCGGCATGCCATGTATTCGTGGGCACTTCGAAGTAGCATGGCGGGGTGGTTTAGGTAACACCACTCTGGGGTGAAAATACTGTAATTTATTAATGCCATAGGGCCTGAGCTAGAAAATTCTTACTACCAAGCATAATGCTTACTGCTGTGAGAAATCCCATTCATTTCAGTGAGATTTGTTGTGGTAGTAAGCGCTATGCCACTTTAGTAAGTGTTTTCTGAACTGGGTCCTTCCATAATTTTGCATAAAATGCCTTGAAGTCAGTAGGAGTCGTTGCATGAACTCTGGCAGGTTTTGTATCTTGCATTCAGCCCCAATTCAGTAAATAAAGCACCTAAGTACCTGGTTGGACCCTCTCGGTAAATATTAATAGGCGGGTTTTTCCTCAGATATAGAGCATTTATTCATGTCTTCTGCTCTGACATCAGTGTTGATCTCTCTTCCAGGAGACGTTCGATTCTGGACATCTCCAGCCCCTAAACTCTCTGACTCATGGCAGCCACGGTCTGTGGACATTGAACTTGCGGCCTATGCTCTGCTCTCTCACTTTCAGCAAGATAGACTGTCAGAGGGGATCCCCATTATGAAATGGTTAAGTCAGCAAAGAAACCATCTTGGAGGTTATTCATCTACTCAGGTGAGATTGTCATCTTTAGACGCTTTGTTGACACTTTGCTATATAGAAGTGTAATCTCCAAATATACATGTCAGCCGAGATGTTTGTGTTGCTGCATTCAACATTGCGGGGCATAAGTCTGATTTTCAGAAGTGTTTTAGTTACATGGGAGCCTCAATCCCATTGGGCATCAATGGCATTTAGGCACATCAATTAGTTAGGCACTGCAGCCCTGAAAGTGGCAACCCCTAAACACCTTTAAAACTCTAGACCTTCACCTAACAATTTTTTAAACATTTCTGAGAAGTATATTGATTGTTTCTTATTCTGTAATGAATAGTTCTTATTCAGCACCTGCTTAAATTCTGTGCTGAATTAAGTCATGAAACACAGACTGTACATCTTATCTAATAAGTGTATGAAGCAAAAAAGAAGAGTCGTTCAAATATTGTTAAAGGGAAAATATTAGAAAGAAAGAGGCAAGAATAGCAATTAACGGGGGGAAGTGATATTTTCGACTAAAAATTCTCACTTGTATTTATTGCCTTTTCTATTGATAATGATACTGAAACAAAATCCACTGGCTTATTAAATGATTGCATATTGTGCATCATTCTGCATGTCATACCATATTTGCACTCTATGTTGTTGGTAACATCTTAGAGATCTCTCTTTTTATTGATGTATTTCCTTGTCTCACTGGGTTGTTGTGAGGCTCAATTCAGTTAAAGCTGAGAAAGCCAGAGAGGGGAGTTGGTGGGGGGTGTGGGAGTGTACATATATTCTTTTCACAGGCAGAGGTGAGATTTGCTTTCTGCAGGGTGAGAAGGGCCCTTCAATGTAGCTTCTATCAGGGGATTCAGGAGATGCACGTTGCCATTCATGTAGTGCCCTGTCTGTACTGGCTCTGAGGATTCTTGCATCCCTTGGCTCTGTGGCAGTGTGGTTCTGTCTGTGGTTGCTCCAATGTGTGCCTTAACATAGAGTCTCCCAGCATGAAGTGACGTTTCGGAAAAGTAAGGTATCCAGTGTCTTTTACTGTCCTGCAGATTCCCCAGGAGTTTTAGGGAGAAATGGGGATGGCTAATTATCTGACCTTACCTTCCTTTTTCCTTCTGCACTGGCAGGATTCACTTTATGTATGAGTCAGTGTGATGTGGTCTAACCCTTAACTGTTTTTATGTGTTAGTAGCAACAATAAAAAGGGACGTTTCACACCAGTGCAACTACTAAACTCTTTGAAAATTGCTTCTGGTTTTCTAGCCCTGAACAGTCATGAAGAGTAGCCAGTTGTCATTTGTATTGTCAGACTCCATTTGTTCTTAGTACAGCCCCAGGATTGTCATAATTTCTGAATGCCCTACAAATATGGAAGCTCTTTAGATGTCCACTTTACTGAGACATATCCTCCAAGTTTTGCTGGCACTCAGTAGCATCTCTATCATACTTTAGAATAGTCACAGAGAGGTAGCTGTGTTAGTCTGTATCTTCAGAAAACAAAAAGGCTGTCATGTTGCACTTTAAAGACTAATAAAATAATTTACTAGGTGATGAGCTTTCGTGGGCAGATCTGAAGAAATAGGTCTACCCCATGAAATCTCATCACCTAATAAATTATTTTGTTATTTTGTTAGTTTTTGAAGGGCTGCATGAATACTTTAGGATGCCTTAGTTTAAGCTAATAAAACAAAACAGCAGTCGTGTAGCACTCAGCCTGTGTTTACACGAAGAGATAAATTTGATATATAATCAAATCGAATATTTAATGTCAATATCATGAATTGGAATACCATGTCCACAAAGCTTCTTAAAATTCGACCCACCTTTTGTCCATGTTGAATATCTGCACCCCGTGCAAGTTCGACAGCATGAGCACTGCATTGTGGGTACTTATCGCACAGTGCCTTTGCCCCGGTTGCTTGTGGGTGTTTCATGTTGAAATCCCAGAATTCCAATCACTGTCCCATAATTCACTTCATCAGTAGCTGCGCGAAAAAAGAACTGGAGATCATACCATCTCCTGCTGCCGTTTTCCAGAGCAAGCATGGATCCATGGACACGCCAAATCATAGCACAGATTGTTCTGGCAACCACAGCGGCTGTCACACAATTTATCCTTCACTTCCAAAGCTCTTGTGTAGCCTACTGCTGCTGCTGCTGCTGCTGCTACTGAGGAGGATGGTGTTTTGGAACAGCAATTGCGCCAGCTGTGGACCAAGAGTGCTGAGCTTCTGGCTGCCAGGAATGCATTGATGACAGTGGAGGGGCATTTTTGGATTCGAAAGACCAGCGCACACTGGTGGGATCACATTGTTTTGGAGTCCTGGGACGACCAGCAGTGGGAGCAGAACTTTCGCATGCGCAAAAGTTTATGGAAGTTTGTGATGCCCGCCCTGAAGCGTAGCAGTACCAAAATGAGGAAGGCTTTAATAGTACAGAAGCAAGTGGCAATTGTATGGTGAAAGTTTGCAGTTTGGGGTTGGCAGATGTACAGTGGGGTCCATGGTGGTGGAGGTGACCCATGCAATCTATCAGCGTTTCCTCAGGAAGACTGTGAGCCTGGGAGATGTACAGGCCATAGTGGATGGCTTTGCTGAGCAGGGCAATAGATGGCACACACATCCCCATCATGGCCCCAACATACCTGGTGTTGGAGTATATTAATCAAAAGGGGTACTACTCCATGATCATGCAGCGGTTGGTTGATCACAAAGGTCGTTTTACTGACATCAACGTTGGCTGGTCAGGGAGGGTTCACCTTGCGCATGTATTCTGAAATTCGGGGCTGTACCAAAAGCTCCTGGATGGGACTTTTTTTCCTGATTGGAAAATCGAGATTGATGATGTGGAGATGCCCATTGCTATACTGGGTGACCCTGCTTACCGTCTGCTTCCCTGCCTGTTACTTTCAGCCGTCTACACTGCCATCCACCAGCACCCACGCTCAGGCTACAGCAATAAGGGACGCTTTAAAAAACAGCTTTATGAGTGATCTGTAACGCACATGGAACCTATGTATGTCGCTGCCATAATGCCAATAAATCAACCATGCGGTAATGAATGAATGCTCTTTTTTGGCGGGACAAGGGAGTTTCACTGCCCCTCCTCGCCCCTGCCTGGTTCCCTCAGCTGCATGTCTGCTGTGGACAAGGAAGTTTCACTGCCCAGCTGTGCCTTCAGCAGCACTCACCTTCCCCCACACTGCTGGTTTCCTCAGCCACGTGTCTGCTGCAGACAAGGAAAGATTGCTGGGCAGTTGTGCCTTCAGCGGCACTCACCCTGCCCCCACACCAGTTTTGAGTTGTGTTCCCCCCGCCCCACTCCTGCAGGACAAGAAATCAAACCGAGCTCAAAGGAATAATTTTATTTTGGGGTTAGGACATGTTTAAGTGTCTGAGAAAAAAAAGACTTCTCAAGGGTGCTTGAATAGCCTTTTGCAGTGGCCCTTGGGGCTGGAATGGCAAGGTAGCCTTGCCCTCTCTCCCCGCACATGTGGGGACCCCAGCAATGGTGGGTGGGCGCCCTCTCCCCAGGGGGCTCTGGCCAGTGGGTGTCAGCTGATGCCCTACTGGTTTGAGAATCCCTCTGTAACTCAAGCAGGGAGCTCAGGATCTCCGTGTGCTGAGTAACGGCCATTACGATCTTTGCAGCGACCTCAGTCTGCTTTGGTGCAACCTCATTCATTTTGGACAATTGCTGCCGCTGCAGTCAAACATTCTCTTGTTGAATTTTGCTTGACTACGACACCACTCAGCTGTACTGTGAAGCCACAGAGCAGTATCCTTTGTCAAGTTCTTACATTTGCATGAGTATCTTGCATGTGCTGCATGATCACATGTTGTTTTGTTTTCCTGCGTGTCCTAGTTTTTCTGCAACACTGGGCACTGGATCTGGAAAATGAAGGTCAAAATTAAGATACAATTAAAGTAATGTGTTTTGAAGTGCAATGAATGGGTTCCAGGTCTATGGTGAAGAGCTCGGTGCTGTCTGGAACAACTTCCTCTGTCCCCTGCTTATTGCTTCCTTGTCTCTGTTTCCCTCTTCCACTGGTCCATGCTGTTCCTCTGTGCTCAACCTGGAATCCATACAGAGCCTCCATAAGTATCATAATTCAGTTCGGACTCCACGGTGGGGTCGTTCCCCATAAACATGTGGAGCTGTTGATACGAGCGGCAGGTCCATGGAGCCGCCCCTGACTTTTTGGTAAGCCTGCCAGAGTTCTTTCACCTTCACCTGGCACTGCATAAAGTCCAGGGAGTAACCTCGGGCTGCCATCTTGCGCGCCATCTGATCATAGATGGCTGTGTTTCTCTTGGCCACCCAAAGACTCTTCGCCACCAGTTGTTCTCCCCAAATGGCAGTGAGATCCAGAATCTCTTGGTGGGTCCAAGCTCGGGCTCTCTTGTGAGCCTGAGAAGTGCTAGTCAGATCACTACCCTGAGTGTTTAAGATTGCAGTACAGGGCTACCAATAATTGCCACCTATGCAGTGGGATGGCTACCGACACGGTACAATGCGATGGGCAAAGGAATTTTTTCATAATGGATGCCCTTTTATTTGCAGAGCTGGGCTGCTAATTTCCAGTTCAAATTTTCACTCAAATTCAAATTCAATCCAAACTTCCTGGGCTTACTTAGACCTTCTTCCTGCATACCTGAGAGCAGTGCACAAAGAAGTGGCCATATTTGGAGGGTCACCACATAGCTTTGTGGGATACGTACAGGACACTTCTGGAGGCTAACAAATTCAAAGTAAGGACATGGTGCTTCCACACTAGCCTTGATTTGAGATTTTAAATTTGAGATAGACACTATAGCGATCCCCTAATATCAATATTTTGCAATCAACACTGTGACTCAATATATCGAGCTAACAGTATTATGTGTGAAGACAGTCACATTTTAATATCGAGCTAAAGCCTTGAAATTCGAATTTATCTCGTAGTGTAGATGCAGCCTAAAGTGCTACGACTGCTGTTTTGTTTTGTTAGAATACAGAGTAACATGGCTACCTCTTAGTTTAAGCTAGCTGTTTATGGTAAGAGGTGGTCTCAATTAAATACAATGTCATGTCTTTGCCTTTTACCTTTTTCATAGATCTTTTTTTCAGCTGTTAACAGGACTCTGTGAGATGGTAGTTCCATTAAGGCTACTTCTGCACTAGCCCAAATCTTCAAAATGGCCATACTAATGGCCATTTTGAAGATTACTAATGAGGTGCTGAAATAGATGTTCAGTGCCTCATTAGCATGCCACCGGCTGTGACTCTTCAAAATTGCTGCTTTTTGCTGCCGTGCGGCTTGTCCAGACAGGGGTCCTTTTCGAATGGACCCCGCGAATTTCAAAATCCCCTTATTCCCATGAGCAGATAGGAATAATGGGATGTCAGAGTTGGAGGGGTCCTTTCATAAAGAACACCCCATCTGGATGAGCCGCACGGCAGCAAAAAGTGGCAATTTCGAAGAGCTGTGGCCACTGGCATGCTAAGGAGGCCCTGAATATGTATTTCAGCTCCTCATTCGTAGGCCATTTCAAAGATTTGGGCTAGTGTAGACACAGCCTAAATGAGGAATAAATTTGCGATCCCGGTACAGTTTCCCAGGGATTCCTGTATGTTCTTCATAACATATCACTTATATTATTATTAATCAAAGAAAATGATTAAAGGAATATATCATTGTTATTGCTTTCTGATTACTTTCCAGATGGCATTTTTATTTGGTGTTTGAAAATCTAGTAGCATCTCACTGTAGTTCCATCCTGGTAAAGATCACCAATGAATTTAATCCGCTTATCTCCTGTTTCTCGCAATAAATTAAACTATTTGAACTTGACATTACTCCAAAGAAAAGAGTATCTTTATAGCTTGCTCTTACTTAATTTTTGTGTGTGGCACCAAAACGTATTTGTTATACTTTAAGAGTGAATTATTTTATATCAGCTAGTGCATTTTCCTGACATGTGAGGGATAGTTTGCATCATCAAATCGTGAGGTTAAACAGCTGGTGGCTATCTTTGTCATGCTTTCTAAGCTGAACTATGGTCTAATTTGTATGTTTGTGATAGATGAAATACGATCATAATGTTTTATTTTAAAACACTTGTAATTTGTTTGCACATTTGTAAAGAGTTGTGTGGATAATTATAAAGGAATAATACTCAATTCAACCTAAGAAAAATGTATTTATAATATTCCATGTGGACATCCCATTCTGCAGTTTTATATATGTTTTTCTGAAATTTATGTTAAGGGATTAATATTTTCTTCTACTATTGTTTCTAGCCATTTGCTTAAAAATAACCTCAGATATTTCATATCTTTATTATTTCATCTGCACGGCACCTTAATAATAGTTCATCCATATTGACACAAGGTTTTGTTTGAGTACCAGGGTGATTGCAGTTACATTCAAAATTGAGTTTATGGGTTTAATTCTGTAGTCCCTAATATGATGCACAGTTTTGTTCACTTCAGTGTGAAAGAGATCTAGTAAAATGTGACCTTCAATTAGTAGAGCCCAAACAAAACAAACAACTGAAATTTGAGTAGAACTGGGGAGAGCAGAGTTATCCCATTTTTTGGTATTGGTTGTTCTTTTACAATAAAGGGACCATCATCTCTAAGAATGAGTGACCAGGCAGTCTTCTTGTCAGGGAAAATCTTTTCCCTCTCCTGAGAAGTGTCTGCCTGTAGTCCATAATTTTCATCTTCTGTACCTTTCCATTTTATCTTAGTCCTCAGGCTAGAATTCCAAGTGGTAATGATTCAGTCCTCTGTGAACTTTGGCACTTCACCACTAGTCTGAATTTTCCAGGTTTTAAGGGATCAGTAAAGTAGATAATTTGAAAACATGGCTAGGAGCAGAAAAGATAGACGTTTCTGATGTTCCTGAGTGACTAATCAGCACATACTATTATATTTATGGCCCACACAGTCAAAATTGCCTTGTTAAAGAATGTTTGCTGTCATATTATAATTTTCCTATTACTAGAAGGTGACCTAAAACTGAATAATTAAAATCTCTGTGTGCCAAGCCCCCAGGTTCCAATGCTTCTATTATTAACAGCCAAGAATAAACAATAAATCAAATAGTGGAATTATGGAAAGGTTAAAGAGATACGGCTCATCACCATATTTTTCAGAATATGAGTTATTAAAATTGTGAACATTGTGACACAATTATAATGAGCACAGGAAATTGCAGTTTATGAATCTGTTACTGTAACAATAACTGGAAAGAGAATAGCAAATGCTTTTAACTTAATCACTCTCTGACAATGTAGACTCCAATTAAATCATTGTCTTGTTCAGATCCCATGCTAAATTTGGGGAGGCCAAATTTTCAAAACCTGCATTTTAATTTAGGGTTGCAATTTTGCACGCCTAGATATTTTGCACCTACAAAAAGGAGAATTTGTGGTCTTGCAGAGTGCTGTTGTACAAACATATTCTGTATTTTGTGCATTCAGATGCTTGCGCAAAAAGTTTGTAGAAGCTGAGTGTACAAGCTGAGGAGAATCCACTTGGAAAGTTGATTATGAGACAGGACAAAAATTGTTTTTACACCTTCTGTTTTTTATGTCTGTAACAACACATTTGTTCCTGTGATCAAGTAGCTGTGGAAAAGTGCTATAGAATATCTGATATTTACAATTATTTCTGGTGGGGCCATGGCTTTTCATGATTAAATTGTCCACCTACTGGCCAAGCCTTTATGGAACTGTGAGCCCAGCTCAAAACTCCACAGGCCTGCATGTCATTTACAAATAAAAATAAACCCCCAATCCAGAGACAGCCCCAGAGAAAATGCCAGGAGTACCCGGTGCTGCACTTCCTTGACTGCCTTGTTCTGATAGGAATGAGGCCCTGCCATGAGGCTCTGCCATGATGCCAGGGAACATGGCAGCAGAGTACCAGGGACCCAAAACTCTAGAAGAGATACAGGACTTCCCCATGGGACGGCCACCTCCATATCTTCCTCCATATCCCTCCATATCTTGAGGGATCTGTAATAGAGGGAAAATCCGAACCCTCATGATGAAATGATGTGGCACTAAATTGATGCAACTTCTTTATGTATATCTAGATGTTAAAAGTGGCCATGCTAACAGTTCACATTAATTTAACTAAATTGGTTTTTAATCTAGTTTATTTAAATTGATTAAACTTGTTTATAGACGACGTCTGACAGACACTGGCACTCACCTAGCTTGTAGGGTTTCATATTTAATACAAAAGCATTTGTTTCTCTCAACAGGACACCATTGTGGCCCTGCAAGCCTTGAGTGTATTTGCAGCTCTGATTACATCCACAAAACCAAGAATTGATCTAACAGTGACTGGATCTAGTCTGGAAGCTCCAGCAATGTTTTCAGTTGATTCTGAAAATCGTTTTCTTCTTCAAACCAAAGAGGTACTGTAAGAAAATGAGGAAGAATTCTAATCAATCCTGTCACTTGGAGATATTTTAAATGTGTTTAATTCACCCTGTAATTCTTTCAGATTGCACCTATGCAACCAACAACCGTTACAGTTTCAGCAGAAGGTGTTGGGTTTGCCATCTTTCAGGTAGGCAAGAAGATACTTTATATATACCATTCTTAAGATCTCTTTTTAAACATGCTTTTTGAAGAAAGAATATTAATATGAAATTTCATAAAGATAGATCAATATGAAGAATAATTTTAAATAAAAACGCAGTCAAGTAGCACTTTAAAGACTAGCAAAATAATTTATTATGTGAGCTTTCGTGGGACAGACCCACTTCTTCAGACCATAGTGGGTCACAGTGGGTCTGTCTCACGAAAGCTCACCTAGTAAATTATTTTGCTAGTCTTTAAAATGCTACTTGTCTGCTTTTTGTTTTGATAGTATATAGACTAGCACGGCTCCCTCTCTGTTACTATTCAAGAATAATTGTGTATTTATATAATAAGAGACAAGGCAGGTGAGGTAATAGCTTTTCTCTATCATCCACAGAAATGAGTCCAATAAAAGGTCCTGCTTAACCCACCTTGTCTCCCTCATGCTGTGGGACCAGTATGACTTCACAAAAAAAAACCCCCAAAACACTGCATGTAACTTCCATTTATGTAGCATCTTAAATGAATTCCAAGACACTCTACTAATTGCCAAAATTGGTCCCACTCATTGGTGTGGATTAGATTCCTTCTAGACTTTTCTCTTGTACAGTCCCTGAAGCCAGTATGATTGCATAGGCTGTGAAACAGTGCAGAACCTGGGTGCACACTTAGTTGTTCATAGATTACCTTTCCCACGTCTGAACTATCAGAGTTATTTAAACACTGTGCAGCAATGCTTCACAGTCGTTAAGGGAAGACAGCCAAGTTCTCCTCAGAATTCAGCCATTTTTTGCTACTCTGACAACACAAAGAGGCCAGATTCTGTTTGCAGTCTGCCAGAAGGGAATGCTGTGCACCAGCCACCCAAAGCCCTGTGTAAGGGAAATGTAAGGGAGGAGAATGAGGAGGCAAGGAGTGAAGAGAAAGACGTGTAGTGGAACTTCATGTTACCAAACCTCTGCGGGGTCCAGAGGACCTTATGGTATTAATTCAAGCAGCCCTAACTTAATTTTTGTCTGCCCTGTCTTAAACTAGGGCTGGAACCATCTGGTCCTCAGAGGCACCCTTATGATTCTCACATTCCTAGCTAACAGAGCTCATCTGGTCCATTATGTTCAGTGACATTTTAGAGACAGTTTACGTAGGGAAAATAGGAATATAGGAGCTGCCATTCTTAATCAGGCCTCCTGTCCATCTAGTTCAGTATCCTCTATGACGGTAGTCAGTGCAAGATGGCAAGAGCAAGAAACCTTACAGCAGAGAGTTTGGAAAAGCTGTATCCTATTTAGCCAAGGGGATTAAGTCCATTCTTCTTTATTTAATAGTATGTGTAGCAGTTATATCCTGTTTTACTGCAGTTCTTGAAAAAGCTCCCACCATTGCTATGCCTACTCAGAGAAAATTGATCTTACTCTGTACTGAAGATCTGATACTGGCCATAAGTTTTAAGTCAGAACAAATTCCAATTCCAGTGTCTTATAATCTGACTGACCTCTTCCTCAATGTCTTGACGCACCTGGGAGACCAGGAAAGAGAACTAAAAACTTGTTTTTGAAAAATTATAAATATACATTTGGATAAATGACATTCACAAAGAAATTTCCGTGACTGGACATTAATAACAGAAAGCAGTTAAAGTGTATATGTTGTTCATTCAGCTTCAAGCTACTGTGCCTGCAGATTTTTAAATCCTGAGTCCTTTTATGCGTTTACCTAAATGCTAGTTCTGTTTACAACAAAGTTCCAATTGTTAGAGGATAATTTTAGATTCCACGCTCTTGGCCAGATGAAAATGAATAGTTCAGTGGGGCAGCATTTGCTCACTCATCATATTGTAAAGGCCAGGGATGGGAATTTAGTAGGGATGGTTTCCAAAAGCAATAATATTTACCCTCGACCATTAATGAGAAATACTGCATAGTTATTGAAAACTATGAACTTGATATTATTCGTCAGAGCTCATTTCAAATGCAGCAGTTAATCCAAACGCAGTATAATGTACATTTTTAGTAGACTACCACGGTAAGGGAGGTACAAAAACAGAAATGTAATGGTCTACACTACTATATCCACTTCATCTGCCTCATGTACAGCACCCTTCTATTATATTTGTCCTTGTAGCGTACAGGCAGAGATGCTTCAGTTTTATCCTTGTTCTTCCTCCTGCAGCTGGACTGAGTAAAGGCAGGGCGTTGGAGTCAGGCATTTCATCCAATAAAGCTATTCTTAGCTGGGACCACCTCTTTTCTCCTGCTTTCCTTTGTGGGGCTGCTTTTCAGGAAGGAGCTTTGATATTGTTCAGATCAGATTTCTCTTTTTCCCAGCTGCAAATAGGATTTGGATCTTGTCAGCTAAGTCAGATGGCATATGACAGCATCAGAATTCAGTAGTCAGATTCTCTATTGCACAGATGGCACTTCAACATGCTACATCTGGAAGCACATGCTGATTTATTTTAATACCAGAAAGCACCATGCCATCTCTTGTTGGGATCTCAAGGACTGACCATTACTAGGAGAGGCTTAGCTCATCACAAGATAGATTCTTAGAAAAACCTGTGTAATTCTTGAGGACTCTGCTAGCTATTTTGTAATCCTTTCCAACATCAATCTCAGAAGGCTGTAAATGAGTTTCAGCTGCCTCTATTTCCAACCCTCTTGGCTGCCATGAAAATTATTTATATTGGATGGTATGACTGCAGAGGCTGACATTTTTCTTGTAGCCTCCTGGTTTTGCATTTGATAAACCTGCACAGCATGCGCTTGTCCTGGCTTGGAGAGGAGCAGGATTAGTCCAGCTCTAAATTTTGAAAAGGATGGTAGCTCTGGCTTTGTTTGGGCAAACAGTGTTCATGTCCTAAAGAAATCCATCTTTCCTCTCCTCAGCATTTTGGAAAACGGGCCAGATCCCCTGCTGCTATAAATCAGCCTATCTCCATTGAAATGGAGTCACAGTGACTTAAGGCAAGTGAGGATCTGGCCTGGAGGGAGATTAGGGAAGCAATCAAAATAAAAATCTCAATAATAGTAGGGGATTTCAATTATGCCCATATTGACTGGTTACATGTCACCTCGGGATGAGATGCAGAGGTACAATTTCTTGATATCTTGAGTGATTGCTTCTTGGAGCAGCTCGTACAGGAACCCACAAGGGGAAAGGCAATTTTTGACTTAGTTCTGAGTGGAGCGAAGGGTCTGGTCCAAGAGGTAACTGTAACAGGACCGCTTGGAAATGGTGACCATAACATTTAACATTCCTGTGGTGGGAAAAACATCTCAGCAGCCCAACACTGTGGCTTTTCATTTCAGAAAGGGGAATATGCAAAAATGAGATGGTTAGTTAAATGGAAATTAAAAGGTACAGTGACTAAAGTAAAATTCCTTCAAGCTGCGTGGAAACTTTTCAAAGACACCATAATAGAGGCCCAATTTAAATTTATAGTTCAAATTCAAAAAACAGTAAAAGACCCAGTAAAGTGCTACTGTGTCTTAACAACCATGTAAAAGAAGCAGTGAGAGATAAAAAGGCACGTTTTAAAAAGTATAAGTCAAATCCTAGTGAGAAATATAGAAAGGTACACAAATGCTGCCAAATTAAATGTAAAAATGCAGTAAGAAAAGCCAAAAAGGAGTTTGAAGAACAGCTAGCCGAAAACTCAGAAAGCAATAACAAAATGTTTTTTTAAGTACATCAGAAGCCTGCTAAACAACCAGTGGGCCCCCTAGACAATCGAGATACAAAAGGAGTACTCAAAGGTGACTTAAGTCATTGTGGAGAAACACAGTGAATTCTTTGCTTCAGTCTTCATGACTGAGGATGTTAGGGAGATTCCCAAACCTGAGCCCTCTTTTGTAGGTAAAAAATCTGAGGAATTGTCCAAGATTAAGGAGTCATTAGAGGAGGTTTTGGAACTGATTGATAAACTTAACAGTGACAAGTCACTGGGACCAGATGGCATTCACCCAGGAGTTCTGAAAGAACTCAGATGTGAAATTGTGGAAGTATTAACTGTGGTTTGTAACCTATCCTTTAAATCAGCTTCTGTACCCAATGACTGGGAGATAGCTAAGCTAATGTAATGCCAATATTTAAAACATATCAGAGAGGTAGCTGTGTTAGTCTGTATGTTCAAAAACAAGAAGTCCTGTGTCACCTTATAGACTAACAGATATTTCGGAGCATAAGTTTCCGTGGGTAAAGACTCTCTTCATCAATATTTAAAAAGGTATCCAGAGGTGATCCTGGCAATTGCAGATCAGTAAGTCTAGTGTCAGTACTGGGCAAATTAGTTGAAACCATAGTAAAGAATAAAATTGTCAGACACACAGAAGAACGTAATTTGTTGGGCAGAAGTCAACATGGCTTCTGTAAAGAGAAATCATGTTTTACTAATCTATTAGAGTTCTTTGAAGGGGTCAACAAACATGTGAATAAGGGGGATCCATCATCCATAGTGTAATTGGATTTCCAAAAAGCCTTTGACAAAGACCCTCACCAAAGACTCTTACGTAAATTAAGTTGTCATGAGATAAGAGGAAAGATCTTGGATTGAGAACTGGTTAAAAGACAGGAAACAATGTTTAGGAATAAATGGTAAATTTTCAGAATGGCGAGGGGCAACTAGTGGTGTTCCCCAAGGGTCAGTCTTAAGACCAATTTTATTCAACTTATTCATAAATGATCTGGAGAAAGCGATAAACTGTGAGGTGGCAAGATTTGCAGGCAATATGAAACTGCTCAAGATAGTTGAGACCAAACCAGATTGTGAAGAACTTCAAAAAAATCTTACAAAACTGAGTGATTGGATAACAAAATGGCAAATGAAATTTAGTGTGGATAAATAAAGTAATGCATGTTGGAAAAAATAACCCCAAGTACACATACAGCATGATGGAGGCTAATTTAACTACAACTCATCAGGAAAGAGATCTTGGAGTCATTGTGGATAGTTCTCTGAAAACATCCACACGCCGCGTAGCGGCAGTCAAAAAAGCAAACAGGATCTTAGCAATTATTAAAAAAGGGACAGAGAATAAGGCAGAGAACATCTTATTGCCCATATATAAAACCATGATACGCCCACATCTTGAATACTGCATATAGATGTGGTCTCCTCATCTCAAAAAAGATATATTGGCAGTAGAAAAGGTTCAGAAAGGGGCAACTAAAACGATTAGGTGTTTGGAATGAGTCCCTTGCAAAGAAAGATTAAAGAGGTTAGGACTTTGCATCTTAGAAAAGAGAAACTGTGGGGGGAGGTACAATAGAGGTGGTGTGGAGAAGGTGAACAAGGAAAAATTATTTACTTGTACCCATAGTATCAGAACTAGAGGTTACCAAATGCTAATGGGCAGCAGGTTTAAAACAAATAAAGGAAATTCTCCACACAACGCACAGTCAACTTGTGGAACTCCTTGCCAGAGGAGGCTGTGAAGCCTAAGACTATAACGTGATTTTAAAAAGAGCTAGATAAATTGATAGAGGTTAGGTCCATTAACTATTAGCCATGATAGTTAAGGAATGGTGTCCCTAGCGTTTGTCAGAAGCTGGAGATGGATAGCAGGAGAGAGATCGCTTGATCATTAGTTGGCATTGGCCACTCTCGGCAGACGGGATATTGGGCTGGATGGACCTTTGTTCTGACCCAGAATGGCCATTCTTATGTTCTTAAGTTCTTATTACACATTTTCACTGATGATAATAAATGATTAAAAGAGAAAAACATTAATTGGACAGAGAAAATGCTGCAAATATTTTTCTTCAATAAATGCCCTCAGACATGTTTGTTACAATGATACTTTAAGAATAAGAAAAGGAGAGGAAGTTGTTCTTGACTTTTTGGAGACCTTCAGAGTACTTCACATTTTTTAGGTGTGATAC